>NC_064862.1:2161698-3361698 GCF_024139225.1 Suncus etruscus | reverse complement strand
GCCACACCTAACAGTGTTTAGGTACTTAATTTAGATTTTGCACTCAGGGATTACCTCTACCTGTTTTCAGGGGACAATATATAGTTCCTGAGATCAAACTGTGGTTTTATTATATGCCAGGCAGGCAATCTATACTCTCTATTCTCTGGCCCTATGAGCTTATTTTAAAAATTGGTGGGAAAGTTTTCTTCATTAGGAAAATAAAGTGTCCCTTTTTTGAAATCTTGCATATTAAAATCACTTTATCCTAAAGAATTAAGGACAGCCCTTAGATGTACAAATGATTCCTACAATGTTGTCAGTCATAAATGTTGACATCCTGGTGTCACCTTGCTTTTGTAGCTGTCATCCTCAGACAAATAAAAAGAATTAAGAATGAAAGTGGATATAAAGGAAAATATTCAAGACTATTATTGAGATAAGAAATCAAAGAGTAGAGCTACCTAAATTGATCATGTACAACAAAACTATTTTTTCTCTTAGATTACCTATTTAACATTTTAGAAATAATTTGTATTTAAAATAACTTAGAGGATTACTGATTTGAAACTAAAGTAGATCAAAATTGCCTCTGGAAATTAAAGCTTTGTCTACTTTTATTTTTAAACCTATGTTTTTCTGTTTTTTAATGAATTCATGAAATTCTTTTCAAATACTTTCTACGGTATTTTCTTTCAGAATTTTCTTTTTTTTAACTTTTTTTCTTTATTTAAAAATCTTGATTACATAAATGATTGTGATTAGGTTTCAGTCATGTAAAGAACACCCCCCTTCACCAGTGCAACATTCTCACCACCAATGTCCCAAATCTCGCTCCATCTCACCCCACCCACCCCCACCTGTACTCCGACAGGCTTTCCAGTTCCCTCATTCATTCACATGATTGTGGTAGTTCTCTATGTAATTATTTCTATAGCTGCACTCACCACTCTTTGTGGTGAGCTTCATGAAGTGACCTGGAAGTTCCAGCCCTCCTCTCATTGTCTCTGAGGATTGTTGCAAAAATAACTTTTATTTTTCTTAAAACCCATAGATGAGTGAGACTATTCTGTGTCTCTCTCTCTCCCTCTGACTTATTTCACTCAGCATGATAGATTCCATGTACATCCATGTATAGGAAAATTTCATGACTACATCTCTCCTGATGGCTGCATAATATTCCATTCTGTATATGTACCACAGTTTCTTTAGCCATTCGTCTGTTGAAGGGCATCTTGGTTGTTTCCAGAGCCTGGCTATTGTGAATAGTGCTGCAATAAATATAGGTGAGAGGAAGGGAGTTTTGTATTGTATTCTTGTGTTCTTAGGGTATATCCCTAGGAGTGGAATACCTGGGTCGAATGGGAGCTCAGTTTCCAGATTTTGGAGGAATCTCCATATTGCTTTCCATAGAGGTTGGACTAGACGGCATTCCCACCAGCAGTGGATAAGAGTTCCTTTCTCTCCACATCCCCGCCAGCACTGATTGTTCTTATTCTTTGTGTTGTGTGCCAATCTCTGTGGTGTGATGTTGTATCTCATCATTGTTTTGATTTGCATCTCCCTGATGATTAGTGACAGGAGCATTTTTCCATTTGTGCCTTTTGGCCATTTGTATTTCTTCTTTATCAAAGGGTCTATTCATTTCTTCTCCCCATTTTTTTGATGGGATTAGCTGTTTTATTCTTGTAAAGTTCTGTCAATGCCCTGTATATTTTGGATATTAGCCCCTTATCTGATGGGTGTTGGGTGAATAGTTTCTCCCACTCAGTGGGTGACTCTTATATCCTGGGCACTATTTTTTTTTGAGGTGCAGAAGCTTCTCAGCTTAATGTATTCCCATCTGTTGATCTCTGCTTCCACTTGTTTGCAAAGTGCAGTTTCCTCCTTGAAGATGCCTTTAGTCTCAGTGTCATGGAGTGTTTTACTGACGTGTTGTTCTATATACATTATGGTATCACGTTTGATATCAAGGTCTTTAATCCATTTGGATTTTACCTTCGTAAATGATGTTAACTGGGGTCTATGTTCGCTTTTTTGCAAGTGGCTAACCAGTTCTGCCAGCACCAATTATTGAAGAGATTTTCCCTGCTCTACTTAGGATTTCTTGCTTCTTTGTCAAAAATTAAGTAATTGTATGTCAGGGGGACAATGTCTGAGAACTCAAGCCTATTCCACTGATCTGAGGGTCTGTCTGTATTCCATTACCATGCTGTTTTAATAACTATTGCTTTGTAGTACAGTTTAAAGTTGGTGAAAGTAATGCCTCCCATTTTCCTTTTCCCTAGGAGAGCTTTAGCTATTCGAGGGTGTTTATTGTTCCAGATGAACTTCATAAGTGTTTGATCCACTTTTTTGAAGAATGTCATGGGTATTTTTAAGGGGATCTCATTAAATCTGTATAATGCTTTGGGGAGTATTACCATTTTAATGATGTTAATCCTGCCAATCCATGAGCAGGGTGTGTGTTTCCATTTCCATGTGTCCTCTCTTATTTCTTGGAGCAGGGCTTTATAGTTTTCTTTGTATAGGTCCTTCATGTCTTTGGTCAAGTTGACTCCAAGGTATTTGAGTTTGTATGGCACTGTTGTGAATGGGATTGCCTTCCTGACTTCCATCCCTTCCCTATCATTATTGGTGTATAAAAAGGCCATTGATTTCTGTAGGTTGATTTTGTAACTTGCCACCTTGCTATATGAATCTATTATTTCTAGAAGCTTTTTGGTAGAGTCTTTAGGGTTTTCTAAGTAGAGTATCATGTCGTCTGCAAACAATGAGAGCTTGACTTCTTCCTTTCATATCTGGATTCCCTTGATATCTTTTTTTTTTTGCCTGATTGCTATAGCAAGCACTTCTAGTACTATGTTGAAGAGGAGTGGTGAGAGCGAACAGCCTTGTCTTGTACCAGAATTTAAAGGAAAGGCTTTTAGTTTTTCTCCATTGAGGATAATATTTGCTACTAGCTTGTGGTAGATGGCTTCAACTAGATTGAGAAAGGTTCCTTCCATTCCCATCTTGCTGAGAGTTTTGATCAAGAATGGGTGTTGGACCTTATCAAATGCTTTCTCTGCGTCTATTGATATGATCATGTGATTTTTATTTTTCTTCTTGTTGATGTTGTGTGTGATGTTGATAGATTTATGGATGTTAAACCATCCTTGCATTCCTGGGATGAAATCTTCTTGGTCGTAGTGTATGATCTTCTTGATGATGCATTGGATCCTATTTGCCAGGATTTTGTTGAAGATCTTTGCATCTGCATTCATCAGCGATATTGGTCTGTAATTTTCTTTTTTGGCAGCATCTCTGTTTGGTTTTGGTATCAAGGTGATGTTGGCTTCATAAAAGCTGTTTGGGAGTGTTCCCATTTTTTGAATTTCATGGAAGAGCCTGGCTCGGATTGGAGTAGCTCCTCTTGAAAGATTTGAAAAAATTCATTAGGAAATTCATCTGGGCCTGGGCTTTTCTTTTTGGGCAGATATTTGATTACAGTTTCAATTTCATCAGTAGTGATGGGGGTGTTTAGATATGCTACATCCTCCTTACTTAAATGTGGAAGGTTATAAGTGTCCAAGAATTTTTCCATTTCTTCTAAATTCTCATGTTTAGTAGCATAAAATTTCTCAAAGTAGTCTCTGATTACCCTTTGGATAATTGTCTGCAATATCTGTCATGATCTCCCCCTTTTCATTTCTAATACAGGTTATCAGATTTCTCTCTCTCTTTCTTTGTGAGTTTTGCCAATGGTCTATCAATCTTGTTTATTTTTTCAAAGAACCAACTTCCGCTTTTGTTGATCTTTTGAATTGTTTTTTGGTTTTCCACTTCATTGAGTTCTGCTTTCAGCTTTGTTATTTCCTTCTGTCTCCCTATTTTTGGTTCCTTTCGTTGGTCATTTTCTAATTTTTTGAGCTGCGTTATTAAGTTATTCAGGTATGCCCCTTCTACAGCTATAAATTTTCCTTTCAGGACCGCTTTTGCTGTGTCCATAGATTCTGGCAGTTTGTGTCTTCATTATCATTTGTTTCCAGGAAAGTTTTGATTTCCTTTTTGATTTCATCTCAGACCCACTGGTTGTTCAGTAGCAGGGTGTTTAATTTCCAATTGTTAAAGTTTTTCTTTTGTGTGGCTTTGTAGTTCACATGTAATTTCAGAGCCTTGTGGTCAGCAAATGTAGCCTGCAAGATTTTTATCCTCTTGAATTTTTGGAGGTATGTTTTTATGTGTCAGCATGTAGTCTATTCTGGAGAATGACCCATGTACATTGGAGAAGAATGTGTATCCAGGTTTCTGGGGATGGAGTGTCCTATATACTAGTCCTCTTTCTTCCATTACTCTTTTCAGAGCTAGTATGTTTTTGTTGGGTTTCAGTCTGGTTGGCCTGTCAAGTGTTGATAGGGCCGTGTTGAGGTCTCCCACAATTACTGTGTTATTATTGATGTCTTCTTTCAGATTTCTCAGTAATTGTATTTGATAATTTGCTGGTTTCTCATTGGGTGCATATATGTTTAATAGTCTGATTTCTTCCTGTTGCACATATCCCTTGATTAGTACATAGTGTCCATCTTTGTCCCTTACCACTTTTCTGAGTATAAAGTTGGTGTCATCAGATATTAATATGGCCACCCCAGCTTATTTGAAGGTGTTGTTTGCGTGGATGATTTTCCTCCAGACTTTGATTTTGAGTCTATGTTTGTTCTGACTATTCAGATGTGTTTCTTGTAGGCATCAGAAGGTTGGATTCATCTTTTTGACCTATTTTGCCACTCTGTCTTTTAATTGGTGAATTTAGTCCATTGACATTGAGGGAGATGATTGTCATAGGATTTAATGTCATCTTTGTAGATAAGTTTGCTGTGTTTGTTGGTCTCTCTTGTCTTAGAGTAGACCTGTCAGTTTTTCCTTTAAGGCTGGTTTATCATCTGTGAAGTTCCTGATCTGTTGTTTATCCATGAAGCTGTGTATTTTTTCTTCAAACCTGAACGTGAGTCGGGCTGGGTGCAGTATTCTCGGTGAGGCATTCATTTCATTCAGTCTTGTCACAATATCCCACCGCTGTCTTCTGGCCTTGAGAGTTTCTTGTGACATGTCTGCTGTAAGTTTTAGGGATGCTCTTTGAATGTAATTTCCCTTTTTGATCTTGCTGCTTTCAGTATTCTATCTCTATCTGTGGGATTTGTCATTGTAATGAGGATGTGTCTTGGGGTGTTTTCTTCGGATTTCTTTTAGCTGGTACTCTTCGGGCATGCAGGATTTGATTGCATGTATTCTTTAATTCTGAGAGTATCTCTTTGATGATGTCTTTGAGAGTTGATTCTTCCTGGAGATCTCCTACTTGGATTTCTGGGACTCCAATGATTCTTATGTTGTTTCTGTTGAGTTTATCAGACTTCTGTTTTCATCTGTTCGCATTCCTTGAGTACTTTTTACATTGCCTTAAGGTTCTTTTCCAATTTCTTTTGTTGTGTTGAGGTTTTCTGCATCACATCTTCCAGTACTCCGATTCTCTCCTCAGCTGCTGATACCCTGCTGGCGAAGCTGTCCATTGAGGTTTTCAGTTGAGCAACTGTGTTTTTCAGATCTGTTATTTCAGTTTGGAGTTTTCTGATTTCTGTCTTTGTGTTCTGTTCAGATCGATCTATGCTTTCTTTGAGTTCTTCAAACATCTTCCATATTGCTATTTTAAGTTCCTTATCCGAGAGGTTAATCAGGTGGTTGGAAGTTATTAGGTATTCTGAGCTTTTGTCTTCATTCTCTGTGCATGGTGTTTGCATGCGAGGTTTTCCCATTGTCACCCTTGTAGTGTGTTTCTTTCTGCGTGTTGTAGTGGGGTTCATTGGTTAGAAAGAGTGCGTGGCCATGAAGCGAAGTGGCTCTTCTGCTGTTTCTAGTTGACAGTCCTCAGAATGAACAAAGGCACAGCAGGGCGGAGCCTCCACAGGCCAGAGAGCTCAGCTTATTGGACAGGGTCCCCCACAGCCAGAATGTTCTCACTGGGCCACTTTAAAATGCAGTTTTGGGGGGTGCACTCCCTAGTCCTCTGAGGAAACCTTCAGGGATTCAGAAACACAGGCAGACAGGAGCAGGAGAAGTTTCCCTTGAAGTCCACAGAGTGAACAAAGGCACAGCAGGGCGGAGCCTCCACAGGCCAGAGAGCTCAGCTTATTGGACAGGGACCCCCACAGCCAGAATGTACTCACTGGGCAGCTTCAAAATGCAGTTTTTTTGGGGGTGCGCTCCCTAGGCCTCTGAGGAAACCTTCAGGGATTCAGAAACACAGTAAGACAGGCGCAGGAGAAGTTTTTCCTTTCAGAATTTTCTAAGTATGTTTGGACCAAAAACCAGTTCCTTTTCTGATCTACATAATTTTTCTGAACTACATAATTTTCATATATTGAAGCATTTCAGTTGACTAAATTTTCATTTTCCTAATAATTTATTTTATTTTCCCTAATTCCATTTTGGTAAATCCCAAAGTTCCTTAATTTATCAGTTAAAGAAAGAGTGTTAATACTGGTCTTCCATGTAGATGTCTAAAACGAGGAAACTATATTATGTTTAAATTATAAAATATTGTGATATTGAATAAAATTTTTGTAACCATAGTAGGTTTTTTAATCCAGCAATATAGTACAAGTTTACAGTTTGAATTTTATGTATGAACTGCATAAAATATTTAGTTCAGTGAGTATTTAATAGGTGTTTAATAAATAATATAGGATATTAAAAATTCCCTCTTCTTTAGAGTTTATTAAGAGTTTTAGAGATTTTACTTTTTGGTATTTAACCATCTTGATTGTATGTTGCTGCCCCAGTATTATCTGAAAGGCATCAGATGCCAGATAAGACCTCACAAGAAGATAGTATCCTTAACTCATCAACACAATTCATGTTTTAAAAGATTTTACTACCAGAAATGTAGTTATCAATAGATCTGCTATTTCACAGAGTCCAAGCATACCCTAGTAAGAGTAATCTATCCTGCAGCAAAATCATTTATAAATCTAACATGTTATATTCATAGTTTACATTTTGAGCTTCCTCAACACTCAAGTCCCCTTCCCTTATAAAATTAATTTAAGATTAATGATCAGAAAAGATTCTTTCTTTATCATAGCTATGGGAATTGGAATTTGATGGTTTAGAATTTTTTATACCACAAAAAAAATTTCTACCTCATAAAAGATTTTGCCTTATAGTGGTTAGTAATAACTAATGTACTTCATTATAGGTAATAGTTCTATAATTAATGATTTAATGGTCATTGTGTTGAATATTCAAAACTCATCCTATAATGTAGATGTTAGTTTTATCCCCATTTGAAGAAGAAAAAGTTCACATTTAGAGAAATCAGTATTCCTGTCCACTCAGTGAGCCTTTGAGCTTTCGTTTTGTCTAGGTAATTAGAATTCCATTCCACTGTATTCTTTGAGTAACTGATTGAATTACTGCTACATTTTAAACATAGTTTCTACTCCTTAGAAACTTCAGAAAGAAAAATGATCTTTTTTGTCTGTTCTAACTTTTGGGGGGGCAAGAGGTAGGAGCAAGGATGGCTCCTAAGCAGTGCAAAGGATATATCTCAAGAATCCCTCCTCGGACTCTTGGCCAAACAGGCCGGTGATTCAATATGAAGACCTGAGGCTGTGTGCTGCCCAGGCCCTCGGTGCCAAAGATTATCTGAAAAACCCTGGTCTCCATGGCAACACCCTGCTAGGATTGTTGTTGGCGACCAACCAAAGTCAGCTACTTGCACCTTATCCCATGTACTATCTCTTTGGCCCTTGTTCTTTTCCTAAAAAGAACATTGCTAGCTAGTATTTTTACCCAATCTGAACTAGATGTATATGTTAATTATCTTGAATAAAATTTTAGAATATTGTTTGTAACTTTAGCATCAGTTTTAATTAATTCATTATATGTTGACTTTTGTTCATTTCCCCCCCCCTTTAGCCATATTCTATGAATTATAGCCTGTTCTTTTTCATAGCTACTTCTGAACTGGCCATATATTACTGTGAAATATTATTTATTTTCTTAAAAATACATTATTAATATTAAATTATTATTTAATTATTTGTAGGGATAACATATACCAAGAAAATTTCAGACTGACTTTTGGGCATGTTCTTACACAGATTCTTAGTATTGATGCTGAGTCTGTTGAGTAGACAAGTTTTTATTGAGACAAGAAAGATGGGAGCCCTCAAGAACCTTGTTTCTAAGTGCCTTTTTTTTTTTTTTTTTTTTTTTTGCAGTGTTGCTTATGGAGAGCATGTTATTAGCTTTCTATAAGTTACTCCTTTACAGCTTATTGGAAACAGTAACCGTTACAGTGTGATACATAAAGACTGATTTTTGTTAAGATTAACAAGTGATTGTGTTGAAAGCAATTGCTATTCCACTGAAGTAAAATTATGACTATTCCCACTTAACTGTATTTTATATTTTTAGGAAGTGGTAAGATCCTATATTTCAAATTAAGATTTTATTAACAGGGAAATAAAAACCATCGTTTTCATTATGATACATTAAAATTGGAATTTACTTTTGATCGATTTTAATTGAACTTTCATAAAGATTAATATATACTGTTTTACTCATTTGAATATAAATGTATCAGTTTATCAAATTCTATTGAAGCATCTGAGAAATAAGTAACTGAATATTTTTAAAGAATACTAAGGGGGCCGGGCGGTGGCGCTGGAGGTAAGGTGCCTGCCTTGCCTGCGCTAGCCTAGGACGGACCGCGGTTCGATCCCCTGGTGTCCCATATGGTCCCCCAAGAAGCCAGGAGCAACTTCTGAGCGCATAGCCAGGAGTAACCCCTGAGCGTCACAGGGTGTGGCCCAAAAACCAAAAAAAAAAAAAAAAAAAAAAAAAAAAAGAATACTAAGATTTTTTTGTTAGATCAAGCTTTGTTGATAAAATGGAATTCAGAACATCTTACTAGGAACAGCAGCAGGCCCAGCCAATCATGATAGCAAAAATGTGGCAGTCTCCTACTAGACTGTAGGAAGCTGCTGCTTATCAATTAGTAATTAAATATAAGGACTGGAAAAGGAGGTGTGGGGTATCAAGGCCTTCTGGCCCCAAGATTGATGTTCTGAACAGAACCTGCAATACAGCAGACAAAGAGAAAGCCACCTGAAAGACAGTTAAATGAAGGGACCATCTTTCTCAAGATGCCAACCCCACAGCCATAAACATTGAATAGTCTTGAGTAACTCTGTGTATTCAGCTTTGTAAAAATTTCAAAATTATTGCCTCAATCAATAGACTTGAGTGTCTTGCTGAGCATACCTGTACTCCCTGTCCCACCGAAGTCCAAATGAAGGGCGATTTATCTGTTGCGTCACACAACAAGCTGAAGTTTTTTTGTATCTCTGATAGTGATTTAAAGCAGTTCATAATTAAGACTAAGATTTTGAATATTAAGTTTCATTAAAGGACTATCAAACTCATTTTATTATCTGAGAAAAATACACTTATAGGTAAGATACATAAGTATACTTCCAGCAGGTGTTTATTTAGTAAATTGTATGAGCACTAAATCTCACGCAAGCTGCTGTGTTGATGGTGGCCTATCATCTACTCAAGCATTTCCTGATTTTCTCATTTAAGTAAATATCACAGTTCTGAGAGATAGAATTTGAAATCGCTGTTAATTCTGTTTTTTGAGTGGATTTATTTAGTTTAGTGCTTTTCCTAGAACCCTAACTTATTAACATTAAACCATATTTCCACTAAGATGTATGTTCTGAGATGCTTGCTGTACAAAGGTCCATTCTTAAGCTCGTACACAATCTTATTTGAAGTTTACAAGAATATAACTTTTAAGTTAAAAAGTCCACATGGTTCCCACATTCATCCTTTATTCCTAACAGTTAGTTGAATTCTGAGATCACTATCCATTTATCAACTATTTTAGATGTGTAAAGGGAACCTTGCTCAAAGACTGCTTCACCTTATATTGGTGAGCAGAAATACTTTTCATTTAGCAGATTCCTACTACGATGTGTCAAGCACTTGGAATACAGAGGTGGGTTATCGTCTCTTTCCTTGAGGCTGTCTTCTAGCGGAAACCTGTTGAAAACACTCGACTTACTGCATCATTGAGCTGTCCGATATCAGTCGGGACCTATCACTTTTTTTAACCTAATTATCACAAGTCAACAGGATATGGAATATAGACAAGGGGAAGGAAGACAGGAAAAAAGAGAACAAGCTATATTCTGACTTGTGTTGCAGATGTTCAGGAAACTTGTTCCTGATAGCAGCAATGATTGGTATAGTGATTGTAGCTCCAAGATTACCAGATCTTATTAAGTATGCATAGTATATAATATCAGAGTTAAGAAATGTTTTGTTCTTTGACTAGCAATTCAGAGCTATTCATCATTATTTTAACAAATGTACCTTTGTAACACTAGCTGGATGTCAAAAAATAAAATGTTCTACATGTCTGTGGCAAGATGTAGGGAACATTTCCTCGGGAAATCTCAAAGCCCGTTGAGTATGGAGAAACTTGTTTATTTTTATGTTCCTATTACTTAACAAAAGTAGATTAAATGCTCAGTGAATATAGAAGGAGATCTATAGAAATTTATTTTGAGTCTTAAGAGATTAACCTTTCTAAAACTTCACTCTCTCAAAGTGTACAATTCCTTGAAATGTATCATATTCTCAAAGTTGTATATCCATCAGTGTTTCCTGATTTTGAAACATTTTTAAGCCCCAGCAAGAAAACCCATGTCTCTTAGCAGCCATTTCACGTGGCTGCTTGCACCTGTGTAGCATTTCCACATCTATGCACAAACTCTTGGAGACCACTAATAGCATTTGTTTTGTTTTGTTTTGGGGCCACACCTGGCGGTGCTCAGGGGCTATCCTGGCTATCTGCTCAGAAATAGCCCCTGGTAGGCACGGGGGGGGTGGGGGTGGGGGACACCATACAGGATGCCGGGATTCGAACCCACCACATTAGGTCCTGGGTCGGCTGCTTGCAAGGCAAACACCTCTGTGCTGTCTCTCCTGCCCCGACCACTAATATAATTTATAGATTTACTTTATTCTGACATGTAAAATGAACTTTTATACTACGTGGTTTTGTAACTGGCCTTTTTCACTTACAACAATGCCATCATAGTTCCTCTATTTAAATTTTATATCAGTTTTACTTTATGTTGCCAAACAAGATCCTGTTGTCTGAGTATGTTACATGTTGTTTAATCATTTCTTCATTTATGGGCACTTGGGTTATATTTGCTTGGGGGACTTTAATAACAGTGACACTTTGAAAATGTGTGTACAGGTTTTCAGATGGGCATATGTTTTTAATCTTCTAAATTATATATATATATTAATATATATATATATATTGTGTGTGGGCTTTATTGGAAGCTGCTAGTATGTTTTTCAAAAGAGTCACACCATTATAGAACCCCACCAACAATTAGTTCTCATCTCTTCCCAATTTTGACAGCACTTGTCTTTATTTTTTAATAGCTATCTGCTTTTTAGGGAACACTTTTTAGGAAATGTTTCTTTGTGATTTTGATATGGCATTTATAATAATGATGTTGAGCATTTTAATATCATTATTTTTAGGAGAATTGTTCTTTTTAGCATTTTATAGTCATTTAAATTTTTTCCTTTTCAGTATCCTTTGCATGTTCAGGATGTATCAGTATTATCAGAGACAATTCACAAATTTTTAATGGGTTTCTTTTTCACTTTCCTGATGATAACCTTTAAAACAAAAAGGGTTTTTTAAAGTTTACTCCTTTTTTCTTTTTTTTGGGGGGGGCACACCCGTTTGATGCTCAGGGGTTACTCCTGGCTACGTGCTCAGAAATTGCCCCTGGCTTGGTGGGACCATATGGGACCCCGGGAGATCGAACAGTGGTCCTTCCTTGGCTAGCACTTGCAAGGCAGACACCATACCTCTAGCGCCATCTCGCCCGCCCTGAGTTTACTCCTTTTTTCTATTGTAACTTCTGCTTTTGATGTCTATGAAAGAAACCATTGCCTAATATTAGGTTCCAGAGATTTCTTTTTGTTTCCTAAGATTTTAATATTTCAGCTCTTATATTTTATGTTAATTTTAGTTATATTATGTTAATACCAGTCAGTTTATTGTGTTGGATGTAGCTACTTAGTTATCTAAGCCACACAGTTAAAAAATATTTCTCTTTTTTGGCCGGAGGGATCGCACAGCCTGCCAGGATCAATTTTTGAGCTCAGTGCCAGGAATAATTCCTGAGTACCACCAGGTATGGACCAAAAACCAAAAAAAATGTTTCTTCTTTTTTTGTTTGTTTGTTTTTTGGGGCCACACCCTTTTAACGCTCAGGGGTTACTCCTGGCTATGTGCTCAGAAATCGCCCCTGGCGACACGTGGGGATTGAACTGTGGTCTGTCCTACGCTAGCAGGCTTGCAAGGCAGACACTTTACCTCTAGCGCCACCTTCCCGGCCCCATTTTTCTTCTTTTTTAAAGTGAAGAATGTCAGTTTTATTGATTTTGCCACCTCATTCTCAACTCTATAATTTTTTTTTATTTTTAAAAAATTATTTAAGCACAATGGTTAAAAACATGTTAGTAATTGGATTTCAGTCATAAAATGCACATACTCCTTCACCAGTGCAACTTTCCCACCACCATTGTCTTTTCTTCAACAAAAAAATGTTTTTTTTTATATTTTTGAAGAGGACCTCCTCTCCCAGAAATACCCAAGCAGCTCTAAGTCTTCTCTTTAAAAACAAACAAAAACAAAAACGTACTTACAATGTTGTTCATTTTTTTAACAGTTAAAATTGCTCATGATTGAGTTACATTCATACATTGTACAGCAATCTTCTCTAGTGCTCATTTTCCACCACTCATAACAGTTTCCCCCTCACCCTCCATGATTCCCTCTTCCCACCTGCCCACTTTCCTTTTCTGCCTCTGGGGAAGGCATTTTACTTTTCTCTCTCTCTATCTCTCTCTGTCTGTCTCTCTCACTTTGTCAGTCTCCTTTTTTTAACATTGTGGTTTGCACTGCTGTTAAGAAGGGATGCCATGCATGCCACTTTATTCCCTTTCAGCACCCAGTTCTTGTCCAGAGAGATCAGTTCCAACTATCACTTTTGTTTGTTTGTTTGTTTGTTTGTTTTTGTTTTGGGGCCACAACGGGTTCGCTCAGGGGTTACTCCTGGCTATGCATTCGGAAATCACTCCTCTCAGGCTTGGGGGAGCATCTAACTAATGTTTGTCCTAGATAGGTCACATGCAAGGCAAATGCCCTACCGCTCAGGCCCCAACCATCAGTTTCATAGTAGATTCTTCTCTACTCTAACTGCACTCTTTGCTTCCTACCCTGGCAAGCTTCTTACTATGGACTGGTCCTCCTATTCCTTATCTCTGTTGTCTCTGAATATTCTCACCACATTGTCTTTCTTTTTCTTATATCCCACAGATCAATGAGATTATTCTATGTTTAGCCTGCTTCCTCTGACTCATTTCATTCAGCATAATATCTCCATGTCCATTCATGTATAAACAAATTTAATGACTCTAGTTTTTCTAACTGTTGCATAGTATTCCATTGTGTACATATACCATAGTTTCTTTAAACTCTCATTTGTTGTTGGGCACCTGGGTTGCTTCCAGATTCTAGCTATTGTAAATAGTACTGCAATGAATATAAGAATTCATAGTTCATTTTTCTATTGTGTTTTTGTGTTTTTAGGGTATAACCCTGGAAGTGGTATTGGTGGGAAACTCAATTTCCAGTTTATTGAGAAATATCCCTATTGTTTTCCCAAAAGGCTGGTCAGAGAGCATTCCTACCAATAATGAATGAAAGTTTCTTTCTTCCCGCTTGCACCCCAGCACTGGTTGTTCTTATTCTTTGTGATGTGTGCCAGTTTCTGTGGAGTGAGGTAATAACTTATTGTTGTTTTGATTTGCATCTCTCTAGTGATTAGTGATACGGAGCAATTTTTCATGTCCCTTATGGGCATTATGTATTTCTTCTTTGAGAAAACATCTATTTCCTCCCCATTTTTGGATTGGGTTAGATGTTTTGCATGTTAAATTCTTCCAGTATCTTATACATCATAAATAGTGTCGAGGTCTACTCTAGCTGATATTTCTCCAACTAAAATGCAAGGCCTTTCAGTACCAAGGGAGGAGGATACAGAGCTACTTAGTCCCTGTGCTGATGGGAGTGCCAGGCCTTCCCCGCAGGACTTAGGCCAAAGACTTTACTCACAGAGAGGTCGCAATGTTCTTTTCAAAAGTCTAATTTTAAAAGAAAGCTGTACTTTTGTGTTTCTAAACTACTTAATCTAGGGTAATAAGTTCTCATGAGGAATCTAATTTTCTTGGTCTAGTCCATTGCTGGAAATTTTCTTCCTTTTCTCATTTGCAGTCTTTAAACAAATATTTATTGGTTTTATACCAACAGTTGTTTTGGGTTATTATGGTAAAATATTCAGTAAGTGTGAGATTACTAACACACAAAATAAATGATGATTTTATACAATATGAGATATGTAGAAAAAAATACCCTCAGGGATATCGTGAGATGTTTATAAAAAAGGATGATGGAAGGTTTATCAGAGAAAACACTGATTAATCAATTAATTAGTTGATTAATTAATTAGTTAAGATCTTAACTAGAAATAAAAAGGGCCTACTCAAGGAGCAGAAAGAAAACCACAGTACCGAAGTAGCAAGTTAGCAAGAAAGCAAGTGAAGATAGTGTTTGATGGCAAGGTTGGAGAGGTTATCAGGAGCAGACCATGCATTCCTTTTAAAAGGAGCCTTCCAATGGCAAGAGCAATAGAATCAGACCTGAGTAAATGGAACTGCATCAAAATAAAACGTTTCTGTATGGCAAAATAAACATGGGGTAAAACTAAAAGAAAGCTAACTAAGTGGGAGAAAATAGTTTCACTTAATACATCAGATAAAGGGATATATATCTTTATATATCAAGGATATATCTTTGTATATAGCATATACAAAGTACTCACAGAAGTTAAGCCACAAAACTTAAGAAAAAGTTAAGAAATGGGGAGAGAAGATATTTGAACCACACCAGCTCTGCAAACTCATTATTTTGTTGGACAAGATGAAACCAAGCTGAGAAAGTTCATGAGTGCATGGGCCATGCAGCAGAAAGCTGTCAGGTCCATCTCGGGAAGAAAAAGTGGACCAAGCCCCAAACTTGCCGAAGCCACACCTCCTGCCTCTGTCACCCACAGTCAACATTTTTCTCATGTCCCTGCCTCCTCATTGACCCCTACAATTTCCTTCAGGAACACCAATCTGACCAAACTCAAGTACACCTGTATTTGGGTTCATATCACCAGGGTTTTTTGGAGCAAGTGGAGGCACCCTCCCTTCATATACTCCTCCTAGGATGCATGGCAGCTGAGAACTCACCCCTAAAAGGGGTGAGTAATAGTAATAGTATTTTGTAATAAGTAATAGTATTTTGAATTTCTCAACAACTTCATTTGATGCTGTCATCCCAATGACATGCCAATTTAACAGAATGGACAGCTAACAACAAGCACTTACTGAAACTTCTGCCATTATATTAGTGACTTCATTGGAGATACAATAATTTTCACAAATGCACTTGCTACACTACTTTTTTCTTTGTTAAAACTTCTCATTATTTTTTGTATTTTTTTTAATAACTGCTCTGACTTATCTGGTATAACTAAGACCCCCTGGGTTCAATCACTTACCCCAATGAAGTAATAATTGAGACAGGTTAAAAGTTTAGGTAAGGCAAAGAGAGTTACCAAAATTGTTGCCCTCCAGGAATGAGGAACTAGGGGTTGAGTGAGCTCAGAATGTTCTATCTGAAAAGTCTCCCTCCCTTGACAACCAAAGTTTGAATCAGAGTATTCCTTGACAGCCAGGGTTCTAATCAGACTATCCCTTGACAACCAAGGTTTGAATCAGAGTATCCCTTGACAGCCATGGTTTGAATTAGAGTATCCCTAGACAACCAAAGTTGAGCCAGAAAAATCAGTGATTAATTAAGATTTTTATACCATGAAATGATTGGACTGTTACTGCTTGTCATTTCTATATAAACTGCTTAAAGATTTGACTCGGGGTCCTTGCCAAGAATTTCTTAGTTGGATGAGGCTGGGATCTCGTCTAGCCCAATAAACTCCCTTTTGCATCTTGCACTATCAGAAGTGATCTCTGACTCAGTGCTATTTCAGGTGTCAACTTGGACGCGAACACTGGAAACAAATGTATGTATTACAGTGAATTATGCCAACAATATGATGCATTTTCTTTAAATAAAGTTTAAAAAATGGGGAGAGTAAATGAACAGACATCTTTCTGAGGAAGACCAAAGATAACCAACAGGCACATGAAAAAATGCTCATCATCATTTATTATTAGAGAAATCCAAATCAAGACAGTAAGTAGGGGCCCGGAGAGATAGCACAGCGGTGTTTGCCTTGCAAGCAGCCGATCCAGGACTTAAGGTGGTTGGTTCGAATCCCGGTGTCCCATAAGGTCCCCCGTGCCTGCCAGGAGCTATTTCTGAGCAGACAGCCAGGAGTAACCCCTGAGCACCGCCGGGATTGGCCCAAAAACCAAAAAAAAAAAAAAAAAAAAAGACAGTAAGTAGAAGATGAAACCCATTTACCAATCCCAAATAAAGGTGTGTCCCCCAAATTCCTCCTTCCTAAAACCTCTTCCATTGATATGTAAATGCACTCAGGGGAGTACTTTGTCTCACTTGACCTTCTGGTATTGGGAATTGGTTTAAATGAAGAATGAAGAGTTCTGACTTTTTGGCTGAGGCATAGAGAGCACTAGGCAAAGGCCACAAACTCCATGATTATTTTTTCCTGAATGGTTTGGTATTATTTCTTCACTGTTACCCTGGTTTTTTCAGACCTGGCTGCATGGGGTTTAGAAATAAGGTGCCTGGGTGGTCTCACAACTCATGGATTTTTAGTTTACAAGTAAGGATGGTACATATCAAAAATATCAGGAATAATTTGTGTTGGTGGGATCTGATGATTAGCACACACCACAAAGAATGAGAACAAGCAGGTTGGCGGGGATGTGGAGAGAAAGGAACTCTTATTCACTGTGGGTGGGATGGTGTCTAGTCCAACCTTTATGGAAAGGATATGGAGATTCCTCCAGAAACTGGAAATAGAGCTCCCATATGATCCAGCTATACCACTCCTAGGAATATACCGTAGGAACACAAAAATACAATACAAAAATCCCTTCCTTACACCTATTTTCATTGCAGCACTATTTACCATAGCAAGACTCTGGAAACAGTCAAGATACCCTTCAACAGACGAATGGCTAATGAAACTGTGGTACATATACATAAGGGAATATTATGCAGCTGTCAGGAGAGATGAAGTCATGAAATTTTCCTGTACATGGATGTACATGGAATCTATTATGCTGAGAGAAATAAGTCAGAGACAGAGAGAAAAACGCAGAATGGTCTCACTCATCTATGGGTTTTAACAAAAATGAAAGACATTCTTGCAATAATAACTTTCAGACACAAAAGAGAAAAGAGCTGGAAGTTACAGCTCACCTCATGAAGCAAACAGGGATGAGTTTAGTTAGAGAAATAACTAAGTTTAGTTAGAGAAATAACTAAGTTTAGTTAGAGAAATAACTAAGTTTCGAACTATCCTAATAATGAGAATGTATGAAGGAAATAGAAAGCCTGTCTAGAGTACAGGCGGGGGTTGGGTGGGGAGGAGGGAGACTTGGGACATTGGTGATGGGAATGTTGCACTGATGATGGGGTAGTGTTCTTTACATGACTGAAACCCAAACAGCACAATCATGTATGTAATCAAGGTGTTTAAATAAAAAATATATTAAAAAATAAAAAATAATAAAAACAAACAAAAGGTATTAAAATGACATTACAGGAAAGAGAATGTCTATTTTAGTTTCTGTATATTGGGGCCTTATAGGAATAGAAGACTAAAAGCTGCTCATGCAATGAAGCTCTGTATTCCATCCTGAATCAAGGAAAGAGATTTTTGGCTTTCCTTCTTCAGTGTGGGGAAGACAAGTCATTGGAACTTGAGAGATGGATAGGTTAGCTTTGAAAGTTTCCCTGCCATGTAGATACGTCTCTCAGATGAAAAAATTGTCTCTGATAATTCCTCTTTTTGAATTTGATTACCTTTTTTATTTATAAAAAGGGGGGGTAACTTCTAAGTTTTCGGGACTTTCCTGTGTCTTTGATTTATCATAATCCTATCCCAAAGAGGCATATTTTGGTGTATTCTGCTATCCATGAGTAAGGAATAGGCTCATTTTTAATTAGTGAATGGCTGTTTGGCATATTACATTTTTTATCCTTGCTTGTTATTTTTTAAGGAGGCCACACCGAATTGTGCTCAGGACTTACTCCTGGCTTTGTACTCAGGGCTTATGCCTGGTGGTGTGTAGGGGACCGTATGTGTGCTAGGGCAAGTGACCTACCCACTTATAGGATCGCTCTGAGCCTAGAGAATGGATTTTAAAGGAAGAGTAAGAAAATCTATCAGCCAACTACTGTCCAATGCAGAGAAGGCTTCTGCTTGGACTTTTGGATATTGTTAAAAGATAAACATTTTAAGAGTTTATTTGAGCAAATACCACAGATTGGTCAGTCCTAAACCAGAAATAGTGAGAAGTGCTCTACTGTCAGGAGATGGGAAAGACTTTTGTGGAGAAAAAAATATAGGTTGGCCATAGTTTAAAGCCTTGTTGGATAATAGTGATTGGTTGCCCTTATCCTTAGATTTTAGTCTTGTAACTTTGCAGTATTTGCAGATTGTATTTTGTTTAGTTTATGTAGATGATAGCCCAATCACCATATAATTAGAACATCTTTTTAATATAATTATTGAAACTAATGTGAATAAATGTTATTGATACCAAGTCCTTCACAATTATATGTAAGGTACACAGTGACAGTGAATTAAGACAATTCCCACCATCAATGTTGACCTCCCTCAGCTTCTGAGTTCTCAGCATACATCCCATACCTCCACCCTTACCCCCTGGAATGCTAGTGTAACAGGTTCCATTTGTGCATAGCTTGTTGTAGTTTGGGTCTCTTAATTCTGTTGTCAACTCTGGGTTGGGTATTTAGGTCTGATCATTTTTATTTCCACTCAGTGCTCATGAGACTGCTTTGCCTTTGGTACCATCCACTTTTTTTCTCAATTTTTAGGAAGATATAGAAATAAGAGGCAGAACAAGATGATTCAAAAACAAATTCAGTTCCTATAACATACCATATCAACAAAGAAAGAATGAAAATAATATTGTCATATAAGGACCGAAGAGATAGCAGGGAGGTAAGGCATTTGCCTTGCATGCAGAAGGTTGGTGGTTCGAATCCCAGCATCCCATATGGTCCTCTGAGCCTGCCAGGAGCGACTTCTGAGCATAGAACCAAGAGTAACCCCTGAGCACTGTTGGTTGTGACCCAAAAACCAAAATAATGATAATGATAATAATAATAATAATATTGTCATATCAATTGATACAGAGAGATCTTTGATAAGATTTCTCTTTCATTTCTGGTAGTGATCCTTAACAAAATAGGGATATAAGAGATATACTGCAAGATATTGATTTCCTTATACAGCACACCCATAGCAAATATTGTACTTAGGTGACATCAGACATAAACTTTCTCAGCTGTTCTGTTAATTTATGTAATCATCACCCCAGTAGTCGGGAAATAATGGAAATCAAAGGCATCCATATTGAAGAGAAAGAAGTTAAAATACTCATCCTTGCATATTATTCTGTAATACACATAAAAGACACTAAGGACTTCACACATACAGACAAACTTTTAGAAGCCATAAAACAGCTACATAGATGGATACAAAGGCAATATCTAATAATCGGCTGCATTTCTTTTCCTGGGTGGGTTGGAGTGGGATGGGATGTACTCTGATAACATTGGTGTAGGGAAAGAGACACTGGTGGGAGGATTGATGTTGAAACGTGTGTCTAAAACTTCACTGAATAATTTTGTAAATTACAATACTTTAAAAAATATATTTAAAAAAATAAACCCCATCTAAAATAACATTTCTTTAAAGAGTATTTTAAACCTCACCATTCTGAATCCTTGCAGAGAAAATTTAAAGAAGGGAATTTTTACTATTTCTGATAGACATATAGGTTAAAAGTAGGTACTTGGACAAAGATTTAATGACGAAATAAGAAGAGTTCTCAACTGACTGGTTCCAAAATGATAATTGGTAATAGAGGTCATGCATTATTCTGATTGCGGTAGTCCCAGAACACATATGCTTGAATTTTTTATTTACAAATGTCTTTGCTTTTTCTTATGCTTGGCATTGGATAGAAGTGTGGCAAAATTGCTATTGCTTCTTATACATTTTAATTCATATCTTATCTCCTTTGGCACCATTTTTTTCCTGACCAAGGGTCATACATACTTGGCTATACTGCTCACACATAGTCATGGTGCTTGCCAGGTTTCATACCTTAATGTGGTGTTTGCACACATAATTTTCTAAGGATCGCGTTCTAGTGGTGTTCACACATATACTCACACTTCTGTTTAATGGGGATTACATTTCCGGCTTCTGTCCTTGCCAGAATTTGTGACTGTGCTCACTGGAAGTAGTATACATCAGCTGCGGTTGTTATGTGCACGTGGATGTGTGCCGGATATTGCACTCTTGATTGTAGCATGTGGGATGGGGTGGTAATGGTGGAGAGCAGACTCATGTCCTGTGCATGTGGTTGGACAGGGATTCATCACCTAATAGCAAAGCAGGCGCCCTTCAATTTGGAATGATCCCCCTCAAAACAAGTGTTCTTTTATTAGGTTTGTGTGATTCCTAAGTGAAATTAATTAATTAATATGTTTCCAAGTATTTATATCTGAAATGTATTTAATTGGGCCTTTGTGCTTAAATTATAATGAATTTTCTTGTGTGTTCTAGAGTGTAATTAATTTTTCAGGAAGTGCAATATTCTCTTTATTTCCTTCTTCCTCTTTCCCTTTTTTCTTCTTGTGAAATTTACATTGTTTTACCTCCACCTTTAATCTTGGCATGTCTGAATTTTCACTCACGTATATAGCCTGGTGACTCTTTTTATTAATAATTAATCCCACCTACCTTAAAAAGTAGAAATTCCACCAAGCTAAATTTTATTGGATTCTGATAAGCCAATCAAAGCTGTAATAATTGTGGTAAAGGTAAGTAATAATCTATATTATAGTCCAATGTATGAAGAAAATGTTTGTTTCCTGATTAATAAAAAGATTTAAAAACAAATTCAGAAGATATAAATTTTTAAATCACTTTTGAAGAAAAATGGTTTGGATATTTTATCATTGAAAAAAACTTTAATCTTAAATTAATTTTATTAAATCTTGTGTTCTGCTCTGTAGCAATAGAGCAAATGTCACTGCATTTTTTAATGTATGAATCTCATGTTTAGATCATGTATATGGTTAAAAAACATATACCACTTGGACCTTTGGAGATGGGAGCAATTCTAGTGTTCCCTGAGCACCACAAAGTGTGGCCCCTATAAAAATATTTGAATTGAATAGTAATATTAGTTATTTGGGAAAGATTTTTTTCTTTTTAATTATTGTTTTCATGCTCATAATTATTTCTGCATGGCAGTCTGTAACTGGATAAAGACAAATTAAATTTCATCATTTCTACAGTATTTGAATAGACTGTAAGGGTTAATATAGGTCACACTGGGCCATTAAGCAAACTTATGGAATTTAATTAACAGATACATTAGAAAATAGGAATAGCTATTTGCTTGAGGGAAAAATTAATTTTCCATCCAAGTATCACTTTTATTCTCACACTACTAACTTACAACACTGTGTTACCAGAAACATAGGGGTTTTCTTTCCAAAATATTTTGTCACCTCTTGAGTGTTCTACAACTTCATTTAGTTCAAACATTATCTACATGAAAAGAATATCAGAGTCCACAGAATTGCACATTGCATGTGCTTCTGACCAGCTATAAATTGAATATTGTAACTCCTTACCTCTGATTAATTTACTGTGTCATGTATTAAAACTTGTCATGTATTAAAACTTGCACTGTTCACACATATTAATTTCATTTAACTCCTGTACAAGTTAGTGTCTGCAATTTTTAAGATTGTTCATCAGTTGAAAAAAGATAAGCAGAACGTGTACCTTATTCTTAAAATGACTGCAGCCTAGAGGATGGGAACTAACAAAATTGACACATAAGATATTATCAGCATGGTGATAATAGGAGGCATAGTACCAAATCTAGAAAGAAAAGAGGAAAATTATTTTAGGAGAATTTCCAAGGATATTCACACATGCTATAATCAAAGGAGTCTTTGATTAACTTGGCTTTCTCCACGAAGGTTGAGTGAGTCGGAAAGCCCATTCCAGGAAATTGGGACAGCACCACTAAATCACTGAACATGAAATAACCTGGCTTGTCTGTGGAGGAAGAATTTGTTTCAGCTGTGACTTCTGAGCGAGTGCTAAGAATGGAGACAGAGTAATGTTAGAATATAGGAAATTTTGATTGCTCAAACTAAAATGTTTGGGAAATTGATGACAGGTTTTAAGCAAAAGTATTACTTAGTAAAATTAGCATTTTAGAATATATAAGTGACAGTAGAGAAGCCGACAAAAGATAAAGCCCCAGATCAAGAGAGCATTTCTGTAGTTTGTATGTGGCAAGGGAAGCCTAAACCAGAGCCCGACTCTGGAGAAAGCTTGTGGTGGTCTACCAGAGTGGCAAGTAGACCACTAAGTAAGTGCAGATTGCTCTCCCAGAAAAGGCTACTAAAAGCTACTTTAAGAGACTAAGATCTAAAGGCTGAATTCTTTTCGCTAAACGTTAGGGTCTGGAGCAGTGGCACAGAGCATAAGGTGTCTGCCTTTCATGTGCTAGCCTAGGACAGATCGTGGTTCAGTCTCCCGGTATCCCATAAGGTCCCACAAGTCAGGAACGATATCTGAGTGCATACCAGGAGTTATCCCTGAGCATCACTGGTGTACACTGGGTGTACCCCCCAAAAAATAACTGCCCAGCAGATATCTTGATTTTGTTGCTTTTGCCTTACACACACACATACACACACACACACACACACACACACACACACACACACACACACACACACACCTGCAATACTCAAGGCTTACTGCTAGCTCTGAGCACAAGGCTTACTCCTGATTCTGTGCTCAAGACTCATTCCTGAAAGTATTTGTAGGACTAGATTTGGTGTATCATGTTTCAGGAGCCAAACCAAGGTTGGTCTCATGCAAGAAAAGAGCCTTAATTTTTGTACTATCTCTCCATCTCAAAAAACCCTATTTTATCAACCTCTTTTGGGATTGTTCTTTTTGTTTTGAGGCCACAATTGACAGTGCTCAGGGGATACTCCTGGCTTTGCATTTAGGAATTACTCCTGGCTAGGGGGGAATATATGGGATGCTGGGGATAGAACCCGGATCGGTCACATACAAGGCAAAAACCCTACTTGCTGTACGATCACTTTGGCCTCTTTTAACAACCTCTTCAGTCTAGATTAGATTTTGTAGAGTACATAGTCGCATAAGTTTGGCCTTTTTTTAAGATTATTTTAATGTAATGGAAAGCCAATAAAGTTCTGGAAATGGTTAATGAAAAAAAAGTTTTAGATTTAAGAAATATCAATGTAGAAGGTAAATTAAACAATGAAAATTACTCTCAGGAAAGGCAGGTGGTATGAGTGAAGAGGAGTGCCCAGTGTGTCTGCAAATATGTAAGATATCTCAGAGACCTAAATGAATCTGCTCAATTTAATCATTTTGAAATCCAAGGTGACTTTCACTGATAGTGAAAAACTTTGTTGAAGTTGACTGAAAGTGAATAAGATATCTGAATAGTATTGTGTGCTGCTGTTCTAGGACTGTTGCCTTCAATGAAACTTAAGGAAATACAGTATACTGTTTGCTATTTTTTATTTGCACTAGAGTAAAATTATGATTATAGAACTTCTATGATAACCCCAAGAGGAAGAGAGGAGGCACTGATCTTGAATTGAATGGCACCTCTTCCTTTGACACTAGTTGAATAGATAAAGGACCGGTCATGGAGTGAAATATGTATTTTATGGGTTTAGTATTTCATGGGGCTCAGGAGCACATATAACTTGTGAAGTAAGGCAACACAGAGAAGGGTGGTAAAGTTTTGGAAATAGCTGAGATTCATTGAGGTTAATTAACTTGCTAAGGAGTATTACTGGATAAGTGGTTTGCACTAGGAGTAAGCCTCAGTTGTGTGATTTGCAAAGGGAGTGATACCAGTAATCTTTAAATCACCAGTCTTTGATATGTGTGTGCATATGCATTTTTATAATATTTAAGTATTCCAAATTAAAACTTTAGAATGACTGATTCAGTTTTGAAGCCTCCTTGTGGTTTGAAACTTTAAAAACAATCCTACTTCATATAAATTTATCACAGATTCTAAGGTCAACTAAAATTATTAAATTTTATGGAAATATGTTGCATCTTTCCCAGTGTTCTACATTTCATTACTAAGATTAGTAGCTATTTTAGTTTTGAGAATTTGGTTCTAGGTTGGGGAAAGTGACTTTTTTAACATGAAAATTAGCCCCTCCCTACAGAACTTATAATAATTTTACACAATGCTATTCAGACCCTGAAAGGATAGACAAAAAAAAATTTGTGATAACCTTGGTAGAAGTTCTAGGTAATTTTATTTCTATTATCTATTAAGACTTTTATTGCATTTTTATGCTTTTCATTTTTCCTTGCAGTATGGAAGTATTAAAAACTGACAGCAGACTGTGGTTTTACATGAAGCAAGTAGAAAAGTTGTTGTGAAAAGAGTAGATTGGTGGAAGGGAGACTATCTTAGCCAACCTTTCTGTTGTTGTAAAATTATTAAGCAATTCTTTTCCACAGCATGTATTTCAAGAATAGATATTGCTTCACTGTTTTTAATGGTTATTAATATTTTTCTTCCTCTAAATGAAGTATGAATATATGAATATATATGTGTGCATATATAAATGTAAGCTGGCTTCGAAAATACTTTGACTTCTTTTGGTTCTAATTTTCTGTTACAATATTTGTTGATAGTTATCCCAAACCTTAGAAATTTGAGTTACCTGATTTTGTTGTGTTGCTGTTGATCAACTCATGGATATATAGTCTCTGAAGAAATGTATAAAGACAGAAGTTTAAAAAATGCACAAGAATAGCACCTATTGTAAAGTATTGTTTTTTCCTACTGAAATTTACATTAGAAGTCAAAATTTTTTATGTTTGACTTTGGTTTTTTGTTTGTTTGTTTGCTTTTGGTTTTGGTTTTTGAGTCACACCTGGCAGCACTCATATTACTCCTGGCTCTACACTCAGAAATCGCCCCTGTCAGGCACAGGGGACCATATGGGATGCCGGGATTCGAACCACAGTTCTTCTGCATGGAAGGCCTTACCTCCATGCTATCTCGCCGGCCCCTTTGGTTTTTTTTTTTTTTTATATATATATAAGAAATATTTTACTTTGTAAGATCTAAGCTTTAACAATCGAAACTTAAAACGGGCCTGTTCTGCTGGCAGCCTGAAGGCAGGGGATGGTGGCATTGGATGCACTGTGGGAATATTGGTGGAGGGAAGTCAACACTGTTGTGGGATGGACCCTGAAGCATTGTATTCTGAAATCCAACTACGAAGAACTTTATAAATCACAAATGTTTCAATAAATATATTAAAAAATAATTTATTTTTGGTATCATGATTTACAAAGATATCAACAGTTGAATTTCAGGTATATAGTGTTAAAACCCGTTCCACCACCAGTGTCAGTGTCCTTATAGCAAAATAACCACATTCCCTTCTCATTTCCCTTCCCAAGCCTACCTTCTTTCTTAACAGGCACATTTAAAAGTGTAATTTTTGTAGAGTGGGTCCCATATTTATATCTGTGTTGACTGGAGTGATTTAGATAGATGAAAATATCTTGCCTATATAGCTAGCACAGAAGTGCCTAAAGTCTCCTCTCTAATCCTTGCCCCTATGTTAAATCAAAATGCCTCTTCCTACTCCACACTTCATTTTCCCCCTTTTCACGACTTTTTCATCTCTGTTATCAGGGACCAGTCATCTTTGATAGTTTACAATGCATTGTTATATTATTCTAAATACTGCAGATAGCGAGTGGAGTTAGTAAAAATATATTTGTCAGGGGTATGTGTATTCTATATGACTCTTTTGGTGTTTTTTTTTTTTACATTAGCACAGTGAAGTTATAAATGAGAAAACTAAAGTTATGTGTTGTGTGTATTTTTGTGAGTTTCCCATGTGTCCATATCCCTAGCATACACCTGTTCTTTTTGTTTCAGATTTCACAATATATTCTTTGACATGAAGGACAAAATTTTTTAAGAACACAGAAGTAAAACTAAAAAAATTTTTCTAAAAAGAGAAGTGCATTAATAGTTAAGTTGTAAATATATCATCTTGTATATGATACTTCAGTTTAAAGGCATAGCACTTTGAAAATTTACTGCATCATCATTCTATATAATACATATTCCCAATTACTATTTTAGTGATATTAATAATAAAAAGAATATTTATATTATATTTGGCTTGCCTTTATTTAATCAGTTTCTTTTTAATATTGAGAGCTCTATGCTTAATACATTACTAATACTTAATAATATTTCATCTTTATTGATCTTCAACACATTTCCAAACAGTCATGTGTATTTATTTATTGTCTCATTTAAAGATTTAAATTAAGCTCATCGTTATTAGCCAGTTTGTTGTGATAGCGATTCAAATAACCTATAGAGTTTACATTATTTTTAATCAGCTCTTAGTCATTACTGATGAATTTTTAAAAGCAAATTTTTTGGTGAAGCACTGATGTGGTTTTAGCACTCTATTTTGTGAGAGCTTTTTTTCTTAAAAAAAAAAGTGACTTCTTAAAAGGTGACATCATAAAAGTTTAGATACTATAGAATTATTGTGTCATGAAGTGTCAATGAATTTTTTTCGACAACTATATAAAGGCTTTTTCCTTTAGAGAGGAGCAAAACTTAGTCTCAGGCACCACTTACTATCACTGGAAGAAGAAAACATTTACAAACATTCTATATATTATGATCAAGATAAAGGGCCTGTGACCACAACCCAGTTGTATCTTATAAGAAATATCAGGAGGGAATTTTTCAACACTAATACAGAGAAGTGCTATGTGTGATTTTGGTTCTTTTGTAAAAGAAAGAAGTGAAAGATTTTCGTGACTAATATTTGCTGCAAACTAGCATTTTATATTTTGTTAATTCACGAATTGCATTTTTGTGTAAATTGGAACTTCAGACTTTCAGAATATTTAAATTAGATCACATTTCATCTTGGCCTTGAAAATTATAAAATAGTAAACATAATATTTTATTATGTATGAACAGGAAATTACATCATTGTTGAATTTGAGTCAGACTATCAGATAACTTGAGTATGAATATTCAAATAGTTTTATGAACTGAGTGTTTTGAGGATGGTTTGGGTCACACCCAGCAGCATTCAGGAATTACTCCTGGCTCTGTGTTCAAAAATCGCTCCTGGCAGTCTCAGGGAACATATGGGATACCAGGGATTGCACCCTGGTCTGTCCTGTGTTGTCTGATTGCAAGGCAAACACCCTAGCTCTGTGCTATTCCTCCAGCCCCTTCTGAACTCTTAATTGTCATATTGTTAGTGTTAATTAAATATTGCACTTGTTCTTAGGTCTCATTTCTAGGGGATCACTATGGTTAGATAATGAAAACATTTTTGTATTATTAGACTTGGTTTTAACCTACGGAAATTTTACTTATTGTTGTTTTAATGCTCTTTTATTCTTTTATTTTGATTTGGGTCCATACTCAGCAGTACTTAAGACTTCCTCTTGACTCTGCACTTAAGTTTCACTCCTTATGGGACTTGAGGGAACCATATGTAGTGCTAGGATTTGATCCCAGGTCAGCCACATGCAAGGCAAGCATTTTACCCATTGTACAACAGCTTTGGCCTTTTAATTCTCTTCTGTAAACAGTGTTTTAAGAATAAGGTTTTCTGTTGTAGTGCAAACTACTTCACTTGGCACGTAAGGTTACACACTGTGTTATCATGATGTATAGAAACATGAACACTATAGGTGTTTTCTGTGCACTCTCTGAAATGGAAGTACCTGTTATTTTACAAAAGCTGGAGAAATGTGGATGTAAATACTCCATTGCTCTTGATTGAATTTACTTTTATTTTTCTGTTACTAAGCATGATTTTTAAGACTTTTATTCCTGATGTCAGTTTCATAACAACTTATTTTAGGGAGGTAGATTTACATGTAATCTATCGTTTTATTACCACTTTTTTCTTTCTTTTGATAAGTAGTGCTGCATTTTATAAACTTCAGAAACTAACATTGTGAAATCATTGTCACTTCTTTTGACTGACCATGTATGTTTGCTAGTCTGCATTATAATTAAATACTTCTCATCAAATTTTTGCATTAGAAACCCTGGAAACTATGCTGTAGATTCTGATTTGCCTTTCCTATTACAGGTCAACAAAAATATTTCATTTACTTCAACATCAGCCCTGTCACAACAGTCTAAGTTAAAACAGTCAAACATACTGGCTGCTCATCAGATTGTACGTCAGCTTGATTTCACTGAGACTGGTGAGCCCCTTTCTTATGTTGACTTTTTTAAGTGTTGAGACGTGAATACCGTTTATTTTATTTTAGAAAAACAGCTCTTGGCAACTGTCATGTTAAGTTTTTGAGCATATGATAAATTACGTTTTGGTATTTTTTTCCCTGAAATCCTAACTTATTTCAGAGTAACTTATTTCAGGGTCAAAAAGCAAATTGATATATGTAGGAGATTATATTCTCCTATAATCTTTTGAACAAATAACTTGAAAGTAGCAAAAGTTTAGTTTTAAACAGGTAAATAGTGAATCTGTTTCATTTTCCCCATTGGATAAAGGAATTATAGTTTACAGATAATTTCATTTTATAGTTTATTTCAAAGAAAGTGCATTTTGGCAGAAAGAGGATGCCTCTGGCCAGTGATACCATCTTTTTCAAAGTTGGCAAATTAATAAAATATGCAAAGAAGATAGTGATGAAATCTGTATGAGTCATTGAGTTGAAAAGAACTATACAGTTGCAAATGTTTGGATGGATGTTTTAAATTAATTTGAATAAGAGTTTCAAAGGATATTAAAGAAAAAATATATTTGGATGAGAAGTATTTCTGGTCATGAAAAAATGACTACTTATTTTTATTTGCAATAGGTTTGTGAAAATCTTTTTATTAATATTATTGAGTTCCTTTAATGAGAGATTTTGAAATATAATAGTTATCCTAGGTCAGTGCTTCTCAATTATTTTCTGTCATGCCCCCCTAGGAAGAAGAAAACATTTTCACACACACACCCACACAACTGTAAATAGTATCTTTATTAAAAAGCTTTAACCTGCAAAAAAATGTATATAAAATAATTTGAGCTGATTTTTTAATCAGAGGTGATGTCTGGATTAATGGCTAAATGAGCAGATTTTGCAATGCATCGCTTTTCAAAGCGGGGTTTGAAGCAGGACACAGCAACTCTCAGCTGCAGAGACATACAAAGACACACACAGGACTTAGCTTGTGAGGACAGTGTTTGCCGAGGTCAAAATCACCTCCCCATTTGGAGGTTCGCCCCACTATTTGAGAAGCACTGCCCTAGATAAAGTTTTCAGAAGTTTGAGTTCTAATGTATCAATATTATTTACTTGGAAGTATGAGTGTAATATCACTTTTCTACTTTGAAAGTTTTTATAATTTACATATGCAAGCTATTTTGGTGTTACTGTATTTTAACTATTCTCTATATTATACACAGTACAGAAGAAAATACCTGAATTTAGAATTCTTACTCAGAATTCTTAATGTTCCTTATACCCAAGAACCATGGAACCTTTATTTGAAAACTGGAACACATATTTATGCTATAGATCATTGAAATTCAAATCACATTGCACATGTAAAGCTATTTTAGCATGAGGTCCTATATAGAAGTTTTACATGCTTAGAAACATGATAAGTGTTGCATACTTGACGTAAACATACCTTGAGTTCTAATTTTAAGTCACTTTGACAAATTTCTAAAAGCTTAGAAATTTTACATTTCAGATGTCTAGCAAAAGTTGAAGCAACGATATTAAGCATTCATATGTATAATAGAGGATACACCATGTACTTCCCCTTTACATTCTTCTGTGTACTCTAATTGGATTCTTGATACAACCTTTATCACTTGACTCTTACTTTTTATATTTATTAAAATATAAAATATAACTCAATGAGATATATTTCACACTATGTCCTTTGAAGGATGGGGACTAAGAAATCTGTCTCCACCATCAGTCTAAATTTCCACACTTCAAAATTAAAGGTACAAAATGTAAATGTCTTCTTTAGTTAGTAGTATGTTGATAAAAGTTTATTTAGGTCTGTTAGTCTTCACAGAGTGTATCAGATAGTAGATAGAAAGTTCTGTTCTTTCCAGTCCAAGGAAAGGGCTGAAAGGGGAGATAGGAAAGCCTTTGAATAGGAAAAGGACTAACCCAGGAGACAGATAAAGCATAATGATAATGAATAAAGGGAAAGCTGGATATATAATAAAGGCAAATTTTGCAAATTTGACAATTATACATAATAATGTGTTAATTTGCTTTCAGAAGTCTGTGACTAAATAGACCTACAAAGAAATATTTATATCAGGCATGACTCTCTACATATGTGCTCTTTCTTCACTGGAATTAAGCCATATGATAAATGGAACATTATTTCACCATATTTTGTTTAAGGTTTTAGCATAACATGTTAAGACAGATCATCCCATATAATTTATTGGGCTATCCCTAAATACAAAAAATTATTAAAGAAGAATGTGAAGTGTATTTCAAAACGACTAAAACAGTTTTCTTCAAGAAGCCACCCTTGGGCTGGAAGAACAATTCAGGAGGTACAGAGCCGTCCCTTGTTTAATCTCCAGCCTCACATACGTCCTTCAGGTATCTCTAGGAATGACCAATGAGAATATAGTTAAGCCCTAATCACAGCAAGCTGTGGCCTCAAACAAACAAACAAATGATGGAAACCAGCCTGTAGGAAAATAGATACTGCATTAGGAAACAGGTGAACTGATTTGTATGTTGTTACATCTCTAAATGACTATTGATTATATTTTTGAGGGTAAGGGCACAAACAGCTGTGCTTAGAGCTTATTCCTGGCTCTATAGTTGGGGATCACTTCTGGTGGGGAGTCTCAGGGATTGAACCCAGATTGGCTACTTATAAGATAAGCACCCTACCCACTGTTTGAACCCTGGATTCTTTATATTTTAATAATTTTTCATTGAATTAGCATAAGATACACAGTTACAAATTTGTTCATGATTGAATTTCAATCATAAGTGTCCAACACCCATGTCTTCACTAGAGTATATTTCTTGCCACCAATATTCCCAGTTTCCCTGCTGTTCCACCCCCATCTTACCACTGCCTAGCTCTATGGCAAACATTCTCTCTCTCTCTCTTTCTCTCTCTCTCTCTCTCTCTCTCTCTCTCTCTCTCTCTCTCTCATTTTCTCTCTTTTCCTCCACCTTTCCCTCTCTTTCCCCCTCTTTTTTAGACACTGGTTTGCAGTATTGTTACTGAAGATTTCTCATATGTATCACTTCACCGCCTTACAAAGTAAAGAACTCCTTTACCCAGTTCCTGTCCAGAGGGATCATTTCCAGTGATCATTGTCATAGTAGTCCTTCTGTGCCCAAATGCACTCCCCCTCTCTTTATGGAAAGCTACCTATGATGGACCTATCCTCCTTGTCTCCATTGTCTTTGGACCCAGGATTCTTTTTTTTTGGTTTTCTTTGGGGCCTCATTTGGTGAGCTCAGGTGTTGCTTCTGGCTATGTGCTCAGAAATCGCTCCTAGCTTGGGAACCATATGGGACCCCAGGGGATCAAACCACATTCCGTCGTAGGTTAGCTCTTGCAAGGCAAACACCCTACAACTTGCACCACCATTCTGGCCCCTGGACTCAGGATTCTTAAGCACATTTTTCAGGTCTTAGTTTTCTCAACACTACAGAAAAATGTATATGATACACTTGTTGAATTTCTATGTAAAAATATACTACTGTATTTGGGGACCAGAGCAATAGCCTTGCACGCAGCCAACCCAGTTTCCTATAAAGTTCTTTAAGGACCACCAGGAATGAGTGCAGAGCCAGGAGTAACTTACCTCTGAGCATCACAGGATATGTCCCCTAAATAAAAAACAAAAAGTTTGTTACCTGAATACACCTCTGCTGGTCCCACTGCCATGGTCAACCCTACCATGTTCTTCAATGTTGTGGTAGATGGTACACCACTGGGCCCTGTGTCCTCTGAGCTCTTTGCAGATTAATTATCAAAGACAGCAGAGAAACAATCAACTAATCTTTGATAAAGGGGCAACAGATCCAAAACTCTTCAACAAGTGGTGTTGGCACAACTGGTTAGCTGCTTGCAAAAAAGCGAACTCAGATCCTCATCTAACACCATGCACAAAGGTAAAATCCAAATGGATTAAAGACCTTGCTATCAGGCCTGAAACTATAAGGTATATAGAACAACAATTAGGTAAAACACTCCATGACATTGAGACTACAGGCCTCTTCAAGGTGGAAACAGCACTCTCTAAACAAGTGGAAGCAGAGAGAAACAGATGGGAATACATTAAGCTGAGAAGCTTCTGCACCTCAAAGGAAATATAAGATACAAAAGCCACCCACAGAATGGGAGAAACTGTTCACCCAATACCATCAGACAAGGGACTAATATCAAAAATATACAAGGTGCTGACAGAACTCAATAAGAAAAAAACATATAACCCCATCAAAAAATGGGGAGAAGAAATAGACAACTCCTCAAAGAAGAAATACAAATGGCCAAGAGACACATAAAAAAATGCTCCACATCACTAATCATCAGGGAGATGCAAATCAAAACTACAATGAGGCACCATCTCACACCACAGAGACTGGCACACATCACAAAGAACAAGAACTGTCAGTGCTGGCGTGGATGTGGAGAGAAAGTAACTCTCGTTCACTGCTGTGGGAATGCCATCTAGCCCAACCCTTATGGAAAACAATGGGGGATTCTTCAAAAATCTGGAAATTGAGCTCCCATTTGATCCAGCTATTCCACTCCTAGGGATATCCCCTAGGAACACAAAAATACAATACAAAAATCCCTTCCTTGCACCTATATTCATTGCAGTGCTATTGACAATAGCCAGACTCTGGAAACAACCAAGATGCCCTTCAACAGACGAATGGCTAAAGAAACTGTGGTACATATACATAATGGAGTATTATGCAAACGTCAGGGAAGATGAAGTCATGAAATTTTCCTATACATGGAAGGACATGGAATGTATTATGCTAAGTGCAGTAAGTCAGAGGGAGAGAGAGACACAGAATAGTATCACTCATCTATGGGTTTTAAGAAAAATTAAAGACATTACTGTAATAAGGCCCAGAGACAATAGAGTTAAGGGCTGGAAGAGCCTGAAGGACAGCTCTTAACTTGAAGCTCACCACAAAGAGTGGTAAATGCTGTTAGGGAAATAACTACACTAACAACTAGCACTGGCAATGTTAAAGAATGAGAGAAGTAGAATGCCTGTCACGATACAGGCGGTGGGGGGGGGGGTGGCATTGGTGTTGGGAATTCACCAGTTGCACTGGTGAAGGGGGGGTATTCTATTTATGACTGAAACCCAACTACGAACATGCTTGTAATTATGGTGCTTAAATAAAGATTTATATTAAAAAAAAAAAAGACAGCAGAGAATTTCCATGCGCTGAGCACTGGTGAGAAAGGATTTGGTTAAGAGGTTCCTGCTTCCACAGAATTATCCCAGGATTTGTATGCTAGTGCGGGGACTTCACTCACTACAATGGCATGGGCGGCAAATCCATCTACGGGGAGAAATCTGATGATGACAAGAACTTTATCCAGAAACACACGGATCCTGGCATCCTGTCCATGGCCAGAGCCAGCCCCAACACCAATGTCTCTAAGGTCTTCATCTGCCCTGCCAAAACTGAGTGGCTGACAAACATGTGGTATATGGCAAGGTGAAAGAGGGCCTGAATATCATGGAAGCTATGGAGTACTTTGGGTGTAGGAATGTCAAGACCAGCAAGATCACCATCTTTGCCTACAGACAAGACTAAGCCATGCTTCTCAGTTCTCTTACCAGACCATTCCTCTGCCCTCTGAAGCTCGGGGAGTACCTGTCTCTCGGGTGCCTGGAATGTCTTCTGGTCCCTAGGTGCACCCTCAGTTCTTGGTTCCCTAGTTACCTACCACATCTCTACATCTAGCTGGATTGTTTATGTTTATGAAATAAATGCATAACAGTCAAAATGAATAAAAATAAAAGTTACGTGTTTTGATGGGGGCAGAACAATAGTACATTGGGTAGAATACAGGTCTTGTCTGCTGCTCAGTCCTCAACACTCTGTGATCCCTGAGCCCACCAGGAGCGATCCCTGACCATAGAACCAGAGGTAAGCCATGAGCACTGCTGGGTGCAGCCCAAAATCAAACCAAAAGTTTTGTGTTTTTATATAACCTAATATTGGTATAAAACAACAGTTATATTTTTCATTGTACAGAGAATCTGTTAGACATTGAAATATAGAGCTACAAAAATAATGGATAATTAAGATGTTTAAAATTAAATCTCACAGAGAAGTCTATGAAAAATCAAACTGTACAAAAAACCCGATTTGCAAAGTACTAGTCAACAAACAATTCTGCGCAGGGACTTATATGGTACTTAAAAGAGTTTAGAAATAAGATTTTATATTAACAAATAAAAGAAAAAATTGTTTGGGTTTTGGTCACACCCGGCAGCTCTCATGGGTTTACTCCTGGCTCTATGCTCAGAAATCGCTCCTGGCAGGCTCAAAGGACCATATGGGATGCCGGGATTCAAACTACCGTCCTTCTGCATGCAAGGCAAATGCCCCACCTCCATGCTATCTCTGCGGCCCAAGATTTTATATTAAAGAGTAAACCCTGAAACAGGTTTATAGTCTTTCTATTAATTTAATTCAGACTGAGTAGTAAAGATATTTCTAAAGCTATGTGTTTCTTTTTTAATTTGTTTTCCTAAATTTCTAGAACACTACTTTTATTCATTTTACCTTCCTGACTTTTTTTTACTTACTTTGTTTATGGCCCTATCAAGGAAATGCATTAAATAATACTATTTCTGTTGCCTATGATGCTTATAGTTTGTTGGAGCAATAAATTAGTATGGAACTTATATTGTGTCAACGTGATAAATTATAGTCCCAAGAATGCCAACTGAAATATATCAGTGGAGTAAATTGTAATCTCAGTGCAAGTTCACCAGGAATAAAAAAAAGGATAGAAAAACTAAGAGGTTTCTTAGATTCTATTGTACTCATACTGTAAACCACCTCCTTCCACTTCTACTTCCCCTTCCTCATCAGTAAGTCTGCCCAAACCAATAACTCCCCAGTACATACACAGTTGAATAGGTAAAATGAAGAACTATTGGTGATTCTTTTCTCTCCAATTACCATCTTTTTGCTCTGGACTTTTAGCTTATCTCCATAGCAGCTAAAGGATTCTGATAAAATAACAGATCAGGGGGCCATATCAGTGGCGCAGTAGTAGGGCATTTGTCTTGCACACAGGTGACCTAAGACAGACCGCAGTTCGATTCCCTGGCATTTTATATGATCTCCCAAGCCAGAAGCGATTTCTGAGTGCAGAGCCAGCAGGAGTAACCCCTGAGCATCACCGAGTGTGGCCCCAAAAAACAAAAAAACAAACAAACCAAAAAAAAAAGATAGATCAGTTAATTTCTCAGATCAAAACTCTTAAATGGTTTTCAGTCAAAATAAGAATGAAGTTGAGTCCTTCTTTTGTCTTATAATGCCTTCTATGATCTTGCCTCTGTCTTCATCACTGATCTGAATCAGCTGATGGAAGTTCAAAAAGGCAGTCCAAACAGAGAAGCTGGAACCAAATATAAACATTAAAAGGAGAATTTAACATGATTGAGTTGTGGTCTGAGCCTTTATTTTGCCAGAGAGAGGATATAATGTATGTATTTAAAATTAAGCTTGGGAAAGTAGATTGGAGCCACAGCTTATGCTGTATAGAGGAACTCACATTATATTTTCCTAAAATAGAGGTACCCAAAGTCATGAATATGAAAGAGATAGGATCACAGGAGTTTTTCAAGAATAAAGCATGTGATTATGAGGCACGAGTAAGAGATGATAAAAACTGAATACTATTTCTGTGAGGCACTTATTTTTTATTTGTTAAATTTCACTTCTAGTTTCTTAATTTTAGTATAATTAAAAAACCCTACTAATAGACATACTATAACTACTTTTATAAGAAAGAAAATGATATAATTTAAATTATAGAATAATAAATCAAGAAAAAGAAAAGGAAAATTTTGACATATTAGGAAATTCTATTTGTGGTTCATAAATACCTCACCTGCGAGAGTATGCATTGTATTGCATGCCAAAGCTGTTTCCATACCTTTTTTTCGTTTTCTTTTGGGCACACCCATTTGACACTCATGGCTTACTCTTGGCTATGTGCTAAGAAATCACTCCTGGCTTGGGGACCAAATGAGATGCCAGGGGATTGAACTGCGGTTCATCCTAGCGCTTGCAAGGCAGACTCCTACCTCTAGCGCTGGCCCAATTTCCATACTTTTTTTTAGATGAAGAAAATCTATAAAACTATTAGAAAATAACATCTATATACAATTTCTGATATATTTTTGTGGTAGGTGTTTTTGTTTTATTCTCAATAAACCTCCGTGAAGTAAGACAAATACTAAATGTATTAAATTCTTTTATAACTTAGACCTTAAAACTTTTGTTAGTGAGTCTCAATAGTAAAGAGAAGCAAGAAACATTTTGTCAGTCAGTCACTTAGAAAGCAAGATCTCCTCATTCCTGGATCAGCATCCTTACCACAATAAACTAGCCTCATAGTCTTCACCATAAACCAACAGGAAGTATTTAGAATTTTTCTTCAGTATATTTTATGGTTTTATGCTTAACCTACAAACTTTTATTCTACTTTAACTTAACTTAGTTAATGGTATGAGACTTCACAATCCATGCGTTTTGTATGTAATTTTTCAGTTTTCTCAGGAACATTTCTTATTTATTTATTTATTTATTTATTTATTTATTTATTTATTTTTGGTTTTGGGGCCACATCCGGTGACCCTCAGGGTTACTCCTGGCTATGTGCTCAGAAATTGCTCCTGGCTTTGGGAACCATATAGGATGCTGGGGGTCGAACCGAGGTCCATCCTGGGTGAGCCATGTGCAAAGCAAACACCCTACTGCTGTGCTATTGCTCCGGCCCCTCTCAGGAACATTTCTTAAAGAGATTTTTCTTTCAATATTTTGTGCTTTTGAATCCTTTGTCATTAGCTGTCTATCTACAAGATTTATTTCTGTGCTCCCAAGTGTATTCCCTTTATGTGTTTTAGTTCAACATAGCACTCTTGATTGTGATAGTTTTGTATCATACTTTGAAAGTAAGGAGCATAATACCTCCATACTTTATTTCTCAGGATTTCCTTTACTCTTCCGTGTATTTTTTGATACCCTAAAATTTCAGTAACTTTTTTTTATTGGTGAATGTCTTGGGAATTTGGATAGGATTCCACAGGATCTCTATAATACTTTTTGGCTGGGTGGACTTTTCAGCACTGTTCACTCTTCTATTTATTTTAGTGGTGATTTAAGTCTCTCCCTAAATAATTATTTTAAAAATAAAATTATACATGTCTTGTATTCTTGATTTCTGTCTCCTTTACATAAACCCCTTGCTTTTTCTTTATGGTTGCTGCAACTGCTGCAATACCTAGGAGGTCACACCGATGCCTGACAGTATTACTCACATATTTAATGTCTGGAGGTTATGTATCCAATTGTGGTGCTCACACTCTCCAGCATGAGGCCCCTCAAAGGCTTTAGTTGTGATGCTTGCACAGAACACTTTAGTTGTACGCACACATTTCTGGTCGTAGTACTCAGCAGCAGCATACTTCCTTGAAGGCTGTGGTGGGCTTGCGCAAGTTTTGATTGTGGTATTTGCAGGAGATTGCACCCTTTGGTTCTGTGCTCATACTCACCTTTCTGTGCTGTGGCCAAAAATCAGTTATGATCTGGGGATCATAGAAAAACTACCAGGCAGACAGTAGAGCTGCCAGAATCACATTCAGTACTTGCTATTATACAGGCTATGAATTCTCAGTTTTAGGATCATAGTGTAGATTCTCTAAGAAATGGGACTGATTAACTTACTCTTAGAGTTAATTGCTTGCCTGTAGAACTAAAACATTTTTTATTTTGTAGTCTGATGGGTGAATAAAATTTATTTTGATGATGTCTTTAGGTTTTTCTGTCAGTATTATAATGTCATCTGCAAATGATAGTTTTGCTACCTATCTTCTACTTTGGATTTTTTGTCCTTTACTTGCTGCAGATTTAACCTGGCACTTGTGTAGGCAAAGCAAATGTTGCAATCCTTTGAGATAATCTCTAACCTTTTCCCAATTTGTTGAATGGTTTTTGTCATCCCGTCTTTGAATTCATTTGATCTTTGTCTTCTATTCTGTAATTTAGTACCCCATATTATATATTTTAGTTCTGTTATTGTGATTTGTGGAAATATTAACTATCTCTAAGCTTTTACCATTTCTTTCTTGTAATTTCATTGTTTTAGATGAAGTTTTCATCACTCATTTCCTCATTTTAGTGTGAATCATTTGGGCCAATACACTGAAAACTTTATAAGATGGTTTATATAATGTTGTTCTACTAGAAATTCTCAGGATTTTGGCTCAACCATGTGTGTGTTTGTATATTTCTCTCTCTCTTTCTCTCTCTCATTATTCTGGTGTTCATGGGGACCTAGGCCAGAGTCCTCTTTTCCTCTTTTACTGAACATATTTTAACTGAATCACTGAGACACAGCTACAAAGTTGTTTATTATTGAGCTTCACTCATATAATGTCCAACACCCATCCATTCACCAAATCACATTTTCCACCACTTATACACCCAGTTTTTTTTTCTTGCTCTACCCCTGCTTTTAGCTATGGCAGACATTTTTCTTCTCTATCTTTCTTTTTATTTATTTGTTTGGTTTTTGGGTCACACCTGACAGTGCTTAAGGGTTACTCCTAGGTCTATGCTCAGAAATTGCTCCTGGCAGGCTCAAGGGACCATATGGGTTGCTGAGATTCGAACCACTTTCTTTCTGCATACAAGGCAAATGCCCTGCCTCCATGCTATTTCTCCAGCCCCTTTCTCTTTCTTTCTGTCTCTATCTCTTTCACCTTTTTCATTTTTTAGATAGTATAGTTTGCAGTATTGTTACTGGAGTATCATACATATCACTTTACCTCCTTTCAGCACCCATTTCTTTTTTTTTACAGTTACTATTATTGCTTTTAAAGCTCAGTAAGCTGTTTTTTTCTCTCTTAAAGGATAAGTGTTAAAAAAATACAGTAGTAAAGGTGTGAAAGTGGCAATCAGTGTTGTTTGCACAGGCCCAGCAAAATATGGGGAAAATGGTAAAAAAAAAAAAAATCTTTGGCCTGATTCCAAGAAGGCCTCATGACTCTGGGCTCCAGGCATACCAGTCTGTGCAACCCCTGAGTCATTCTCCATGGTCCCAGTGAAATTTTTTCGTACTTTAGCTGTTGTTGGTGTCAGGTTTCTGTATTCTGTGCATTTCCTTCATCGAAGTCAGGCTGATGTCAGAACCCATTTCTTGTCCAGAATGAACATTGTCCTAGTGGTTCCTTTCCTACCCTTGCCTGCTCTTAGTGGCAAGTTTCTTGCCATGGACCAGTTTCCGGGCCATCATCTCTATTGGCTTGGATTATTATTACCATACTATTTTTTTATCCCACAAACGAGTACGATAAGTCTATGTTTGTCTCTCTCTTTGACTCAATTTGCTCAGCATATCCACCTATGTATAAGCAAATTTCATGACTTCATTTTTTTCTAACATCTGAGTAGTACTCCATTGTATAGATGTACCACAGATTTTTATTCACTCATCTGTTCTCAGACATTTGGGTTGTTTCCAGATTCTGGCTATTATGAATAATGCTGCAATGAACATAGGAGTGCAGAGGCCTTTCCACCCTGTTTTTGGGTCCCAGGAGAAGTATTGCTGGGTCATATGAAAGCTCAATTTCTTTTTTTTAATAGAATGTTTCTTTTTGTTTTCTAATAATCTTTAGTTAAGAACCATGGTTACAAAGATGTTTGTAGTTGGGTATCAGGCATAAAATGATCACCGTACTTCAACAGTGCAGTCTTCCCACCACCAATGACCCTCATCTTCACTTCCCCCGCCTCCTGCCTGTCTTCAAGACAGCCTTTCTATTTCTCTCACTCACTATCATTGTCATGACAGTTATTAGTGAAGTTATTTCTCTAACTGAACTCACCACTCTTTGTGGTAAGCTTCAAATCATGGACCAGTCCTTCTAGCCCTCATCTCTATTGTCTCTATTATTACCATTATTGTCTTTTTTTTTCCTTAAATCCCACAAATGAGTGAGACGTATTCTGTGTCTATCTGTCTCCCTTTGACTTATTTACTCAGCATAATTTCAATGCCCATCTTTGTATAGGAAAATTTCATGAATTCATTTTCCTAATGGCTGCATAGTATTTCATTGTGTATATCTACCACAGTTTCTTTAGCCTCTCATCTGTTGTTGGACCTCTGGGTTGTTTACAGATTCTGGCTATTGTAAATAGCACTGCAGTGAACATAGGCATGCAAAGGGCATTTTTGGGAAAAGCTCAATTTCTAGTGTTTGAGGACTGTTTGCATTATTTTTGAAAAATTTTGGGCCAGCCTATGTTTCCACCAACAGTGAATGAAATCCCTTTCCCTACTCATCCACATCAGAGCTGGTTGTTTTTGTTCTTTTAGATATATTTCTATCTCTGTAATGTTAGATGATATTTCATAGTTGTTTTGATTTACATCTCTCGATGCTTGATGATGTGGAACACTTTTTTTCATGTGCCTTTTGGATATCTGTATTTCTTTTTGAGTAAGTTTATGTCCATGTTTTCTCCCTATTTTTTTGATGGTGTCAGATGTCTTTTTCTTATTAAACTTTTCCAGTGACTTATATAGCTGAAATATTAACCCCTTATCAGATGGGTGTTAGGTGAATTGTTTATCTCAGTTTATAGGTAGTCTTTGTTTCCTGGTCACTTTTTTCTTTGAGATGCAGAAACTTTTTAGTTTAAGGTAGTCCCTTTTGTTTATCTTTGCTTCCACTTACTTATTTACATTGTTGGGGTTTTGTGTTTTTTTTTTTTCACCCTTGAAGATGCCTTTAGCTTCAATGTCATGGAGAGTTCTATCTATGTTTTTCTAAGTGTGACATATACTTTGAAAGTCTGATATTGAGATCTTTAATCCATTTTGACTTGGTTTTTGTGCATGACTAAAAAGAGGAGCAAGTTCATTATTTGGCATGTAGATAACAATTTATCCCAACATGACTTGTTGAAGAGGCTTTTCTTGCTTCACTTTTTATTCGCTCCTTTATGAAAGATTAATTGATCAAATAACTGAGGATTTGTCTTGGGATACTAAAGTCTGTTCCACTGATCTGAGGCTATGTCTTTATTCTACTACCATGCTATTTTAATGACTAAAGTTTTATAGTTCAGTTTGAATTTGGGGAAAGTGATGCCCTCCATCTTCTTTTTCCCAAGAATATTTCTTTAGCTGTTCATGGAGGTTTATAGTCTCGTATGAATTTCAGGAGTGTTTGATATACTTTGAAAAATGGCATGGGTATACTTTCATGGATTGTATTAAATCTGTATAAACCTTTGGAGAATATTGTTATGTTGGTTGTGTTAATCGCCCCAAATAATGAGCTGGATATGTTTCCATTTCCTTGTGCCCCCTTTTATTTCTTGAAATAGATTTTTGTAGATTTCATTATATAAGATGTTTACCCCATTAGTTAACTTTATTCTGAGGTACATGAGTTTCTGAGGCACAATTGAAAATGGGATTTTTTAATATACATCTTTTTCGGTATTTGTGTATGGAAAAACCATGGGTTTTTTGCACAGTAATTTTTTAGCCTGCCACTTTACTATAAAATTAGTTGTTTCTGGAAGCTTTTTTGTGAAGTCTTTAGGATTATCTAAATATACTATCATGTCATCCACAAATAGTGAGTTTGGCTATTTCCATTACTTCCAGTTTTTTTAGTAATAGAAGTGATGAGAGTGGGCAACCTTGTCTTGTGCCAGATCTTAGAAGAAAACTTTTCAGTTTTTTCCCATTGAGCATAATGTTTACCACAGACATGTGGTAAATGGCTTTGACTATATTGAGGAAAATTCTTTCAGTGCCTATCTTGTTGGGGGTTTTTATCATGAAGTATGCTAGGTATAGTAAAATGCTTTTTCTGCACTTATTATATGATAATATTAATTCTTTTCTTTCGGTGATATAATGTATTATATTGATATACTTGTATATATTAACCTATTCTTGCTTCTCTGGGATGAATCCTACTTGGTCATAAAGTATGATAGTTTTGGGGGGAGAATGGGCCACACCTGGTGGCACTCAGGATTATTCCTGACTCTGTCCTCAGAAATTGCTCCTGGCCAGCATGGGGGACCATATGGGATACCAGGATTTTAATCCATAATTGTTCTGGGTTGGCTGCATGCAAGGCAAATGCCCTACCGCTGTGCTATCCCATATTTTTGATGCAATATTGGGTTCTGTTTGCTAGTGTTTTGTTGAGGATCTTTGCATCTGTGTTCATTAATGATATTGGTTTGTAGTTCTCTTTTGTATGGTGTCTGTGTCATCTTTTGTTATCAGGCGATGTTAGGTTCATAAAAACTGTTTGGAAATGTTTCTGTTTCTTCAATTTCCTGGAAGAGCTTGAGAAGGATTGGCAATAAGTCCTCTTTAAAGTTCCAAAAGAATTCATTAGTTTTCATTCATTTTCAGTTCATCTGGGCCTGGGTTTTTGTTTTGGGGAAGACTTTTGATTACTATGTCAATATTCTTCATAGTTATAGTTCTGTAAAAGTTTTCTAAGTCATATTGGTTCAACTTTGAAAGTTTATAGGAGTTCAAGAACTTATCCATTTTCTGTAGATTCTCTTGATTTGTAGCATAAAGATTCTCAACTTAATCTCTGATTATTATCCTTAGTGTTTCTCTAGTGTCTGTTTTGCCATCCCTCTTTTCATTACTGATTCAGTTTATTAGGAATCTCTCTTTATAAGTCTTGCTAATGGTTTATCTATCATATTTTTCCCTAAAGAATTAACTCTTGCTTTCATTGATCTTTTGGATTATTTTTTTGGTTTCCAATTCATTAATTTCTGCCTTAAATCTCATTGTTTCCACTATCCTACCTACTTTTGGTTCATTTTATTGTTCACATTTTAATTTAAGTTGTGCAGTCTGGTTATTTATATAGGCAGATTCTTTTCTGATGAATGCTTGCAAAGCTATACATATTCTATTCATACCACTTTTATTGTGTTCTACAAATTCTTATAGTTTATGTCCTCATTATCATTTGTTGCCATGAAGCTTTTGATTTCCTCTCTGACCTACTGGTTGTTCATTAGTGAACTTTTTAATTTCTGTGTGTAATTCCTTCTATTTTACAGTGCATTATGCACAATTTATACAATTTATATCCTCTTGATTTTTTTATGAAGGTATCTTTTGTGGCTCAGCATGTAGACCCATGTTCATCATAGACATGACTTAATAGTTTGCAGTCATATGTGCCTAGCTGAAGGATTGTCAGTAGCACCAATGTTTGAGTAAGTGGCAAGTAATTAAGGCCTTGAGTGAATTACAGCAAATCTTGTGAACAATCAACAGTCGTAAATGCCTGGTTATCACTACGATGTTGTATTCATGTAGCTACTAGAGTATTTGAGGTTGTTTTGAAACAAAACTGGTGCCTGAGCCCAAATGGTCATACACTGCTAGTCTAGTGGGGGACAGTCTTGTGATCATGCATTGGCCAGGGACCACATAAGGCAATTGCGTCTGTTTCCAGAAGTCTATGGGCTGCTTGGTATCTCAGGGAGGTAACTTATTACAGGTTGTCAAGTGAAGACTATCATAGGTTCAGTTCTCTGTCTCTACCTATAATTTGCTTATTTTCTAGGAATTGGGAACTTTTCTCAGAGATAGGCCTTGATGATTTATTCATATGGAAAACACTTCCAATATGTTATTTTATAGTGTTGCTTTCATCAAGGTCCTCAGAGTTCTCCAAGATGTGCTTTCCAGAAACTCTTACTCTGCCTTAAACTTTTCTTGACTCCTTCTGGGTGCATTGTGTTTAACACAAGCCCCGGTGGTCCAAAGGGAAAATTTTACCCTTTAAAATTGCTTCCTAATTTCAGCTTTAGGACATAGAGTAGTCTTTAATTCTTAAAGATCTCTTTATTTCTGCTCTCTGCCTGGCTGATGTTTTTTTGATCTTTGCTAGCTCTATCAACCAAGTTTGTCAGTTAGTTTCTGTGTATTCTATACTAGATTTTGGTGTCTATTTGCAGTGATCCTGAGAGAAGGAAAGCAGATTTTTTTTCTTTGAGCACATCTTAGTTCCACTCTTTATATGAATCATATACTTTGTATATGAATTATGGACAAGTAAAACTTTTTTAAAATGTATTGGGGCAGGTTTGGCACACCCTGTGGTGCGCAGAAGCTATGTTCTCCCTGGTAGTGCTTGGGAACCATTCATCTTCAGGGAAGAAACAGGGTCGTCTAAGTGTAAAGCAAGTGTCTTAACCTAGCTCTCTGGCCACAAATAAATTTTATTATTATTATTTTATTATTATTATTATTATTCAATAATCATTTTGGGGGCAGGGGTCAATATTTAAATTTGAGAAAGTAGTTATTCTATTGCTAATTGGACAATTGTATTATATTTTTAAGTATTGGAGAATAGATTTTTAGCTTAGTCTGTTGTTTCACAGGATTGTATGATACTAAATATAAGTTTGTAAAACATATAAATTATTTTATTAATTTAATACAAAACTTAATCTTCATATGTTTCCTCATCATAGACTTTGACATTGATAGAGATGCAAAATGAAACTTGGCAGGATTTTTTTGTATTATTTTTGTGGTTTTTTTAGGCCACGACCAAGCAGCTCAGGGCACCGTTCTCAGTCTTCCTGAGCTCTTTTCTCAGGATCATTCCTGGTGGGACTCCAGGAAAGACAGGTGCCTTAAAAGGTGTATGAAAATCCAGCCACATAACATGAATTTTTAAAGCAGTGAATAATTGCTTTTTTATATTTTTTTCTTATCTACATTAAATCATGTGGGGCTGGTGAGGTGGCGCTAGAGGTAAGGTGTCTGCCTTGCAAGCGCTAGCCAAGGAAGGACCGTGGTTCGATCCCCTGGTGTCCCATACGGTCCCCCCAAGCCAGGGGCAATTTCTGAGCGCTTAGCCAGGAGTAACCCCTGACATCAAACAGGTGTGGCCCAAAAAAACAAACAAAAAAGAATCATGTATTATATAATTAAACTTGATAACCATCAATTTTATATAATGTTACCACATCTAAGCAGTTAAAATAGTTTAAATAAGATAGTAAGATTATTGAGATGTTTCATACTGATAAAGAAAATTATCAAGTTAATTTTCACTTTTGTGCATGCTGAATATTTGAAATTTTATATTTTGCCTTTTATTTTCTGACTTTGGCAAGTACATTTTTGTTCCCTTGACCAACTTTCAAATTTAGAGATAATTTTCATTAAAGTTATTTTTTTTTTCGGGGGAGGGTACATCCTGTGGTGCTCAGAAGTTACTCCTGACTCTGCATTCAGGAATCACTCCTGGTAGGCTAAGGGGACCATATGTGCCAGGAATTGACCCAGGTCACTGCATGCCAGGCAAAAGCCCTACCTACTGTTCTATACCTCTGGCCCTAAGTTTTTTAACCTAGTTTTTTAATAATCTTTGCTCTATCTAAGATTTTTATATTTCTTCCAATGTTAACTTTTGAATAAAATGAATTCATTGTAAAAATGACTATAACTAAAACGAATTATGAAGTCATAATTTAATCAGATGTTCAGCTATATTCTTACATAATCCATTGTAGAAAGTAGATTGCAGCTAAGTTGGAAACAAGATGGTTCTTGTATTTCAGAGGAAGAAAAGGAAAGTATCTTGGCAAAAATTAGAAATTAGAATGCCTGTCAATAAACACAGCTGATGTTAAAAGGGGATTTCCAATTTAAGGAAAGTAAAATGAACTTCAAAGAACTCTCTCTTTTCCTCAGAATTGGCAGCATTTTCTAGTAATATTAAACTTTAAATTGAAGCAAATAGTTTATTTCGATTTCCAACCTCCAGAAATTCTAGGACTTCAGTTCAAGTGATGGGTTCAGTGAAAAGTATTATTTCACTCACAAAAATACAAGTGATCTACATAATTAGCTGATTTTATAAACAAATATTTTAAATGTGCATATATGTTAGCGTTCCAAAAAGAAATAATGATACTTTGCTAAGAATTTTTTAAAAACAAGGACTTTTTAATTTTCAATGCAAGAACTTTTGTTGATCTGTCATGTATGTTTGGTAGAAGCAGCACTGAGTGTGAGGTCAGAAAGAGTTGCACCTAAACCTTGATTCTCTCTTACCATCTTTTGCTTAGGTTGACTCTCTCTCAATATGTCTTTATCCTTTATATTTTTGCTTCATGAAATCATAGAAATAAAATATGTTAAAATTTTCATCTCGGAGAAAGACAGAGACGGAGGGAGAGTAGAAAAATGTCTACCCTAGAAACAGACAGGTTAGAAAATAGAGTGAGGGGAAGGGTAAGAAAGAACCTGGGGACATTAGTAGTGAAAAATGTACACTGGTGAAGGGATGAGTATTGGAAATCATATGACTGAAATTCAAATTTAAACAACTTTTTAATTGTATATCTCAAGGTGATTAAATAAAATTATTTAATTAAAATAATAAAAATTAACTAAAGATAATTGTAACCACTTAAACATATTTTTCATCTCCATAAAATTTAATGAGAATAACACACATTTAATTGAAGCTTTAATTTTCTTTTTAGGCAATATAGATTACAGTACTATTAATGGTAGGGTTTCATATGCAAAACATTCCAGCACCACACCTTCCAATAGGAAGGAAGTCCACTTCCATCCAACACTATCACATGTTGCCTCTTATCTCTCTTTTTGTTGTTGTTGTTGTTGTTGTTGTTGTTTTTGCCTCTTCTCCATACTACTTTGCCTCCATCCTCCCTAGCTTCAGGCTTCCTACTAAAGACCATTTTTCAATTTGTTTCCCTTGGGCATTTGTTATTTTTATATATTTTTTATAATCCATATATGAAGGAGATTAATCTGTATCTTTTTCTTTCTTTCTAAGTTCACCAAGAGCATGATACTCTCCAGATCCATCTACATAGCAGCAAATTACATGATTTCACGGTTGTTTTTTTTTATAATCACGTAGTGTTCTCCTGTGTCTATTTGCCATAGTTTCTTTTTTTCTTCATCTGTTCTTAGACATGCATTGTTTCCAGATTTTAGCTGTTGTGAGTAATGTTTCAGTGGACATAGGATTCCAGATGTCCTTTCTGAATAGACCTTTTGGGCTCTTGGTGATAGATACCAAGAAGTGGAATTGTGGATCATATGGAAGGTCAATTCCCAGTTTTTTGAGAAATGTCCATCTTATTTTCTGAAGCAGTTAGAGTACTTGACATTCTCATCAGAATGGCACCACAAGGAGGAATCTCCTCATACATATCAACATTAGGTGTTTTTGTTATTTTACATGTGGATTTTTGTTTTATAATTATACTGTTTACACTGTGGTAAAAGAAATGAAAAAGGAAAATCTTTTTTTGTGGTTGTGTTTTAGGGCTACACCTACCAGTATTAAGTGATTACTCCTGGCTCTATGCTTAGGGATAACTTCTGGCATTCTTGGAGGGAGGAACTATATTGGATGCTGGGATCAAACCCCACTTGTCTGCATGTTAAGCAAATGCCTACCCACTGTACTTTGACACCATGATTATCATATTAAAAGTTATGTCAGCATGGCAAAAGTTTAAACAGAATTTTAAGACGCATGCCAAGATAGACATTAAATTAATGTTGAGAGGTAATTTTTCAAATAAATATTTAGACTTATTTAAATAATCCACTAGAATCCATTTTTGAATTCACTTCAAAAACTTTGGCTCTCCACATAAATACAGTCAAAATAAAAACATGGTGGTGGTACTGTTTTTGTATTTCAATTTTCCTGAATACTAGGCAAAAAGACCTAGATCATAAGGATTTTTATCACTTACATCTGATAATTTTAGGGGCTGGAGTGATGGCACAAGAGGTAAGGCATTTGCCTTGCACGCACTGACCTAGGATGGACCGTGGTTCGATCCCGAGTGTCCCATGTGGTCCCCCAAGCCAGGAGTAACCCCTGAGCGTCACTGGGTGTGGTCCAAAAAAGAAAAATAAATAAAAAGATGATAATATTATAAATCTCTTCCCCAGAATTGAGATTTTATTTTGTAGGTATTTTTGTTTCTGGCATTTCCAGTTGGATTGGTTCTTCATACACAGTGTTACGCATTTATATTAATATTCTTAGTTGAGGTAATGGTTTTTCTGAATATTTGTCATTGGAAGAGAGCATATATTTATACAAACTATTTCTATATTTATGCAATTCTAATTTGAGTGAAATTCTTATTGCCCACTTTGAGCTAGCCTATTCTCTTTTAAGAAGATCATTTTATAAGTTTACATATAGAACATATATATGTTTATGTATATATAAATATGTTTATATATACAACCTTCAACATTTTGAATTTTTATTGAAAATAGAAAACTTGGGACCAGAGAAGTAGTAATACAGCGGATAGGGTTTTTGCCTTTTATATTGCCAACCTGGATTTGTTCCCTGATACCCCATCTAGTTCCTGCAAGCCTTCCAGAAATGATATTTGAGTGCAGATCCTGGAGCATATCCTGAGCATTGCCAGGTGTAGCCCCAACAACAAATTAAAATATAAAAATAAACAAAAAGTAAGAAAACTTACTTAATATCTTTCTATCATTTCTTTCTGTGTATTTTAACAATGTGTTTAATTTAATTGTCATCAGGTATAATAGTATGTGAGGCAGTACATTCATGCAGAGATCAATAGTAAAAATCATTAAAAATAAAAAACCTGGGGCTGGGCGGTGGCGCTGAAGGTAAGGTGCCTGCCTTGCCTGCGCTAGCCTTGGACGGACCGCGGTTCGATCCCCCGGTGTCCCATATGGTCCCCCAAGCCAGGAGCAACTTCTGAGCACATAGCCAGGAGTAACCCCTGAGCGTTACCGGGTGTGGCCCAAAAACCCAAAAATAAATAAATAAATAAATAAATAAATAAATAAATAAATAAATAAATAAATAAAAAACCTTAAATTATAATAAGAAATTAGAATGAATCTACGTATTTAATGAATATGAGAACTGTATAATCCAAAGTTGTAGTCCATTTAAACATATTAATTATTTCGCATGTAATGTCTGCTTCTTCAAGGCTTTGTAACTTTTGAACTTCCAAATTTTGTCATATTTATATTTTTAAGATATATAAAATTTATTAGCATAATGCAAGTATTTTGAAAGATAAATTATCAATATTGTGTGTTTAGGGAAAGTTAAGCATGTTTTTAAGAATACAAAATATCAAATCTAAACTCAGTATATTCTGCTTCAAATTGGTGTAGCAAGTTTTATGTTACAGCTTGTCATATATGTGACAATTGTATAATTACCCTAATGAATTTGAGTTTCCTAAAGAAGCTTCTTCAGTTTGGATTTCTGTATCATTTTTCAGAACAGTATTGTCATGCTTTCAGGTAGAAAACAGGGGTTCATCATTGACTTCGTTTTCCTTTTTTTCTAGCTTGTCCTTTTGAGTCCTCTTTTATTTTTTTTTTGTTCTAAATCTCTATTCAATTTTTCTGTTTTCTTTTTTGTTAATTTAGCAAGCATTTGTGGATGTCATTAAATTTTGCTACATCTTTTAAGAAAATATATTTTTTTAGTTGGCATTTTCTCTGTGTTGCATTGTTATTTTTATCTTTTTGAGTATTTTTCTTGCCACTCTTTTTTCCTTTATATCTATTGATTCTTGATATCCATTTAGTCCTTTAAAAAAAAAAAGAAGGATGGTGTAGAAATATGTTCTCTTGTAAAAGATAGGTATTCTCACTGAATATTTTACTTTGGAAGTAATTATTTTGAGAACTTCATGTGTATATTTATATACATATGTATAAAGTATTAGCTTAACTTAAATATATAGTAAACATCTGCCATCAGGTTGATACACTAAATTCAAAAATAGCATGAGGCAATAGGAACCATATTAGAAGTCTGCACTCTTCCTAAGTGGTTTATTCACATTATATTTAGAGAAAATTCCTTGAGTTAATTCATTCATTCATTTGCCCAGATTTTGGTCTCTGCCATATTTGTTTGTTATGTGTTCACAGGGTCTTTGAGTTTCATTGGTTAATAATCTCTTTATAAACTACAGCCTACTATAATGTTTTTAGACAGTGTGTGATAACTTTTGTCTCTAAAAATGTATTGAAATCTCTTAATCTGTTTATTTGTTTGTTTTTAACTCAACAGTAACCTTCACATTTCTAATTTCATTTGTCAGTTCTTTGTCTTTATCTTCCTTGACCTATCAGCAACTTGGATACACTTGATTGGTTTCTGGGACAATGTGTTCATAGGTTCTGCTCATCTCATTTTATTACCCCCTGTTGATTCTCCCTCTTTTTCTTCCGTGCCTTATTAGATCATGTCACTGTAAAATGATCACATACATATAATATATGTTCACTTTCTTAGTGATGTTAACTAAAACTAAAATACCAGTGACTTTCAAATATTCATCTTTGACCTTGTTAGGGAGTTGTTTGATCGGAATTGGGAACAGGGGGACAGATGCAGTGGCACTTGGGTTACTCGTGGCTCCACGCTCAGAAATCAGTCCTGGAAGGCTCAAGCATGCTGGTGATTGAACCCAGGGTCAGCCTAATGTAAAGCAAATGATTTACCCATTGTTCTATTGCTCCAATCACCTTGACATCTTTTTTGTTAATTCTAGACATGCTCAATCCAATATAGTATTAATATATATGAATAGAATATTTAAAATGTAGTCAGTGGAACTTGCAAACTAAGTTTAACTTTATTCTCATTTAAATAAATGCAAGTGAACAAATAATAAATAGATACAATGTGGCCAGCTAGACATTTCACCTATAAAATCTGCTTCCTTATAAACATTATCTATCAGCAGACAAATTGAGTATAAAGTATGAAGAATAGAATAGCATTTAATTTGGATTAAAACTTATTTAATTTTTTTGATTTTTTAATAATCTCTTTAGACACCTTGATTACAGTCATGTTTGTAATTGGGTTTCAGTTATAAAAAAAGAACACCCCATCTTCACCAGTGCAACCTTCCCACCACCAGTGCCCCTCATCTTCCTCCTAGCCCACCCCCTGCCTATATTCAAGACAGGCATTCTATTTCTCTGTGGAAAATTTTTCGAATTATAAAACTGGAAATTTTATCTTGGGCCTAGAGAAATATTATAGCAGGTAGGACCTTTGTCTTACATGCGGCCAACTCAGGTTTGATCCCTGGATCCCATATGGTTCCCCAACCCTGCCAGGAGTAATTTCTGAATTATTCCTGCCAGGAGTAACCTGGCAGCTCCCAGGGGGTTACTAGAAAAATAAAGTGCCAAAAATAAAAGAAGGAAAATTCATGTTATTTTATCATCACTATTGTGCAGATGTAATTAATAAGTAATAATTATTTACCTTAATGGAACTTTAGAATTTATTTTTTATTCAAATCAGTACATGACTTCTTCTACTAGCACTAAAAATTAAGATACCCCTGAATTTTGTATTCCAGCCTTAATAAATTTAGTTCATCTAGTAACTTGTCATTTGAAAATATAGAATTGGAAAGTGTTCCTGCAAGTGAGATTGTTTTATAATAGTCAACTTGTATTTGACTTATATTGCAGCAAGTTTTAGATGGTATCTTTATGAGTATAGTCAGAACATTTTTTCAGAACTAATTTTGAACTATTTATTTTATATTTGAGTTACCATGAATTTAACAATGAGAAATCATTATGTTCTTAGAATTAAATTTAGTGAATGTTCATTTTAAAATTAATATTCTATACTCTTTTCTCAAAATCAGTTTTTAGACACACTGTTTTAAAAAATATTTCCATGACAATAGTGGATTTATTATATAATTATAAGATGGAAAACTTAAGTCAACTATTTATCATAAAATGATTTCTATCATGGTTTTGTAAACATTTTGTAATTTATTGCTATACCTTCGTGGTAAATGAAACTCAATATTATCAGTTCGTTCAAAGGTGAGGATTAAGGGAATTACAACAGCTTTATATGACTACAACAAGGTGAGAGGTCAGGTTATAAAAAGCTAAATTATTCTTTATATGATATCTATCTTGAAGCATCATGATTGCAAACTTGTTTTTCCTTGGGTTTCAGTTAGAAAAAGAAAACCCATCTTTACCAGTGCAACATCCCCACCACCTAATGCCTCTGATCTCCCTCCTCCCCACCCCATGCCTGTATTCAAGGAAGTATTCTACTTTCTCACTCATTAACATTGTCATGATAGTTGTTATTGTAGTTATTTCTCTAACTGCACTCACCACCCTTTGTTGTAAGCTTCATATCGTGAAATTGTCCTTCAAGCCTCATCTGTATTGTCTCTGGGTATTATTACAATAATGTCTTTTATGTTTCTGAAATCCCATACATGCGTGAAAATATGCTGTGTCTATCTCTCTCCCTCTGACTTATTTCACTCAGCATGATAGTTAACATGTCCATCCATGTATAGGAAAATTTCATGACTTCATCTCTCCTTATGGCTACATAATATTCTATTATGTATATATACACAGTTTCTTTAGCCATTCATGTGTTAAGTGGCCTCTAGGTTGTTTCTAGATTCTGACTATTGTAAATAGTCTTAAATATTAGCACCTTGTCTGATGTTTTTTGAGTGAATAGTTTCTCCCAGTCAGTAGGTGGCCTCTGTATCCTACTCTATTTCTTTGAGGTTCTGAAGCTTCTCAGCTTAATATATTCCCTTTAGTTTATGCCTGCTTCCACTTGTTTGGAGAGTGATGTTTCCTCCTTGAAGATGCTGTCATCTCAAAATCATGGAGTGTATTACATATAAGTTGTTTTATATACCTTATGGATTCAGGGGTGATATCAAAGTCTTTAATCCTTTTGGATTTGAGCTTTGTGCAGGGTATTACATGGAGGTCTGAGTTTTTTGCATGTGGCTTATCAGATGTCCCAATAACACATGTTGAAGTGGCTTTCCTTGCTCCATTTTGCATTTCTTGCCCAGTAACAAGATTAATGATTGGGGAACATTCTCTGAATACTCAAATCTACTCCATTGATCTGAGAGTCTGTCTTTATTCTAATACCATGCTTTTTTAATGACTATTGCTTTATAATACAATTTAAAATTGGTGACAGTGATGCCTCCCAATGCCCCTTTCCAAAATGTTGCTCTACCTATTCACTGGTGTTTATTGTTACAGCTGAATTTCAGGAGTGTTTATTCCACTTCTTTGAAGAATGTCTTGCGTAACCTTAGAGGAATTGCATTAAATCTGTACAATGCTTTGGTGCGTATTGCCATTTTATTGATGTTAATCCTCCCAATCTATGAGCAGGGTATGTGTCTTCATTTCCTTGTGACCTCTTTTTTTTCTTGAAGCAGTATTTTGTAAATTTTTTGTATAGCTCCTTCACTTCTTTAGTTAAGTTGACTCCAAGGTATTTGAGTTTGTGTAGAACTAATGTGAATAGATCATTTTTTAATATCCATTTCTTCTCTATTATTATTGGTATATAAGAAGTCCATTGACATTTTTAAATATACTTTTATTATGACCAAAGTGAATTATGAATCTTTCACAGGAATATTTAAGGTACATAGTGACAATGAATCAGGGGTATTCCTACCACCAGCAATGGATCCTGTTCTCAGCATACATCCAATATCTCCCTCATTTAACCCCTGGACTGCTAGTGTAACTGCTCCTCTCTGTGTATAGCTTATTGTGGATTGGGTATCAATTCTGTTGTCATTGACTTTGGGTTTGGTGTTTGGGTCTGATTATTTTTTATTTCTACTCAATGTTCATACGACTCTTTGCTCCTGGTGTGCTCCAAATTTTTTCCCCCCTCAATTAATGAAACAGAACAAGATGATTCAAGTTATATGTTTCTGTTGGGAAAAAAGGCTAAAAAACAAACAACAACAACAAAAACAAAACAAAACTGGCAGGATTCCATCTAGAGGTTATCAATATCATTTAAAAGAAGAAAAGGAAAAAAGAAGAAAAACAAACAAGCAAACAAAAGAATAGCAACTACAAAAAAAAGTACCCAGCTACTAAAAACAACCACCATCATAGAATAACCACGAGAGCAAAAGAAAATAAAAACAAAAAAATATAAAAGAGAATTAAAAAAGAAGAAGGAGGGCTGCAAAGTTCTGTGTTTTTTGTTTTGTTTTGTTTTGTTTTGCAGAGGTACAGTAAGCATTGGGGAAATTAGAAAGCAAATTCTCTTAGCCTAAGAGATACAGGGTTTCTCCACCTGGAAGAGAAGGCCATTGACTTTTGCGTGTTAATTTTGTAGCCTGCCACATTGCTATATGAATCTATTGTTTCTAGAAGCTTTTTGGTAGGTAGAGTCTTTAGGGTTTTTGAAATATAGTATTATGTCATCTGCAAACAGTGAGAATTTGACTTCTTCCTTTTCTATCTGGATGCCCTTGATATCTTAATCTTGCATAATTGCTATGGCAAGAACTTCCACCACTATGTTGAATAAGAGTGGTAAAAGGGGTCAGCCTTTGTCTTGTACCAGATTTTAGAGGAAAGGCTTATAGTTTATGTCCATTGAGAATATTTGCATTGGCTTGTGGTAGATGGCCTTGACTATATTAAGAAAAGTTTCTTCCGTTCCCATCTTTTGAGAGTTTTTATCAAGAATGGGGTTGGAACTTAGCAAATGCTTTCTCTGCATCTATTGATATGATCATATGGTTTTTATTTTTTATTTTTTTGAGGATCTTGCAACTGTTTATTGATCTGTAATTTTCTCTTTTTTGTAGCATTTCTGTCATGTTTTGGTATCAGGGTGATATTAGCTTCATAAAAACTATTTGGGAGTGTTTCTGTTTCTTTAATTTCTGGAAGGAGCCTGAAAATGATTAGTAGTTATTCCTCTTGAAAGATTTGAAATAATTTGTTAGTGAATTCATCTTGGCCTGGGCTTTTTTGGGGGGAAGACTTTTGATTACCATTTTAATTTTATCAGTAGTGACAGATATGCTAGATCATCCTGGTTTAACCATGGAAGAATACAAGTCCGGAATTTATCTGATTCTTCCAGGTTCTCAAGTTCTGTGCTTAGAGTTTCTCCGTAGTCTCTGACTACCCTTTGGGTATCTGTATCATCTGTAGCGATCTCCCCTTTTCATTTCAATAAAATGAAATCTGGTTGATTAAGTTTCCTCTATCTCCTTTTCTTTCTGAGTTTTGCTGGTAGTTTAGCAATCTTGTTGATTTCTTCAAAGAGCCAACTGTTGCTTTTGTAGAGCTTTTGGATTGTTTTTTGGATTTCTACTTCATTGATTTCTTCTCTAAGCTTTGTTATTTCCTTCTGCCTACCTATTTTTGGTTCGTTTTATTGATCATTTTTTAATTGCATAAGCTTTGTCATTAAGCTATTTTTGTAGGCTCTGTCTTTCCTTATGTGGGCTTGCAAAGCTATAAATTTTCCTCTTATTACCACTTTTGCTGTGTTCCATAAATTCTGATAATTTGTCTTCATTTTGCATTTGTTTCTAGGGAGCTTTTAATTTCCTCTTTGGTTTTATCTCCGACTTTTGGTTGTTCAGTAGTGAACTGTTTAATTTTCATGTGTTAAAGTTTTTCTTCTGTGTCCCTTTGTAGTTCACTTATAATTTCAGTGCATTGTGGTCTGAGAAGGTAGTCTGTACAATTTCTATTCTCTTAACTTTAGGGAGGTATGTTTTATGGGCTAGCATGTGATCTGTCCTAGAGAATGACCCATTTGCATTGGATAAGAATGTGTATCCAGTTTTCTGGGGATGGAGTGTCCTATGTATATCTACTAGGCCACTTCCTTTTATTTCTCCTTTTAGAGCTTGTATGTTCTTGTTGAGTTTCAGCCTGCTTGACGTATGAAAAGGTAACAGGACAATGTTGAAGTCTCCCACTATTATTGTGTTGCTGTTGATATCTTTCAGATTTGTCAACAACTGTAGTCAATATTTTGCTGGTTCCTCATTGGATGTACATATGTTTAGGAATGAGATTTCTTCCTGTAGTACATATCCCTTGTTTATTACAAAATGTCCATCTTTGTCCTTTGTAACTTTTCTGAGTCTAAAGTTTGTGTCATCTGATATTAATATGGCCATGCTAGCTTTTTTTATGGGATTTGTTTGCTTGGATGATTTTCCTCCAACATTTGATTTTGAGCCTATGTTTGTTCTAACTATTCCGATGTGTTTCTTGTAGGAAACAAAACTTAGGTTCAGCTTTTGATCCAATTTTCCACTCTGTGTATCTTAGCTGGTGCATATAGTCCATTGACGTTTAGAGAGATAATTGTCATGGCATTAATAATAATAATAATAATAATAATAAGTGATAATTGTCATCTTAAATAGAAGTTTGATGTGTCTTTTTGTCTTGTCTTAATTTATTTTTTTTGTTATCACTGCTTTTGAGTCTGAACATGACTCTGGCTAAGTGCAGTATTCTAGGCGAAGCATTCGTTTCGTTGAGTTTTGTCAGTATATCCCACCACTGCCTGATGGCCTTGAGAGTTTCTTGTGATAGGTCTGCTGTAAATATTATGGATGCTTTTTTTAATGTAATTTTGATATTTCTGCATTTAGTATTCTATCCCTATCTGTGGGATTCATCATTGTGACTAGGATGTATCCAGGGGTACTTTTCTTCAGGTCTCTTTTTAGCTAGTACTCTTCAGGTATGCAGGATTTGGTTGCATGTAGTCTTTCACTTTGGGAGTTTCTCTGCAGTGATGTCCTTGACTGTTGAATCTTCCTGGGGTTTTCTTCCTGGGTCTCTGGGATTCCAATGATTCTTACGTTGTTTCTGTTGAATTTATCAAAGTTCTATTTTGTCTGTTCACATTCTTCGAGGATTTTTTCCATTTTCTGATCTCTTATGTTGTATGGATTTGATATGCATTCATCTTCCAGGTCACTGATTCCGTCCTCAGCTACTGTTACTCGAGTGTTTTTTCCAGTGAGGCTTTTATTTTGCCTACAGAGTTTTTCAGTTTAAAGTTTTCTGATTTCTATCTTCATATCCTCCTGATTCTTATTTGTGGTTTGTTCAACTCTATCCATGTTTTCTTTAATTTCTCCGGGAATCCTCCATATTCCTCTCTAAACTCCTTACCTGAGAGGCTAAATAGGTGGTTGGCAATTTTCAGGTCATCCTTCTTTATATATGGTATTGGCATGCATTGTTTCTCCACTGGCATGCTTATAGAGTGTTTTTGCTACATGGGCTGGGGTTCATTGGCTAGGAGATATATGAGGCCCAGAAGAAAAGCAGAGTGGCTGTAATCCTCTGGCTCAGCCCTTCATGTGCTGGTCAGCTTTCCTCTGAAGAAGTGCCCTCAAGGAATGATCTGGACAGGGTGGTTGAAGGTCCAGGACACGCAGAGAAGAGAGAGTTCACAATATCTGCTATGTGCCAGAGCACACAGCAGCAATCGGCTTTTGTTTTTGTTTGTTTGTTTGTTTGTTTTTGTTTTGGGGCCACACCTGGTGACGCTCAGGGATTACTCCTGGCTATGCGCTCAGAAGTTGCTCCTGGCTTGGGGGACCATATGGGACGCCAGGGGATCGAACCGCGGTCTGTCCTAGGCTAGCGCAGGCAAGGCAGGCACCTTACCTCTAGCACCACCGACCAGCCCCAGGCTTTTTTTTTTTAACTATTTGTTTTTATTAATACTTTTTATTTTGACCAAAGTGGATTACAAATCATTCACAATAGTATTTTAGGTACATAGTGACATTGAATCAAGGGCATTCCTACCACCAATGTTGTCCTCCCTCCATCTCTGTTCCCAGCATTATCCCATATAGCCCCTCCTTTTCTCCCGGGCTGCTAGTATAAGTGGTCTCTTCTGTGTCTATCTTGTCGTAGATTGGGTATGGATTCTGTTGTAGTTGGCTTTGAATTTGGTGTTTAAGTCTGATCATTTTTTATTTCTACTCAATGTTCATACGGCTGTTTGGTCTTGGTGCCCTCCATTATTTCCCCCTCAATTTGTGTAGCAGAACAAGATGGTTCAAGTTATGTGGTTCTGTTTTAAGGTAAAAAAAAAAAAAAAAAAGAAAAAGAAAAAAGGGGTGATTTAAATTATTTTTGATGAGTTATAATTTTATTGTTTGCTTTTAACAGGGGTCCTCCAACTTTTTAAACAGGGGGCCAATTCACTGTCCCTCAGACCATTGGAGGGTCTGACTATAGTAAAAACAAAACTTATGAACAAATTCTTATGCACACTGCATATATCTTATTTTGCAATGAAGAAACAAAACATACAAATACAATATGTGGCCCACGGGTCATAGTTTGAGAATTTTAATATTATTTATGTCATCCATAAGATGTTTGTAATCTTCAATTGAAATAGACTGCTGTTTAATTTTCAATACAATTAGACAAACAAAAAAACATTATTTTAGGATTTTTAAATAGATTTTTAAATAACTGTTTTTGGTAAACTTTTAATATCAACATTTGAAGAAATGAGTACTACATCTGTGATGTTTTGCTAGACATGTCATGATGTTTTTGATACTGAAAATACACCTAAGTGATCTAATTTTAATCCATATTAATCATGTATGCTCATTCTTCTCTTTTGTTGTTGTTGTTTGGGCCACATCTGGTGGTGCTCATGAGTTACTCCTGGCTATGCACTCAGAAGTCACTCCTGGCTTGGGGGACTATATGGAACACTGAGGATTGAACCAAGGTTCATCATGGGTCAACTGCGTGCAAGGCAAATTATCTACCAATGTGCTATCACTTCGGCCCTGTCATTCTTCCCTTTTTACTATATATTTTCAATGTTCATTTTAATTTTGAGTGAAACTATGAAAATTGATGAATTTTCAAAACTTGTTTGGGAATTTTTGTTCAATATTTATGTCTCAGATATAAAAATAACAAAGTTAGATAACATTAGGGTTTGTATCTACTAAAAGGCCCTATAAGTTCATAGGAAATTCTGGAAATGTATTGCAGGAGACCAGCTAAGTTCTCAATTTCTCTTACTCAGTTAAGTTGTAGTTTTCAAGAGTATGCTTTGAATAGCCGTAAGGTTTCCCTTAGAGGATGTCAGTGCACAAGTGCGTACTTTGCATTTTCTGGTTTAGTCAGTTCGGTCAGTATAGTGAATAATATCATACAATTTACTGGTAATGTTTTCTGGAAATGAATATCCAACACTTATTGAAAATGTTAACTACCAATTAGAATTAGGTTTGTGAACGAAGTCTATAGTAGCTATAGAGAAGTCAAGATAATGTTGATTTGTATTTTCCAAAATTTTAAATACAAATTTTCAGGAAGCCTTTTCTTTGAATGAAAAGTGAATGAAATGTCAAGAATAATTCTTTGTGGTGTTCTTAGTCAGAAACTTGCTTATAAAGCTGAGAGCAAAATTGATGATAAATACAGAAACTAAACAAAATGACTAAATGGAGTGACTGGTCATTTTTAAACATATTTTAAAAAGTTTTATTATAAATGTTTAATAATCAAAAAGAACATTTCGTTTAATTTTAGACTGTTATTCTTTTTCTCACGTTTTCCTTTAAAAACACATTGATTCATAATTTCCTAGTAGGATATATTGACATTTATTTTTGACTAGTGAACATCTTCTTTTTAAGGAGAACCAAAAATAGTAGTAGTAGTGCACTCTAACGAAGTTTGCTCTTCCATTAAGAAAGTGGAATACGTGAAACTCATTTCTTTTGTATTAATGTATGCAAGTCAGTGTGTGTGACTCTGTGTACATGCTTTTTTATTTTTTATATTTTTTTAGTTTTTGGGTCACACCCGGCGGTGTTCAGGGGTTACTCCTGGCTATGCTCTTAGAAATCGCTCCTGGCAGGCATGGGAGATCATATGGTTTGCCAGGATTTGAACCACCTTCCCTCCTGGATCGGCTGCGTGCAAGGCAAACACCCTACCGCTGTGCTATCTCTCCAGCCCCAAGTATATATTCCCTTTTTAAAAAAATTATTTACACCACTGTAAATTTGTCGGAGAAAATTAGTCAGTGAAATAATATTTATATTTTATATTAATTCAATCAGCAAAATGTGGTTGGTATTTTTTTAGAGGGGTGGGAATATCTTCTTTTTCTTTTCCCTTCTTTCATTGTTGTTGAAACATTATGAAGTTCAATACTTCATGCCATCTTGTTTTTACTAATCTGTATGAAATCTAAGTGGCAAGTATAATACTTTAAAATACATTTGAAAGGCACTGATAATGCAGCTTTACAAGCAAGTTATTGTACTAGCTAACCTCATTAACTACTGTGAACATTAATGTAGCACAATAATATTTCCGAAAATGCTCTTTGCCATGAGTTATAAAAAGTCATATCAGTATACTTTTGTTTAAAATTTAGAATTACTATCTATGTTGTCCTAAAATTCAATTATATCTTTCGAGAATAAACCTGAGGAAATTACTTTGTTTTTCTGCATTCTGAATATTACACTGGCGTAAAAGATAAAAATTCTTTTCCTATCATTAAAACCTCTCTTAAATTAACTTTGTGTGTTTGTTGTAAAGAGTGTTTAATTTCTGAGATGTACTGAGAAATTATTAGGTACTGAGAGATTATTTACAGCACAGACTATTTATACCGAGTAGTACCCACTGAGAACTTTGTTCTAGGCACAGTTATAGGTATTACAAATATATTAGTTACTAAAAAGTAAAATTTTATGTTTTTTCAGAGTTTGCCTTCAGGTGGAGAGAGAAAAAATAAGTATGGAATAAATGGCAAGCAAGACAAGGAAACAGGATTCCATTTACTGAATTATGGGTTAGGTTGTAGTTCTCAATAGAGTGGTCAACGAAGCATCCCAAACTAAAAGAGTGGGGGAAGGGAGAGGAAAGGAAAAGGAAAGATGAGGTAGTAAAGGAAATGAATGTCGGTTGTCTGAGCAAATAGCATTGCCAACCGAGATCCTGAATCAGGAATGTTCAGAGTGTATTTGCCTAAAACATTGTGGCTGAAATGGAAAGAATGGAGAGTAGATGGAAGCGAAAGAATACAAGCAGTAAGAGGAATAGCAAAGCTCCAAATTCTGTAGAACCTTATATACAAGATGCTCCAATTCCTGTCTCATTCCCTGAATTAGCATTATTTCCTAGATATAATATTTTTAAATTTTACTTCAATATAGTTTATGTAAGATGTTTTATAACAGATTTACTATATTACGTACAAAGTTACTTCACCCTACCACCACCAAAGCTCCTGTAAATTTCCACAACTATCCCTATGTCACCTCTTATCCAACCTTCAGTCCTCCACATCCTGGTCCTTCTTGTAGGTTATCTGTCTTATAATGCAGGGTCAAGGATTTGTCATTGCTTGATATTATCTATTTATTTGCCTTTTTCACCTAATGATACTATTTTTTAAAGAGAAGTGTGTTTATTGTTTTATATTTGTTACAGTGAGAATATATGCAAAAAGCAATAGGGAGTTGATCTGATGCAGTGGCAGTTCTACATAAAGAAGGTAGTTTCTCGTGGGACATTCTCCAGGATAGACCACATGCTGGCCCATAAAACATATCTCCATAAAGTCAAGAGGATAGAAATTGTGCAAACTATTTCCACTGACCACAAAGCACTGAAATTAGACGTGAACTACAAAGAAACACAGAAGAAAAACTTTAACACCTGGAAACTAAACAGTTCACTACTGAACAAACTGTGGGTCAGAGATGAAATTAAAAAGGAAATCAAAACATTCCTGGAAACAAATGACAATGAAAACACAAAGTGTCGAAATTTATGGGACACAACAAAAGCAGTACTAAAAGGAAAATTTATAGCCTTGCAAGCACACATCAGAAAGGAAGAAGGAACCTATATAAAAAGGCTTAATGACACAGCTTTTAAAGTAGAAAATGACCAACAAAAAGGAACCAAAATAGGTAGGCAGAAGAAAATAACAAAGCTTAGAGCAGAAATCAATGAAATGGAAATCCAAAAAAACAATTCGAAAAATCAACGAAAGCAAAAGTTGGTTCTTGGAAAAAATAAACAAGATCTATAAACCACTAGCAAAACTCAAAAAGAAACAGAGAGGGAGAGAAATCTAATACACTTGATTAGGAATTTGAAGGGGGAGATCACCACACATACTACAGAGATTCAAAGGGTAATCAGAGACTACTTTGAGAAACTCTATGCCATGAAACATGAAAACCTGGAGGAAATGAATAAATTCTTGGACTCCTATAATCTTCCACAGTTAGACCATGATTACCTTGCTTATCTTAACAGACATATCACTACTGAGGAAATTAAAATGGTCATCAAGAGTCCTCTCAAAAACAAAAGCCCTGGCCCAGATGGATTCACTAACAAATTCTTTCAAACCTTTTAATAGGAACTTCTATCAGTCCTCTTCAGGCTCTTCCATGAAATTGAAGAATCAGGAACACTTCCGAACAGTTTTTACAAGCTAACATAACCTTGATACCAAAAGCAAACAGAGATGCTGCCAAAAAAAATGAAAATTGTAGACCAATATCCCCGATGAATACAGATACAAAGATCCTCAACAAAATTCTGGCAAATTGGATCCAATGCCTCATCAAGATCATTCATCATGAACAAGTAAGTTTCATGCCAGGAATGCAAAGATGGTTTAGCATATGTACATCTATCAACATAATACACCAAATCAATGAAAATAAAAATAAAAAACATCTGATCATATCAATAGATGCAGAGAAAACATTTGATAAGGTCCAACACCCATTCTTGATAAAAAAAAAAAAAAACTTTCATAAAGGTGGGAATAGAAGGAACTTTTCTCAATATAGAAGAGGATTTCTACCACAAGCCAATGGCAAATATTATTCTCAGTGGAGATAAACTGAAAGTCTTTCCTCTAAAATTTGGTACAAGAAAAGGCTGCCCTCTCTCACCACTACTATTCAACATAGTGCTGGAACTCCTTGCCATAGCGATTAGGCAATAAAAAGGTATCAAGGGCATCCAGATAGGAAAGGAAGAAGTCAAGCTCTCACTGTTTGCAGATGACATGATACTATATTTAGAAAACCCTAAAGACTCTACCAAAAAACCTTCTAAAAACAATAGATTCATATAGCAATGTGGCAGGCTACAAAACTAACACACAAAAATCAATGGCCTTCTTATACACTAATAATGATAGCGAAGAAATGGATATCAAAAAACAATCCCATTTACATTAGTGCCACATAAATTCAAATAGTCAACTTAACCAAAAATGTGAAGGACTTATACAAAAAAAAAAAAAAAAAAAACTACAAAACCCTGCTTCAAAAATAAAAGAGGAAATGGAGGCATCTACCCTGCTCGTGGATTGGGAGGATCAACATCATTAAAATGGCAAACTCCCAAGGCATTGTACAGATTTAATGCAATCCCTCTAAACATACCTAGAATATTCTTCAAAGAAGTGGATCAAACACTACTGAAATTCATCTGGAACAATAAACATCCAAGAATAGCAAGAGCAACCCTTGGGAAAAGGAATATGGGAGGCATCACTTTTCCCAACTTTAAATTGTATTACAAAGCCATAGTCATTAAAACAGCATGGTTTTGGAATAAAGACAGACCCTCAGATCAGTGGAATAGACTAGAATATTGAGAGAATGCTACCCAGATATACAATCAATTAATCCTTGATAAAGGGGCAAGAAATGCAAAATGGAGCAAGGGAAGCCTCTTCAACAAGTGGTGTTGGCACAACTGGTCAGCCACTTGCAAAAATACAAACTCAGATCTCCAGCTAACACCATGCACCAAAGTCAAATGCATATGGATTAAATACTTGATATCAGACCTGAAACTATAAGGTATATAGAACAACAGGTAGGTAAAACACTCCAGGACACTGAATCTAAAGGCATCTTCAAGGAAGAAACAGCACTCTCCAAACAAGTCAAAGCAGAGATACACAAATGGTACTATATTAAGCTGAGAAGCTTCTGCACCTCAAAGGAAATAATGCGTAAAATACAAAAGCCACCCACAGAATGGGAGAAGCTATTTATCCAAGCTAATTAGCCCCATCAGATAAGGGGCTAATATCTAAGATATACAAGGTACTGACAGAACTTAACAAGAAAAAAAAAACATCTAATCCCATCAAAAATTGGGGAGAAGAAATGAATAGACATTTCCTCAAAGAAGAAATACAAATGGCCAAATGGCACATGAAAAATGCTCCAGATCACTAATCACTAGGGAGATGCAAATCAAAACTACAATGAGGTTCCATCTCACACCACAGAGACTGGCACACATCACAAAGAACCAGAACAATCAGTGCTGGTAGGGATGTGGGGAGAAAGGAACTCTCATTCACTGCTGGTGGGAATGCTGTCTAGTCCAGCCTCTATGGAAAACAATATGGGTATTTCTTAAAAAACTGGAAATTGAGCTCCCATTTGATCCAACTATACCAGTTCTAGCAGTATACCCTAGGAACACAAAAATACAATACAAAAATCCCTTCTCCACACCTGTATTCATCGCAGCACTTTTTACAATAGCCAGACTCTAGAAACAACCAAGATGCCCTTCAACAGATGAATGGCTAAAGAAACTGGTACAAATACACATGGAATATTATGAAACCATCAGGGGAGATGAAGACATGAAATTTTCCTATACATGGATGTACATGAAATCTAGTGTGCTGAGTGAAATTAGTCAGAGGGAGAGAGACACACACAAAATAGTCTCACTCATCTATGGGTTTTAAGAAAACTTAAACACACTTAAATAATTCCCAGAGATGAGGGCCAAAAGATGGCTCAAGATATGAAGCTCACCACAAAGGACGCTGAGTGTGGTTAGAGAAATAACTACACTAAGAACTATCATAACAAAGTCTGTGAGTGAGGGATGGACAAAGCCTGCCTGGAATACAGGCAGCAGGTGCGGGAGTGAAGAGAGGGGAGCATTGGTGATGGAAAGGTTGCATGGGGAAGGTCTTCTTGTTATGACTGAAACCCAACTACAATTTATGTTTGTAATCATGGTGTTTAAAGAAATTTTAATATAAAATAACTCAGGGTCTAATTATTAGGAATTAAGGAAGAGTCATTAAAAGTATTAATATATTCCAAACAGACAGCAAGGCCAATTAAATGAATAATTGTGTAGGGAGAATTAAATAACTTATTTGAATCACAGGGAGAGAAAAGGAACTAAATTGAAAAAAGTAGAGATTTTAGGGAAATTCGGTTGCCATTTTTGCATTTGACCAAGTTCATAGACTCAATGTTTTCAAAGTATCTGTAGACCAAGTCCTGAAGTCACACAGCTGAAAGCTGGCAATCTTGGAATGAAAAAGTGAGCTAAATTCTTGCCTTGCCAAAGCCATGTCCACTGCACCCATCACCCACAATCACATCTTTGTCAATGGCCCTGATTCTCCACTCCTCAACGACTCTCTTGAGAGACACCAATCTCCAGGTATGCTGGTATACAAGACTTTTTCTGCCTTTTTATACTTCGAAAAAGTTTGCTTTTTTGTACTTCCAGAAGCCCTGGTACACACCCTGAAGCCACCCACACTGCACAAAAGCTACAGTATCAGCAGTAATTCTTGCAATTCCTGAACCACACAACCTAAGGTTTTTTTTTTTTTATTCTATCTTACCTATAGAAACACAATAATTTAGATTCAAATGTGTATTTCAAGACACCTAATGTTCAGAAATAAATGATCAATTAGCACTAAACAAGAGCTTACAAAACCTTCTGACAATGACTTAATGCCTGATTGTGAGATACAATAATTTTCACAAATGTTCTTGTTGCTGTACTCCTTTTGTTCTTTGTTTTTCATTCTTTTCTTTTCTCTTTTTAATGACTTTTCTCCACTTACCTGGAAATAAATGTATTATAATTAACTACATATTAACTGTGATATGTGGTCTTTAAATAAAGTAATTTATATTTAAAAAGAAAGACTTTTAAATTATTAAGTGAGACTTAGCATATAAATAATAAAAGATAGAGAAGTAAAATTTGAAAGTGACTAAAACTTCTAATTTTGATGATTGAGTGAATGATGATTCCTAAACGAAATACAAGGAAAAATGGACATATTGGGGAAAATAATGAATTACGTTCTGAATTCTTGAGTTTGAAATGCCTGGAAGATATCTGGAAGAAGAATAGACTAACTTGTTTATTCACTTAAACCTCATGTGTTAATGTTGTGTCTTCAGTTAAGCCTTGTGCCAAGACTGCACACTTAAAATATAGGTTTAGTTTGGAGTGGATGTAGCTGTAGCTGTAGCACAGAAGGTAGAACATTTGCCTTTCATTGCAGCCAACCTGGGTTCAAACCCAACATCCCACACAGTCTCTCTATTGGCAGAAGTAGCCCTTGAGCACTCCCAGGTGTGGTCCTGAAACAAAAAACAAATAGGTTTGGAGTTAAACTATGGATTAAGATGTCAATTTTCCATATGTAGTCTTTAAATCATCAGTAATTATAGATAATACTAAAGATATCTGAATGAAAAGAAGCAATGACATTAAGACATATATTAGGGTGACCGTAAGTTGATGGATTGGATGATTATTACTCAAAAAAAGACAGAGAAAAAATTTAAAATAGTGTAGTAACAAAGCTGCATAGAAAAGAAAGTTAAACTACCATATTTTTTGTACCATAAGACGCATTCCACCCCCCACTCCCCCCAAAAGATGTGGGGAAATATCTGTGCATCTGATGGAGCAAATATTGCCTGGAGCTGAAGCTTGAGTGCAGGGGAGAAGAGTATATATTAACCACTTGACATCTACAGTGTTTACCCCCTTTATTGTGAAGACATACCACATAGTAGTAGCAATCAGGTTAACGCACTTTCACTGTCACATACAGAGCTTTCATTTATGACTATTTAATCGCTGCTGTCACTTTTTTATGTTAATAAAATGTTTTTTTTTTATTTTTTGATGTATGAAAAATGCTAGGTGTGTTTAACCAGATGTGGACCAGCATACTGTAAAAATGCTTCAGTCTCGAAGGCTGGTTGTTCCCAGCTGCGATTTACTGACTGATATCTCATGTTGTACCATTTGCTTTAGAATATTTTTTTCTTGTTTTCCTCATCTAAAAACTTATAGAACTTATATTTGCAAACTTACATTTGCACTTATAGAGCAAAATATATGGTATGATAGTAGATTCATTACCTGATTTATACTTGTGAATTTGAAGTTACTTCAAAATTTTTTTGCTATGATGCCTAATAGTAACACTAAACTGTAGTTAAGGTGCTAAACACTGAACCGAAATAATCGACCTTGTCTTTACCATATCTTAAAATGTAGAAGTTGCAAACTAATTAGTAAAAGGTTTCTGAATGAGTAATGACCAATAATCAGTTGTATAATCAGTGCAAGATGGGGTGTTGGAACACTATATGACTGAAACTCAATCATGAACAACTTTGTAACTATGTAGCTCATGGCTATTCAGTTACAAAAGTTATATTTTTAAAAAATATGCTTCTGGGGCCGGAGCAGTGGCACAAGTGGTAAGGCATCTGCCTTGCCTGTGTTAGCCTAGGATGGACTGCGGTTCCATCCCCCGGCATCCCATATGGTCCCCCAAGCCAGGAGTGATATTTGAACGCGTAGCCAGGAGTAACCCCTGAGAGACACTGGATGTAGCCCCCAAACCAAAATAAACTAAACTAAAATAAAAAAGATGTTTCTGTCAGTGCTCACCCATGTTGCATTGCTCCAGTGACAAGGAAAAATGTTAAGAAGCCTTGGTCTACATAATAAATATAAAGCAGTTTTAGAGAGGTTCCTCCCAAATAGTTCTCAGGATCTCCTCAGGATTTTCAGCACGGAGTTGGTGTTTCAGTGTGAGGGGCAGAGTTACAGTGCTGCTCAGGTCCTGTTTTGCTAGAGATAACCATTGTCACCATGGTTATGTTTGGGGGCTTACAGGAATTCACCCAGAAAAGCTCTGGGAACCAGGTGGTGCCAAGGAGTTCTGCTACATACAAGGTATGTGACCTAACCCCTGTACTATCTCTGACCACTGTGTCCTATTTTTGTTAGAAACGTACTTTACTATCCTCAGCTTGACTATGTAGAAGTGTATCCCAAAAGTTGTATGAGCAGATGGCTCCTGCTTAACTTTTCTAAGAAATTTTTATCATTCCCAAAACTTGGTAGGATTTTCTTTTCATGTGCCAAGGGGTCTAGCATTGTTGATGGAGCTAAAGCCATACCCAGCAGGTCTCAAGGTTTACTCCTGTGCTCAAAATTTACTCTTGAAAGGGCTCAGGGAAATATGGATTACTGGGGTTTGAGCCCAGGTTGACCCAGGGTGTAGGCAAATGTCTTACCTGCTAAACAATCTCTGGCCTATAATAGTTTTTAAATATATGTAAGTACTGTAGACTTCTGACTAATTAGTTCTTCATACAATTAAATTAGGAATTGAAAAGAAAGTCAAAAACATGGCAATTTTGTATATGAATTTGAACACTAAATTTAATTTTTGAAAAATATTTAGGAATAAAGAAGAATTGCCTTTAAAAAACTGCATAGCCCAGGAACTCTTCCCATAAGGTACTTTCAGCCACACTATTAGTGGCATGACTGAAAGCACATTGATTGGTATGTTTCAATCATAGAGCTACCTTCTTCCTGCTTGCTTTGTTCTTTTTGGCTTGTTTTTTAGTTGTTGTTGTTGTTGTTGTTGTTGTTGTGGGAACACCCAGGCTTTGTCCTAACTCTGTACTCAAGGATCACTCTTGATGGACTTGGGGGAATCATATAGAGAGGTTCTGGGAATTGAACTTCCAGGTCAGTTGTCTGCAAGGCAAACATCCTACCGCTGTATTATCACTCCAGATTTGCCTTGGATTTAGAAAGTGTTGACTTTCTAGTCTCAATTTTTAAAGGCCCATTCTCTGTTTCCTAGAGACTTGCTTATTCACATTCATGTTTACATACTCTTGGTATTTGGTTTGCTTCCTATTTCTATGACTGACTGAGAAAAGCCTGCTAATTTGTAGATTTTGATGTTGGCTGAACCATCTATGAGCTGTGTACACATCCAAACCTTGCAGATTCAAGACCCTCAACCTTTGATATTTCTAAGTTTAAAGGAATTTTTGCTTATAACATGAATAGTAGGGTATCAAGGGGTATTTTCTTTAAAAGTTTCTGAATATGAACCTAGTAAAAAGCATATTTTATTGAATGAAATGAATATAGGCTACTTTAAGAAACTACATTAAATAAAAATTCAGTTTCAGATTATTAGTATTGGAAGACCATACCAATAAGTGGAGAGTTTGTTGTAGCTCTTTTGCAGCAAGATGGTTTCTTTTAAAATCTATCTATCGATCAATCTATGTGTACATATCTATGTGTACATAGTGTGTTTGTGTTTATACATGTACATATACATATACAAAGAAAGAGACAGAAGAGAGGCCTCCCAAGTGATACTCAGTAGGTCCAGTGACCCAACTGGCTATTCTTGGCCAATCTGGCCAATGGTCAGTGCAAGTGTCTGAGGATTCAATCCTACTCAGACACTGTGGTGCTAGGTTTGCCTACGCCACCCCAGGCACTCTGCCTGGGGCCTCCAGGGCTGCATCCAGCAATGTTTGGGTGACAGTGTGGTGATAGGAATCTAAACCAGGTAGAGCATACAGTAGACATGTGACCTAATTGCTGTCCTGTCTCCTAATCCTAAAGAGAAATTAGATATGGGGAGAAAAGGGACAGACAACACACAGGGCTAACTTCTGAATCTGTAAATTTTCTGCAATACTAGGGGCCGGGCGGTGGCGCTAATGGTAAGGTGCCTGCCTTGCCTGCGCTAGCCTCGGACGGACCGCGGTTCGATCCCCCGGCGTCCCATATGGTCCCCCAAGCCAGGAGCGACTTCTGAGCGCATAGCCAGGAGTAACCCCTGAGCATCACCGGGTGTGGCCCAAAAACCCAAAAAAAAAAAAAAATTTTCTGCAATACTCAGGAAATCATATGCATTTCCAGAGACTTGAACCAGACTTAGTAGCATACAAGAGCCCCTGATGGGGCCGGAGAGATAGCATGGAGGTAAGGCATTTGCCTTTCATGCAGGAGGTCATCGGTTCAAATCCTGGCATCCCATATGGTCCCCTGTGCCTGCCAGGAGCAATTTCTGAGCCTGGAGCCAGGAATAACCCCTGAGCATTGCCGGTTGTGACCCAAAAACCACACACACACACACACACACACACACACACACACACACACACAAATAACCCCTGAGCATTGCCGGTTGTGACCCAAAAACCACACACACACACACACACACACATACACACACACACACACACACACACACACACACACACACACACACACACACAAAAGAGCCCCTGAATCCCTGTACTCTCTTTCCAGCCTCAAAAAAACATTTTTTTAATTTGAGCCACACCCAGTTGATGCTCAGGGGTTACTCCTGACTATGCACTCAGAAATCACTTCTGGCTTGGGAGACCAAATGGGACTCCAGGGGATTGAACCGTGGTCCATCCTAGGTTAGTGCAAGGCCCTACCAATTGCACCACTGCTCAAAAATATTTTAAGGTGTAATAAATATCCTTACTTCAGGTTGTTAAACTGTTTAGTTAAATCTTTTTGGGAAGTGATTTAGAGACCTGACAACCATCTTAATACAGCTTCCATATGACCTAGTGATTCCACTCTTCAGCATCTACCCCAAGAACATAATCTAAAAGGCTATGTGTACACCTGTGTTGATTGCAGCATTGTTTTGGTGGCCATGATCTAAAACTAGACCAGATTACAGTAGGAAATTACAGATAGAAAAATTGTGGTGTATATACACAATAGAATACTACTACTTGGGTATGGTAAAATGTGAAATCTTGATTTTTCTTTAACTTGGATTACAGAAAAATTTAAGTTCTAAATGAAGTGAGTCAGAAAGAAAACGAATACTACATGTAGTATAGAGACACAACATGGATAGTCCCCGAAGGAAGCAAACTCTGAGGTGTGCTACATAGAACTGTGACCCCAGGATGCTAAGTGAGGATGGATCTTGGCACTCTGGTGATGGAAATGGTGTAGAAGTACTACAAGTCTAAGGATTGCATATTGGCATATATTATATAGTGAAGTATATTGGTACTTTAGAAACAAAATAAATAAACCTGTAATTAGGCAATGAATCTACATTATTAGATTAGTTTCCAATATATTTAAATGATTTGTATGTTCTTTTTCAATTCCATAGCAGGCCAATATTACTCTTAATAAATTGTATCTTTCCAAGAAAATTGTCTCTAGTATTTTATTTCATTAAGATGATACATTTCTCTGTGTTTAAAAAATACTTCTGCTTTATTAGACTCCTGGAGTTATAAATTATAATTTATTTTATATATATGCTTTTTATCATAGGATATGAAACAGTCATTCAATAGCGTTGTTGATTGAATAAAGATAGCATAGTACAGCTCATTTTACTGGTTAACAGTAGAGATCTAGCTATTATTTTTTGGACTTAGGGGCTTTATTTTGTTTGTTTGCAGTTCTGGGGATCTAATTCTTTACATATAAACATCCCCAACTCCCTCCTACACTCATGAGACATAGTTTTGTAATGAAACAAAAACTGTTGTTTTTCCTGATTTCAGTCCCCTATGACATGTAGAGCCCAACCCAATGGCCCAACTAGGTGGAACATTGAACCATCAGGCATTCTTTTCCAGGAAGCCCCCTCCCCCCAAAAAATAAAACAGACATATAGTAATTTGTCTTATTCTTAAAAGCTTTTATAAAGTAAGGGCTGAGTGATAGCTCAAAAGACTGGAGGGTATCCAAAATCCCTTGATTCATTCTTTTGCCCCATTCTCGAACAGCCACCCCTCCCACACCAGGTGCATGGACATAAGCTGCAAGGAATGGCCACTGAGTATAAAGAAAATGGATGAATAAAATTTTAAAAAAAGGAATTAAAAAAATTAAATGTTTTGTTTCAATTAGTGATTTTGCTAATCACCTTAAAATTACATTTGCAATCTCAATTCTAAGCAGCCCTGCATGAGACGCCTTTAGAGATCTTCTAAATGTTCTAATTCACATGTTGGTTTGCTCATAGAAATTGAAAAGTAACTGACCCACACCTGTGTTTATTTTTAACTTGAGCTAAGCTTTGAGTATCTTTATAGATAAGATGCACTATATCATAGCTTCAGAAGATGTTTATTACAAAGAAATGCAGTAGAGAACAGTGGAAACAAAAAAGATAAATCCATAAATGATAAAAGCATTTTTCTCTAGTTTAGCTATCAATATTATCATTTTAGAGGAGAGAATAAGGAACTCTTTTTCTTCAGGCACCACATGATGATTGAATAAATAGCAGAATATGTCAGAATAGGATTTTAGATGATCAAAGAGAAATTCAAATGGACTTATTTATTCTTTTTTAGAAAATAAGAAATTCCTTTCATAGCCTTTTTATATTCTTTATGAAAACTTGATGACCTCAAGTCATAGTTAAAAACTTTCATAGAAGAAATGCAACAGAGTGAAGATAATGGTATGATCTCCAAGCAGGATGTGGACACATCTTGTGCTATTGCTGGACACCACTTAAATGGGGAAAATTGGCTTAACTCACCTAGGTTGTGGTCTCTTAGCTCAGAAACTCCCCAGCTGTTTCTGAACAAAGAAATTATGATGAAATTTTAAAGAATTATACTCTCCAAGAGAGGCTTTTTCTTGCACACTATAGAAATCAAGTCCTGTGACATAATTGTTTTCAAAATTAAATGAATAAGTACAAAAGGCAAATATTCACAATCTTTTCTTTTCACAGGGATCATCAGTACACAGAGAAAACCATGTAACTATCATGTAGATACAGCACCAATGGTAAGGCAATCTGTTTTCACATTATTTAAACTTCTTAAGAAGCCCCAATATTATGCTGGTTGTAACAACAGAAAAACACCAATATAAAGGACTCTTATAATCCTCCTTATACTAAGAACTCTATCCCGTCCAGAAAGTTACTTGCATCCTTTCTAATTAATGAGGAAATCTCACTTAATTTTGCCAAGATAAAGGAAAATAAGGTACTGGATTGCTTTTCAGTACTTGATTCTGTTTGTGTTATACATAGAATATTTTATTTCATTTAAAATAAAATAACTTTTGCAAATTAAATAATGTGATACTTTGTAAAAAATTTTTTTCATTATGGTCAAAGTGAATTACAAATCTTTCACAATAATATTTAAGGCACATAGTGATAATGAATGAGGGGCATTCCCACCACCAGTGTTGTCCTCCCTCCACCCTGTTCCCAACATGCATCTTACTTCTCCCTTTTTTACCACCCGTAACATTAGTGCAACTGTTTCCCCCTTGTACAGCTTATTGTATATTGGGTATCGATTCTGTTATCGTTGACTTTGTATTTGGACTCAAGTCTGATTATTTTTTATTTCTAACAAATGAACATATGACTGTCTGGTCTTGGTACCATCCATTTTTCTTCCTCCAATCATGAGGCGGATCAAGTGATTTCAGTAATATGGCTCTATTGGATATATAAGAAAAAATATGGGAGGAGTCTGTCTAGGTGTTGTAAATATCCATTTGGAAGAAGAAAGGTAAAAGGAAGAAAAAGGTAACAAAACAAAACAAGACAAAAAAAAAACAATAAGGGAGTAACAACAAAAGTATAAAAAGAATAAAAAAGGATAAACCAAAAACCAAAACCATTAGCTACTAAGAAACAAACAAACAAACAAACAAAACAGACCAGCAACTCCTTAAAAAAGGAGTTGTGTTTCTTTTTTGCATAGGCAAGATAAATATTGGGGGAATTAGAACAGGAATTCCCTTGACTCTCAAATCATTTGAAACACTTCTGTGATTTATTTCTATAGGCTTTCCTGTGATAGCTGTGTTTGCATTTCTTTCTCTTTTTCACATTCTGGAACTCAACAAACTAGCATGACAAAGTATCTTGTTTTTCCCTAAGGCCTAAAGATCTGTATAGGTTCTCATCTTAGTTAAATGGTTAAATAATAGAGCAATAGCCTTATAATCTTGAAAAATAATTTTGATTAGAACCCTAACCTAAATGAGAGATCTTATGTAGTCAGTAAGGTCTTTTGGATTTATTTTATTGTCTGCTTTTTGGGTAGGATCACACCCAACAGTGCTCGGGCACAGTAATACCTGGTAGTCTTTGGTGGGGGGAGCTATATGGGATGCCAAGGGTAGAGCCTAGGTAAGCCATTTGCGAAGCAAGCAGCCTACTATCTGTATTATCTATCAGGCCCTTGGCAAATAAGCTTTAATATAACGGATTTGGACAGGTATTCCCAAACATCCTTTAGTATCTAAGGTTTGACTTAAAACAAGCCTCCTTTCTGGTATGATTTCCTGTCTCTTCTCCTGTTTTCTACAAACTAAATATATTCTATTCTACCTCTCTCCATTGTCCACCAACTTGCTGTCACAGATAGATAAACTCTTTTTTACCTCTAAACAAAATCAAAAGTATGCTTGTAGCCTGGAATTCTCAAGTTAATATAACTGTTTAAGTCTCATTTTCTCAGAAGTACGGTTTTAGCTGATGCCCATTCTTGGGTCCTTATTTTCTTTTAAAAAGTTTCAGAGAAGGGGCTGGCGAGGTGGCGCTAGAGGTAAGGTCTGCCTTGCAAGCACTAGCCAAGGAAGGACTGCGGTTCGATCCCCCGGTGTCCAAGCCAGGGGCAATTTCTGAGCGCTTAGTCAGGAGTAACCCCTGAGCATCAAATGGGTGTGGCCCGAAAAAACAAAAAACAAAAAAAGTTTCAGAGAAGAAAATATTCAATAACAGGTAAAGTTATCATGTTAAAAACTAATAATCTTCATTGCTTATAAATTAAACTTTGATTGTACTTAAATTTTCTCAAGACTATATAAAGATATCTGTCTTGCAATTTAATGTTGGTATTTGTCAAGATATTTTTTATTAAATATATGGCAACTAAGTATACGCTGTGTATTGTATAAATTAACATAGACAAATATACATATGCGTATTCAAATAGTTTATGTAAGTACCCTGAGAACAAAACCATCTCTAGCCCAGGTTCTATTCTCTCACTTGCTTTTAAGTTACTTTTTTTTTTTTTTTGGTTTTGCTTTTTGGGTCACACCCTGTGACGATCGGGGGTTACTCTTGGCTATGTGTTCAGAAATCACTCCTGGCTCGGGGAACCATATGGGACGCCAGAGATCAAACCCAGGTCTGTCCTGGGTCAGCCATGTTCAAGGCAAACACCCTAGAGCTGTGTTATCGGCCCCATATTTTCTTTTTATTATTTATTTTATGAAATTCTATCTTGGAGGAAAGAAGTGCTTTTAGATAATACTATATCTTTTTTAAAATGTCTTTAATAGAAGTTAAATATTAATATCATTCTAATGGTATTTTTTTTCACAGAATATCAACTCTTATGTTTCTTTTTTCTTCCTTGATTTGGTGCTATGTCTGCCATCTTAGTGCACTGCTTATAGTCGCTTCTTGCAGTGCTCTGATACCATGCTGTATTGGGAATCAAATGTTGGCCTCCTACATACTGAGCATGCCTTACAGCCTATTGAGCTATCTCTCTCGGTCCAAACCATCCATTTAATTGACTGTAGTCTTCTCCCTCCTTTTCTATGTGGTTCCCTTCTCTTTTTATCTTCTTTATTTTGTTTTTATTTGTTTTTTGCAGGATGGGCTCTTTGTTTTATTCAGAGCTGAGTAAATTTTTGATTTTTCAAACACATAAATTGATAGGGATACTATCTAAATCTGCAAATTAAAATATGTTACAGCTGTCTTTGCATACAGAGAGCTTACTAGGGCTTTTCATTATTTGGCTTTAAGCTCTACGTTATGGAAATTGATCATCTGTGATATAATATTTAGCATTTCAGGAATAAAAATAGCTATCAGCCTGATATTTGATATTTATAGTATAAGTAGCCTTTTTACTCACTCCTGGATTAGTTTATATAACATAGTATTTTAGTTCAAATTTTATGATTAAATGTGAAGATTTTCACTGATTTTCATCTCAAAATTTCATTCATTTACTTTATTGTCATATGGAAAAAAATGATACAGCCATAATACTGAAGAGTGAAAATACTTAGATGAGATACCCCTTTAAGAATTAGTGACTGCACCTGCTTCTAGCCTCCAGCAAGTTTATGATGATATCAGATGCAGATTAATCAGAGGTCATTGTCTGAACTCTGACACAACGTGTAAAATTTAGTTAATAGTTAAGTCAGCACAGACTTAAATTCCATGTTACTTTGAAGAACTTATTTGCAAATCAAAGAGAGCCAATTAGAATAAGGAAATATTACCTGACATTTTAAAATGTTTGTTATTTCATGAGGAACATGTTTAAAACATATTTGCCCATTTATTTTTTTAAGCATATGTGTAAGAGCTTTTCATATTGATGGTGGAATTACAACATGGCGTTCCATGCTGACTATACAAAGAAATTTGAATGACTTGAGAATTATTATTTTATCTTTTACATGATAATTTATTTGATAAAATTGAAATATCTTCAGTGTGCCCTCTTTTTTTAAAAAAATAATTGTTGAGTTTTTAAAACTCCTATATTTCAATGTGCACACACACAATTATGACTCCTTTTGTTATGCACAATCTTATTATCTGGTTAATAAGAGTAATTTTTTTCTAAGAAATGGAGTTGGGTCAACTCATAAAATTATAGCTCATGTTTTCACAGGAGCCCACAAATATGCCACAACAGGTTGAATCAAAATAAAGAGTGTTCAGTTATGGGACACTTTGGACATTTGTCTTAAGTATTGCATTAATTCTTAGTAATTAAGGTATCTTCACTTGACTGGTAATTCAAATATTGAGTTGCTATTTATCAACTTAATTCATATTGTAGTTGTATTTCTAAATTTTCTAAGAAGTACATTTCTAAGTGTATCCAACTGATAAACTTTTTATTATGTTTGTTTATCAGTAGCAAAATTTCATGTTTTATGGTATTTTGCATTTCTTTTTTAATTTAGATTTATTTTATAGTTAAAGAATAAATATTTACATATTTTGTACATACATTACATATAAAATTATTTAAATTGTTATCAGCACACAGCTACCTCCAGGGTAAAATGCAATAAGAATTTAACAGCAGAAAAACATAGTAAATAGCAATTATGTACAGAAGGAAAAGAGCACCATAAACATGGAGAATCTGAAATTAGAGAAAAATAAGTATAATTAGGTGGCATGTGATCACTTAACTGAATTTTTAATTAATACCTTTATTTAAACACTGTGATTACAAATATGATTATAGTTGTATGTCTGATAGTCTAAATATTATTTATGCCTAGCATTAAAATAATATATATATTTGATATTAATTGTACAAATTAAATTTTATTTTGAATAGTTTAATTATAGCTGATGGATACATTTATCAATGGTTAATGCATTTTGATTTCCCAAGACTACTGTATTCATGCTAGTATAATTTAGTTTATCCATATATATTTTAAAAAACATGCCTATCCACATTTTAACATATATGATGCAGTTTGGCTTTGGATTAATTGCTAGTTTAAGTGAAATGTCTTTGATCCAAAAGAAAGTACATTGCTTCCTCTGATCTGTAGAATTTTCCAGGAATTCATAACATATAAATTTGGTGACCATGCCCATGTAAAACTCATAAAATAGAACCCAGGGGCAATTTCTTCCTGTAGATAATTGCAGGGTGGAGAACTGATAACTATAAGCTTTTATAAGTTAAGTGATAAAATAATTTCTTTTAACCTTTCAGTGAAGTAGCAGTTCGAGATTCAATATAAATACAAAATAGGTCTCAGTCTCCTTTACGACCAGACATGAGTTGCCCAGAACAGTTTGAAGTATCTGCCTAATTTTCCCCTCCAAGCCTATGTTAATTTTTTCATTAGTTTTTTTCCTCCCACTTCTTTTTGATTGTTTTACTAGATTTTTGTACATCAAAACCCTTTTAATAAAATCTTTAGTCCTACAGGACTTTAATAATAGTGGTATAACCTAAATTTGTCCTTTCAGTTACCAGAAACTTTAGATACATAATATGCATAGCAAAGTCAGCACTAGGTAGGTTCTGAGATTGGTATGTAGAAATATAAGTATAGAAGGCTTCTATCTAATGTCTTTATTAACTGTTGGTCTCATTGGAAGAGTGAAGTATAAATTTCAGTATATGAAATGACTAAAATCTTAAAATATCATGGAATATCTGTCATGTCATCAAAGCACTTTGTACCCAAATACAGTAAGTTCTCAGTGCCATCAGTCGGCTTATTCATGGACACAAAAATATTACCCTGTTCAAATAAAGACCCACAGCTTTTCTTAATTTATTAACTGTGTGTTGGATCCATTCATTCTTTTATTTTCCATTCAATACAGCTCAAATCATGAGTAGTTAATGCCCTAGACAAGATGCCTTCCATTGAAATATGCATCTCTCTCTTTTACTATCTCTTGTTCTCTCTCTAAGTTTCTCTCTCTCTCTTTCTCTCTCTCTCTCTCTCTCTCTCTCTCTCTGTCACACACACACACACACACACACACACACACACACACAGGAACAGTTGAACCTGTGAATTCAACATGTATACCTTTGGGAAGTGATAATAAACCAGACACTCTGGAGAAAACCTATGAAGATAGGGAGAATATACTAAACTCCACAGGATATGTGGTAACTCAGAACTCTAGTGGTTTAGTTAGTTAGTTAGTTAGTTAGTTAGTTAGTTAGTTAGTTAGTTAGTTAGTTAGTTAGTTAGTTAGTTAGTTTTTGGGCCACACCCAGTGATGCTCAGGAGTTACTCCTGGCTATACCTCAGAAATCATGCCTGGCTTGGGGGACCATATGGGATGCCAGCAATTGAACCCAGGTCCCTCCTGGGTCAGCAGTGTGCAAGGCAAATGCCATACTGCTGTGCAATCACTCCGGCTCCTCTAGTGGTTTATTAAGAATGCCCAGATTAGGTTGGCTCTAAATTGAATTATAAGTGAAGACTGGAACTTAAAAATGACTGGCGTGTTCAAGAGTACTAGTAATAGTTTGGCTAAAGATCAGAGAAAAAGGGCCCGGAGAGATAGCACAGCGGTGCTTGCCTTGCAAGCAGCTGATCCAGAACCTAAGGTGGTTGGTTCGAATCCCGGTGTCCCATATGGTCCCCCAGTGCCTGCCAGGAGCTATTTCTGAGCAGACAGCCAGGAGTAACCCCTGAGCACCACTGGGTGTGGCCCAAAAACTAAAAAAAAAAAAAAAAGATCAGAGAAAAAGAGCACTAATGGTTTATAGGGAATAAACAAAGATAATTTGGCTGAAGCAAAGCATTTAAGAACCCTTTAAATAGAAATCAAAACTCTTTTTAGGTTTTTTCTAAATTTTGCTCAATACATTTTTAATTATCTAGGTTTACTTATATAATATATTAAAAATTTTGATCACTTCTGTAATTTTCCCTATCTTTGATGCCTTAAAGATGTGCTGTCAAGACTTACCTCCCACTAATTCTTAGATGTTACCTATTGTTATCTGAAAGTAAATGAAAAAGTTTTGCTTTTATCCTTGTTGAATTTCTTCATTTTATTTTTGACTCACTATGCAGCCTGTCAAATTTATTTTGAATTCTCAAATTTTTTAATCTGTGATGATAGATCCAAAATTCATATCACTTATAAATTTTATAAGGTCCTTTAGCAATTGTCTGTATTCAAAATATTAGAAAAATGTTATGCAGTGAACATAAAATATAGCGATTTCTTTGCCTGTGATCAGTGTTTTTAATTATAAACAATTTTGTTTGATGGGTAGTATTTAAAAGCCATTTTAATAAGCAGTTTTATTAAATCACTCGCTGTGATTTAATAGCATTTACCTGTATGTCTTCTAAAAGAAGATCTGGAGATTACTTAAAGCTTCATTTTTAATAATACATAATTTTATCCCTCTAATGAAGGGATCAATGAAAACTATTAAAAAAATGAATTTCTTGGGGCCCGCAGAGCGGTGTTTGCCTTGCAAGCAGCTGATCCAGGACCAAAGGTGGTTGGTTCAAATCCCGGTGTCCCATATGGTTCCCCGGGCCTGCCAGGAGCTATTTCTGAGCAGACAGCCAGGAGTAACCTCTGAGCACCGCTGGGTGTGACCCAAAAACCAAAAAAAAAAAAAAAAAAGAAAAGAAAATGAATTTCTTTTACAAATAAAAGAAAACTTCAACACTCATAATCTTATAGAATATTATTTTCAAGTTTGAGAGAAATTTAATCAAACATTATCAAACTAATGTTCTGTATTTCCTGCCTAGATGAATATCTATCTGCCACTACTAATGTTCCATAGATTTTTTGTCTTGATAAACATATATGAGTTTGCCAAGTTTCTCTTCCTGTGATATTCTTTATCTTGCCATCATCTAGGGTCTCAGAGATCAATCTTGGTTAGAGATAGTAGCACAGAGCATAGACACCTCTTGATATAACCACTTAATTGGGTCACAGAATGACTTAGTGTTTAAAATTTAAGTGATAGAGATCCTGGGAAGAAATATATTTAGTTTTTGGCCACACCTAGTGGTGCCCACCTATCTGGTACCAGGGACTGAATTCAGAGCAACTGCATCTAAGACAAGCATTATGCCCATTCTACTATCTCTTTATCCCTTATTCTCTGTTTTTAATTAAACTTTATACTGTGTTCATGGCCATATCTCTACCAGGCAGTATCTTATGGGAATGTGAGTAAATTTCTATGAGGGGGTCTTTTGTGCAGAATTTATTTTGCCAAACATTTCTCTTTTCCAGTAATGGAGCTGGTCTTTATTTGGTTGGGCAAATATGGCCACACTTTTGGTGTTCTGAAAAAATGTTTTACTACAGCATAACATTGTTTTATGAATCAAAAACTTTTAGGATTGAATAATAACCTAATACTTTTGCATGCTTACTATGTACTATGGCATTATATCAAGTGTTTTACATAGTTTTTTTAATGTATTGATAATTCAGTAAAATAAAAGAATTATAATTTTCCTTTTTTTTTTCTTTTGGATTTTTGGGCCACATCCGGTGACACTCAGGAGTTACTTCTGGCTATGCATTCAGAAACTGCTCCTGGCTTGGGGACTATATGGGACACTGGGGGATCAAACCCAGGTCCGTCCTAGATCGGCTACATGTAAGGCCAACACCCTACCACTGCACCATATATCCAGCCCCTAGAATTATAATTTTCCAGCAGAGAAACAAAATAGGCCATTAAGGCTATTTTAATAACGTGGAAAGCAAGTATGGTAATTCTTTATAGTAGATAAGTAAAAACACTAACTCCTGAAATCAGCTTAACTAAACCACTAAATTCTAATGTCACAAGTGACACAAAGCATTTTCTGGAAAAATAGAAACCTTTCAGACAGGATTAATAGCAGTCAACTCTTCTAAATTTAGCTTGTTGTTTTTAAAGCCTTTTATATACTATATAATCTCGTCTCCTCTTTGTTTCATCACTGTAAGAGGATAGATTTAAGCAAAGGTATTGAAGGATGCCGACTACTGACTCCATAAGAAAGATTTTGAAGAATGGCAACTTCAAAGAATCACAGAAGCCTTCTTTTGAGGAAGGAATATAGCCAAATACAGATTTTCTTTCCTAACTTAGCATGAAAGTTACCGAAGAAAGCCTGTTTCTAATAGTTTTCTTGGAAACATTCTATCTGCTCACCAAGAAATTTTCGACTGATACGATTTGAAGTTAACATATAGCATCTTAATATATTTCCTGTTTGTAGGGGCACTTCTAATAGCTGTTGGGTAGGACAAAGACATAGGTAGCATACAGTAACCTGGATGTGAGAAAGGGATCTTGGCGTTTGATGGGATGAAAGGGGCCCAGAAGCTGTGGTTTTGCTAGTGCACTGGTAGAATCACCTGTGACCTTGAGAAAGGAAATTACAAACACCTGCTAGACTTTAAAGTTTGCTACCCACATGCCACAGACAGCTGTTGGAAGAAGTGAAGTGAGGAGTTGAGAAGTCTTTAGGATTATCACCCAAGATTGAATGATTAGGCTCTATTTCCCTTCTACTCTTTGAGAAGTACTTGTAAAATTCTCTGTAGACACATAACCTTCAATCCTCTCCTAAGTATAAATGACTCTTCAGTTGATGTTTCTCTTCTTTCTATTCTCTGTTTTAGTAGAATAACTTTTATCATAATAGGTCCTTACATATTTGGTAATTCAAAGAACATGAAATGAATACAGCTCAAAGTACTTCTTTGAAATTTTCCTTCTCCCTCTCCACTGACCTTAGTAATATTACCAAAGTAATAACTATATTTTATATAATATTTATTATATGTCCCAAAGCTGTTCATTAGGTTATTCTGTGATCGAAATTTCTTGCTCCATTTCCATTGCCAGATTCAAGACATTTTCTCTCTGGCATAAAGCAATACATATAGTTTGCTATTTTGCTTTTATCTCTTAAAAATATGATACTGTTATTTATCAGTTTGTTCAGTATACTCTTATTTCAGGCAATAAATGTTCTGACACCAATCCCACCACTAGCGTGACTTTTCCTCTGCCAGTGTCCCCAGTTTCTTACCCACAACCCTAGCTTGCTACTCGGAAACAAACATGTTTACTTCAAAGTACAACACACAGGAAGTGGAATTATTGTAAATTAGATCAATATGTGTCAACTTGTAATAATTGTTCTATCTCTCCATGGTGTTGCTAACATCGCTGTCTAAGGATCTACTGAGCTGTGGTTGAGCCTTTGTTACTGTTTAGGCTCACTGGGTTTGATGGTCTTCTATGTAACTTTCACATCAGATTTGCTGTGATCCTACTGGGCTGACAGTACTATGAAATTTAGAGGTGGCATATGCAAATGAGGGCACATGATCCAAAATCTATAGATATTGAGCAATTTGATGGATTAATTATGTAATGAGGTTCAGTTATGGAACTGGGATATTACTGTTGAAGGTTGTCAGGTGTAGACATAGAAAGGGGAATATTCCTGCCCCCATTCTGAGAAGAACCCAGAGTTGTTCATCTGGACCAGTCTACCTGGGCAGATTCAGCAGTCATTATTTTTTTTGAAGTCTAGTTATGGAGCTGGAACATTTTTCTGCAAGTTAGATGGTGGATGTGTAGGGGGAGGCTGCTTGGTTTTCCATGGTGGTGGGCAATGGAGAGAAGCCAGGCGGAATTTGGCCTGCCCACTTGTATTTTTTTAGTTGTCAAGATAAACTTCACTTTCTAGAACCATTATTTTATTTTTTTATTTGAATGACTTTTTGGTAATAATTTTATTTGAATATATAGTTTATACAGCAAGATACACAACATAGATTCGAATATTCTCACATACTTTCACCACAGCATCACTGTAATTTTAAATAGATTCATCATATAGGTATTCCATAGTGATTAAATAGTCACTCCATCCTCCATTGTCTTCTCCTCCTGTTTTCTAGAAAGTACAATTAACGTCCTTTTTGTACAAATTCTGGATTTTTAATATAAAAATAGCAGGGTAATGTGTAACCTTTTGTGTCTTACTTTGGTATTAATGTATGTTTTCAGAGTTCATTCATATTGTAGCATGCCTCAGAATTTCATATCTCTAAGAGCTACTGATATTCTGACATATGAATATACTGTATTTTATAATCCTTTGATGAGCACTTTGGTTATGTCCATTTTCAGCTATAATGAATAATGCTCTAAGAACATTCTTATACAGGTTTTGTATAGACATGTATTTTGAGTTATGTGCATATACTTAGTAGAAAAATTGTATCATATAGCAGATATATTTAATATTTTGAGGAAATATCAAAATATTCTTTAAAGTGACTGAACCATTGTATAGTCTTATTAGCAATATATAATGGTTTGAGTTTCCTCTAATTTTATAGTTACTATTGTCTTTTTATTATTTCCATCCTTATAGGTAGATATCAATATTAAGAATTTATTTGCGGGCCCGGAGAGATAGCACAGTGGCGTTTGCCTTGCAAGCAGCCAATCCAGGACCAAAGGTGGTTGGTTCGAATCCCGGTGTCCCATATGGTCCCCTGTGCCTGCCAGGAGCTATTTCTGAGCAGACAGCCAGGAGTAACCCCTGAGCACTGCCGGGTGTGATCCAAAAAACCAAAAAAAAAAAAAAAAAAGAATTTATTTGCATTTCCTTAATAACTTATGCTATAAGCCTCATTTGAAGTACTACTATGTATATCTTCTTGAGAGACTCTGTTTCAGTACTTCCAATTGGGCAAATAATATCTTATATATAATTATATAACTTAATGTTTTTTGTTTATTTTTTTGTTTTGGGGGGTCACACCCAACAGCACTCAGGTTCTACGCTTCTGGTTCTATGCTCAGGAAATTGCTCCTGGCAAGCTTGGGGGGCCATATGGGATGACTTACCACTATGCTCTCTTCAGCCCCTAACTTAATTTTGATTTTATTTTGTTTTTTGGCCATACTTAATGGTACTCAGGACTTACTCCTTGTTCTATAGTCAGGGACAGTTTTGAGCAGGGCTCGGGGAACCATATTGGAAGCCAGATTGGGATTGAACCTTGAGTTATCTGCATGCAAGGCAAGCACCCTACCTGCTATATTGTTGCTCAAGCCCTAATATATGACTATATAATATAAATATATAATTTTATCTATTTAAATGATTATATTATATTTATATATTGAATTAATAATTTGCCAATGAAGAAATAAATTGTGCTTTCTAGAAATAGAGTAGAAGTTAGCAGATGTGTATTCAGTTATATTTACTTTTCTGAAATCTTTGCTTTTGCTGTACCCCATACTTTTGTATTACATACATTAAAATGTATTTTTATTTCCACTATCCTTTTACAATTTTCCTGGTAATTTATTCCTTGAACCATTGATTGTTTTGGTACATTGTTTAATTTCCACTTATTTGAGGATTTCCTAATTTTTTTCTGTAACTTACTTCATTATGGGTAAAGTAAATATAAGTATAATAAATATTTTTATTTTTATATTTTCATATTCTAGTAAGTATATTTTGTTTTTCGATGATTATCTAAATCTACAATCAATTTTTAAGATTATTTAATTTGAATCGGCTTCAATTTATTTATAGTAGCTTATAAAAAACTTTGCTTTTTTGGTTTTTTATCAAATTTGGGAAGGTTTTGACCATTTTCTAAAAAATTTTTCAACTCCAGATTTATATTTTTAATATTCTTTTAATAATCTATTTACATTTCTATTTTTACTTGCTAAACTATTATTCTCATAACTTTCTCCTAATTCTTTTGGAGAAAGTGAACCCAACTTCTAGTTTATCTCAGGGACTTTGTCTATAAACTTGATCAATTTGATTCCTGTTTGGAGTCATATTTTTCTCTCTTCATTTTTATTATTATGATGTAATTGATAAATGGACATGTGTAAAAAATGGCCAAACTTTTGGAAATCAGATTTCCTACCTTCATTATTTCATGTCATATTTTTGTTGCTGATATTGTTTGTGTAATGTTTTATAGGAATTTTATAAAGTCTGAATATGTTGGTTAGCTGATATGCTAATAATTGGACAGATGTTTCAGTATCTGGTGCTGCAACCTTGTGTAAATGTTCTATGTATAAGGACCTACTTTTAGTGTTTCCAAAAAGCTATTTAGAGCTCTGCCTTACTTAGACTTTACTTTCTGCTTATGCTGACCATCAGTGACAGTCAGAAATGAAAGACACCTTGTTCTGCACAAGCTTCTGACCTTCTAAACTTACAGGAATGTGTTCGAACTTCTCAGAGTATTCTATAGATGTGTCATATCTGAGAAGATGTGTCATGTCCGCACTTGTCTTTTTACTTTGGGGGTAATCCTCTTGTTTCTCCTAACTTGTATGACCACCGAATTACGACTCACTTCTTTTCTATAAGTGTCCTAGGGATACAGCTATTCACTGAGCAGGCTCTGAGTCACATTAACTAAAGACAAGACCTAAGAATGGAGATTTTCAAAGGGCCACCCATAAACCAGAGACTCACACTTGAGGTTTTGGAGACACTTCAGATGTGTTCCTCCCTGCTACTGATTGCTCACCTGCCAGCTTTCACAGCTAACATCCTATTGAGTCTGACAGTTTTTAGGTTACCAAGAAATTGGCAAGAATTCTAATATGAAAAGACAAAGTAAAACAAGTTTTTTTCTCTTTATCTTTGCCTCCTTTCCTTTCAGTACATAGTTCTATAGTTGAAAGTTGTGACTAATTTTCAAAGTTCTTAACAAGGTAATATTTTGACCATTTTTTCCAGTGCTCTTTCTTTTCACTGGAAAGAAAACATTACCCTGTGGTTGTGGAAGTGCCTCCATTCTATTCGTCTGTCCATAAACGTTTTCCATTTGCTTTCTTTTGGGGGGTAGAATGGATTTTCAACCACACCGACAATGTTCAGGGGTTACTCTTGGCTCTGCAAGTAGGAGTCATTCCTGGGAGGCTCAGCTGGAGACCATATTGGATGCTGAGGACTGAACCCAAGTCCACCACTTTATCCACTTTACTATTCTTAAGAGTTAGATTTTCCAAAAAACCAAAAAAAAAAAAAAAAAGAGTTAGATTTTCTCTTAAAAATTAGATCTGCTCATTTATATTTTATCACAAAATGTTATTTGTGTTTTAGTTCCAACCACCAATTGGAATTATATGATAGACTAGAGACATTTCCCATCATTTCTTCACTTTCCTTCTTGTGTTCTATTCTTCTTCCCTTTCAACCAGATACCTATAAACTATACTTGGGCTTTTTCTAGAATACATGGATTGTAGTTAGAATTAAAAATAAACAAGATCCGGGTTGGAGAGATAGCATGGAGGTAGGGCATTTGCCTTGCATGCAGAAGGACAGTGGTTCGAATCCCGACATCCTATATTGTCCCCCGAGCCTGCCAGGAGCAATTTCTGAGCGTAAAGTCAGAGTAACCTCTGAGCACTGCTGGGTGTGACCCAAAAAACAAAATAAATAAATAAATAAACAAGATCGATGGGGCCGGAGCGGTGGTGCAAGTGGTAAGGGTCTGCCTTGCCCGCACTAGCCTAGGACAGACCAGGGTTTGATCCCCCAAGTCACGAGCGATTTCTGAGTGCATAGTCAGGAGTGGCCTCTGAGCATCACTGGATGTGGCCCATAAACCAATACTTAGATAAACAAATAAACAAACAAACAAGATCCAGTGTTTTAAAGAGGCTATCAATTATTACTAATGTTCAAATATTATCCACATACAATTTTTCCAATTTCATTTAAATTAAGTACTTGAAAGGCCAGCAAAATAGTACAGGGATTAAGATGCTTCTCTTGCACACTAGCAACCCTGATTTGCTTCCTAGCACCTCATTTAATTCCCCCAGCACTACGAGTAAATCTGGACATAGCCATGTGTAATTCAAAAATCAAAACAGTACTTGAGATTCCTTAACAGTAACTACAAAGTAATAACTCTGCTTTTGGTCAGTAATTCTCTTCATCCTTAAAAACAAAGTCCAGTGATTAAATAGACTTGTTTATATATTAATGTATATTAGTTAACACCTTGGCCCAATTCCAGTTTACCATGTAATTTTCTACTAGAACAAATTGTAAATCTAAGCTAATAAGAACGTACTTTGATGGTCTTTTTGGGTGTCTTCTTTAATTATAGAAATATTATCCATAAAAACCCTATTGGGCATAATTATAGCAGAAGTTACAAGCATTTTTTTTATTATTTGATGGTCTCTAACTGTGACTCTAGGATAGAGATGTAGAGTGCATGCCGCACATAGATGAGACCCGGGGTTCTATTTTAGTAGCAATAATTGGTAGTTATAATCACAAAAATATTGTTTCTGAGTTTTGCAAAGTAGCTTTACTGCTGTGCCCTAAGATTAAGTCAGTCCTATTGGCAAGAAAACATAAGAATTTCCAAACGTTCCAAGCCTGTAGAAGAAATACCTTTATCATTATTATTTTTAATTATTAATAGGGAGGCTTTCCCTTTTCCTGTTTCACATAGAAAAACAAACATTTTTCTAATTCATGTTATCAGAGATAATACAGTCATTATCAAAAAATTATATTTTAGGGGCCAGAGTGGTGGCACAGTGATAGGGCGTTTGCCTTAATCACGGCTGACCTAGGAAGGTCAATCTCCCAGCATCCCATATGGTCCCCCAAGCCAGGAACACTTTCTGAGCGCATAGGCAGGAGTAACCCTTGAGCATCACTGGATGTGGCCCAAAAGAAAAACAAAAGAATTGTATTTTGTATTTTTAATCTACGGGTGTTATTTGATTAGACTAATTACTTAAATACGTGATTTCACACCATTTTAAAACTGGAAATATACTACATGCCAAAGTCTTGTTTGATTGTGGGGGAGGTGCAGAGTTTACACCCATCAGTGTTCAGGGTTTACTTCTGGCTCTCCAGTTGTGATCACTCCTGGCAGAGGACCATGGGGTACCTGCAATTGATCCCAGGTCAAACAGGTTTAATACGTATTGGGTCCAATATGTAGTTGTTTTTTTCTAGGCTAGGAAACGTTTTCAGATGTTTGATGAAATGTTTAAGGTTCATATGTACAAGAGTTATGTAGCAGAATAGGGATAGTTTGATACAGACACATGACCTGCATAGTTATTTATTTTCTTTAACTGGTTTGTTAGTTATTTTTTAGATAAGTTCTATTGAAATAACCAGAACTTGGTTTTTTTTAAATATCATTTAGATTATCTTACAAATTATTTACAGGTAAAAATTGGAAGAGAATATACATATATATTTCTACCATATTATGTTAGATTAGCCTATAGTTGTTTTACAAAATAAAATAAGGCTAATATTATTAACACTACTGACAACCAATTTGTTTGAAATGCTTTTAATTTTTCTTTTTTTAATAATAATTTTTTATTTTGACCGAAGTGGATTACAAATCTTTCACAGTAATATTTTAGGTACATAATGACGTTGAATCAGGGGAATTCACACCACCAAAGTTGTCCTCCCTCCACTCTCATTCCCAGCATGCCTCCCATATCCCCTTTCCCTTCCCCTCGGGCTGCTAGTATAAGTGGTTCCCTCTGTGTCTAGCTTGTTGTAGATTGGGTATCAATTCTGTTGTCATTGGCTTAAGGTTTGGTGTTTAAGTTCGATCATTTTTATTATCATTTTATTATTACTTAGTGATCATACAACTGTTTGGTCTTGGTACCCTTCATTATTACTCCCTCAATTTGAGAGATGGAACAGTATGGTTCAAGTTATGTGGTTCTGTTTGAAGAAAAGAGAAAAAGAGAAAAAAATGAAATGGGGTAAAAATTAAACAGGCAAAAAGTGGATGGAGTCCTTCTAGAGGCTATAAATATTAATTTGAGAGAAGACAGGGAAAAAGGAAGAGAAACACAACAACAATACAAAAAGGAAAATTAAACAAAAAATCCAAAAAGCACCACAGCATCAAAGGCAACCACCACCATGGTCCTGAAATAAAAACAAAACAAAGCACACAAAATGAAGTCAACAACAGCAACAACAATAACAAAACCCACTCAAAAAATTATTTTGTGCTGCTGCTTCTTTTTTTTTCCTTTCTGCATAGGCACAGTAAATATTGGGGAAATTAGATAGGGCATTCCCTTGGCCTAAGAGATACAGGGTTTTTCTGCCCTTGAAATATACTGTCATGGGAATAACTACAGGCTCCATACACATTCATTTACTCTCCCCTAGGTCCTTTTATGGTGTATGGAAAATTTCTGTTCTGTCATGGATGATAAAATTAGACCTCTGTGTCTAGAGATCTTGGTATCTGCACAGGTCAAAGAATGGAGCGTATGATGAAGTCTTTCTTTACAGTTCTAGTTCTATTCCAGCAGTTTTAATCAGTCTTCTGTAGTTTATGGTCTTGGTTTTTGCACGGATCCTAGGATGAAGCCTAGGATAGAGTCTTCCATTATGTTTCCAGAAGACCTGTTAAGTTGCAGTTGTCTCAGTCAGACCTCTGGAATTAGAGATCTTGGTTGTTGTGCAGGTTGTAGGCCAAAGCCTAGACTAGGGCTTTTTTATTGATCCCAGGATAAGTTCTGTCCAGTCATGATTGTCACAGTCAGTCTTCTGTAGATAGCGATCTTGGCTTTTGCACTGATCAAAGGATGACAAGTTTTCTGACTTCATCCTATCGTTAGATAGTGATGTAAGACAACCTGCTCTTAGATCAAGTTGTTGCCATTTCCTCCTTGTCAGGATATCATGTCAAAACTGGCGCAAACGAATATACAACTCAGTATTAACTTTTCTACAAATACCTTTACCTCTTTTTCCTAAACTTTCCTAGAGTTTACCATGGCATGCTTATAAAATAATTCCTGGGGGCATAGCATTACTCCACTTTGTTGAGAAGTGGTAGCAAACCTGTTATGTGTGGCCTTGCATGCTGTTGCTGAAAGGGGAATTAATATCAGCAACAGGACAGTGGGCAAGAGGAACCTATTCCTGAACAGTGCCAGAGGATTTGATCAGCATCATCAACACACTGTAGAGTGTGGAGTTCCTGGAGCTCTACAAACATGGTTTTCCTCAAGACATCCATCTTAGTCCATGTTTGACATCTTCCATACACACATCTCTGTGGCAAATTAAGTCACAAGTTTAAAATGTAGGCATGGAGGCCGGAGAGATAGCATGGAGGTAGGGTTTTTGCCTTGCATGCAAAAGGACGGTGGTTCGAATCCCCATATCCTATATGGTCCCCTCAGCCTGCCAGAGGTAATTTCTAAGTGTAGAGTCAGGAGTAACCCCTGAGCGCTGCCAAAATTTAATAAAACCAAAAAAAAATAAAATAAAATAAAATTTAGGCATGGAATGTATATAAGAAGTAGAGGAATACAGACCAAAAAATGAATGCTTTCTTACGAGCAGAGATTCAGACAGATACCCAAAATGATCCCAAAACTTAAGTAAGACTGAATGAGAGAGAGAAAAAAAAAAAAACCTATGTATAGAGGAAGAAGAAAAACTAACATAAGAGATACCTTGTAGTAGATTCATTCAGCCTTAATCCAGACAGAATCATGGACTCTTAAGTCTATCACATCCATTTAGTGTTTTTATTTGTTTGTTTGTTTGTTTTTTATGTTTTTCTCATTCTAGACAAGCCATCTTACTTGGGTTCTTTTGGTTGTTGCTTGGTTGGTTGATTTTTGTGTGAGTTGTCAGTTTTTGGCTCAAACCCAGGTTCTCAGAGCTTAGTCCGAGCTCTATCCTCAAGGATTACACCTGGCAGTGCCCAAAAAATCCATATGCAGTGTTGTAGGTTGGATCTGTTTGATCTCTCTGTCCTCCCGCCCTTATATATTTAATTATTTTGCACTTCTTGGGATCTCACACATACAAGATATATGCTCTACCACATCTTTGGCCTCATTGTATTCATTTTTACCTTCAGAAGAAAATACGATTAAGTCGTATAAGTTGTTTAAGTGAATAAAAAAAAAAAAACTTCAGTGGCCAAGTATCTAGTTCATTTCTCTTAGAAAGCACATGAAATTCTTCTTCTATACATATCTATAAATATTAAAGCTAAAGTTTCAACATTAAAAGAAAAAAGAATATAAAGAGCCTCAGAACTATTAAAAATATGAAGAATGTTTCTTAAAAGTTCAAGAAGTAGTAAACAGCATTTAAAGTCACAATATATTAAAAATACTTTTTTGACCTAGAAATTGCCATTTCTCGGGGGTTTTGTAGTTGTAAAAGCCATATTTGCATCACACTAAAATAGCATAAGAATCATCGCTGTAAGTAGAACTGCCTCGCTAAGATTAATGCAGTATTAGTATCTGAGTAATGTTTCTTAATTCCTTATTGAATTTATATAAAGAAGAAAAGTATTATCTTTTTGCACTGATTAATTGTCCTAGCATGTTACTTTTCTTTTCTCCCTTAGTCTCCTGATGTTCTAAGTGTAGGAAATAAGTCATTTCTGAAAAAAAAAAATGCATGAAATCAAAAAAGAAAATGTTTTATTAATACATGAATGCAGTTGCATGTAGCTTTAAATATTTCTATGTTAAAGTTTTTGTGCTTTTTAAAAGTTTTATAAGTATATTATAAACATAACTACCACTTTGTACAAACACTAAAAGTATACATATTAGTTAATTATTGAAAGTACAATAATGCATCTTTCAATACATAATTACCAAAGCCAGAAAGATAACTCAGGGGTTAAGTCACTTGCCTTGCTTGTGACTAAACCGATTCAAACCCTGGTATCACATATAGCCCCATGAACACTGTGAGAAGCAATCCCTTAGTAAGAAGGCAGGGCAGCCCCTTTGCACTGCCAAGTGTGCCCTCCCCCAGATTACCAAGCCGTTACTTTTTATGTTACCTTATATTTGGTACTTACACTGCTAATAGCTATAGTAGAGTTTGAGCCCATCAGAAAGTAGTAGGGTGCGAAACTAGCATTAATTCTCATTACTGACACCCTAAAAATTCATCTTCCCAAATCGGAGGGGGGGGGCATTGGTGTTATGAGGAAGAGCATTCTCTGGTACCGAACCTTATAGAACCCTAGAATTAAGTCCTCCCTGACTTTTCCCTAAACAAAATTTCAAACACAAATTAAGTAAAGAGGAAACACATTCTCGGTAACAATGTGCTAGAAAAAGATCAGACACTCTTTAAAGGAATACAAAAGAAAAAAATTAAAATCCAGAACTCACCTAAGGAAAAATCAAATGGCTTACCAGGCCAGTTCCACAAAGTTGGCAGCTTAAATAATCATAAAGTTGGTACGTAAAACAAGAAAATTATATTCTCTTACTGTTCTGGAGTTAAGTTAAGGGACAGGAAGAAGCAGAAGGAAAGTGGTGAGCTCCAGGTACCACACTGACTGCAAGCTGGCACAAATAAATCCCAGTCCCTCAACAGTTATGAGTACAGATGAAATAGTGCTGAGAAGTATCTATGAGTGTTTTATTAATAATCGAGCCATTAGAAATATAAATTTTGGATTGAATATAGATGAACTGGCAGAAAATATATGCTATTGGGTAAAACTGGATGATGATGATGATGATAATAAATACTAATATGTTCCTTCACTACAATGGTTTCTATGAATCACTGAATCTATGAGATTGTTCAGTGGCTGATTTCCTCTACACAACACTGAAGCAATGTTCAATTCCAGATGGTATCCACATGCACCGAGGTTGCTCCTAGTGCCATTGCTATATGGAGCCCATCACTGTTGTGCAGCAAGGTTGATGCAAATACTACAGTTAAATATTTGTGAGCACTGTGGCCAGGAAAGGGATCCCCAACGGAACTACATCCAGAAAATGCTTTAGCTTTAAGCACAGCTGAACAAGCGCAACCCTTAGCAAGCATGACTGCAAGCACAACAAAGCGCACCGGTGATCCCTGGTCATCACAATAACAAACAGCAAAGAACAGTAATTGGGAAAAAGAGAACTAAATACAGTGAATAATACAGTCATTTTAAAAAGAACATTTGAGGGTCTAGATTAGAAAGATAGTATAGCAGGTAAGATGCTTTCCTTGGATGTGCCTGATGTGTGTTCAATTCCAGGGACACCATTTGGTCCCATGAGCCTACCTGGAGAGATCTCTGAGAGCAGAACCAACAAGAATAAGAATAACACCTAAACGCCAAAAACAAAATACAGACAAATAGAAAGGACACTTGCATACTTGAACAAATAGTATTTGTCAAACAGAAAAGAACTTATTTTTGTCACTTCCACCATAATTATGCCCAGGTAACTTCACAAGTTTTGAAGAAGAGAAGGCACTCTGATTCAAATATGTGAATAGTGGTCAAATTATGACCAAGTGAATTTTGTGAACATTTCATTTCCTATACCTGCCACTACCAATGTGGCACTTAAACTCATGGTTTGTGGGGGATTTTTTTAAATTTGTTTTATGATGTCTGGTTAGAAGCCAGGACTTAGGCATGCAAGGCAAGTGCTATACCACTGAGCTTTAAGTGCCTCAGGGGGTTTTTTGGTTTTTGTTTTTGTTTTTGTGTTTTATATTTTGGCACTTGTTTGATGCTCAGGGGTTACTAGCTATGCACTCAGAAATTGCCCCTGGCTTGGGGAAACCATATGGGACACCTGGGGATAGAACCACAGTCCATCCTAGGCTAGTGCTTGTAAGGCAGATGCCTTACCTTTAGCGCCACCTCTCTGGCCCCTAAGTGCATGTTTTTGTTTCGTTTCGTTTTGTTTTTACTAAGTGCATGTTTTTAAACTTTATGTTGCAGAGAGAGTTCATGACTATTCTATCTGTTCAAGATTATGACATATTGCTAAGAATGTTCTACCATTCCTATCTACATCTGCCAGACCACTGTAATGAGGAATGGCACCATGTAGAAGACACTCATTAAAACAGAGAACAAGACATATTTTCATGGCAAGGCTACCAAATTAAACAAAACTAAATACAGTAATAATTCAAAAGAAACTTTTGCTGTAATTGTATCTCCAAACATTTTTTGTATCTCTTTTTCATATCACACAGTGCAATCATTAAAAAAAAAAGTAACAGGAAACAAAGTGGGTATACTTTATGCAGAATCCATTGTCAAAATAAGACAGAGAAGTGTACTTGGATGCTCAGGAGAACAAATAGGTATTAATTTTTCAGATGAGAATAAAAGACATAAATCTGACTATTTCACACACTGTATTGTGGTACAGTTGTTTTTTTTCGGTTGGAAGAGAGGAACATCAGTACTCCACTTCCAGAATGTGAACTATTGTGTAAAACATGTTGATTCTTCTGCCTTTAAATGTCAGTAGTAGTTTGATAGTGACATGTTCTAAAGATTGTTCTTTGCTTTTGGAGATGATGCTTCCCCGACAATTACATATCAAGGGAGGTTGATAGTGGTGTTTAATTACAAAGACAGTTTTTATACCAGAACGTAACACTGTAAACTGTAAACTATAAATGTAAATGGGTAAGAGTCTAAACTAGTGAGGCATTTGCATTAACTACTAAGATGGATGGTTGTGAGTAATCGTTCTGTGGAACTGTATTTCTCTGTCCAGACTTCTATAACCAACTACCACAATCTTGGTAGTTTGGACAATAGAAATACATTTGTTCACCATTGGAATACTGGAATTTCAAATTGACTGTTGGCTGGTTTCTTCTGATACCTCTTTCCTTAACTTACTTTTGGCTATTTTTCTGCATGTGTGTTCCTTGTATTTTTTTTTTTGGAACAGAAAACTTTGTTTACTTGACTTAATTCAAGACAAAGCTATTTTCTTTTTATATAATGATACTTTATTCTTCAAAATTACAAACATGTTTGCAGTTGGGCCTCAGTCATAAAAAGAACAACTTCCTTCACCTGTGCAACATTCCCACTATCAATGCCCCACATCTCCCTCCTCTGCCACCCCCATGCCTGTATTTGAGACAGGCATTCTACTTCTCTTACTCATTACTAATGTTATGATAGTTTTTAGTGTAATTATTTGTTTAACTACCACCCTTTCTTTTTAATTTTTTATTTGTTTAACTCACCGCCCTTTGTGATAGTTTCATATCATGAGCTGATCCTTTCACCCCCATCTCTATTGTCTCTGGGTATTATTACAATAGGCCTTTATTTTTCTTAAAACCCTAACATGAGTTAGATTATTCTGTCTATATCACTCCCTCTGACTTATTTCACTCAACAAATAGTTTCAATGTCCATCCCTGTATAGGAAAATTTCATGACTTCATCTCTTCTGATGGCTGCATAATATTTCATTGTATATGTGTACTATAGTTTTTTAGACATTCATATATATTTTAAAGGGCATCTTCATTGTTTATAGATTCTGTATATTGTAAATAGCACTGCAATGAATACAGGTGTCCAGAAGGCATTTTTGTATTGTGTTTTTGTGTTCCTAGGAGAGATAGCTGGATCATATGGGAGCTTAATGTCCAGTTTCTTAAGTAATCTTCATATTGTTTCCTATAAAGGCTGAACAGATGGCATTCCCACCAACAGTGAATTAGTTTCTTTCTCCCCACATTCCTGCCAGCACTGTGAGATGGTACCTCAGTTTTGATTTGCATCTTCCTGATGATTAGTGATGTGGTGCATTTTTTCATGTGTCTTTTGGCCATTTGTATTTCTTCTTTGAGAAATTGTCTGTTAATTTCTTCTCCCCACTTTTGATGGGGTTAGGTGATTTTTCCTTGTTAAGTTTTGTCAGTACCTTGTATATCTTAGATATTAGCCCCTTGTCTGATGAGTATTGGGTGAATATTTTCTCCCATTCTGTGAGTGGCCTTTGTATCTTAGTCACTATTTCCTTTGAGGTGCAGAAGCCTCTCAGCTTAATATTGTCCCATTTGTGTATCTCCGCTTTGACTTGTTGGAGAGTGCTGTTTCTTCCTTGAAGATGCCTTTAGTCTCAGTGTCATGGAGTGTTTTACCTATGTGTTGTTCTATATACCTTATGGATTCAGGGCCGACATCAAGATCTTTAATCCATTTGGATTTGACCTTTGTGTATGGTATTAGATGGAGGTCTGAATTCGCTTTTTTGCATGTGGCTGACCAGTTGTCCTACCACCACTTATTGAAGAGGATTTCTGCTCCATTTGCATTTCTTGCTCCTTTATCAAGTATTATTTGATTATATGTCTGGGGAACATTCTCTAAATACTCAAGTCTGTTCTATTGGTCTGAGGGTCTGTCTTTATTTCATTACCATGCTGTTGTAATGACTATTGCTTTGTAATACAATTTAAAGTTGGGGAAAGTGATGCCTCCCATCTTCTTCTAAGGGTTGCTCTAGCTATGGGTATTTGTTTTTCCAACTGAATTTCAGGAGTGTTTGTTCTACTTCTTTGAAGAATGTCCTGGGTATCCTTAGATGTATTGCATTAAATCTGTAAAATGCTTTGGAGAATATTGCCATTTTAATGATGTTAATCCTCCCAATCCATGAGCAGAGCATGTATTTCTATTTCCTTGTGTCCTCTTTTATTTCTTGAAGCAGTATTTTGTAGTTTTCTTTGTATAGATCCTTCACCTCTTTAGTTAAGTTGACTCCTATATATTTGAGTTTGTGTGGCACTATGTGAATGAAACTGTGTTCTTAATGTTCATTTCTTCTCTATCATTATTGGTGTATAAGAAGGCCATTGATTTTTCTTGTTAATTTTGTAGCCTGCTACTTTGCTATATGTATCTATTGTTTCTAGAAGCTTTTTGGTTCCTTCCTCTTTTATAAGCTCCAAGATCTGTTGGAATAGGGCTCTACCCATTTGATCTTATTTACCCATAATTTTCTCCTTAAAACTCCTATCTCCAAATATTGTCATATTACTGGTTTGGGACTTCAAGTTATGGGTTGGAAGAAGGGACTATCAAATGTAGCAGGATATGAGTATGGCAGATGTGTATAAAACTAGAGTGAATGTGAATGAAATTGGTGTGCTGTATTGAAACTGGTAACCAGAGAAATCAATGGGGTCCTTCAGTATAAAAAAAAAAAAAACTAAATTGTAGAATCTAGAGATCTTTTGTATATCTATATCTCTAAATGAACTAAATAGACCCTAATAGAAAATTTGGAAAAGATTCTTTAATTTGTCTGATAATTTTAGATTGGCCACACAAGGATACAAAATTGAAGTTGGATTTCCTAAGAGATTTTTGCTACTTAAGATGAATATCTCCTGTTCCTCTTCCTAGTAGAACCTTCTGTCTCCTGATGAGCATACGCTGACCTCTTATTTACCCAAGAGTCTATCCTCTTCTGTGTTCCAAAACCAGGATGAGTAGCAATAGGAACAAATCATCCTGTGTTTTCTAGGACTGTGTTTGATGAAAGGAACACAGTGGGCCTACTGTCTAGGTGTATTGGTCTTGATTAAATATCACTATCAAATATTACTATGAAAAATAGTGCCTTATTTTGCATCAGTGATTAGGATCTACCACTCCTCCTTTTTCCTCTTCTGTTTTCCCATGTTTGATTTTAAACAAAAATAGCCTCTAGATGAATGTAGGGATTGGGGGAGATGGGGGATTGGGATTATAGGGGAGAGAAATGAGTTCAATTGCTAAAGTTTAAAAGTTTAAGTACTAGTTAAGAGTTTTTCTTGATTTTAGACATCACTAAATTTCTTTGTATATAAAATTCATCAGTTACAAAATTCAACATAAAATTGAAATCAGAATTTACATCAGAATCATTAGGAGATTATCTTACTGACTTAACATAATAATATAAGAACATGGCAGCCTCTTAGATCTTTTAAATTTACCTCACCTCTGATAATACCTGGTAGGAAAATAAAGAGGTAGAGAATTGGAAAAGGAAGAACAAAGGGAAAACTCTACTTTTATATTACCAATTTTGTATCAGTACTAGAAATAAAATATTTGTAAATTTTAAACAATACCTCTGTAACAGATGGTAAATTAGAACCTGTTCAGTAGAAATTATATATTTGTCCCATTTGAATTAGCTGGTTTTACTACCCTCAAACTGTATAGTGACTGTAATTATCTCAAGTAATTTCAAGCAGATTCATTAAAATCTAGTAATGTAGTATAATACATGTTACCAAAAAGAGTTTGATAAATTCTTATGGAATTCTTTGCTTCTCTTCCCAATGCTCAAACTATATCTGAACCCTCAGTAGCCATAATAAGACCTTCTATAAACTCCTTTTAGCATTCCCCATTCTTCCCTAATTCTTACCACTAAAAGTGGGCCCCACAATATTGAACTATTTGATTTGTCTTCTCTGGTCCTTCATACTTACAGTACAGTTTGCCTAAGACACAATTTCTATCTCTTAAATGGCTGGTTCCTGATTATCATTTATTCCCCTACAAAAACCTAAATGAAGTTTCCCTTCCAGAGATTGTAATTCATCAGTGTGTATTTAGCCCCTATCTTAGTTACAGGCATATTAGGATTCCAGTATATTGTTGTATCCCAATATATTAGGATTTCAATATATATTCAATATATTTAAATATATTGTCAGATGAACTAAACAACACTCAAACTAGAAAAGCACATGTTTTTCTACTTCACATGTTTTTCTACTTCACATATGGTCAAATAACTTGTATGTTTTCTGTTTAAAAAATTAATAGTTCATTCTTTTCTATATATTATATCCTATCTTATATATAACATACAAATCTAAAATGGGTTGAGATGCTGTAACTATTCTGAGGTATTTTTAGAAGCTTTTTAGACTTTGTCGAGAGCAAAAGTATCAAATATTATGAGTAATATGACAACAGAAGAGAAGGCTTTAGGGATTTCATTAATAAATTTGTATTCCATAAAAATGAGCATTTCAAAAAAGAACATTTTCAAAGCCAGCCAAAATATTTAGACTGTTGATATATATGATCAAACATGACCTAAAGAGGTTATATAGCTGGAAAGGAGCTTGCCTTGCATGCAGATAACCTGGGTTTAATCCCTAGCACCACATATGATTCCTAGAACCACCAGTAATGATTCCTCAAAACAGCCAGGAGAACCTGAGTATGGCCCCAAAACAAAAAAAGAAAAAAATTAAACAACTGTCTGTAGAGTAAAATATTTACCAAAAGAAGACATTGACAATAAGTCAAATGATAACAGTAAAGCTAGATAATCAGGTTCTACATTGTGCTTTTTCTTTGTGTTAAATTCCATGTTTCAAGAACTTAACAGATATGTCTGCATAACACCAAAAATGGGATTTAAAGGTAGTATAACACAATTCTGAGAAAGTGTATGATGTGAGATTATTTTTTTTTGCTTCAGAAGTAATTAAAAAAATTAACATCTGCTATTTTGAAGCTAATCTTAGTGTATTGAATGTTCTTAACCATTTCTCAATCCCACAGTGTTTTATCTCACTTCTCCTGCTGTGTTCCCACCACCCCTCATCCCATTAGCAAACCTTGAGACAGCCTCAGACTTACCAAAGTACTACTTTGGTTTCAGCTGCTTTTCTGCAAGAGGAAGTAAATGTTGGGGGTTTTCTCTGTGGTACAGTTGTGATAAAGCTGTGGTGGTCTTATCTCTCTCTTAGGTAGTGGCTCTTTATGACTACACAGCAAATCGATCAGATGAACTAACCATCCATCGCGGAGACATTATCCGAGTGTTTTTCAAAGATAATGAAGACTGGTGGTACGGCAGCATAGGGAAGGGGCAGGAAGGTTATTTTCCAGCAAATCATGTGGCTAGTGAAAGTAAGTTTTTATGCTTCTTTCCTGGTTTATTAATATGGCATAACTGATCGTCCAAGATATCATCATTTTCCACCCTTTAATTTACTGTCTTTGTAATTTTTGCCTATGTTCACTAGTTTACTTTTTTTCTTTTTAGTGCAAGAAAAGGTGGAGGAGACATTGGAAATCTAATACATTCTGAGATTGAATATTTGCAGAGACCTGCCTATCTAGTTCCTAACCTCCTGCAACCCCTGTTCCCCTGCCACGTGCTTCATACACACCCTTGCTCTTGCCACTGTAGTCTCCAGCCACATTAAGAAATTCTAGTCCCCATTTTCTTTGTATATTCCTATCCTAGCATTTATCTGCTATAATAAAACTACAATGGATTATTTTATTCTCAAATAAAGCAGACCTTATTTATTAACAGAAAAAAAGTGAACCGTTGAAGAAATAATAATTATGAACCCCTGAAAGTTGTAGATGTACAACTGGGATTTCTTAGATGAAAACAGAAGCAGCATACACAAAGAAAGAGGCCTTGAGAATAAAGGACAAGAAGGATATGTACTTGTGCTTCAGAAGGTTGCTTTATGTCAGCAATTAACTTAATAGTATGATAGGAAAGGCTTAATACATGGTGAGGGTATGAATAAACTGACATTAGACTTTAACAGCCAATACTGATATGCCTCAGTTTCCCCAAACAAAGTGAAAATCTGAGCTCTATCATCTTTAACTTTTCACAAAGACTAAAAATATACACCTTTTTCTTGGTGAGTGAGGTTGGAAACAGATTCCTAAGCAGTACTTAAGAGGTTGCTGAGGCACTCACAGCAATACTTGGCCAACCAGACTGGATGCGTCATTGAGACCCACAGATTCAGGTTTGCATGGACCCAGCAGTGTCACCAGAGCCACATCTGACTGCACATGGGGGCCTCAAGAACATCTGGCAGTGTTTTAGGGGCTGTTTTTTGGCTGGGAATCAAAATTGAGTCCTTATGCATGGAAGTTATGCACCCCTGACCCCGAAGCAATCACCCAGCTCCTTGGACTCATATAGTCTTGACTTTTAAATATAGTACAGGCAATTAACAAAACTCTTGAATATTTGTCTTTTTTTCTCCCAGAGGAATTATTTAAAAAATAGTTGGTTCATATTTGTCTCTGAAATACCGGTTCTTTCGAATTGGTACTAAACTAATTAATTGGAACTAGTCTAGCTCAGTACTTCTCAAATAGTGGGGTGCCCCCAGAGGGGCGCGAGGCTCCTTAAAGGGGGGCGCGTTTGACCTCAGCAAACATTGTCATAACAAGCTAAGCCCCGTGTTTATATCTCTAGAGCTGAGAGTTGCTGTGTCCTGCTTCAAACCCCGCTTCGAAAAGTTATGCATTGCAAAACGTGCTCATTGTAGCTTGTAATCTAGACATCACCTCTGATTAAAAAACCAGCTCAAATTATTTTATATATTTTTGTTTTGCAAGTTAAAGTTTTTTTAATAAAGATACTATTTACAGTTGTGCAGGGGGGGGCACAAAAAATGTTTTCTTCTTCCTAGGGGGGCATGACAGAAAATAATTGAGAAGCACTGGTCTAGCTGAACTAATGCACCATTAACTGCTAACCTAGGTTCTTTCTGCAGTATGAGAGAAAACTAAGAAAATACAGAGGAATTTCTTCCTGAATATCTGGATATCGGATGCAAACTAAGTCCTGATAATACTGTGTCTCTGGGAGCCAGATAGATAGTACTCTAGCCTAGTCGGTGCATGCAACCGACCCAACTTGGATCTTCAGCACAATATATGGCCCCTTACTTGCCCCCCAGCCCCTAGGAAGGAACCCTGTGCACAGGAGTAAGCCCTGAGCATAGCAGGGGGTGGCCCCAAAACAAAAACAAAGTGCCTGTTTGTACGCCAGAGATTCCCCAAGCTCCCTGATTTCATTGTAGCTTTCCTCAGCTGAGCTGCCAGTCATTTCCCCTCAAAAGTGTACTGATTCAAAAATTACACGTAATTAAAAAAATTACTCTTAATGAAAAAAAATGCATTTCTTCTCTACAACTCTCTGCATTCTTTTTCTTCTAGTGATTATGATGTTAACTCTTAGAACCTTACTTGAAGTCTGTCTTTACATTTAAAAGAAGAAACAAAGTGGTACAAACAATTTAAGGCAATGTGGAAGAAAGAAATTTTAGGAGAGGTTAATTTCTTTGATCCTACCTTAAGCTGCAAGCTTCTGATTTCCAAATCTTCCCAGATAACCAACTTCCTTCCTCCTCTTCCCAGTGATACTTTTCCTGTAGGATCAACAACGGAGTGCAAGGAAAATGAAGAGCAACCTGCATGAAAAAAATCATAGTCATTCTGGAATATATCTGTCACTTTAACTAATCATTACAGTTGGCTAATTTTAAATCTGTTCACTTGATGATTAAAAAGAGTGTGTTCCAGGCAGGATAGTACTGGGTGCTTTGACTTCCAGTTAGTTTACAGAAATAACTTCTTCGTTACATCTTGAGAGACTGCAGATGCTTACTCTATAGTAGATTAGAAATCCAGTAAAATACTTATTTTTAATAATTTTTATTTAATCAGTTTGACATATTGATAGTTCAGTTACAGGAATATAACATTTCAATACCAATGTCAACTCTTCTCACCAGAGCTCCTCTACCCCCTTATCCACCATGCCCCATCTCTACCCTGCCCTCTTTCTGCCATCTGGACAGACACATTACAAAGATCAGTGGTGGTAACTTAGATTTCATATTTTCACTGTTTTTGAATCTGACTTCTGAAGTAAACTCAGTGAAGTTGGTAGCTACAGGCAGAAATTAATTTCATGTTTCAATTGTGAACATCCTTTTATTGTCATAATTCCTTATTGTCTCCCAGAATAATTGATTTTCGATAGCTTCAGTCACTACTTGCTGAAAAGTCTTGTAATGGAAAGAACAAATGAAACAGAATTCTCAGGACTTAGAAGATAACAGTTGAATTCTCATTTCATAAGGGTGGTTTTCCTTTCCCTTTTATTCTACTTTTTTACCTGAATTTCATCAAAAATTGTCCAGTTTTAACAGGAACGGAAAAAAAATCACTGTCAGTCGCATGTTCCACTCTAAAAATAGTAGGAGAAATTGCCCTTTATCTTTATCAAAAGCCAAATATGCAAAGCAAATGATCTGAGGGAATATAGATGTATATATATATATATATATATATATATATATATATATATATATATATACGTGAACAGGATCTCTCCCAACTGTTCTATTGAAACTCATGTTCTCTTAAGAGAACAACTCAATAACAGAAGTTGGTACCTCATTATTCTAAAGGAATTGTTCCCTTTGTATCTTAAACTGCTGGAAAGAAAAACATGATCAGCTTTTCTTAATCACATCTAACATCCTTTCCAGTAAGTGATAAAGAACCCCAGTAATAAAATCACCCCCAGCACAAAGCCAATTAATATATCTGATCATCTTAGAATTTTATCATACATATTTCAATTCAGAGTTGTTCAAATCATTTAACTAAAATAGAATTTCTATTTTATCTTTTTGAAATTCCCACATAACTTTTAGATTAGGTATAGATTAAACAAAGTATACAGGTTATAACCTTAGATCAGCACTGTGTCTTGTCTATATAGTCCTATTCCTGTGCTTATTGATTTCATTCACTTTCCTTTTTTATTTATATTTTTTCTGGGTCACACCTGGCAGTGCTCAGGGGTTACTAAGAAATCACCCCCCGGCAGCTCGGGGGACCATATGGGGTGCTGGGATTCAAACCACTGTCCTTCTGCATGCAAGGCAAATGCCTTACTGCTGTGCTGCCTCTCAGGCCCCCGATTTCATTCACTTTCCAAATTTTATTTGCACCACACCTCCACCTCTCCAAACCTTACATGTTCTCCAGAATCTGACATACCTACTGCTACTTAACTTCCTTATTTTTCTTTTAAATTATGTCCTTTTTTTTCAAACCTATATTTTCTTTTCTCTGACCCTAATGCAAGCTACAAACTCTGCTTTTCACAGTACTTGTGAATTTGCATGTCTATTGGGGTCTTTGCAGATGTATCTGATATAAATTTAAATGTGTATCTTCCTGAAATGTTCTTGTACATTTCTGAAATCCTGCTTGTCAGAATGTCTATTCATAAGATGTTCATTTTTTGAGAACTACTGTGCAAAACATCACATCATCTCAACAAGTTCGATTAAGTTATTGAGACACCTGGGATGGGATGTATGTACCCACTTGTGTAGTCTTGTTCCTGTCTCTTCCCATTGGCCCTCCCTACAGGAAAGTGTTCTTTGTTTTGATCACACGAATTTATTTTTTACTTTTAGCACTTTATCAAGAACTGCCTCCAGAGATAAAGGATAGATCTCCTCCTTTAACGCCCAAAACAAAAAACAAAATTAAAAGGCCATTCTCAGCTTTTCAGAAGGTAAACATTTTCAAGAATATATACTGTATATTTTGATTTTATACTTTATAGAGAAAATATTAGTTTACTTTTATGCTTATATTCTTAGATTACTATTGTGTGTGATGATATTGACACCAAAATTATGAAACATATGAGATGGGTGTTGGAGTAACCATTTTTCCAGATCAGGAAACTGAGGGGGCTCAGAGAGATTAAAGTAAACCCCAATTTTTAGCCCAAATAATGAATAAGGACACCAAGGATTCCAGGTGAAACTTGACACTTAGGATAACATTTTACTATATACTTGTATCTGTAAATATGATCCTGGCATTACACATTTATGCCAAATGTTCCTAGAGCAATGTTCCATACACTCTGGTCAGAGACTACTAGAATCTTCATGAAACAATCCATTACTTTACTAGTAATTTTAAATATTTTAATTTTAGGGTCCTGGAAGAAGTAGGTAAGGTGCTTGTATTACACACAGCTTACTCTGGTTCAATCTCTGGCATCAAATATGATTTCCGAAGCCCCTCCAGGAATATTTCCTGAACACATAGTCAGGAAAAGCCCTGAATATCACTCAGTGTGGCTCAAAACCAAAAGGTTTTTTGTGATGTTTCACATATATATTCCATTACACAACTTCTTTTGGGTTGCAACCCACTGTTTCAAAAGCTTGAGTTCAGACATTTCTTTTTGTTGTTGTTTTTTTTGGTTTTGGTTTTCAGGCCACACATGAAGGCAGTCAGGGGTTACTTCTGGCTCTGAGATCAGAAATGGCAGGCTCCGGGACCATCGGAGATGCAGGGAATTGAACTAGGGTCAGCCATGTGCAACGCATGTGTTATTGCTCAAGCCTAGAGACATTTTCCAATGTCTGAGGATACTTTCGGTTGTTTAAATTTCAGTAAGGTTATGTTACTGGCATCTAATGGTTGACATCATAAATTTTGGTGAACATTGTAGAATGTTCATTGTATTGTTTTTAATTAATTATTGTTGAATGAGAAGCTTCTCACTTCTTACTGCCTGTGGCACTCCCCTGCTTAGAATTCCATATCTTTGTCTAGTTTTAGAGTTGTTTAATTGTAAAAGTTTTTAAATTTCATATGCCTTTTCCCCTCACAGGCTTATTTCCATGCTTTAATTATACATTCATTGCTATGTCTTGATAGACTAAATCTCCAAGTACCAGCTTGGTCCTTAGTTGAACTAATCCATTGCTTAAATAATTCTAATAATTCTAAACTTTTTTGTTGTTGTTGTTGTTGTTGTTTCGGCCAAACCCAGTGATGCTCAGAAATTGCCTCTGGCAAGGCAGATGGCTTACCTCTTGCGCCACTGCGCTGGCCCCCAAATAAAGCATTTAATAACACCACTTACACAAAGTGAGGGAATAGCCAAGAATTCATTTGGGCAAGAGAGTAAAGAAAGTAAGGTTTTGGGGTTTTTTTGTTTGGTTGGTTGGTTTTGGTTTTGGGGCCATGCTGGGCAGTGCTCAGGGGTCACTCTTGGCTCTGTGCTCAGAAATTGATTATGGCAGGCTCAGGGAACCGTATGGGATGCTGCGGATTGAACTTGGGTTCGGGCTAGGTCATAGACGAGCAAGGCAAAATTCCCACCACTGTGCCATCACTCTCGCCTCCATAAGAAGATTCTTTAGGAGGCAGTGGAACTGGTGTTATGTTAAAAGTTTAAGAAGCATAGATTTCTTCTATTAAAGAACATAATTTGATTTCCTTTATCTGTGTCCCTATGTTAAAATAGAATGTATAGTTTTCCCTTGGGAATATGCCATGAATATAGAGAATGTTTGACTTCTCTGTGAGAAGAGGTGTAAAGAAAAATCTGTGCTTTTCTAAACAGAAAGACTTATGAAACTTTGGATAATCAGAAAGCTTGGGCACATTCTGAGTCACAGTGGCAACAGCAAGCCCTGAACAGCCCTGTACCAGCTTCCTTAGCACCTGGCAAAGTTGCATGTCTTTGGCTTACTTCCTGTATCAGTGTATATATGGGTTTGATTTTTATCAAGATCCTGCCTTATATACTTAACCACAAATTCTATCAGATGTTCTTTTTTCCATGTGCCACTTTTATATTTACATGACCTGATATTTAAGACAATAAAATGGATCCTAATAAGTATATAAGTAGATCAAATGTGGGGAATGTAGGTGTCCTAAATTCATAGAATTATTAGAACTGGTGGCATGCAAAGGGTCTTAGAAATTATCCCTGCAGGTTCTCGTGCATTCCCTTACTTTATACTGAGGAAATCATGCTCCAGGAAGGTTAAAAGGCTTCATGCAGAATGACATTCCTAAGGAGGCACTTGCTCTCTAAATTCTCAGTCCACCATGTCCCATCTTTACCCTCTCCCTTCATCACCTACTCGGTGACAGGATATCTGGAACTTGCTCAGCTCTGTTTAGTCTCACTCTGGTTTCTGACTTCCCTATTTTAGGTTTGTGTCATTATTTCCTTTTACATGTAGATGTCTTGGGAATTGTTTTTCTGCGTAGTTTTAAAAGAATCCCAATGGTTTTCTTTCTTTTTAAAGCCACATCTATTCAAATTATAGAATTAGAAGTAAAACTATACCCTCAATAGTGTGGCAGCTGCTAAACCTTTTAAGTTCTTCCAAGTGGAACACACCTGTTCTCTTGCTAAATGTGTCAGGTACCTTCTGATATGGTTGACCATATCACTGTGAGCAGAGAGAATGGGGCTTGAGTTAGTTGTTGTTCTTGACAGGCCAGAGAGTCTCCATACAAATCAGTCATTACCTATTTGGACAGCCAGAACAAGACTGCTTTCTCACATTGTTTTTTGTTTGTTTGTATTTTGGGGCCAAACCTGGTGACGCTCAGGGGGTACTCCTGGCTATGCGCTCAGAAATTGTCCCTGGCTTGGGGGAACCATGTGGGATACCGAGGGATTGAACCATGGTCATTTCTAAGCTAGTGCTTGCAAGTCAGGCGCTTTACCTCTAGCGCCACCTCTCCGGCCCTGGCTTTCTCACATTTTTTATCATAACGTGCTACAAATTTATAAAAAGGTTTTTTAGTTTGTTTGTTTTCTTTAGGATGTTTTTGGCCAGCACATTGACCAGTATTAATTATTTGGAGGAGGAAAAATATTGCTAAAATTTCTATTTTTATACTTTTATCATTTTCTATTCTTCAAAAGTAACATGTGCTCAGAGATTCAAAAATAAGTTAAACATGGAAGATATGTTAAATGAAGTAAGCCAAAAAAAAAAAAAAGAAGGATAAATACAGAATAATATCACTTCTATGGTGGATTTAGAATAACTCTATGAAGAAATGCAGTGATCTAGTGGGAGTTGTCTCAAACACCCTTGGCCCCAGAGTATAGTAAAGGGAAGAAAAGAAACTGACTGGAGGGGGAAAAACACAAATATGAAAGGATGGGGGCCAGGAGCCAAGTGGTCTCAGGTGTATTTGTAGTGTTTAAATAGGACAGAACTGGGGCCGGACAGATAGAATGGAAGTAAGGCATTTGCCTTTCATGCTGAAGGTCATTGGTTCGAATCCCGGCATTCCATATGGTCCCTTGGACCTGCCAGGTGCGAGTTCTTAGCATAGAGCCAGGAGTAACCCCTGAGCACTGATGGGTGTGACCCAAAAAAAAAAAAAAAAGGACAGAACTAAATAATCTAAAATCAACAAAAATGGACTCAAGAGACCTAAACTTTAATGATCTAAATTTGAAATGGGCCTGTTATACTAGCAGGCGGATGGGGCAGAGGAGGTGGTAGTGTATAGGATGCACTTGGGGAATATTAGTGGAAGGAAGTCGACACTGGTGGTGGGATTGGCCCTGATTAATTTTATGTCTGAAAACCATCCGTAAAGGGCTTTGTAAGTCACATGGTTCAAAAATATAAAATAAAAATAAAATAAAATAAAATTGAGAAATAACTAGAATAACATTCATATGTCCACAGTCAGTCATTGTTAGATTTTTTCATATTCAAGACTGAGAAGTAATTAGATTTCCCAAATAAAAGTCTTGATCCCTTCTTAAAAAGAAAATTAGTTAACCAGTAAGGATAAGGAAATAATAAAATATTTGCGTGCTATTAATAATGTTACTATTTCTTTTTTTATAGATTCTTTTCTATTTAAGCAACTTTATTACATACATGATTGTGTTTGGGTTTCAGTCATGTAAAGAACATCACCCATCACCAGTGCAACGTTCCCATCACCAGTGTCCCAAATCTCCCTCCTCCCCACCCGACCCCTGCCTGTACTCTAGACAGGCTTTCTATTTCCCTCGTACATTGTCTTTGTCAGGATAGTTCAAAACGTAGTTATTTCTCTAACTAAACTCATCCCTATTTGTGGTGAGCTTCATGAGGTGAGCTGTAACTTCCAGCTCTTTTCTCTTTTGTGTCTGAAAGTTATTATCGCAAGAATGTCTTTCATTTTTCTTAAAACCCGTAGATGAGTGAGACCATTCTGCGTCTTTCTCTCTCTCTCTCTCTGACTTATTTCACTCAGCATAATAGATTCCTTTTACATCCATGTATACGAAAATTTCATGACTTCATCTCTCCTGACAGCTGCATAATATTTCATTGTATATATGTACCACACTTTCTTTAGCCATTCATCTGTTGAAGGGTATCTTGGCTGTTTCCAGAGTCTTGCCATGGTAAATAGTGCTGCAATGAATATAGGTGTAAGGAAGGGATTTTTGTATTGTATTTTTGTGTTTGGGTCGCATGGGAGCTCGATTTCCAGTTTTTGGAGGAATCTCCATATCGCTTTCCATAAAGGTTGAACTAGACGGCATTCCCACCAGCAGTGGATAAGAGTTCCTTTCTCTCCACATCCCCACCAACACTGCTTGTTCTCATTCTCTGTGATGTGTGCCAATCTCTGGGGTGTGAGGTGGTAGCTCATAGTTGTTTTGATTTGCATCTCCCTGATGATTAGTGATGTGGAGCATTTTTTCATGTGTCTTTTGGCCATTTGTATTTCTTCTTTGTCAAAGTGTCTGTCCATTTCTTCTCCCCATTTTTTGATGGGATTAGATGTTTTTTCTTGTAAATTTCTGTCAGTGCCTTGTATAATTTGGAGATTAGCCCCTTGTCTGATGGGTATTGGGTGAATAGTTTCTCCCACTCAGTGGGGGGCTCTTGTATCCTGGGTGCTATTTCTTTTGAGGTGCAGAAGCTTCTCAGTTTAATATATTCCCATCTGTTAATCTCTGCTTTCACTTGCTTGGAGAGTGCAGTTTCCTCCTTGAAGATGCCTTTAGTCTCAATGTCCTGGAGTGTTTTACCTACGTGTTGTTCTATATATCTTATGGTTTCGGGTCTGATATCGAGGTCTTTCATCCATTTGGATTCAACCTTCATACATAATGTTAGCTGGGGGTCTAAGTTCAATTTTTTGCAAGTGGCTAGCTAGTTGTGCCAATACCACTTGTTGAAGAGGCTTTCCTTGCTCCATTTAGGATTTCTTGCTCCTTTATCAAAAATTAGGTGATTGTATGTCTGGGGAACATTCTCTGAGTATTCAGGCCTATTCCACTGATCTGAGGGTCTGTCTTTATTCCAATACCATGCTGTTTTGATAACTATTGCTTTGTAGTAAAGTTTAAAGTTGGGGAAAGTAATTCCTCCCATATTCTTTTTCCCAATGATTGCTTTAGCTATTCTAGGGTGTTTATTGTTCCAAATGAATTTCAAAAGTGCTGATCCACTTCTTTGAAGAATGTCATAGGTATCTTTAGAGGGATCACATTAAATCTGTACAATGCTTTGGGGAGTATTGCCATTTTGATTATGTTAATCCTGCCAATCCATGAGCAGGGTATGTGCTTCCATTTCCGCGTGTCCTTTCTTATTTCTTGGAGCAGAGTTTTATAGTTTTCTTTGTATAGGTCCTTCACATTTTTAGTTAAGTTGATTCCAAGATATTTGAGTTTGTGTGGCACTATTGTGAATGGGGCTGTTTTCTTAATGTCTATTTCTTCCTTATTACTATTGGTGTATAGAAAGGCCATTGATTTTTGTGTGTTAATTTTGTAGCCTGCCACCTTGCTATATGAGTCTATTGTTTCTAGAAGCTTTTTGGTAGAGTATTTAGGGTTTTCTAAATAGAGTATCATGTCATCTGCAAACAGCGAGAGCTTGACTTGTTCCTTTCCTATCTGGATTCTCTTCATATCTTTTTCTTGCCTAATCGCTATAGCAAGTACCTCCAGTACTATGTTGAATAGGAGTGCTGAGGGAGGACAGCCTTGGCTTGTGCCAGAATTTAGAGGAAAGGCTTTCAGTTTTTTTCCATTAAGAATAATATTTGCCTCTGGCTTGTGGTAGAAGGCCTTAACTATATTGAGAAAGGTTCCTTCCATTCCCATCTTGCTGAGAGTTTTGATCAAGAATGGGTGTCGGACCTTATCAAATGCTTTCTCTGCATCTATTGATATGATCATGTGATTTTTATTTTTCTTGTTGTTGATGTTGTGTATTATATTGATAGATTTACAGATGTTAAATCATCCTTGCATTCCTGGGATGAAAGCTACTTGATCATAGTGGATGATCTTCTTAATGAGGCACTGAATCCTATTTGCCAGGATTTTGTTGAGGATCTTTGCATCTGCATTCATCAGCGATATTGGTCTGTAATTTTCTTTTTTCGTAGCATCTCTGTCTGGTTTAGGTATCAAGGTGATGTTGGCTTCATAAAAGCTATTTGGAAGTGTTTCCGTTTGTTCAATTTCATGAAAGAGTCTTGCCAGGATTGGTAGTAGTTCCTCTTGGAAAGTTTGAAAGAATTCATTAGTGAATCCATCTGGGCCTGGGCTTTTCTTTTGGGGCAGACCTTTGCTTACCGTTTTAATTTCATCAATAGTGATGGGGGTGTTTAGATATGCATATCCTCTTTCTTCAACTGTGGAAGATTATAAGAGTCCAAGAATTTATCCATTTCTTCCAGGTTCTCATTTTTAGTGGTGTAGAGTTTCTCAAAGTAGTTTCTGATTACCTTTTGAATCTCTGCCATATCAGTATTGATCTTTCCCTTTTCATTCCTAATAGGAGTTATCAAGTTTTTTTCTCTCTCTCTCTTTCTTTGTTAGGTTTGCCAGTGGTCTATCAATCTTGTTTATTTTTTCAAAGAACCAACTTCTGCTTTCGTTGATCTTTTGGATTGTTTTTTGGGTTTCCATTTCATTGATTTCTGCTCTCAGCTTTGTTATTTCCTTCTATCTTCCTATTTTTGGGTCCTTTTGTGAGCACTTTCTAGTTCTATGAGCTGCGTCATTAAGCTACTCAGGTAAGCCCTTTCTTTCTTCCTGATGTGTGCTTGCAAAGATATAAATTTTCCTCTCAGTACTGCTTTTGCTGTGTCCCATAAGTTTTGATAGTTTGTGTCTTTATTGTCATTTGTTTCCAGGAACGTTTTGACTTCCTCCTTGATTTCATCTCGGACCCACTAGTTATTGAGTATGAGGCGGTTTAACTTCCAGGTGTTAAAGTGTTTCTTCTGAGTCCCTTTGGAATTCACAAATAATTTTAGAGCCTTGTGGTCAGCGAAGGTAGTCTGCAAAATTTCTATTCTCTTGATATTAGGGAGGTATGTTTTATGTGCCAGCATGTAGTCTATCCTGGAGAATGTCCCATGTACATTGGAGAAGAATGTGCATCCAGGTTTCTGGGGATGGAGTGTCCTATATATATATATATATATATATATATATATATATATATATATATATATATATATATATATATATCCACTAGGCCTCTTTCTTCCATTTCTCTCCTCAGGTCTAGTATATTCTTTTTGGGTTTCAGTCTGGTTGACCTATCCACTGTTGACAAAGCCGTGTTGAGTTCCCCCACATTATTGTGTTGTTATTGATATTATTTTTCAGATTTGTCAACAGTTGTATTAAATATTTTGCCTGACCCTCATTAGCTGCATATATGTTTAGGAGAGTGATTTCTTCGTGCTCTACATACTCCTTAATTAATATAAAATGTCCATCTTTGTCCCTTACAAACTTCCTTGGTATAAAGTTTGCATTATCGAATATTAGTATGGCCACTCCAGCTTTTTTATGGGTGTTGTTTGCTTGGATAACTTTTCTCCAGCCTTTATTTTGAGTCTATGTTTGTTCTGACTATTCAGGTGTGTTTCTTGTAGGCAGAAGAAGGTTGGATTGAGTTTTTTGATCCATTTAGCCACTCTGTGTCTCTTAACTGGTGCATTTAGTCCTTTGACATTGAAAGAAAGAATTGTCCTGGGATTTAATGCCATCTTTCTATCGAAATTTGGTTTGTCTTTTGGTTACTCTTGTCTTAAATTAGGTCTTTCAGTTTTTCTCTTAAGACTGGTTTTGAGTCTGTACAGTTTCTGAGCTGTTTTTTCTCTGTGAAGACATGTATTCTGCCGTTAAAGCGGAAAGTAAGTTTTGCTTGGCACAGTATTCTAGGTGAAGGGTTCATTTCATTTAGTCTTGTCACAATATCCCACCACTGCTTTCTGGCCTTGAGTGTTTCTGGTGACAGGTCTGTTGTAAATCTCAAGGATTCTCCCTTGAATGAAATTTCCCTTTTTGATCTTGCTGTTTTCAGAATTATGTCTCTATCTGTGGGATTCGTCATTGTTTCTAGGATGTGTCTTGGGGTATTTTTTCTGGGGTCTCTTTTGGTTGGTACTCTTCGAGCATGCAGGATTTGATCACATATATTCTTTAGCTCTGGAAGTTTCTCTTTAATGATATTCTTGACCGTTGATTCTTCCTGGAAATTTTCTTCCTGGATCTCTGGGACTCCAATGATTCTTAAGTTGTTTCTGTTGAGCTTATCATAGACTTCTATTTTCATCTGTTCCCATTCTTTGACTAATTTTTCCATGTCTGTTCATTTGCTTTACGTTTTTTTTCCAATCTCTCCCACTGTATGGAATTGTTATTTATCTCATCTTCCACAGCACCAATTCTATTCTCAGCTTCTGTTACCCTGTCCCAGAGCTTATCCATTTTGTCATTCACTTTGTTTACTGAGTTTTTCAGGCCTGTTAGTTGACATGTTATTTCAGTTTGGAGTTTTTTGATTTCCGTCTTCATATTTTCTTGGTTCTTGTTAGTGTTCTGTTCAACTCAATCCTTGGTTTCTTTGAGTTCTTTGAGCATCTTCCATATTGCTTGTCTAAAGTCCTTATCTGAGAGGTTGATTGGTTGGTTGGTCATTATCTGGTCATCAGAATTGTCATCTTCATTCTCTATGTCTGATGCTGGCCTGCGTTGTTTCCCCATTGTCACACTTGTATTGTGGGTTTTTCTACGTGTTGTGGTTGTATTCATTGGCTAAATGATGTATGCAGCCACACTCCTCTGGCTCCACCCTTTCTGGGTGGGTCGACTTGCCTCCAAGGGAGGGGAGTCCTCCGTGGATGAAGCCTTTCACGGGATCAAATCTTAGGCCTGAGCACACAGCAGAGAAGACAGTCCGGAGAGAAATGCTGGGCTTCAGTGATCCAGCACAGTTCTTAGTGTGATTTTTTTCTTGTTGCGATGGTGTTCTTTCCTTAGTTTACTTTTCCAGAGTCTTCTGACTGTTAACCCCAATAGGCTTCTTACCTTCTTTGCTCCTATGGATTAGGTCTGGACCAGTGCTTATGAAACAAAGGGGGCTGTGATGAATTACCCCATACTCTGCAACCTAAAACTAAGTTGAGGAGTGTCATTTCCTTGATGTTGTCCTAAGTATTCTTAAAATTTACACAGAATAGTATAAGGAAAAAATGGTCCCCAATCCCCAACCTCAATGTAGTCTCATACTTAGACAATATGGATTTTCTTTGAAATTTTGGTTTTGAGAATTATATGAATTATTATTCTGAATTATATATTTATAGTTGTTTCAATAAACCATTGATAAGAAATTCCAGGATGTTTCTTCATGACTCTGAGAAAGCAAATTTAGATTTTAATCTTCCACTGATGGGTACTGTGCCAGACCAGTGTTCCACTTGCCCAGTACTTTCTTTGACCCTGGCTCTGAGAGTTGTTTGATACAGTAACATGGTTTTTGATATTCATAATGATATATTGAAAGGTTAACTTAAATATCAATGACATTTTGTAATAATCTATACAGATTAAAAATTTGAAAGATGTTACTGGGAGAATTTCCCACCAATGATTCCTACCCATAAATTGCCCTTTAGATAGTGGCAAAATTGATGATTATCATTTGCCCTGTCTTCTGACTTGGGCAAGCAGATGACTTTTTTATTTCTATTCTGTACTATTCAACTCTGCAAAACTTTTGTTTTCTCAAAAACTAGAAGTTTTCAACATTGGTCTGACTGGCAATGTGGGCTAGACTATTGCTTATTGGGAGGGAATATGTTTTGCCTTAAAAGCAGCAACTTTGGCCTCTTAACAGCTAAATGTCAGGAGCAGTGCCTCCTCCAGTTGTGACCACCAAAACTGTCTTTGAGGGGCCAATTTTATTTGATCCATAGAATTACATATGGTCCCCCAAGCACTGGTCCCTGAGCAAAATAAACCCTGAGCATTGTCATATATTAAACTCCTTGCCCCATTTTCCTTCCCCCACACTATAAACAAACAGGGAAAAAAGTTGTCTTCAAAACATTGCCAAATTCCCTATAGGAGTTAAAATCACCATATACTCTACCCTAAATTGAAATATATATATATTTATATATATATATTATAGTGTGTAATATACTATAGTATATATTTCCATTAAAATAGAGTATTATAATATTTTCTTTTAAAGTTCATCCTTTTGAGTAAAGATTCTCTTAACAAAATTTTTCTTTAATTCTTTCCATTATTTACAAGTATAAAAGTTGCTTAAAATAAATAAAACACAGTTTCACATAAACATATATCCAACTATATGAGTTTTAATACTAATGAATAACATAAGCTAATTAAATTTACTTATCGGTGGCCAAAGTGAGGCATTTACCTTGCACACAACCAACTTGGGACAGACCTGGGTTCGAACACCGGCATCCCATGTGGTCCCCTGAGCTTGCCAGGAGCAATTTCTGAGCACAGAGCCAGGAGTAATCCTTGAGCACCACCAGGTGTGGCCCAAAAACAAACCAAAAAATTTGTACATATCTGCTGGCTACTATTTTTTTGTTAGGTTGAGAATTTAAGTACTATGATAATCTTTGTAAAAATCATGGAAAATTAACTGTAATTTTCCTTCTAATGTTATTAAACTTTCACATTTATTTTTATGACCTTTAATTTGGCATAAAGAGGGAAAGAACATTTTTATTTAAAAGTTTAATTCATCTATCCAAAACATTCTTACAATCCTTAAACATAGTAGAACGTATTTGTACTTTTTCACTTTTGTACTGAATTTTTTGTGTACTTAATGACTCTTTCCTTAATTTTTAACTCTTAAACTCCTTATAACTGTAACTATGTTTAAGAAGCAACTTCTTACACAAAAGAGATTGAAAATTTAATAGACCTTCAAAAATTTATATCTCCATTGTAAAAAATAATGTTCTCTGTCCATGTTATGCCAACTCATAATTATTGAGCAGAAAATACTGTTAGTCCCTAGATTGCTTTAGAAATTCATGACTGGGCCAATTCATGAAACAGAGATTGGTTGTTTTACTGTGAAATCATTGCATGTATTACACAATAAAATTCAGTCTATTTCAAATTGAATATTTTTCCAGTTTTTTTTTTTTTTTAAGTTTTGAAGCCATATCCAGTGGTGCTCAGGGCATACTCCAAGATCAAAAATCACTCATGGTAATGCTTAGGGATATGAGCTGCTTAGCATCAAATACACAACCTGCAAAGCAAGTACCCTATCCACTATACTATCTCTCTGACCTAAACATTCCTTTCATGGGTCACATTTTTAAATCACTTTTATAATTACCCTAAATACAATGTGTTTCTTTTTAGCTGTAAACTGATATATACATCATAAAAATATATAACAATATAATAGTTTGTGCTTATATAGAGAGGATATAAATATTTTAAAGAAGCAAAGACCAAATTTAAAATTAATGTAAAATTAATTGATGTTGGGGCCGGCGAGGTGGCGCTAGAGGTAAGGTGTCTGCCTTGCAAGCACTAGCCAAGGAAGAACCGCGTTTCGATCCCCGATGTCCCATATGGTCCCCAAGCCAGGGGCAATTTCTGAGCGCATAGCCAGGAGTAACTCCTGAGCATCAAATGGGTGTGGCCCAAAAAACCAAAAAAGAAAAATAATAATTGATGTTTAAATTAAATATCTGTGTATTCATGTATATAAAAGGAAGATATAAGAAACATAAAATTTAGATTGAATTCCAAATAAATTCCCATTATTCAATAGAATCTCAAAAAAATAGAATCTCTTTCCCTGGATCTTCTTTTTTAACATTTATTATCTGCTAACCCAGTGCTGTATTTTATTTTTTATGTTGTCTTCAATACATTGGAGCATTAGAGCCTCTGTATCTGATTTTTTGTTTGTTTTGGACCACACCCACTGATGCTCAGGGGTTACTTACCACCCTGCGCCACCGTTCCAGCCCTGATTAATATTATTTTGGGGGGAGAGAGAGATCAAAGTTCTTGATGAATAATGTTTCTAAAAACTAATACTCAAAACTAGAGGAAAAGAAGGCAAGAACACAGAATAGGAAGCAGAAGGATCATGCAAATTGAATGTAAGCTATACTTCCTAAATCAGACTCAAGACTAAGAATTTTCTTACTGTCTTCAGACATACAATGAATTAATCTTTGACAATAAATGCAAAATGGAGCAAGGAAAACATCTTCAACAAGTGGTTTGGGTCATCTGGTCAGCCACATGCAAAAAAACAAAGTCAGACCTCCATCTAACACAGGAGTGGCGAACAAGTTCGGCACAAAGAGCCAAAATTTTAAACTGTGAGAGTCAGAGAGCCACACCACGCAGTGACCTGCCAAAACAAACACTCACATGTAATTTTAACAATAACATATTAAACACATATTGCATTTTGCCATTTTGAGTAAGGGTCAAAATCCTGCAGTGACAGTGAGGGTGTGCTGCGTCCTCCACACTAAAAACTAACAGTCAAATGTGACCCAACATGTGCCACACGGGTCCCCCCGCTCGCTGGCCCGTGCAGTTGTTTCCAAGGGATGGGAGATGGGATGACGCAGCCTGGATATCTCTCTTCAGAAGCAGCAGAACAAAATCCAAACTTGGCAAAGAGCCACAGTATACAAAATAATGATGAGAGGCAATGAGCCACATTCATTTGGCCGGGAGCCGCATGCAGCTCAAGAACCGCGTGTTCACCACCCCTGATCTAACACCATGCACAAAGGTCAAATCCAAATGGATTAAAGATCTGGATATCAGATCCGAAACCATAAGGTACATAGAAGAATATGTAGGTAAAACACTCTATGACACTGAAACTAAAGGCATCTTCAAGGAGGAAACAGCACTCCCCAACAAGTGGAAGCAGATATAAACAAATGAGACTATATTAAGATGAGAAGCTTCTGCACCTCAAAGGAAATAGTGACTAGGATACAAAGGCCACCCACAGAATACCCAATATCCATCAGATAAGGGGATAATATCTAAGATAGACAAGTTACTGACAATTTATTAAGAAAATATATCTAACCCCATTAAAAAATAGGGAGAAGATATGAATAGGCACTTCCTCAAAGAAGAAATACAAATGGCCAAAAGAAACATGAACAAATGCTCCACATCACTAATCATAAGGGAGATGAAAAGCAAAACAACAACGAGGTTCCATCTCATGCCAAGAGACTGTAACACATCACAAAGAACAAGAACAATCAGTGCTGGCAGGGATAGGGGAGAAAGGAACTCTCATTCACAGCTGATGGGAATGCCGTCTAGTCAGCCTTTATGGAGATTCCTCAAAAAACTATATGATCCAGCTATTCCTCTCCTAGGGAGATAACCTAAGAACACAAAAACACAGCACAAAAATGCCTTCTGCACACCTGTATTCATTGCACAGCTATTTAGAATAGCCAGAATCTGGAAACAGCCCAGATGCCCAACAACAGATGAGGAGCTAAAGAAACTACATATATACATGGAATAGTATTTAGGCATCAGGAAAAATGAAGTCATGGAATTTTCCTATTCATTAATGGACATGGAAACGATTATGCTGAGTGAAATATGTCAGAGAGAGAGACACAGAATAGCCTTGCTGATCTATGGGATTTAAGAAAAATAAAGACATTATTATAATAACGTCCAGAGATAATAGAGATGATGGCTGGAAGGACCAGCCACAATATAAAGCTTACTACAAAGAGTGGTGAGTGCAGTTAGAGAAATAACTATGCAATAACAACTATCCTGACAATGGCAGTGTGTGGTTGAAGTAGTAAGCCTGTTTTAAATATAGGCAGGGTTCAGGGAAGAGGGAAATGGGGGCATTGGTGGTAGGAAGGTTGCTCTAGTGAAGGGGGGGTGTTCTTTTTTTTATAACTTAAACCCAAATACAAACATGTTTGTAATCATGGTGCTTAAATGAAGATATTATTTAATAAAAGAATTATTCTTACAATCTTCTACCCCTGTAAACTTTTTTTTCCCTGTAAACTTTTGATCTGTTCCATATTAATAGTTCTCAAACTGCTAGACCTAAGATTCATTATGGGTACTTATGTAAAAATAATCGTGCCCAGGCCGGAGAGATAGCACAGCGACGTTTGCCTTGCAAGCAGCCAATCCAGGACCTAAGGTGGTTGGTTTGAATCCTGGTGTCCCATATGGTCCCCCACCCCACCCCACCCCGTGCCTGCCAGGATCTATTTCTGAGCAGATAGCCAGGAGTTACCCCTGAGCACCACTGGGTGAGGCCCCCCCCCCAAAAAAATTAAATAATTGTGCCCACATTCTACCCCAAATGTACTAATCTTTAGGAAATAAACAATTTTAGTTTAGATATAATCTATAATTTGGGGAAATTTTTATTTTACACATGAAACATTCGTCAATATGTTGTAAAATACATATATTTTATAAGCTTATTTAATGTGATGCTACTCAGCTATAATTCTGTAGTAGTTATTTTTTAAATAACTTTTATTGAGACCAATGTGAATTACAATGTCTTTCACAGGCATTTAGTGACAGTGAATTAGAGCCGTTCCCCCCACCAATGTTGACCTCCCTCCGTCCCTGTTCACAGCATGCATCCTATACCTCCCCACTTAGCCCACTGGACTGTTAGTATAAAGGTCCCTTTTATGTATAGCTTGTTGTAGTTTGGTCATTGACTTTGGATTGGATATTTAGTCTGATCATATGTTATTTCCACTCAATGTTCATCAGACCACTTTGTCCCTGGTGCCATCTACTTTTTTCCCCTCTATTTGTAGGAAGACATAGAATTATGAGACAGAACAAGATGATTCATTTCTATGGTTCTGTTAAAAAAAATAAAGTGGGTGAGGGCCCCTGTCTAGAAGCTATAAGTATAAATTTTAAAGAAGACAAAAAGAAAGAAAAAAGGAAAAAGAAGGGGTAGAAGCTAATGTGGCAAGTTTTTTGTATTGTATTTGTTTTATTTTATTTTGTTTTGCATAGACACAGTAAATATTGGGAAAATTAGAAAGGAAATTCCCTTGGCCTAAGAGATACAGAATGTCTTCACTCTTAAAGCACATTAGACCAACTACAGGCTCCAGACACGTTCATTGTCAAACCCCAAGGGCTTTCTTTATGGTGCTCAGTCTTGGTTGTCAAAATCAGTCTTCTTAGAGATCTTGTTTTTTGCACAGGTCCTAGGACAAAATCTAGGATAGAGTCTTTCTTTATGGTCCCAGTAGTTTTGCTCAGTGGCGGTTGTTGTAGTCAATCTTCTGTAATTAGTGATCTTGAGTTTTGCACAGATCAAAGGATGAAATATATTCTGACTTCATGTCACCTTTTGGTGATAAGGTAGGGTAACCTGCCCTTAGATCAAGTTGTGGCTGTTTTCTTATCATCAGGTGTCATATGAACCTACTCTGTTGGTGCATTTGGGGGTAAAAATGACAAGCTATACAATCTCTGTGCCCTGGTTTTCACCTGACCTTTTATCCCAAGCAAGACTTTAATACTAGAATTTCTTTCTAAGCAGAATTAAAACAAGTGAAATAAAAAGGGGGGAGGGGGTCTGGGAGGTGGAGAAGCTACTTCTACATTTGGAAATAAAACCAGTAAGAGTTATCACTATTAAGGAAATAAACTAATAAAGAAAATATAGATATTCCCATTTTGTGGGGAATAAGATCTAGGACACTTTTTTTTTTTTGGTTTTTCGGGCCACACCCGTTTGATGCTCAGTGGTTACTCCTGGCTAAGCGCTCAGAAATTATCCCTGGCTTGGGGGAACCATATGGGACACCAGGGGATCGAACCGCGGTCCTTCCTTGGCTAGCACTCGCAAGGCAGACACCTTACCTCTAGCACCACCTCACCAGCCCCTAGGACACATTTTTATCCCACACCATGGTCTTAATGAGTCTGAGAAATTGTTTGCAGCAGTAAGGGATCAGGTGGCGTCCACAAACTGGGTGTCCCTTGGAGCAGAATCTGGCAGCAAGCAACAGTCCACATTGAGGGGGGATGGATGTAAAGGGCCACATAGAATGAGTCACCAGAAGTGGTGACTTCAGCTTCTTGCCCAGGGCAAGAGATGTGGGGCTGATAGGATGTCCTTTCACTTTGGGAGTCAGGTGACAGCTTACCCACAGTGTCTGTGGGAGGGAGGGAGGGAGGGTTGGTCTTGGTTCCCAAGGAGTTATGGGTAAAGAGGGTTAAATAGGGAGAGATAATGGATCAGGATTGAGGGAGAGGATAGAAGGAGTTTTGAATGGTGTGGAGGAGGGATAATATATAACAGGGGCTATATACACTATAGGCATGGACTGTTTACATTTCAGATTAGGCAAACATAGAGGAGTCCACTGCATGCACACTCACGCCCACTTATAGACATTATAGACCCATTCATAGGTTGTAGTTGGAGGCCTGACCTTTATAGGATGGGTCAGAGTGTTTGAAAAATAAATAAATTTTAAAAATATATTAATCTAAAAAATAGAATTAAAAACTAAAACAAAATTGGGCAGCTACTTCAGAGTGGAAAGGTTTTCCAATTTCTAGGCAATTCATCAGTGGTAGGGGTGAACTTTACAAAATGAAGCTTTCGCAGTTAGGTTGTAATGTACATGGAGCATTTTAGGGTAAACATAATTTTCATGTCTACAGTACTAAGCAATATGGTAGTGAGCACTATCAGAGGAGTCTACTCTATGTAGTATCAACCATTGTGTCTTGTTCATCGAGGTTCCTTGAAGGGAAACTGACAGCATGGGCATTATGATATAATAGTAACAGAGCTTGAATCAAAAAAGAAGAAAAAAGGAGAAAAAAACAAGAGAAAGGTTAATATCAATTTGCAAAAACATACTCAATGAGTGGGACCTGTAACAAAAATCTATGGTGTGCAGTGGCCTATTTCAGGGGTCTCTATGATCATGAGCTTGTGATCATAGTAGAAGACATAATGAAAGGAAATGGGTAAATTGGAGTATTTTGTTAAGACATTGTCATAATGAGCATGATATATGGAATCTAATATGATAGAGCACTGAATTGTGAAATTAAGGTGTCCAACTTATATCCCCAAGAAACTCGGCCTTTCTGTCCTGAGCTGCCTTGGGGCTTTTGTGATGGCAGCTGAGAGGTCCTGAAGCCAGGAGATTTACTTTTATTCAGAAAGCCTCCTTTATATACACTATTATAGCTAGAGAATCATGTTCCAGATCATTGAAAGTATAGACTCCTTAGTTCTTGACCTCTGAATATCCACTTCTAGTTGACCTGACTCTCTAGCAGTCTATAAACTTTTACACATAACTACGTGAAATCACTGTGAATCACCTTTCTAATTATCATCATAGACCTCACCCTTCACACTGAAATTTCCCCAATAGAATTGCTTTAAAAGGACACTTTTGTAAAGTTTATTCCCATTAGATGATTATGATTTGAGAGAGTTCCTAAAACTGTAATAGTTCTATCAAAAGAGAGGGGAGAACGTGGCAGCTCAGGATAGTAAAATTGTAGTAGACTACTGCACAGAACCATACTGAAAAGCAATATTGCATTATTTACAGAAGCTATATTCGAGAAGTCAACTGTGAATGGCAAACTAATAGATAATCATATGTCCAGAGAGGAGAAAGGTATGATTCTTATGAGTCTCTACTCAGAAACATTTTCATAAGCCACAAATTCACAACCTTATTTTGTATGTTTCTTTTAGATTGTTAATGCACTAAAATTGGACCCAACCAAAGAGCACTGTAATTTGTTCCAGAAGAAACATAACTGCACATATTTTGTGTATCTTAAGTAAAACTCACCAACTTTCTAGGGCTTAGTCATACTAGCAAGCATGTCTTTGTCTTTCAGAACCATCTTAAACAGCAACATTAGCAGCGGAAAGCACAAAAATGCTTCATAAGCAGAGCACAGATGCATATTTGCTTACTATAAGAGATGAAGCAGTAAGAGTTTCAGAACATGCAGAGAAGTATTAAGAGTTTCTATTGTTTGACCTCAGTGGGAACATGTGAATCGACCAACTCAAATTTTTACCACACAGTAACATGTACAAGGTTCAAATGTCTTTTAAAGTCTACAAGTATTTATGTGAGGGTTACAATAGTTTTTAGTCAATAGACAGAAAAGAATACACAGTGAGGCTAAAATTTTATTTTATTTAAAATACATGATTGTTTTATAAGATCTTTACAGCTTTTTAGTAAAGATGGTCAGACAAAGAACACTAAGTCAGAAGCAAAATTGTAGCCTGCCATTTCTCTTTTCATGACTCTGCATGTGTTTCTATTTTCTTCAATTTATTTTTCTTCTCCGTGTTTAAAAATTAAAGGCTTAGACATTCTTTAAATGCATTCTTTAGAGGCAAGCATTGTGTTTCCTTTGAAATTGAGTTCCCAGTATCTAGTATCATGCAGGCATGCCATAGATGTTGAATGAAGGAAAGATCCAATAAGCAAATAGAGCAGTGGTACAGAGATATTGATTAATAATCTTCCAAATAGTACCTCATCCTATTGTCAAAGGCAATAGCTGTGAAGGTGTTGCTAAAAGGGGAGATTCAGGGGTCCAGAGAGTGGCAATTTCCAAAGTTGTCTGATTTCCATCAGACCGCCAGCTTTCTTCTCTGAATGAACTCACATCACTTGGGAAAATTTCAGTTCCCAAAGATAAAAGTGCATAATCCAGAGAGATTTGGGGCTTTCAATAATTAAGAACAATCTAAAGTTGATTTAAATTATTTTTATAATAAATAACAAAAAAGGGAGTGGAGCAATAACACAGCAGGTAGGGCATTTTCCTTCCATACAGCCAACCTGGGTTTGATCCCGGCATTCCATAGGGACCCCCAAACCTCCCAGGAGCAAAAATAACAAAAGAAATGTGTGTCTCTTGTCTTTTATTTTATTTTTTTTACCTTTTTGTTTGTCTGCCATCAGATTTTGGTCTCCCCAAATCAGGTTACTTAGATCATCAGGAAGTGAATGTATGGATGTAGTGATCATTTAGCAGTTTGGAGTATGTAACTTATTTTGTTCTGTCTTAATTTGATTTGGTTGGTTTGGTTTGGGGGCCACACCTAAGTATTGCTCAAGGACTCCTCATGATTCTGAATCAGGGGTCACTCCTAATGGTGCTTAAGGAACTATGAAACGCTGAAATCAATTGAGTTGGCTACATGCATGGCAAATATCTTAATACCCTTTCTCTCTCTTGCTTACTCGCTCTCTCTCTGCCCTCACACTATGGAGTATTTCTTTGTATGTTCTGTAAACTGTTGGATTATGTTTTCTTCCTGAAATCAAGTGATTCATCCCTTATCCCTGTCCCTTTATCAGCAGTCAGTTCATTTTTTTTTCAATTTTATTTATGAGTGTTTTTAACTTTATTGTTTGGGCTTTTGTACATGCAGTTACTAATGTCTCAAATGTGTCTTCCTGCCACCTGGCTTCCCTAAAGGACTAATCCATCGAGTTCTCACCACATGGCCTCAAAGTTTCCCCCTTATTGTACTCTGTCACATGCTTAGTTTTGTGTCATAATTCATTAAAGTTATTTTTATTTATTTCTTTTTCTTTTTTTGTCCCCCAATTCACAATACAGACCAGGCAAAGGGCCTGTGTTGAGGTGCATATGGGGTGCATTTACTGTACCTCCTCTTTCTATACAGTCAGTGTAAAGAACACAGCCTGTGGTAAGAATTGGAGGCCTTATCTTTCTTTTTTATTTTTAATATATGTATTAAAAATATATACTATATATGTGTATATAAATCCTTCACCAGTGCAACATTCCCATGACCAATATCCCAAGTGTCCTTCCTCCCCACCCCACACCGGCCTGTACTCTAGACAGGCTTTCTACTTCCCTCATTCAGTCAGATTTTTTTATGATAGTTCTCAGTGTAATTATTTCTGTGACTGCACTAAACGATCCCTGTGGTGAGCTTCATGTCGGGAGCTGGACCCTCCAGTCCTCCTCTATTTTGTCTCTGAGAATCATTACACAAATGTTTTTCATTTTTCTCAAAACCCATAGATGAGAGAGACCATTCTGTGTTTATCTCTCTCCCTCTGACTTATTTCACTCAGCATAATAGATTCCATATACATCCATGTATAGGAAAATTTTATGACTTCGTCTCTTCTGATGGCTGCATAATATTCCATTGTGTATATGTATCATATTTTCTTTTACCATTCATCTATTGAGGGGCATCTAGGCTGTTTCCAGAGTCTGGCTATTGTAAATAATGCTGCTATGAATATAGGTGTGAGAAAGGGATTGTGTGTGTGTGTGTGTGTGTGTGTGTGTGTGTGTGTGTGTGTTTCCTAGGATATAGCCCTAGGAGTGGTATAGCTGGATCGTATGGGAGCTCAACTTCCAGCATTTAGAGAAATCTCCATATCGCTTTCCACAAAGGTTGGACCAGATGGCATTCCCACCAGCAGTGAATAAGAGTTCCTTTGTCTCCACATCCCCGCCAGCACTGCTTGTTCTCATTTTTCCTGAAGTGTGCCATTCTCTGTGGCGTGAGATGGTACCTAATAGTTGTTTTGATTTGCATCTCCCTGATGATTAGTGATGTGGAGCATTTTTTCATGTGCCTTTTAGCCATTTGTATTTTTTTTTGTCAAAGTGTCTGTTAATTTCTCTCCCCATTTTTGATGGGGTTAGATGTTTTTTCTTGTATTTTTATTTATTAACAAGACTTGTAAGTTCTGTTCTTAATTCATCATAAAAGCATTTAGCTATCCTACCACAGTGCTTGGAAAAAAACTAACACACTTAATTGTGTATTTAGTTGAGCAAATAATGAAAATTCCAAAGAGGGTAGAGAGATGAAGATGGAAATTACTAAGATACAGTAGAATATAGAAGACAAAGTTGTCCAAAACATTAATGGACCCCAAAACCAAGATAGTCACTTCTCTCTTTGAGATAGGAAAGTAACAAGAGAAAAGGGATGAACTTAAAGAGATAATAGGGGCCAAATTTGAGAAAATTCATGTTGGGTACCTCTTTGCAAGAAATCATGAAGACAGAGCCAACTTGTAGTAAGAGTCTAGGATCTTGAAGAAACAGTAATGTTATTTTAATACAAGGCATGTAAAGAATGTGTGAGAAGTGAATCAGGAAAAACTAAAAAGTGAATGAAACAAGACTGCCAGACTCAAGAAGACAGGGGATCACAACTATGTCATCAACAACACTACTGTGTGACCTTCTATAATAGTGATAAAATCCTAGAGTAATAGTGCCCAAACTCCAACTCCACCACTACCAAAGAACATAGTCTGTACTCCATAATTTTGAGACAATACCACTTTTCTCTACATTTTTTGTTAATTTTCTAACTATACTTTTATTTCCCTATTTCTCTCATACTCATACAAGCCTTCACAAAGATTAATGCAGTCTTTATTGTGTTTATATTCACCAAAAATTTTCTATGCTATATCCCTTATACTCCCATAGCTTTTGTTTAAAATACTATTTTAATATTTCATATTATCTAAGCTACATGTATACCCAGGCTCCTATTTTAAATTACATAACTGTATTTCTGACCACCTATTAGAACTTTCTTTGTATAGATTAATTTAGAAGCTTTAATATTATTTGCCCAAATCTATTTTTGAAACCTATTTTTCTTGTGTTCTCTGATCTTTTTATTTTTAAGGAGTTCTCTCAAAAAATAGCAAGCAAGTATTCAAACAATTTCTTTTTTTGAAACCATTATGATTTGCAAAGTCCTTCACAGTAGAGTTTCAGACTAGTCCCACGTACAGTGTTAACCTCCTGCCATCATATTTCTAGACTGTAGCCCATATCATCTTCCTTTGTCCCCAGCCTGACAGTAAAACAGGCCTATTTTCAGTTTAGATGGTTAGAGTTTGGTTTTCTTGATTCCATTGTTGTTGACTTTGGCTTGGTTATTTAGTTATGTCTTTTTTTAAAATCTCCACCAATGTACTTGAGACCACTTGACCCCTGCCTCCCCTCCTTTCATATTTGCATTTCTCCTACTTTCAGTTTCTTTCCTTCTCCTTGCTATGTTCTGGGGCCAAGGTTGCTCGAGACATTTAGACCACTGCATTTCTTCATGGAGTTATTCTAAATACCACAGTAAGTGATATCATTCTGTATTTATCTTTCTTCTGGCCTATTTCATTTAACATAATATCTCCCAGTTCCATCCATTCCCAGTTCCATCCATGTTGCAGAAATTTTCATGATTTCATGATTCCTTATAGCTAAGTATACATTGTATACATGTACCACATCTTCATGATCCATTCGTCTGTTGTCGGACAACTAGGTTGATTCCAAGACTTAGCTATTGCACTGAGTGCATCAATGAATAGTTAATATGTTCTTTTGGATGAATTTTTTCTCATAGATACCCAAAAGAGGAATTTCTGGGTCATATGGCAGCTTAATTTTGAGTTTACTGAGAACCTTCATGCTATTTTCCATAGGAGTTGAACCAGGCAGCATTCCCACCAATAGTGGATTAGAGTATTTTTCTCACCACATCCCCACCAACAGATATTTTTCCCAGCATTTTTGATATGTGTTATCCTCAGTGATATAAGATGATATCTCATTGTTGTCTTGATTTGGACTTCCTAATGATAAGTGATGATGAACATTTTTTTCATGTGCCTATTGGCCATGTTGGTCTTCCTCAGAGAAGTGTCTATTCATTTACTCTCCCAATTTTTGATGGGGTTTTTAGGTTTTGTGGAGTTAATCTTCGTGAGTACTTTGTATTTCCTAGATATCAAACCTTTTTCTGATATGTAATAATATATTTTTACAGAATAATATATTAAGTGTTTCTGATGTAGTTGGACAAAGAACTAAAGAGAGCAAAGAAAAATGTTCCCTGATTTATATTTAAGGAGACAAGAAAGCTTTCCAAATGAATGCATTTCTAAATAAATTTAAGCAGGAGGAAGGACCTTCTAGAAGAATGTAATACATAGTAAATAAAGCATGATATCCATGAGTCACTAAATCATAGCTGTAATTTATGATACAAAATTTAAAACAAAAAATGTTGAACCTGAAAAAATTGGTTCAAAGAGGTCACTTGTATGACTTGCTTAAGGATCTAAGTTTTGTTATGAAGGTGTAGGGAGTCAACAGGTGATTTAAAGCATTCTCTATAGCATATTCATATTAGTTGTTGCAAAGATTCATTCTAAAAGTACTTAAAAGATTCATGATAAAGAGGTATGGAGGAAATAAGACCAGGATAATCTATTATGCAATTTACTCATGTCAAATGTAGTACTTGTACAGGAGTCAAGTGTATCTCTGGGACTAGGGAGATTTGCTACAAACTCAGACTTAGAATATAGTTTTAGGGAAAATTGATGAGTACAAGTGTATGTTCAGAACAACTTCAAAACTTTCCATTGAAAATAATTTTGAAGAACACTGTAGATTGAGGATATTAATTTGGAAGTCATTCGCTAATTAAACATACTAGTTAAATGCATGGAAATACAGGAATGTAAACCATGAGAGAACAAAGGATATATAATATCAAATGGCAATTTTTTGATAACAGCTAAGGGGAAAGAGCTTGGAAAAGCTATTTCCATGATGCAGCCCCCAGTCTCTGCAGCGAACCTATTCTAACATTGTATAGACTTCAACAAACTTCTTTACCTGCATAACAGAGATAACAAAGCTACAGTAAGAATAGTCATGTGGGGGCCGGGCGGTGGCGCTGGAGGTAAGGTGCCTGCCTTACCTGCGCTAGCCTAGGAGACGGACCGCGGTTCGATCCCCCGGCGTCCCATATGGTCCCCCAAGCCAGGAGCGACTTCTGAGCGCATAGCCAGGAGTAACCCCTGAGCGTTACCGGGTGTGGCCCAAAAACCAAAAAAAAAAAAAAGAATAGTCATGTGGCGTACTATCTTTTGAAGCTTAACTGACTACATTTGAAAAGTCAAAATCTTATAAAATTTTATCTACGTCCTATCCCCCTCAAGATTGGATAAAATCACTGACCTCTTTTCCCATCTCTTCTAGATACACTCCTGAGTCTGCTGCCCTACAGACTGTGTTTCAAGCGATTGCTCACTCTGTTGAGTATCGCTCAAACTGTGTCCCAGAGTGAAAAGTCCAATTTAGCCCTTCAGCTCTGATTGAACAGTGTCTTCTCTGTGAGTCTTTCTCAGAGCCTCCAGTTATAATCCAAGGCTTCTTTTATCTCCACACGTTTTTTTTTTACCTTGATTATAACATGCATCTTGCCCTGCCATGTTGCTGCAGCCATGGTGTCCCTCATTACGATCATAAACATTTTCAGCTTCCTCGCCCATATCCCCAGGGAATCTGGCACAGTGCCTTGCTCTTTCCTGCACTCTGTGTTTGTATTGTTCTTAATTGGCACTTTTAATATAGAGAACTCTCAATCATGAATCAAAATGGTTTTCACTCTTGTATTATACTATTCTTCTTAAAACACTATCTTAAAGCAGAGAGATAATTTCACCTTAAGGACAAGCATTGGGAAATTTAGCATCAAATACAAGTAATCAGAAATGAAGTCTAAAGTTTTAAAAAAGAAACCAATGCTTACCCACCTTAATATTCATAATCAGAAAATTGTGCTCCTAGAGTCTGGAATTTAGCAATTGAGAAACCTGAAAGAGCTTGTTTATTCGGTGGTTTAGGAACTGTCCTTGGTGGAGCGTGGAACCTTATTTCTCATGTCTGAGGATAGGAGCAGAACTCAGGATTGGCCAAGCTACCACACCTAAATTCTCCAGCTGTTCTTTTTGTTGCTTTTAAGACACCTTTCAAATTGTATTGAAAAAGTAGTTTGCTGCTAACTCAATTTGAAAAACATGGGATTGCTTTTGAGCTTTTTCTATAATCTTCATGACTCTGGATCTCCAATGTCTTATCTGTAATGTGAGAGGACAGGGATGCAATGATATTTCGGTCCTCGAAAAGCAAAGTGGCTTAGTAAGGCCACTGAGAGCATTAGCAACATAAAAGATGAGAGTTTAACCACCAGTCTTGGTGGCGGTCTCATTTGTTTGATATCTCTCTCTTTCTCTCTCTGTCTCTCTCTTTCTCTCTCTTTCTCTCTCTATATTAAACACATATATGTAAATATATTTCTCTTAATAATTATTACAAATAAGAGCTATTTATTCCATCAAGATGGAAAATATTCATATCTTAAGATATACAGGCAGCATATAAAATAGTGCTATACTCATCAATTCACTGATTAAGCCTAATATGGTATGCTACCTACTATACACATTGAAGGTTAATCTAACTTATATTAATTCTTCAAGTTGGTAGATGTATTTTAGTGATTTGTTTGCATGGTCCCTTTCTCTTTTTATAAAACTATTTGCAAAGTTTTTGTTTTTTTTATTGTGGTGAATCTCCACATATCATTGCCAGTATATAAAATCATGCCATGAACCATTCCTTTCATGTTTAAGTTTCATTGAACATACATTTAAAGACATCATTTAAGAAGAACGTATGAGGATTTGGAAAGCAGGAGTCTGTTGAGCTAATACTTTCATTCATCTCCTTTGCTTTGCTTGTCTTCGTCTCATGTCCTGCCATTCAAATCAAGGGTAACCATGAAGAGGAAGTGAAGGCACAAAACAGCTGAGAGGTGTGGGTTTGTGGACTGAGAGAAGTAGGGCAGTTATGCTTCTTTGTGTTGATGGTGAGTGAGTGCTTGTGGGATGATTGTATTATGGCCTTGGGGGCTTTTTTGTTAAAAGTAAAATAGCTCACAGACCTTCTTCCCCCCTCCTTCTGCCTCCTTAAGTAACTACACAGAAGACTATGCTGGAGTAGGGACCAAGAAATGAGTAAGTAGAGTGCAGTACTGGTCCTAAATAATTAACTCTCCTTTTTCAAATAAGTGTGGAAACTTTGTGATAACCTGCTATTTGGGATCCATACTGTTTGAACATGGGTTATGCTACCTTTGCATCAGAGAAATAAAGAATTTCAATACTTCTTATTAGAGTAATCAATAATATAGTACAAAAGATGACAGGAATAGTGTTTAACCAAAAAATTACAAATTTTTCGAGGACATCACTACATCTATTTTATAAAAGGGCATTTATAGCAGGCTTGGAAGATGCAGTTATGGCAATACTCATTTGTCAAGGTCACAGCAAAGAAATAAAAGTAATCTTAACATAACAGTGATTTATATATAATTCAATCTGTCTTTTTCTCAACTTTTGGAATAGATTCAGATTTTGATTAGAACCTTTTGAATCCAGTAGTTTTACTATGTTTCTCAGGTTCACATGTCTATATTTGTAGTAAAATGCTGGTTAAAGAGAATTATAGGAGCCATGGAATAAATAAAGCATCTTACCATTAATTTGATTCCTGTGTCTGGGATTGACTTCATCACACTGAGGAAACTCGGAAGTAATTACTGATTTTCTTAAGTTCTGATAGTTTTCTTTGCTTCTTTATTGGGTTCAATTCAAATAATTTCAAATGCAATGTCAATTAGTCCTTGAACTTAAATTTTTTTTAATTTATTTAAACACCTTAATTACATACATGATTGTGTTTGGGTTTCAGTCATGTAAAGAACACCACCCATCACCAGTGCAACATTCCCATCACCAATGTCCCAAGTCTCCCTTCGCCCCACCCGACCCCCGCCTGTACTCTAGACAGGTTCTCCATTTTCCTCATACATTCTCATTATTAGGACAGTTCAAAATGTAGTTATTTCCCTAACTAAACTCATCACTCTTTGTGGTGAGCTTCCTGAGGTGAGCTGGAACTTCCAGCTCTTTTCTCTTTTGTGTCTGAAAATTATTATTACAAGGGTGTCTTTCATTTTTCTTAAAACCCATAGATGAGTGAGACCATTCTGCGTTTTTCTCTCTCTCTCTGACTTATTTCACTCAGCATAATAGATTCCATGTACATCCATGTATAGGAAAATTTCATGACTTCATCTCTCCTGACAGCTGCATAATATTCCATTGTGTATATGTACCACAGTTTCTTTAGCCATTCGTCTGTTGAAGGGCATCTTGGTTGTTTCCAGAGTCTTGCTATGGTAAATAGAGCTGCAATGAATATGGGTGTAAGGAAGGGGTTTTTGTATTGTATTTTTGTGTTCCTAGGGTATATTCCTAGGAGTGGTATAGCTGGATCGTATGGGAGCTCGATTTCCAGTTTTTGGAGGAATCTCCATATCGCTTTCCATAAAGGTTGAACTAGACAGCATTCCCACCAGCAGTGGATAAGAGTTCCTTTCTCTCCACATCCCCGCCAACACTGTTTATTCTCATTCTTTGTGATGTGTGCCATTCTCTGGGGTGTGAGGTGGTATTTCATCGTTGTTTTGATTTGCATCTCCCTGATGATTAGTGATGTGGAACATTTTTTCATGTGTCTTTTGGCCATGTGTGTTTCTTCTTTGTCAAAGTGTCTGTTCATTTCTTCTCCCCATTTTTTGATGGGGTTAGATGTTTTTTTCTTGTAAAGTTCTGTCAGTGCCTTGTATATTTTGGAGATTAGCCCCTTATCTGATGGGTATTGGGTGAATAGTTTCTCCCACTCAGTGGGTGGCTCTTGTATCCTGGGCACTATTTCCTTTGAGGTGCAGAAGCTTCTCAGCTTAATATATTCCCATCTGTTAATCTCTGCTTTCACTTGCTTGGAGAGTGCAGTTTCCTCCTTGAAGATGCCTGTAATGTCCTGGAGTGTTTTGCCTATGTGCTGTTCTATATATCTTATGGTTTGGGGGCTGATATCGAGGTCTTTAATCCATTTGGATTTTACCTTTGTACATGATATTAGCTGGGGGTCTAAGTTTAATTTTCTGCAAGTGGCTATCCAATTGTGCCAACACCACTTGTTGAAGAGGCTTTCCCTGCTCCATTTAGGATTTCCTGCTCCTTTATCAAAAATTAGGTGGTTGTATCTCTGGGGAACATTTTCTGAGTATTCAAGCCTATTCCACTGATCTGAGGACCTATCCTTATTCCAATACCATGCTGTTTTGATAACTGTTGCTTTGTAGTACAGTTTAAAGTTGGGGAAAGTAATTCCTCCCATATTCTTTTTCCCAATGATTGCTTTAGCTATTCGAGGGTGTTTATTGTTCCAAATGAATTTCAAAAGTGTCTGATCCACTTCTTTGAAGAATGTCATGGGTATCTTTAGAGGGATGGCATTAAATCTGTATAATGCCTTGGGGAGTATTGACATTTTGATGATGTTAATCCTGCCAATCCATGAGCAGGGTATGCGTTTCCATTTCCGTGTGTCCTCTCTTATTTCTTTGAGCAGAGTTTTATAGTTTTCTTTGTATAGGTCCTTCACATATTTAGTCAAGTTGATTCCAAGATACTTGAGTTTGTGTGGCACTATTGTGAATGGGGTTGTTTTCTTAATGTCCATTTCATCCTTATTACTATTGGTATATAGAAAGGCCATTGATTTTTGTGTGTTAATTTTGTAGCCTGCCACCTTGCTATATGAGTCTATTGTTTCTAGAAGCTTTTTGATAGAGTCTTTAGGGTTTTCTAAGTAGAGTATCATGTCATCTGCAAACAGTGAGAGCTTGACTTCTTCCTTTCCTATCTGGATTCCCTTGATATCCTTTTCTTGCCTAATCGCTATAGCAAGTACTTCCAGTGCTATGTTGAATAGGAGTGGTGAGAGAGGACAGCCTTTTCTTGTGCCAGAATTTAGAGGGAAGGCTTTCAGTTTTTCTCCATTGAGGATAATATTTGCCACTGGCTTGTGGTAGATGGCCTTCACTATATTGAGAAAGGTTCCCTCCATTCCCATCTTGCTGAGAGTTTTGATCAAGAATGGGTGTTGGACCTTATCAAATGCTTTCTCTGCATCTATTGATATGATCATGTGGTTTTTATTTTTCTTGTTATTGATGTTGTGTATTATGTTGATAGATTTACGGATGTTAAACCAGCCTTGCATTCCTGGGATGAAACCTACTTGATCGTAGTGGATGATCTTCTTAACGAGGCATTGAATCCTATTTGCCAGGATTTTGTTGAGGATCTTTGCATCTGCATTCATCAGTGATATTGATCTGTAATTTTCCTTTTTCAAAGCATCTCTGTCTGGTTTAGGTATCAAGGTGATGTTGGCTTCATAAAAGCTATTTGGAAGTGTTTCTGTTTGTTCAATTTTATGAAAGAGTCTTGCCAAGATTGGCAGTAGTTCCTCTTGGAAAGTTTGATAGAATTCATTAGTGAATCCATCTGGACCTGGGCTTTTGTTTTCCGGCAGACATTTGATTACTGTTTTAATTTCATCAATGGTGATGGGGGTGTTTAGATATGCTACATCCTCTTCCTTCAACCGTGGAAGATTATAAGAGTCCAAGAATTTACCCATTTCTTCCAGGTTCTCATTTTTAGTGGCGTAGAGTTTTTCAAAGTAGTTTCTGATTACCCTTTGAATCTCTGTCATATCAGTAGTGATCTCTCCTTTTTCATTCCTGATACGAGTTATCAAGTTTCTCTCTCTCTCTTTCTTTGTTAGGTTTGCCAGTGGTCTATCAATCTTGTTTATTTTTTCAAAGAACCAACTTCTGCTTTCGTTGATCTTTCGGATTGTTTTTTGAGTTTCCACTTCGTTGATTTCTGCTCTCAGCTTTGTTATTTCCTTCTGTCTTCCTATTCTTGGGTCCTTTTGTTGAGCATTTTCTAGTTCTATTAGCTGTGTCATTAAGCTACTCAGGTAAGCTCCTTCTTCCTTCCTGATGTGTGCTTGCAAAGCTATAAATTTTCCTCTCAGTACTGCTTTTGCTGTGCCCCATAAGTTCTGAGAGTTTGTGTCTTGATTGTCATTTGTTTCCAGGAACCTTTTTATTTCCTCCTTGATTTCATCTCGGACCCACTGGTTATTGAGCATGAGGCTGTTTAACTTCCAGGTGTTAAAGTGTTTCTTCTGAGTCCCTTTTGGAGTTCACAAATAATTTCAGAGCCTTGTGGTCAGCGAAGGTAGTCTGCAAAATTTCTATCCTCTTGATCTTATGGAGGTATGTTTTATGTGCCAGCATGTAGTCTATCCTGGAGAATGTCCCATGTACATTGGAGAAGAATGTGTATCCAGGTTTCTGGGGATGGAGTGTCCTATATATATCCACTAGGCCTCTTTCTTCCATTTCTCTCCTCAGGTCTAGTATATTCTTGTTGGGTTTCAGTCTGGTTGACCTGTCCAGTGTTGACAAAGCCGTGTTAAGGTCCCCCACAATTATTGTGTTGTTGATATTATTTTTCAGATTTGTCAACAGTTGTATTAAATATTTTGCTGGCCCCTCATTTGGTGCATATATGTTTAGGAGAGTGAATTCTTCCTGCTCTACGTACCCCTTGATTAATATAAAATGTCCGTCTTTGTCCCTTACAACCTTCCTGAGTATAAAGTTTGCATTATCTGATATTAGTATGGCCACTCCAGCTTTTTTATGGGTGTTGTTTGCTTGGATAATTTTTCTCCAGCCTTTTATTTTGAGTCTATGTTTGTTCTGACTATTCAGGTGCGTTTCTTGTAGGCAGCAGAAGGTTGGATTGAGTTTTTTGATCCATTTAGCCACTCTGTGTCTCTTAACTGGTGCATTTAGTCCATTGACGTTGAGAGAAAGAATTGTCCTGGGATTTAACGCCATCTTTATTTCAAAATTTGGTGTGTCTTTTGGGTAGTCTTGTCTTAGATTAGGTCTTTCAGTTTTTCTCTTAAGACTGGTTTTGTGTCTGTGAAGTTTCTGAGCTGTTTTTTGTCTGTGAAACCATGTATTCTTCCATCAAACCGGAAAGTGAGTTTTGCTGGGTATAGTATTCTGGGTGAAGCATTCATTTCATTCAGTCTTGTCACAATATCCCACCACTGCTTTCTGGCATTGAGTGTTTCTGGTGACAGGTCTGCTGTAAATCTCAGGGAAGCTTGCTTGAACGTGATTTCCCCTTTTTATCTTGCTGTTTTCAGAATTCTGTCTCTATCTGTGGGATTTGTCATTGTGACTAGGATGTGTCTTGGGGTGGTTTTTATGGGGTCTCTTTTGGTTGGTACTCTTCGGGCATGCAGCATTTGATCACATATATTCTTTAGCTCTGGAAGTTTCTCTTTAATGATGTTCTTGACCATTGATTCTTCCTGGAAATTTTCTTCCTGGGTCTCTGGGACTCCAATGATTCTTAAGTTGTTTCTGTTGATCTTATCATAGACTTCTATTTTCGTCTGTTCCCATTCTTTGACTAATTTTTCCATTGTCTGCTCATTTGCTTTAAGTTTTTTGTCCAATCTCTCCTGCTGTATGGAATTGTTATGTATCTCATCTTCCACAGCACCAAGTCTATTCTCAGCTTCTGATACCCTGTCCCAGAGCTTATCCATTTTGTCATTCACTTCGTTTACTGACTTTTTCAGTCCTGTTGGTTGACATGTTATTTCAGTTTGGAGTTTTGTGATTTCTGCCTTCATATTTTCTTGGTTCTTATTAGTGTTCTGTTCAACTCGATCCATGGTTTCTTGGAGTCTGTTGAGTATCTTCCATATTGCTAGTCTAAAGTCCTTATCTGAGAGGTTGATTAGTTGGTCAGTCATTATCTGGTCCTCAGAATTGTCATCTTCATTCTCTATGTCTGATGCTGGCCTGCGTTGTTTCCCCATTGTCACACTTGTATTGTGGGTTTTTCTACGTGTTGTGGTGGTATTCATTGTCTATATGATGTAGGCAGCACACTCCTCTGGCTCTTCCCTTTCTGGATGGGCTGACTTGCCTCTAAGGGAGGGGAGTCCTCCGTGGATAAAGCCTCACACTGGGTCAAATCTTAGGCCCGAGCATGCAACAGAGAAGACAGTCCAGAGAGAAATGTTTGCTTCTGTGATATAGCGCCGTTCTTAGTGTGATTTTTCCTTCTTGTTGCAATGGAGTTCTTTCCTTAGAAAGAGTGCACGGCCGCGTAGCGAAGCGGAGTAGACAGACATAGACAGGTCACATAGACAGTAGACAGACATAGACAGGTCACACTCACAGTCTTTCACAGTTGAGCCCCAATGGGCCGGTGTACTTTCGCGGATTTTCCCCGCCTGGTGTCACACACAGGGAGCCGGCTTTTGCAAAGCTTAGCCGGTTTTTATGCTCTGAAGTCCCTCCCTGAAAATGGCGTCTGGGCGAGCGAGGTTTCTGGAGCCTCTCCTTGCCCCACTCGCAAGAGTTTCACGCAAGAGGACAGTAGACAGACATAGACAGGTCACACTCACAGTCTTTCACAGTTGAGCCCCAATGGGCCGGTGTACTTTCGCGGATTTTCCCCGCCTGGTGTCACACACAGGGAGCCGGCTTTTGCAAAGCTTAGCCGGTTTTTATGCTCTGAAGTCCCTCCCTGAAAATGGCGTCTGGGCGAGCGAGGTTTCTGGAGCCTCTCCTTGCCCCACTCGCAAGAGTTTCACGCAAGAGGACAGTAGACAGACATAGACAGGTCACACTCACAGTCTTTCACAGTTGAGCCCCACTGGGCCGGTGTACTTTCACGGATTTTCCCCGCCTGGTGTCACACACAGGGAGCCGGCTTTTGCAAAGCTTAGCCGGTGTTTATGCTCTTGAACTTAAATTTTTCATATACCTTTTCCAGGCCTTTTTCTGTACCTTTTCCAAAACACACTTTGAGTCAGATCATCATCTCATAAAAAGATCAAGGTGTTATTGTTTTTTTTTGTTGTTCTGTAAAAGTAGGTCATTCCCTTTCAGTATCCTCCACCTTCACCACTGCCTTCTTCTGTAATTCTTCATTTTACTTTATGCTTTATTTTTTTTTTTTGTGGTTTTTGGGTCACACCCGGCAGTGCTCAGGGGCCACTCCTGGCTCCATGCTCAGAAATTGCTCCCAGCAGGCACGGGGGACCATATGGGACGCCGGGATTCGAACCGATGACCTTCTGCATGAAAGGCAAACGCCTTACCTCCATGCTAACTCTCTGGCCCCCACTTTATGCTTTATTTAAAGTTAAAAAAAACTAGTAATAATATCACATAGGATCTTAAAAAAAAAGCACAGTTACACATTAAAATCAGTATGAGAAAACTAATTCTTGTTTAAAGACATTCAGTGCTAAATATTCATATAGAATTTTGATTGTAGGGGCTGGAGCAATAGCACAGCAGATAGGGCATTTTTCTTGCATGTGGACAACTCACATATGATTCCTGGCATCCCATATGGTCACCCAAGCCAAGTGCAGAACAAGGAGTAACCCCTGAACAGCACCAGGAGTGGCCCCAAAAGAAAACAAAACAAGCTTCATTAAAAGTAACTGTGGGGACAGAGTAGTTTCACAAACAAGATAGGCTGAAAGTGAAGGTCCTATTCCTTTTCGTTTGGAGTTTTATTTTCTGAAAACAGTATTTTTAATTTAAATAAATACCATATTTTTCACTCTATAAGACACACCTAACCATAAGGCACACATAGTTTATAGATGCTCTCCCCTGCACTCAGGCTTCAGCTTCAGGTAGCATTCATTACATAAGACATCTTTTGGGAGAAAATGTACGTCTTGGGGCCGGGCGGTGGCGCTAAAGGTGAGGTGCCTGCCTTGCCTGCGCTAGCCTTGGACGGACCTTGGTTCGATCCCCCGGTGTCCCATATGGTCCCCCAAGCCAGGAGCAACTTCTGAGCACATAGCCAGGAGTAACCCCTGAGCGTTACTGGGTGTGGCCCAAAACCAAAAAAAAAAAAAAAAAAAAAAGAAAATGTACGTCTTATGGTACGAAAAATAGGGTAGGTATGTATCTAACATATACAACATTTATATACAACTCTCGTTTTGATAAAATAACACTGCATTTTCTATGTAAATTTTGTTTTATGTATTGCTTTTTTGGGCCACACATGCACATGACAGTACTCAGGTTACTTCTGGCTCTGTATTCAGGGGACAATACAGGATGCCAGGGATTGAATTTGGATCTGCTTCTTGCAAGGAAAATACCCTACCCACTGTATTGAATGCATGTGACTGTAAAGCAACATTTTGTTGATTTATAAAGTACTGTCAAAATTAAATATTTTTATATTTCTATATAATCAGTTTTTATGATCTACTTATATACTTATATAAAATACATAAACTCATTAATACTTAAAATATTCATTAATTTTTTTCCTGGAGGTTTTATCCATTAATAGCATTCATTAATTTTTTCTCAAGGAGGCTCTATTAGTAAAACAGTTTAAATTGTTCTGTTTTTTTTTCTGTCTTGTTTTTGGACCATACCCATAGTAGCCAGGGTTAATCCTGGTAATGCACTCAGAAATTACTCCTAATAGGTTTAGGGACAATTTAAGGATGACAGGGATCGAACTCTGGTCATCCACATGCACGGTAGTGCCCTATCTCAGGTTTCTATAAATTTTTTGTATCTAAAGAGGTTTTAGAGTAAAAAAAATTATTTTGGGGCCACATCCAGTGGTGCTCAGGGTTACTCCTGACTCTGCACTCAGAAATCTCTCCTGGTAAGTTCCAAGGACCAGATAGGATGCCAGGGATCAAACCTGGGTTGGCCGCGTGCAAGGCAAACACCCTGTCTGCTGTGCTATCACTCCAGCTCCCATAGAATAAAAATGTTATATTCAGTTTAGTGAGTACCACTAGCATAGGCAGAGTAAGGAAGTTTACAAAGATTCAATAATGAAATAGATATTTCGAACTTAAATTAGACTAAGTCAAAGTTCTTTTTTGCCACACGCCTCAGAGCTAACTTGGTATAAAATGCTTATCCAACCTGAAGAAGTGTATCCTGGATTCCCATAGAAGTGAGTACACTGTGCTGATAGACACTTTGATCAGAATAAGAAATGTTCTCTCCTCGTTCAGCAGGTGGTTGGGTTTTCAGCATGTGAATCTGGAGGTCTCAATATTTTTACTTTACTTTTGTTTTTCTTCTTTTTTTCACAGCAGTCACTCATTAAGGAGAAGCCTCAGGATTCCAAACTGGCTAACAAGTTTATGAAATAGTAAGCATATTTTTCCTACATAATTTTAAATGATAAGTAGTTAGAACTTAAAAATTGTTTCTCAGTGTCCTTCTTTTATGATAAAACACTGTAAATTAAATTTTAAATAATTGATTTTAAGACAATTTGGTGCTTTTCACATTTGATATTTTTTAAACTTCACTGACTGAAATTCTGTGATGTGCAGTACTGTTAATGTTGGTTTCCATAGTTTTAACACCACACCTACCATCAGTGTACCCACCTCCCTCCTCCAAGCTCTCTAGTGTACCTTCTTTTCAACACACACAGGATTTTATGGATCAATTCTCCTTTTACTATCTTTGGCCCTTTTTGCTATCTTGCTATGTATCTTTAAGTTCTACATATCTTCATTCCTTTAAGACTGATTGGTTTATGTTAAGGTTATTTTTTTTCTGTTCTATGTTATTAAGTTACTATTGATTTAAAATATCAAAGAATCCCAGCAGTTTAGATAAACACCTCTCTATATATGTAAAATCCTGACATCTTTATGATTGTGATATTAGCTATGAGTTATCATATCTAGCCTTCACAACATTGAAGTATATTCTTTCTATTCCCAGTGAAAACTTTCTTTTCCCAAAATAACTGGGGTTTATTTGGCCATAAATTTATATTGACTCTTGGAAGAGATTTATATTTAATCTTCTCAGCATCCAATGAAGTGACCATGTGAGTTTTATCTTTTGGTTAATGTGGTGCATTACATTAATTGATTTGCACATACTAATTCAACCTCCTGTTTCTGAGATGAAAGCCCACCTGGTCTTGATGACTGATTTCTCTGGTATGTTCTTGGGGTCAGTTTGCCAAGACTTCATTGAGTATTTTTTGTATCTGCATTCATCAATGATGTTAGTCTGAGCTGACTTAGTAGTGTTCTGGAGGTTCCCCTGCAGTGTTCGGGTGCAGTTCCAAGTACCAAACCTGAGACTTCCACCTGCAAGCAAATGCCATGTGTTTCAGTACTTTGAGCAAAGATCCTGACCCTACAGAAAAAAAATTGTGTGCTTAAACTTTAAGCTGGGTATTGAAAGTGCTATAAGAAATACTTTTGATAATTTATTTGTTTTGGGGAAGCCATGCCCAGTTACTCCAAAAATCTGTACTCAGATGTCATTCCCAGCAGTGTTTGGGAGCGCAGATGCCTGGAGATCAAACACCCTGCCTACCACATGAAAGTATGTACTCAGTACATTGAGGTCTCTCCATCCCCAAGAAATACTTTTAAGTTCAAATGTCACACTACATTTTTGTTTGCATGCTTTATTTAGTTATATATTTTGTTATAATTTAGTTACTCACTTTATTTAATATAGTTATATGACATTTTATTAGGACAAATAAGCTGTATGTAAAAATAATAAATACCTATTTTGAGGATTAAAGAAAAATGAAAATACACAAAATGTTATCATTGTATATTTACTAAAATACTTAAATACATTATGCATTTTAAGATCTAGGATATTTTATAATTTTACTTTGAGCTTATATCACTTACTGTAAAAATCAAAAATTACTTTTTATATGAAAAATATTAACAAATACTTCTCATTGCAGGTCATTTGAACCTAATTTAAGCCCAAACTTCAAATTTGTGACATATTCCTGGAAAATTATTACATGATTGTAATGAACTTGAACATTTTAGTTATCTCTTTTGTCCTCTGTCACCCCCACATACGCATGGGTGCCTTTTTTGTATACATGTTTAGACAGTAATTTCCTGCTGAGTTTCCTTCAGTATTTGTTCAAGTTCAGCCTATGTGCTTCTACATATTCTGAGGAATAACAAGGAAATTAAACTCTAAAAATTGGCTGATATAACACTGTATTTGACAATAATTGTTCAATAAAGCTGGGTATTTGTAGAATTTTTAGAATTTTCTACCTAACATATGAAAGAAAGATCTACAGTCTGATAGAGATATCCAGTCCTTGCTTCTCATATTGAAGTTTAAATATCCTGCTAGATCCTTAGTCATATTGAAATTTTATATTAACCTTAAATGTGAACTGAATGAATGAATGAAATCTTTTCATAAACTATAAGTAAAATTCCAATTATACAATCACTCCACTATATATTTTCATCTTATTTTTTCTGGTTTTTTTGGGTCATACCTGGCAGCACTCATGGGTTACTCCTGGCTCTGTGCTTAGAAGTTACTCCTGGCAGGCTCGGGGGTCATATGTTATGCCGGGATTTGAACCAGGATCCATGCTGTATTGGCCACATGCAAGGCAAACACCTTACCCCTGTGCTATCGCTCCAGTCCATATTTTCATCTTTATAACCTATTCTTTAAATTTACACTTTTCTTCTTGATGATGTAGTTTACCATTTTCCTAAAACAAGCTTGAAACAGTTTTATTTGGGGTTGGGATTGAGTTTGGGGTTTTTTGGTTTGGTTATTTGGGGCCACAAAACCAGAACAGATGAGTAGTATGATGTTTAGTGCTTACTTCTAGCCCTTGGCTTCTTGCCTGCCAGACATATGCTCAACCTCTGAGCTATTTCTATGGCTGTACAACATTTTGCAAGGTGGGGGGAGGGTCATACTCAGTGGTTCTCAGGGGTTACTCTTGGCTCTGCACTCAGAAATCACTCCTGATAGGCTCAGGAGACCATATGAAATGTCAGGAATCAAACCAGGGCCCGTCATATGCAAGGTAAATGCCCTCCCCACCATGTTATTGCTCCAGCCCCTACAACTTTGTTTTCTAATTTTTATTTTCATTCTTTTTTTTTCAATATTTCTTTGCCCTTCTTTCACTTCTAAAATTAAATCATCCACGATAAAATAAAATAAAACCATCTGTTGTCAGTTGTGTACTGGCAATGTTCTTTATGTATTCTTTATCAGATACATGGTCTTTTGATTATTTCCTCCTATATTTGTTTTACTTTTTTACTCATTTTTCCTGTATTTTTTTTTTTTTCGTTTTTGGGCCACACCCGGCAGTGCTCAGGAGTTACTCCTGGCTGTCTGCTCAGAAATAGCTCCTGGCAGGCACAGGGGACCCTATGGGACACCGGGATTCGAACCAACCACCTTTGGTCCTGGATCGGCTGCTTGCAAGGCAAACGCCACTGTACTATCTCTCCGGGCCCATTTTTCCTGTATTTTTATTAAAACTACCATGAGATAAAAGTTTAAAAGTTGTTTATAGTACCTCTTCATTTTTTAAATATTGTTTTCTGAGAACAAACTATTATAGTATCTAAGAAAGCTCTAATGACCCAAACCACAGATCTTTCTGTTATAATTTTTGTAATAGCACTGTAATGTTAGACTATATTTGAGTCAGTGTATTGTGTTAATTTTGAGTGGTATTAGAATTGAACTGAGAAAGGTTTGGTTTGTTTTTTTGGGCCACACCCGGTGACACTCAGGGGTTACTCCTAGCTATAAGCTCAGAAATCGCTCCTGGCTTGGGGGACCATAAAGGACGCCCGGGGATCGAACTGCAGTCTGTCCTAGGCTAGCGCCAGCAAGGCAGACACCTTCCCGCTCCCTGCCACCGCTCCGGTCCTGAATTGAGAAACTTTTATTCTAGTTTTGCATTTGGAAATCTAGTTATTCTAGCATCACTTATTGGGGAAAAAAAAATCCTGTCTTAACTAAATGATCTTTGCAACTTTGTTAAAAATCACTTGTTATCACTATATCTGTTTCTTATCTCTGGACCCTATATATCTGGATCCATTGATGTATTTTTCAAACAAATTTTTTCTAATATATTATATGTATCTATATGTTTATCTAAGTTATTATGCTAATCTACTTATTCCAGTAACACTGTCTTGATTATTTTTGTAATATGTCTTGGAATCAGGTTGCTGATCATTGACTTTATCCTTTATTAAAGTGACCTTAGCTACTGAAGGTCTTTTCCATGTCCTCATGCTTTACAGGGTATATTTTCTAATTTCCTTAAGAGAGTTTCTTGAATCCACAGATGAGTTTGAGTTAACATAGTAATTGTGCTATTATCTGGCTCATTAACATGATGTATTCCTCCATTCATTGTAATCTTCCTTAATTTAAACACTGATTTTTCATTTTCATCATATAAATTTTGCATGTATTCCATTGATTTCACTGTAAATGGGATTATTTTTCCCCACACCCTGGATTATTTTTTTAATTTCAGTTGTTTGCTATTATAAGAAATATTATTTTTATGGGGCCGGCGAGGTGGCGCTAGAGGTAAGGTGTCTGCCTTGCAAGCACTAGCCAAGGAAGGACCTCCGTTCGATCCCCCGGGTCCCATATGGTCCCCCCAAGCCAGGGGCGATTTCTGAGTGCTTAGCCAGGAGTAACCCCTGAGTATCAAACGGTTGTGGCCCCAAAAACAAAAACAAAAAAAAAAAAGAAAAAGAAATACCATTTTTATATTTTGGTGTATCATGCCACTTTATAAATTGTCCTTGTTACTTTTAATTACTATTTAGTTGATTCTACTAGATTTTCAGCAATCATACAAATAAAATGTGTTTTAATTTCTTCTTGGAATGAATGACTTTTATTTCTTTTCTTGTTTTTTTTTGGCCACAGCTAGGGATGCACTCAGGAATCACTACTGGCAAGGCTGGGGTGAGTGGGATATGGCTGTGGGGATCAAACTCAGGTTGGCCACATGCAAGGCAAGAACCCTACCCTCTGTACTATGCCTCCAGCCCCCTCTTTTTTTTTTTTTTTCAAAATTTGCTCACCATTTACTTCTATATATATATCTGTATTTAAACAGCTTGATTACAAATATGCTTGTAGTTGGGTTTCAGTCATGCAAAGAACACCACCCTTCACCAGTGCAACATTCCTATCACCAATGTCACAGATCTCCCTCCACCCCACCCCACCCCCATCTATACTGTTGACAGGCTTCTACTTCCCTCCTTCATTCACATTGTTATGATAGTTCTCAATGTAGTTATTTCTCTAAAACACTCATCACTCTTTGTGGTGAGCTTCATGTAGTGAGCTGGCCCTTCCAGCCCTCCTCTCCTGTCTCTGAGAATTACTGCAAAAATGTCTTTTATTCCTGTTAAAACCCATAGATGAGTAAGACTATTCTGCATTTTTCTCTCTCCCTCTGACTTATTTCACTCAGCATAATAGATTCCATGTACATCCATGTATAGGAAAATTCTATGACTTCATCGCTCCTGATGGCTGCATAATATTTCATTGTGTATATGTACCATAGTTTCTTTAGCCATTCATCCATTGAAGGACATCTTGGTTGTTTCCAGAGTCTGGCTATTATAAGTAGCACTGCAACGAATATAGATGTAAGAAAAGGATTTTTGTATTGTATTTTTGTGTTCCTAGGGTATATCCCTAGGAGTGGTATAGCTCGATCATATGGGAGCTCAATTTCCAGTTTTTGGAGGAATCTCCATATCCCTTTCCATAAAGGTTGGACTAGACGGCATTCCTACCAGCAGTGAATAAGAGTTCCTTTCTCTCCACATCCCTGCCAGCACTGCTTATTGCCCTTCTTTGTGATGTATGCCAATCTCTGTGGCGTGAGGTGGTACCTCATAGTTGTTTTGATTTGCATCTCCCTGATGATTAGTGATGTGGAGCATTTTTTCATGTGTCTTTTTGCCATTTGTATTCTTCTTTGACAAAGTATCTGTTCATTTCTTCTCCCAATTTTTTGATGGCGTTAGATATTTTTTCTTGTAAAGTTCTGTCAGTGCCTTGTATATTTTGGAGATTAGACCCTTCTCTGATGGGTATTGGGTGAATAGTTTCTCCCACTCAGAGGGTGGCTCTTGAAACCTGCAGCCCCCTCTTTTTTGTCTTATTATATTTGTTTAACTCTCTATGTATCAGTGGTACATAGAAATAAGATTATATCTTTCTCCTGATTTTAATGTGAAAGGAGTGAAATTTTTCAGTCTTTTATCATTAAATGTGATCTTATTAGAGAATCTTATAAGAGAATTAGTACAGGAGTAAAGGCACATAAATGTGGTTTACCCAAGTTCTTCCACATGTCTCCATGAGCATCACCAAGTCTGGCTCTGGAGGAGAACTTTGGCTCTCTCAGCAATTCCCACCACTGCAGACTACTACATCCGTGGTCCTTGGTATTGAACCAACAGCCAACTGGTAGAGAATTGCAAGAGCCTCAGTCCCTCCCCACTGACCTATTTTTCCTGAGTACCACTTGGGAAGTTCCTCCCCAACATACAAAAAAAAATTATATTATCATTTATTTTTACATGATAACTCATGTATCTTTATTCTCTCATTCTCTGTGACTTTTTACCTGGAATGAATATTGGAATTGTGTCAAATTGCATTCATTAATATGGTCACACAAAGTTTTTTTTTTAATTTTTTTGTTTTTGATTTTGGGTCACACTCAGCAGTGCTCAGGAGTTACTCCTGGCTCTGTGCTCAAAAATTGCTCCTGGCAGGCACGGGGATGGTGGGATTCAAACCACCATTCGTCCTGGATCAGCTGCATGCAAGGCCAATGCTACCACTGTGCTATCTCTAAATTTGTTAATGGGGAATATTTTTTTTATCAATTTTCAAGTGTTAAATGTTGTATGTATAATCTAAATCACATTACCCTTTCAATAAGTCAGGATACTTGATTTGCTAAAATTTTACTAAAACATTTTCATTTTGTTAACGTGGAATATGGAAGTATAATTTTGGGGTTTATTCCCCCATGTAATGACTTAACCTGGTTTTGGTGTTAATGTGAACTTATCTCTGTAATGCATTAGTGATAATTAACACCTCCATGGTCTGGAAGAATTTGTGAAGATTTGGTATTATTTTAATTATTTTCTCCTTTCTTCTGCCTGCCTTCTTTCCTTTCTTCACACCTATCTTAACATCTAAAATTTCATTTGAGGGCATGCCCAGTGATGTTCAGGAACTACTGACTCCTGGCATAGTGCTGCATTGTAGGCTCCTAGGACAATTGCACTTTCAGGAATTGAACCCAGGCCTCCGAGTGTTCAACAAGTGCACCATAGTTTTCGTGTCTCTCCAGTACTAATTTCTACTTCCTTATTGAATTTACTTGATTGGTACAATGTTGTTCTCATACTTTCTTTAGTTCTTAAACACAGTGTACTTTATTTAGTTCAATTAACATATTTACATAATGTCTGGGCTCCTTCAGGGATAGGTATTATCATTTGCTCTTTGCCTGTGTGAGCACATAGCTTTCATGGGGCTTTGTTGTTGTCGTCGACCTTAGTCATGAACTACTCAAATGGCCATCAATGATTGCTGAATGCTGACAACTGCTGAGGTGGGTCAAATAACAAAGAACTTTACATATCGTGCCTTACAGGAAACTACTAGACAATCAAATAATAATATCTCATTGGGATTAAGATTGAAAAGTTCTAGGGATGTTTTTTCTTTTCTTTTTCTTTTTTTAAAAAAAAAATTAGTTTCGTTTTTATTGGGGGGGGGGTGTATATCCAGCATGCTTACTCCTGGCTGTGTGCTTAGGGACAATTCTTTTTTTTTTTTTTTTTTGGTTTTTGGGTCACACCTGGCGGTGCTCAAGGGTTACTCCTGGCTGTCTGCTCAGAAATAGCTCCTGGCAGGCACGGGGGACCATATGGGACACCGGGATTCGAACCAACCACCTTTGGTCCTGGATCGGCTGCTTGCAAGGCAAACGCCGCTGTGCTATCTCTCCGGGCCCATGGGACAATTCTTAATGAAAACTCAGTATATGGGGTGCAGATGGTCCAGCTCATAAGGTGCAAGACAAGCACCTTATTTGGCTCCAGCCCTATTGCCTAAGTTTTTCCCCATGGCCACTGTCTATCCATAAATACAGGCTATTATTTATTTTCTTCAAAAACCACACAAAACTGGAATGTAATGAGCATAAGTTATAAAAATGCCATACATCTCAATAAAATTGTAACTGTTGGCTAATTTTCAGAAACTGGCAATAGTCCATTCTACCATTTTGCCAGATTTGTTAAAGTTCTCAAGAAAAGATAATTTTCAGAAGTCTTTATTTTCTTTTTTTTTTTTTTTTTTTTTTTTTTTTGTGGTTTTTAGGTCACACCCGGCAGTGCTCAGGGGTTACTCCTGGCTCCATGCTCAGAAATTGCTCCTGGCAGGCACGGGGGACCATATGGGACGCTGGGATTCGAACCGATGACCTCTTGCATGAAAGGCAAACGCCTTACCTCCATGCTATCTCTCCAGCCCCAGAAGTCTTTATTTTCAGTGACATTACTTAGATTGTTTGATAGACTCGCCACTTATCCTCCCTGAGGCCAGAGTGATAGTACAATGGGTGTGGCGCTTGCCTTGCACATGCTCAACATCAACACAGGTTCTATTCCCTGTATCCCACATAATGCCCTGGGCCCATCCACCATGCAGAGCTTGGATGACACCTGAGTATTGACAGGTGTAACCCAAAGCAAAAACAAAACCAATAAATCTTAATTTATTTGGTGTGAAATAGAGCTATTAAATTTATTGTTCCTATGTATTGTGTCTGCTTTGATCATTTCAAAGCTTACGTTTTTCAAGGAGTTTATTCACTTTACCAGAATAGTTTTATTTATTACCATAAAGCTTTCCTTAATGTTCTCAAGTTCTCTTTGTCGTTTAACATACAGGATATATAGGGTTGATTAATACTTCTTCAGGTTTTGATATTTATAATTGTTTCTCTCCTCCCCCAACATCCTACTTAAACTGTTTATCTGTTTTCTATTTTTCTGATTTTCACTCTTATTTTTATTTGTTTGTTTGTTTATTTTTGTCATCATAGTATTCAGGGCTCCTCTGCTTTCTGTTTGGGATTTTTCCTAACATTATTTTCTCAGGGTAGAAAAATAAGGATCAAATGTAGACCTCCCTTCTGCAAAGCATGCACTCAGAGTCGCTGAACTTTTCTCTAGCCCTGATCTTAATGAGTTTGTGCTTATTTACAGCTTATTCTTACTCATTTATATTTCTCAAGGGAAGTTGTGGTCCTCGATTTACTTTCTTTTTCTCCCAATATAAACATTTAGTGCTATAAATTCCACATTCAGTCCTTCTTATGTGGCACTCCACAACTTTTTATAACTGTGGTTTCATTTTAGTTCCTAACACTTTCTAATTTTTCTTGACTTTTTTCTTTGAGTTGTGGGTTATTTTATTTGTGATATTTGTAGATTTTTTTCCAGAGATATTTCTGTTCATAAATTCTAATTTAATTCCATCTAATCACAGACATGTAATATATGATCTGAATCTTTTTAAGTTCATTGAGAATTATTTTATGATCTATTTATTTAATAGGATTTCCCTTGTATAAGTTTTGAGTACTGGTGAAAGTAATATGTATTAGGTAGGTACTTGTCTTATTCTTACATAAGGAAATCAATTAAATTTGCTAATAATTTACATCTTCTGTTACCTTATTGTTTTCTGCTTACCTGTTGTTATCATTATTGAGATTTGTTTCTTAAAATGTATTTCTTAAAATGCCTAATACTTTAAGCCTTTTTTTCTTCTTGCAGTCCTATTTATTAATATCTGTCAGATAACTTGAAGCTCAGTGTTAGGTACTTATCTACATAGGCATCTTACATGATTTATACTTTATTTGCAGTATTAAATGACTATTTCTGGTAATATTTTTGTTCTGAAATTCATCCTGTTAATAGTGATAAAATTCCTTGACTTTTTAAAATAATGTATATTTTTGTTATTTTGCTTTAAAATCAACAAACTGATGTGATGTAAAAGTGTTTTATAGGCATATTTTATTTAACTCATGCTTTTTTTTGGTTTGGGTTTTTTTTTTTTTTTTTTTTTTGATTTTTGGGCCACACCTGGCAGTGCTCAGGGGTTACTCCTGGCTGTCTGCTCAGAAATAGCTCCTGGCAGGCACGGGGGACCATATGGGACACCGGAATTCGAACCAACCACCTTTGGTCCTGGATCGGCTGCTTGCAAGGCAAACGCCGCTGTGCTATCTCTCCGGGCCCTTAACTCATGCTTTTTTAAAAATCTAATATTGTCTCTGCCTTTGCTTAAGACAAACATTTATATTTAGTGTGGGGAAGAAATACTTTATGCATAAAACCCTATTATTAACAGCACTGTATGCAATAATGCCTATAACAATAATTTCCTTAACAAAACAATATTTGGGGGGATTTGGGGCCACACTCCTGCCTTGGGGGGGGGGCATATAGTACTCTAAGGATTGAACCTAAGTCCTTCCTGGGTCAACTGCGTGCAAAGCAAACATCCTACCACTGCACTATCGCTCTAACCCCAGCAATAATTTCTTTAAATGAAAATAATGGAAAGCTGGTCTATACAACTGAGGTTCCTGGGGGGTTGGAGAGGTGTATGAGAAGGGAAACAGGCACCTGGTGTTGGACCTATGTATGCATGAACCTATCAGTTTTAATATTGTTAATTAACGAACTAAATCAATACTATGTCAGAAAAGTTGTTCACTGTGACTAAATAATAGTTATTTTAAGGATGCAAGATGTTTTCAAATACAAGAAAATCAATAAAATAATATCATAGCAATACAAGGAAAATAAAAATCATATAGTTCTCTCAGTAATGAAGAGAATGCATTTGAAAAGATTCAAGACCCATCATGATTAAAAAATTGGCAATAAAATAGAGTTGACTGAAGGAACTGTCCTCAATATAGACAAATTAATTTACTGTGAACCCACAGCTAACATTTTATTCAGTGGTGTAAAGCTGTAAGCCTTTCCCCTTAGATCAGACTTCAGGCATTATTTATGGGGCTGTTCTCAGGAATGACCCCTTCTAAAGCTCAAGGAGCAAGAGAGTGCCAGGAATCAAGCAGCAATTAATCAATTGTAAGATCAATCAATATGTATGGCAAGCACCTCTCCTCTGTACTCCCCCCTCACCCCTAAATTAAGTTTTCTTAGTTCTTGAAGTTTTCAGTTCAAGATCAAGGTCAAGTTCATATTTAAAGAATTAAGGTTCCAAAAGGGTTAATTTCTGACAAGTTCTCTCTCCCTGGATTATAGGTGACCACTTTTTTTTTTTTTTTCCTTGCTGCATCTTTACAGTCCTTTTTTTCTTTTCATGTGCTTGTGAGAAAGAGATTTCTGGTGCCTCTTTCTTTTAATGAGAAAACTACTTATCATTTGGATTAGGATCTCACCGTTAATGCCTCTCTTGGCCTTATCTGTGTCTTTAAAGGTCCTGTGTCCTAAGAAACCCACTTTGGAGGTTAAAGTACTCACTCATGAACTTTGAGGGAACACTGTTTAGTTCCTAGCAATTTTAGCTCAGTCTGACTTACACCGGGTTTGAAGTTCTTACATCTTTTCAAGCTCTGTTTTATTGCTTCTTACCATCTTGGCCATCCTAAAAAAAAGAGATGTTCTTTCTTTTTTTTGATTTGTCATAGTTTTTGTATTTTCTTTCTTCTAACATAATTTGCATTTCTATATACTCAGCCACAAAATATAGTTTGATATTTTATCATTAGTATTAAATACTTTAAAAGCTAAATTTGCCATCCCATAGAACAGAATATCAATTTTTTCTTATGCATAAGCTTTCCTCATCTCTTTATCATTTTGTAATCTCGCATATGATTTGAAACACACACAGTTGACTATCTGATTTTACTATCTAATTTTTTTTTTTTTTTAGTTTTTGGGCCACACCTGGTGCCGCTCAGGGGTTACTCCTGGCTATGCACTCAGAAATCTTTCCTGGCTTGGGGGACCATGTGGGATGCCAGGGGATCAAACCGCGGTCTGTCCTAGTCAAGCATAAGCAGATGCCTTACCATTTGCGCCACCACTCCGGCCCCTATCTAATTTTATTTTTACAACACAAATTTAAGACTTTTCACAGGTATCTAATATTCTTCTGAGATAGATAAATTTTATTTTAAGTCTGTCTCTCTCATATTTAAAGATGATTCCAGCCAGTTAAAAATTTATGTTTCTTTTAAAAATGATTTAAAATGTTTATGTCTGCATTGAGTATTAGTCTTTCATTTTCATATTTAACCTCCTAGGGTTTGTTAGATGATTTTTCTTCTCTCAGACCTTCCCATTTCATTTATCTCTCCTTTCCATTCCTACTACCGCTCCCTTGTGTCAGAGCCTCATCTGAAGTATTGCAGCAGCTTTCCCCCTGTGTCTTTACTTCTGATCTTTCCCTCCAGTAGTTCCAAAATGGGCAAAAAACAGAGCTGTGAGGACCATGGACGCATAATTGACATACAAGTGAAGAATAACTGTAAACCAGCTGAAAAGTTATCCTAACAGAGGTAAAAAGAAAGGGGTCAGAGGTTTAAAGTTGTATCATAATGTCAACTGAAAATTTAGCAAAGGAATGATCAATAATGAGTACTATAAGAGAGGTAGATAAAAGACTAAAAAAATTTTCTGTGATTTTAATTACAATGGTTCTTGGGCCAGATGCATGCAGCTCAACCAGGTTTGATCCCGAGCACCCTAAACAATCTCCTGAGCACAACAGATGCATGCCCTCCCACTAAAAAAAAAGAAAAAAGAAAAAAGAGGATAGTTGTGATAAAGTCTTAGAATCATCAATTGAATGTCTCCAGACCATAGGGAAAAGATAGGGGTTTTGTTTTGTTTTTGTTGGTTTTTTTTTTTGGCCACACCCAGTGACTCTCAGGGGCTACTCCTGGCTATGCGCTCAGAAATTGCTCCTGACTTGGGGGATCATATCGGATGCCAGGGATCGAACTGCAATCCATCCTAGGCTAGTGCGGGCAAGGCAGATGCCCTATCACTTGCACCACTGCTCTGGCCCTCTATTGTGGTTTTTAAAGTGCTAAAATGACTTAAATGGGCATATATCCTTTTGAATTTATGTTTTTCTGTTTGGTGAGTAGAAGTTATATCACTGGGTCATATGGGACTGCAATTCCTATTCTTTTGGGTTTGTTTTGTTTTGTTTTGTTTTTCTTTTTGAGAAAGAGAGCTTAATATTGCTCTCCATCGAGACTGAACCAAGCAACATTGGAGATGGGTTGATTTCTCATCAGATCCCTGCAATACAGGTTGTTTTCATACTTTTTGATATGTGCTGTTTTCACTGAGGTGAGATATTTAAATGTTTTGATTTGTATTTCCCTAATCAATTTTTTCATATGTTTAATTGCCATCTGTATGTCTTCTTTAAGGATGCATCTGTTCAACATCTCTTGCTATTTTTGGATTGAGTTATTGGGGGGTTTTGTTGTTGTTTTTGATATGTCTGGGATATTATTATCTTATATATCTTGTACAAAGATTTATCCCTATTAACTAGGGTATCTTTTAATTATAGCCTAGTTTCTTTCGCTGTGCAGAAGCTTCTTAATTTGATCGAATCCACTTATTTTTGTTTTTGTAGTTTTTGCCTCTGTGGCCATCTCATTGATGACACACGAGTGGTCAATCTCCTATAGAGTTCTTTCAATGTATTCTTCCATGAGTTTTATGGATTCTGATGTACTATCATGGTAGAAACTTCTTAGTTTTATGTAGTCTCATTTGTTTACCTGTGCTTATGTTTGCTAGGAAGTGATGTTATTTTTTAAATAATATCTTTAAGTATCATGATTACAAAAACGTATTTGTAGTTGAATTTCAGTCATAAAAAGAACACCCCCTTTGACCAGTGCAACATTCCCACCACCAATGCTCCCATCTCCTTCCTCCCCCACCCCTGCCTGTATGCGAGACAGGCATTCTACTTCTCTCACTCATTAACATTGTCATGATTGTTGTTAGTGTAGCTGTTTCTCTCACAGCACTCACTGCTATTTGTCGTGAGCTTCCTATCATAAGCTGCTCCTTCTCGGAGTATTATTACAACAATGTCTTTTACTTTTCTTAAAATCCATCGATGAGTGAGACTATTCTCTATCTCTCTCTCTGATGTAGGATGTTAAATCACTGATGATAACTCTCTTTCCTATTCCACTACATAATTTTTGCTCCTATTTTAAAGATCAACTGTCTGTGTACCTGAGGATCTGTCTCTGGACTCTCAATTCTATGCTGCTATTAGAGTCTGTCCTTATTTCAGCACCATAGTTTTGGTTAATAGTTAAGTGTGAAGTTGGATAAAGAGAATTTTCCCATTTTTACTTACATATTTACGTATAAGTATCAAAGTATGCAGTGGATCTATGTCTTTTAAAAATGCCGTAAGTATTTTTAGAGGGATGACAATGAATCTGTATAATGTTTTGGCAAAGATTGTTATTCTAACAGTGCTAACCCTTCCAATCTATGAACAAGGGATATTTCCATTTTCTTGTGTAGTTGCTTATGGTTTTCTTTTTTTAATTTTTTATTTAAGCACCATGATTACAAACGTGATTATAGTTGGGTTTCAGTCACAAACAGAACACGCCCCATCACCAGTACAAAATTCCCACCCCCAATGCCCTCCCTCCCTCCTTCCCATCCCCTGCCTGTATTGGAGACTGGCATTCTACTACAGTCATTTTTTTAAGTTCAGTAAACTGTTTTTTTTTTCTTTCTTAAAGGATAAGTGTTTCTTAAAGGATACAGTAGCAAAGATGTGAAAGTGGCAATCATCATTGTTTTCATAGACCCAGCAAAATATGGGGAAAACGGGAAAAAAAATCCTTGGCCTGATTACAAGAAGGCCTCACCCCAGAAGTTTATTGGTATAAGATCGTCTCTGGGCTCCAGGCATACCACTCTGTCCAACTCTTGAGTCATTCTCCTTGGTCCTGGTGAAACTTTTTTGCACTTTAGCTGTTGTTGTGTCAGGTTCTGTATTTAAAGATTCTGGATTCTGTGCATTTCCTTGCTCGAAGTCAGGATGATGTGGAACATCCTCTAGTTTCACCTCACCATTAGATGTGGAGAGACATTCCCTGCAAGCAGGTTGTTCCTGAGTCATCTGGGTGTTGAGAGCACTCTTTGGAGTAAGTCAGTGCCAGAGCAATGGTAGGGTCTTCCCTGGCAGAGGTTTGTGTCCTGGTAATGTTATGGACAATTGTGGTTGTTTCCATAGATGGAATCCATTTTACATGGGTATATGGGCAATGCCCATTCTTCTGAGGCCTAAGCCAAATCATTATGCCAGTGTTCAGGGTATAAGGCCTAACTGCATTTCAAAATTTGTATTCCCATCTCTATTAGATAAGAACTTGTTTGCATATGTAATATTTTTCCATTTTAATGTGTCTATGCAAAAGAGAAACAATGCCACAAGGTACTGTTGGTGCATTTGGGGGCTGAAGGAGCAAGTCCAACATTCCCCGTAACTTGGTTCTAACATGAATTCTATAGAGATACTCTTCTACCAGCATTGTTTATTGAACAGATTTCAAGGGAAAAAGCAAACAAACAAACAAACAAAAATACAGTGGGCAAAATTGTCACTACATAAGAGAATATTTAAAAAGAGTTATAGATGTTAAGGGAATACATCTAAGATATACAAAGGAGATACACATGACCCTTTTATGTTTTAGAAATAGTCGGGGGAAGGGTGTTGTTATCAGGGCACCACTTTGATCTGTGATTTGGCCATCTGGAGTCTGTAAACAAATACCAGCACTCCTGTATCTGGAAATGTCTTTGAGTGGGGGCATCTCGGACAGTGATTATGGTAGCAAGCACAGGTACCCAGTGAAGGGAGTTGGAGGATAGGAGTTCATTGATAATAAAATTGATAGGAACAGAGTTTTGGTTACTTCTCAGGCTGAGAGTCTTATTTTTTTCATTTTGGGAGCTGGCTGGCAGTTAGCTTGAGAGAGGATATTAATCTGCTTCCTAAGGAGTGAAGACCTGAGGGTAAAAATGGTTACATGTGGGGTAATAGACAGTGGGGGTCAGAACTAGAAATAAGCCTGTATGGGGTGAGCCAATGGGGGAAGGGAATAATACAACATACATTCTGTATATTATAAACAAAGATGAACACCTATGATATCCTATTTAACAATCTATACTGTATAATGCAAAGTGGATTAAACTATATGATATTCTATAAATCTATATAAATTTTAATAGCCCCCCTGCGCAGTTCAAGAATGGGGATTAGTGGGAAGGGAAGTTCACCAGTCCCCTCCCCCAATACATGCCTCTGGTGCAGGGTGGGGGATGGGGGAGGTCTGGGGTCCCCTTTAAGCTGCTTGCTGGGACCCACCTTGCTGGCATCCCGGGCAGGCGGCCGGGGTAACCCCGGGGTCTGGGAGGAAGGAGAGAGAGGCTGTGGGGGGCAGCCAGAGGCCGCATCTTGCCCTAAATTGGCCAGAAAGCCTACAGCTTGGAGCCACACTGTCCCCCTATTACCTGCTGAAGCTTCCAGCTCACAGAGAGGAATTTGGATCCTTATGCTGGAAGCCGAAAGTTAAACAGTCCCCCACCCCCACCCCCGCCGCCGTGCAGGATGGGGAGGCCTGAGGTCTGTCCCCTTTAAAATGCTCTCTGGGACCCACCTGGCTGGCACCCCGGGCGGGGTCTGAGAGGAAAGAGAGAGAAGGCTGTGGGGGCAGCTGGAGGTAGCATCTTCCCCTAAGCTTGGCCACAAAGCCTACAGCATGAGCCATGTCGTCCCCATCTTGCCTGCTGAAGCCTCCCTATAGTTTCTTCTTATAAGTCTTTTACCTTTCTTGTTAAGCTGATTCCGAGGTATTTACTGAGACACAATTGTGAATGAAAAATTTTTTTTCAATTTCACTCTTCTATTTCATTATTTGTATGCAAAAAAGGTACCAATTTCTACATGCTAATTTTGTAACCTGCTGTTTTACGGTACTATTGCTACTAACTGCTTTTTTCAAATACAATGTTTATGCAAACTTTTTTATAGTCTTTAGAGTTTTCTATCTATGGCAATATGTTATTCACAAATAGTGAGAATTTTATTTCTTTTCCTATCCAAATGACCTTTATATTAATTACTTCCCAGACTAATTGTTCTGCAAGGACTTCCAATACTATATTAAGGAATAGGGTGAGAGTGGGCAATCTTGCTGAGTGCCTGATCTTAAAATCTTTCAGATTTTTATATATACACATATATATTATGCTAGATATATCATATATTTATATATATTTATATATATATGTCTCTTAAGCCCTTCTTCCCCATTTCTTCTTTAAACAAAGTGCTTCCAATTTGAGTTTTGTCCTAGTTGATCTATTTATTGAAGTCTCCTATTACTAATGTGTTGTGATCTTCAAGTTATTCATTTTAAATATTCTGATGGTTCTTTATCAATTACAAAAATCTTTAGAAGTATGAGTTCTTGCTGATATGTACTACTTGAGTATTATAACTTTTTTTTTTGGGGGGGGGTTGGGACATCCCCAGTGATGCTCAGCAGTTACTGCTGGCTATGCACTCAGAAATTTATATGACCTATATGTGCTTACTACCTTAAGCTGTATTAGGATGTATTTTATATGTCCTAAATGTACTTATTACCATTGGATGTGTTAGGGTTTGATTTTGATCATATTATTCATTTTTACATTTTACTTATTTTTTTCTAGTAAAGAGTTGTAAGTATGAAGATAAAAAGAAGCAAATCCACAGGAATGACTTAACAGCCTAAACTGAGTGGAATTTCTCTTCTGAGTTCAGAACTCTTTTATGCTTATGAAGAAAGGATCCATCATTTCTAATGAAAGAATCTAGAAAAGTCAGAGTGGGTAGAAAAATTAATGTGACGTTTTAAACTTCTTATAAACCTTTCTGACTTTTGCTGGCAAAAGCATTTGTACTTGTAGTGATTAGTAATTTCATCACAATTTCACTACCATATTGGCAAACCAATAAAGAAAAAATTACTGTTCAGCAAATGTGAATGAAAGTTTCTATATGGTTAAGATGCTGATTAAGTAATAATTTAATATATTGTCTCTAATTTTGTTAAATATATATTATCAGATTATGAAATAATCTATTTTTGAAATTTGACTTTATTTAAAAGAAAACTGTAAATTCCAAATGGTTTCAGTAAAAAAAAGCACTAGAGGAGCAAATTTTTTTATAATTAAAATGTGTTCTTAATTAATCACAATGTAAATTTATATCCATAAACTAAAAATATCTTTGATTCTTCTGGCAACAGTATCCATACTTTATTTTTAAAAATTGTATATTTAAACATGTAAGTAATTTGCATACTTATACTATTTATTATTTATGTTAGTCTCAATTGTTTTTGAATTGTTATCTCGCATGTATTTCTTTACTGCTGAAATTAAAAGGTTGTTATATTGTGTCTATGTTTTTAATAGGTTATTCTGGACTGATTTGGGTTTTACTTATCCTTCCCTTTTATTGACTATGAGACTATAATTCTGTAAATAAAATATTTAACTCAAGAAGGCCAAAGCTTATTTAAAATTAGAAAAGTATCAAATTAGACCATTGATTCTACTAAAACAAGAAATGGGAAAACAACTTTGGGTATTGAGGTATAAATTTCACAGATATTATGGTTGTGAAATATATTCTAGAAAAATATATTTGACTCAGGCTTGCACATGTGGTAGAGACATGAAAAAAGGTAAACATACTTCTGTTATGTGGAACTTGAAAGGGGAGGGAGGGCCTTTTCTGAAAGTGGCACTGGCACTCATGGCTGCTGAAGCCCTTGGCAAGCAGCAGAGAAGTCTGTTCCCAGAAGAACAGACAACGTCCACCCTTCTGCCCCTGAAGGCAGACATGATCTATGCTTCTGATACAGCTGAATACTGCTAGTTCAAGTCACTTGTGAACACATATTGTTTCTGTCTTGTGAAGGGACTTGATTCAAAAATGAAAATATGTATTTTTGTAATTTTAGCTATTTAGGGTATCTGTTGATTTTCTGATTTTGGTTTTAATCACAAAAAAATTGAACAGGTTGTAGAAATACATCACATCAAAACAAATGATAAGAGATTGTGAAACTAAGCATATTCTAAAGTCTTACTATTTGTATGGAAAGATAAAATCACAGGTTATTTCTATATTAGAAGGGTTGTATGTCTAGATAGAGAGGAGAAAAAGAGAGGAGAGAGAGAGAGAGAGAGAGAGAGAGAGAGAGAGAGAGAGAGAGATTGGAGACCAAAATGTCATTTGAGATGAATACTAGAAATATTTTGTCTACTTAAAGCTTGGTCTTTTTCTCTTCTGTCCTCTTGACAAAGCAAGGCTTCTGCTGTATTTAAAAATGGAAAAACGCCTTTAGTAGATAAACATTCTACAAGCTAATTATGAAAGTGCCCTTCAAATAGTAAGTTTAAATTCTAAACAAGCAAGGACTAAGATACAAGACCTCATTTGATGATTTATGATGCCACACTTTTTTAGGAGGCCATAGCCAGCAATGCTCAGGTATTATTCCTAGCTTCTGCACTCAGGAATTGTTCTTGGCAATGCTCGAGGGACCATATGGGATCTGGGGATCAAAACCAGGTTAGCTGCATGCAAAGGAAATGCCCTACCCTTTGTACTGTCTCTATAGCCCTATGACACTACACTTTTTATAATTTTCATAGTAACAAATTCATTTTGTCTTATTTTTATTCTGAAATGATTTAATTTCATCACATTTTATGATGTCTTTTATGTATACCATTTGACAGTATCTTTTCCTCTGAACATTAAGCTGTTCCTAGAAATTCATGCTTCAGTTACTTAAAAATTAAAGTTTCTTAATTTGCAGTGACTAGAATAACATTCAAATAGTTGGAAGAGGCGGGACTTCCAGTCAGTGCACAGAAGGCCCAGAGATACCCCCCTCCCCAGTGATTCCTGGCCAGGTAAGATGTTGGTTTACTGTGAAGACCTGAGAACGTGGTGTTCCTAGGCCATGCAGTGCCAGTAAAGTTGGTGGCATAGAGGGCCACTGCCAGTGGTACTCATGTAGTAGCATGGATTGAACAAGAGTCAGCTGCATGCAAAACAAGCACCTCGATCACTGTCTATTCTCAATTCCCTACAAACAACTGTCTTTGAAATTTAAAAAAATAAAAGTTTATAGCATGAATAAACATTATTGCATAAGTGAATCTTTGCATTAAAGTTGATGTTTTTAAATAGAAAACAAAGATTTTTATAACCTCAAAAATGTTTCTACAAAAATGAATACTTGACATTAATTTTAATTTATGGAAACGTTTCCTTAAAAATGTATTTTCTCTTTAGAAGCTCAGCAAGAAACTATATCTGGGAAACAACTTGCTGCTTATTTGATAGCCTTTTGTATAACGTGCCACTTGAGTCTTAGTTTTTTAACTCACAACTATTTTGGGGGGTGTTTGGGGAGAGCAGTTTGGGGCCACACCCAGTGGTGCTCAGAGCTTACTCCTGATCCTGTTCTTGTTGTCCTCTAGTGGAATTATATGGGATACTAGGGATCAAACTCGAGTCAGCTGTTTGCAGGCAAGTGTCTTACCTGCTGTCGCACTTGCCAGCCCCAACTCATTGGATTTTTAAAGTCATTAGAAAGTCATAGCCACAATAACAAAATTTATGAGGCCGGAGCAGTGGCACACGCGGTAAGGCATCTGCCTTGCCCACACTAGCCTATGACTGACTGTGGTTCGATTCCCTCACATCTCATATGGTCCCCCAAGCCAGGAGCGATTTCTGAGCGCATAGCCAGGAGTAACCCCTGAGAATTATCGGTGTGCCCCTAAAGACAAAAAGTATGAATTTACATCTTTATATATGATTTAAGTAATTACCATCATAAGTAATATTAAGTAAAATATGTTTAAAAAAATTCAAGTCTAACTTAAGAATTATTTGATGGTTTTATTTCATTAAAGTTAGATGTGGAAAATATTCCCTAAATTTTCTCTGTATGATATGACCACCTTTTATTGTCATGCCAAACCCCTGAGATGGATAAAATCTCCCCACTTTGCAGAACCTTGACTGAGAAAGTGGAGTGTCTTGCCCAAGTGCCCATGGCCAGTAAATGGCAATCAGGGTCAGCTGGAAACAGATGTTTGCCATATTCTACTGGGATATCCCCAAACTGCTCAATTGCTGAAGAGACATGAACACACACCAAGAGTAACTAGTACATCAGTGGGGGGGGGGGGCTTCCCACTGCAGCCACCCTCGAGGTCTAGAGGCAACTACTATGTCTTCAGTGAAACAAATAGAATGAAATCTTCACTGAAAGAAGTTTTTAAAGGAATATTGATAATCCCATCCCTGTTTTTGAGAAATACGTATTTCATACTACATTGTCTCTTGAGAAATATATTTGATAATGTGCAGTGACTTTTTCCAAGAAACAGGAAACACACCGTTTCAGTCCTCTAAGAAATAATAAAACCATCAAGAGTCATGTCAGTCAAAAGGGTCTGTTGATTAGAGAACTGAATCTATGGATGAACTCAATTATCTGCAGGAGAATTGGATGTCAGCATCATTTAGGGTTAACAATGGACCAGCTCAGCGAAAGCAGACAACTACTCCCCTCAGAAGACCGAGAAGCAAACTTAGTAATGAGGTCCTTCGTTCATCATCTCCTTCTGCTCTAATTATTGAAGTGAATAGAAAATTCTTTAAGTTAAGATGGGAACTGGATAAAATAAAAACACTTATTCTGTAAACACAATGTCTTTTTCTAAGGCTCCTCCTTCAAATCTATGTTAAGCATATGCTGCAGGCATCTCCTGTTGCCTAAAGCTCTTCAAACACCTCAGATTTATTCCAGTTACGGTTGGGTTATTTTGATTTCCCCAAAAACGTTAGGAAAACTATTGATTTTAAAGAGCTATATTATTTTCAGTGTAAGAAATATAGGTGGTTATATAAGGATGGACTAACCACATTCAATGCCTGTATCATCTTTTCATTGGGTTGGTGTGATCTAGCTGTATACTGAGGTGTCATTTTTGAAAGCACAGAACACTATGGTTTTTATGTACTCTTGTTCATTGCTTGTCACTTAATTATTGTAAAATATTGCGAAAGAACCATATATTAGAAAATATAGTTATAATTTACATACTATTTATGTGAACAATAAAACATTGTCACTCAGTGTGTGGTTTTAAGTTGCTTCGAGAAATATTGCTTAATGAAAATAAAAAGAAAATGGAGTCCAGAGGAGGAAAAAGCAGAAGATGAGGAAAAGTAATTTGCTGTCTCCGATGAAAATGAGCAACAAAAACTTGCAAAAAGAAGTCATGACAAAAAGAACAAGGTTCCCTGGAGAAAATCTTGATACATTTAGTCTTTTCAGTGTTTTCTTCTGAGAATCAGTAAAATTCTTTTCTATTAAAATTGTTCACCAGATTATTTTATATAAATGTCCCATGCTAGTTTTGCTGAGCTACAGTTCTTCAATTTAAATTAAGTAAAAGATGGATAAGCTCAGCCAAGTTTTAATCCTCCCTGTCGTTCAGAAGTATCAGTAGATGCTTTTCTTTCCCCCAGCAACTAAGTATTTCCACAGTGGTAAGGAAATGTCAGTAAAATCTATGATTTTAAGACCATCAATTCTTATTATACTTATGTGTGCAGCAGAGTACATAATATGCTAGTCTATAGCAGCTGTAAATTTCTGAGGATTTATCTAACCACAGATACATTGAAATGGGGAAATGGGGCTATATTAAACCATGCAAGATGCTGCTGGAGCCTTGCCATTTCTGCAACATCCTGTAATTAATTTATCATGACAGGTCTGGCAAACTGAAACATCCAATACACTTGCGACAGCCAGCCTGTGTGACTAGAGTTGTTGGAGAGCCTGCAGGCTCCATTACCTGAAGGTAGACTTCTTGCAAACAAGAATTTAGGGTTATTATATGTAAAGCACGCTGTAACCAAGGAGAGACTTGTTCATTTCAAATAAATATGTCAAATACTAGAAGATCCTGGATTGTGTTCACAGGTTTAGTTGGTGCTCTGCGTTTTGTGGCCAAGGATAAGGAGACCATAGAGCTGGTCTACCTTTTACATGTATGTTTGCAGGTGGAAGACATGCTAGCATTCTCCCCTGGGAGAGATAAAGGCCTATTTTCTCCTGAACCTAGCATTTTTCTGTAAACAAAATCACCACCTCCATGATGCCATTGCCACAGTCATTTTGCAAACTTAGACCATAGATAAAAACAAAATGATTTGTGCTCCAACTCTCCAGAACAAAGAACAAAAAAAATCGCATTTAAAAAAGAAGAAAGTATATAACAATCACTTCTTTGTCCATTCATATCAAGTGTGAAGAATGAGCTTCTCTTTATTTGAGGACTGTAATTTGATACCGCTGTTAGCACAGTTGATTGATGGGAAGTATGGGTGGTAGGAAATGGGGCCTCACTTGTAGAATGGAGACACTCGCCCCAAAATAAAAAATTTTATTCAAAATTAAAATTCGAATTCACATTTGATCAGTGTCTACAGTCTTACCCATTTGCTTTCAAATGCCAGACTTCCTCAGGCTGCCAACCAGGTCATTCTGGAATCTTGAATGTTGCAGTTGCAGGAAATGGGAAGGAGTCTAGACAATAATGACCAAAGTGGGCCTTGCTTAGTGGACACAGGTAAGGATAGTCAGTGCTTCTCAAATAGTGGGGCACGCCCCCCAAGGGGGGGGCGAGGCTCCGTAAAGGGGGGTGCGTTTGACCTCGGTAAACACTGCCATCACAAGCTAAGCACCGTTTTTATGTCTCTGTATGTCTCTGGAGCTGAGAGCTGCTGTGTCCTGCTTCAAACCCCACTTCGAAGCGATGTATCGCAAAACGTGTTCATTGTAGCCAGTAATCCAGACATCATTTCTGATTAAAAAGTCAGCTTAAATTATTTGATATATTTTTGTTTTGCAGGTTAAAGTTTTTTTAAATAAAGATACTATTTACAGTCGCGGGGGGACACGAAAAATGTTTTTTCTTCTGTGACAGAAAATAATTGAGAAGCACTGGGCTAGATGAAGAGTTAGCATTCTAGCTGAATGTGCTTGGGATCAAAACCATTTTTAATCTACATGCAAAGAATTTTGGTTTTTCGGGCCACACCCATTTGGTGCTCAGGGCTTACTCCTGGCTAAGGGCTCAGAAATTGCCCCTGGCTTGGGGGAACCATATGGGATGCCTGGGGATCGAAACCGCGGTCCTTCCTTGGCTAGCCCTTGCAAGGCAGACAGACACCTTACCTCTAGCGCCACCTTGCCAGCCCCATGTTATTTCTATAATGATTATATTCCTCTGCATCTTTACTTAAAGTGAATCCTGCCTCAGAGAAATGTTTGATCCTCCATTTTTAAAACAAGCAGGAGGACCCCATCTGTATAATCTAATGAAGAAGGAGACAAAGCATAAAATTTTGGTAGCTTTTACTCTATTTCACCTAGAGAATGTGAAAATATTAATGGATTTGGTGTGTGTGTGTGTGTGTGTGTGTGTGTGTGTGTGTGTGTGTGTGTGTAGGGGAGAGAGAGAGAAAGAGGGAGAGAGAGAGAGAGAGAGAGAGAGAGAATCTCAGATTTGTATTATTAGCCCCAATTGTGGAAGGTATCCTAAATTTCTTATAGAGCATGGTCTGCACCTCGGTAATTTCCTTTTAAAACTCAGGGGTTTTTTTTTTTAAATAATTTTTATTGTGACCAACATGAATTACAAGTCTTTCACAGTAATATTTAAGGTACATAGTGACATTGAATCACAGGTATTCACCACCAGTGTTGTCCTCCCTCAACCCTGTTCCCAGCATCCCCCTCTTTTGACCCAGGACTACTAGTATAACTGGTCCCTTCTAGATATAGCTTATTGAAGATTGGGTATCATTTCCGTTGTCATTGACTTTGGGTTTGGTGTTTAAGTCTGATCATTTTTTATTTCTACTCAATGTTCATACGACTATTTGATTCTGGTACCATCCATTTCCCCCATCCCTAAATTTATGAGGTAGAACAAGATAATTCAAGTTATGTGGTTCTGTTTAAATAAAAAAAATTAAAAAAAAAAAAACAAGAGAAAAGTAGAAGATGAAAAAAGAGAAAAAACCAAAAACCAAATGTAAAAAACAAAACCAACAAACAAAAAACTGGGAGGTGTCCATCTAGAGGTTATAAGTATTGATTTAAAAAGAATGAGGGAAAAAAAGAAAATCATAACCACCCACAAAAACAAAAATCAACAACAACCAAATAGATAAAACACAAAAAGAAGCAAAAATCAAAACGGGGATGGGGAGGACAAATTTGGTGATGGGTATTCCCCTGATTCAATGTTAATACGTACCTAAAATACTACTGTGAAAGATATGTAAGCCAATATGATCAAAATAAAAATTAAAAAAAAAATCAAACAAAAGACCAAAACCAGCAACTACAAAAAAGCACCACAGCAACAAATACAACAACCAAACAATAACCATGAGACCAAAAGAAAGAGAAAGGAAGAGGAAGGAAGGAAGGAAGGAAGGAAGGAAGGAAGGAAGGAAGGAAGGAAGGAAGGAAGGAAGGAAGGAAGGAAGGAAGGAAGGAAGGAAGGAGGGAGGGCGGGCGGGAGGGAGGGAGGGAGGGAGGGAGGGAGGAAGGAAGGAAGGAAGGAAGGAAGGAAGGAAGGAAGGAAGGAAGGAAGGAAGGAAGGAAGGAAGGAAGGAAGGGAAGAAGGAGGAAGGAAAGAAGGAGGAAGGAAGGAGGGAGGGAGGAAGGAGGGAGGGGAGAGGGAGGGAGGGAAGAAGGAGTAAGGAAGGGAGGAGGGAGGGAGGAGAGAGGAAGGAAGGAAGAAGGAAGGAAGGAAGGAAGGAAGGAAGGAAGGAAGGAAGGAAGGAAGGAAGGAAGGAAGGAAGGAAGGAAGGAAGGAAGGAAGGAAGGAAGATAAGAAGTTTCAGAGCCAGCAATAACAATGCCCAGTGTTGGTGGGGAATTTGATACTAGAAAGTTTCCACAGTTTTTGTAGATCTGAAATACCATGGGGCCAGAGCAGTGCACAGCAGTAGGGTATTTGCCTTGCACATGCTAACCTAGGATGGACCACGGTTTGATCCCCAGAGTCCCATATCGTCCCCCAATCCAGGAGCAATTTCTGAGCACATAGCCAGGAGTAACCCTTGAGCATCACTGGGTGTGAAATATTATTAAAACCTGAAAAAAATAAAACTGCTCTTAAAGGTTTGTTTAGAAAATATATTCTAGTAAGCGACAAATGATGAATTTGGATGAATGATGGTTGAAAGTTGGTAAAAGTATGAATAAATTGAAAACAAGAGGGGCAAGATAAATAATACAATGTGTAGGCTATTGGCTTGCACACGGCCATCCTGAGTTCATTGGAGTGATCCTGGAGTGTAGAACTACAAGTAAGCCGAGCATTGTGAGAAGTGGCCCAAAAACAAACAACAAATGAAATTATGAAGTAACATTTCTCAGGTATATGTAAGGGTCAAATTTGGGTTTTTATTTTTACTCTATTCACTGGATATAGATTTGCATATTAGTAGCCACTTGTGGTTCTAAAAATGGTTCTGAATTTGTGGTTCTAAATCGAAGTGTGGGATGGGGGAGGGGCGTTTGTTGTTGTTGTTTTGGTTTTGGGGCCATACCCTGTGACGCTCAGGGGTTACTCCTGGCTATGTGCTCAGAAATCGCTCCTGGGGATCATATGGGATGCTGGGGATCAAACCCAAGTTCGTCATGGGTCAGCCACGTGCAAGGCAAACACCCTACCGCTATGCTATCACTCCAGCCCCCAAATGTGCTTTTTTAATTCAGGGATATCAATTGTTATTAAAACTTCATTTAATTTGGGCATGCTGGGGATCAAACTGGGGTCAGCAGGAACAAGGCAAGTACCTTAACCCCTGTACTGTCTCTCCAGCCTGTTAACATTTTTAAGTGTCATTTATTTGTCCACTTGCACACACATACTCATTATTCAGTACCTAACCATTGTTTGTCAAGCATTGGGCAAGAACTGAATGCGTACTGGTGCCAAGAAACTCATCTTGTATGTCTGAAATTTTCACAGGTTCATGGAACAGCTATCCCAGAGTGATTTTCAGAGGCCCTCTTCTATATTACCAAATTAGAGTATAAGAAAGGCGTTATCTTTTCAAATGAATCATAGTTGCCCAACATACTATTGGTTGAAGTTCAGCTGTCCTCTGCGTGGTAATACTTTCTTTCAAACCAGAATAATCTCTTTACTACTTCTTTTTTGTTTGTTCTGGGGACTCACAATGCTGAGCAATGCTGAGGTGTTATTTTTGGCTCTGTATTCAGGAATCACTTTTGGCAGTGCTTGGGGAACCATATGAGATGCCAGGGATTGAACCCAGGTCAGTCACGTGCAAGGCAAGAGCTCTCCACTCTGCTATATCTAGTCCCCTACTCTTTACTTCTTATAAGGTGTTTGTGTTTTGCTACGTATCTTTTGTAAATGCAAGAACTTATAACACAACATTAGAACAGAATCCAAATAAAAGCATGTAATAATTTCCCACTACCCTTCCCATTGATGTGTCACTAGTCATTGGTGTTACCATATGTCTAATAGCAGTGCTCATGAGAGGGGTATAACACACTGGGGGTATAATACACTTCAATTGTTCTCAAGGACAATTGACTGGATCAGAGGTTGCATATTTTGTTGTATGTAGCACAGGGACCTCAGACAAGAGCTACCTGGCACAAACAGCAGAGCTTCCACAGCCCTGTTCAGTATGTGTGGGCTGTACTGGGGATCAGACGCAGGGCCTTGTAGGACCCCCCCCAAGTATGTTAATCATGAGACTGGAGAGAGTATATGGGGTTACCATTGTCTTGTCCAAGGTTGACCCTAGTTCCATCCCTGCCGCCATATATGGTCCCCAGGCACCAGCAGATGGGATCCCTGAGCACAAAACCTGGAGTAAACTCTGAGCACTACCAGGTGTGCCCAAAAATAAAAAAAGAATTTACTTAAGTTTTCCAGATAGAAGAAAAGGAAATGAGCAGAAAGTGCCAAAATCATTTATCTCAAAATTTCTCATGAAGCAAGGATTTCCTCAATATAATTGTTTTTAAGATTCTAAACACATAGCAAGAATAGGGAATTTATGAAAAGAATTTAAGTAAATATTGGCATTCTGCCACACCTTTGTGTGGTCACAGCTGTTTTTTGTCTTTTCCTTTTCTTCTCTCTTGCCTGACAGCAGCCAGTGGCATTTGTTGAATTCAACATTAAACTGTTACAACTTTTTAAAAAATAATTTATTTAAGCACCATGATTACAAAAATGTTCATAATTGATTTCAGTCATTGAATGTACACCCCGCTTCACCAGTATAACTTTCCCGCCACCAATGTACCAATGTTCCCCATTTCCCTCCTCCCTCGTCCCCTGCCTGTCTTCAGGACAGACATTCTACTTCTCTCTCTCACTATCATTGTCATGGTAGTTGTCAATGCAGTTATTTCTCTAATTGTACTCACTGCTCTTGTAGTAAGCCTCATGTCATGGGCTGGTCCTTTCGGCCCTGATCTCTAGTGTCTCTGGGTATTATTACCATACTTTTTCTTAAGTCCCACAGACAAGTGAAACTATGTCTACCTCCATCCTTCTGACTCATTCCACTCAGCAAAGGAATCTTCGTGACCAGCTTAGTTCCCTCCTTGGCGAGCCTAGAAGTCTTGAGGAGATAGCCAGGGGAATGATTCTCTGCACCTTCCTTCAAAACCCAACACTTTATTTACAGAAAGCACTCTTCAAATGTGGCTGTAGTCTTCCTTTTCTGTGTTCACTTTCTTACTGAGGCAAATTATCCAGAAGATTACATCTGATTTGCATGATATTTTGCATTCCCAGTCGTCTGAGGGTGAAAAGCCTTCAAAAGCCTTCTAAAATGTGTGTGCCTGAACCCTGCTGCCATGAATGTGATATCTTGATTACTATCGTTTTTCCAACTTCCACTAGTTTTCTAAGAGAAAAGGTTCCTCAGTTTATCGGGAAAAGGATTTGGCATCACTGTTGCTAAGTCTAGGCATCTGATTTTAAGGATTTACAGCTTCCTGTTAGATATTTTGATTCTGATAGTGAAATGCAGTCATTTTATCACCCTCTAGAGCAGGGGTCCTCCAACTTTTTAAACAGGGGGCCAGTTCACCATCCCTCAGACCATTGGAGGGTCTGACTATAGTAAAAACAAAACTTATGAACGAATTCTTATGCACACTGCATATATCTTATTTGCAATGAAGAAACAAAACAGATACAAATACAATATGTGGCCCACGGGCCATAGTTTGTGGACCACTGCGAGTCTAGAGTGATATTTTTTGACATCTTAAAAAATATATTTTTTTAAAAATTCAAACAAATCTTTGTTCAACAAACAATACCAATATCCAGGACAGAAGTGTTTACATTAAAAGTTTCCAGATGGAACATTGTACACCTAAAACACAATCATTAATAACTTTTTAACTTTGTAATTCATGGTGATTCAATAAAACAAAGGCAAAAAAAACCCCAAAACATTTTAAGTTTCGGGAACCCCTCAAGAGACCCTGAGGCAGATACATACAAATCTCAAAAAGACCTGCTGTCTGGGGCAAAGTATGGCACAACATTGTTTGGCCAAGTTTCCGCTCTGTTAAATCTGCCTATGTCCATGACTTATAGACTTGGCTATCTCTTGACCACCTCTAGATATGCTGTTAAACACCTTTTACTTCTACCTTTAAAGAGCTTTTAACTTTTGATCTTATCACTCTCCTGAAAATGAGTATAGCTGCTCAGAATATCAACTTTGATCTATTCCTCTACATGAGAATGGAGGCCATTGTGGACGTCTTTGTGGCACTCACTGTCTACACAACCAAGAGGGTGTGAGTCCGACATTCATCGTATTAACAACCACTTTCAGAACCATCAGATCATTTCCTTCAAAAACAGATCAAACCTTCTGTTTGTTTTTGTAGGCTGTAGCCATCCCATTCACAAAATCATTGTAATCATTCCAGTTCATTTTGTCTTGTGCAGTCATGACCTGGGAAAGAAAAGTCTTATTATAATTATTTGTGCAAATTGATTAATTTTAATAGTAAGTATATTTGCTAGAGGAAAGATGAGGTCAGAGATTCTTTGACAGGACATTATCTACTTTGTCTTACTTTATTTTCAAAATGAACATACAAGGTAACTATCATTATTGTCCCATTTATTTAAAAAAGTTCATTTTTTGTAAACCTGAAGCTCAGAAAGGTTAAGCAGTATAGCTGAGGCCACACAGAGGGTAAAAGATAAGGTTTGTTTAAGTACTTCCTTCTTAACATGTGCTTTTTTGTTTACTTTCATTCACCGGCCTAAGAGGGCAGACAAGGGACATAGGACCCTCTCTCTCCTCAAGGTTCACAGCAGCAGCTTCGTCATGGCAGTCATGTAATTTACTGTCTGGCTATTAACACAACATCTTTTCATCATTTATTCATTGTTTACATAAGTGCCTGTTCACATAGTGGACACCTTTAATACTATACAAGTAATACAGGGTCAAAGTTTTATTTTGTACATCTCAATGAATTAAGGGTGAATTTTTTATAGAGATATTTATATACTATGAATACACAGAGGCCAGAAAGTTGATAGGGCATGTAAGGCACTTGCCTCGCACATGGCCAACCTGGGTTCAGTTCCGGCATCCCTGATGACCCCTGAGCCTGCTAGGAGTGATCCCTGAGTGCAGAGCCAGGAGGAAGCCCTGAGCACTACCAAGTGTGACACCCACCTCCCAAAAAGCATACAGGCCAGGATCTTATCGTTACAAAATTATTTCTCTATATAATTTCTATTCCTTATAGTTTGTCTATTTCTTCTTTGTCCTCTCTTCTCATCCCCACTCTCTCTCTCTCTCCTCCCACCACTTCAACCAACAACTCAGCCAAGGAGTAGCAGTTGGCTTTTCAACTCTTACTTTCTCTATTTACAGTCAAAATTGTTTGCAATGTCCTACACCTCCTGGTTTCCAGCTGGTACTTGTATTCAGGTGCAAACAAAAGCAAGACAAACATATTGCATCTGTACCTTGAAACAGCCCCAATTGCAGGTGCTTTAAAGGACTCCCTGGGGCCCTGAAATTCAGGTGGGGCTAAAGCAGCTTTCAAGTCCTGTCTACCTGTAATTCCCCTTTCCTCTTTGCTGCTGGGCTTGCAGAACTGATAGCTGGGGTTCTATCTGGTGTCTGCCTCTGGCATGTGCAGTAGTGAGGGGCAGTTTGGTGTCTGAAATGGCTCCATCATATTTGCTTTCCAAAAAAGTATTTTCCTCCTGGACTGAAGGGAGGACCTCCAGCCTTCTGTGGATTTTCTCCATAACTCCTTTACACAGGAAAACACCCAGAAGCCACACAGCTAGTGAACAATCCGGCATTGCACCGTCTTCATGGGTGCCCCATAGCTTTCCTTCTCCATCACTGCTCAAGGATCCCTTTAAAGCAAATGTGTGTCGAGGCAGGCCAGCACTTCATTACAAGTTTTTCCTGTTATTCATTCATAACATTAGCAGAAATAATCATCCTGCCTTCATCTTGGCATGAACAAAGATATGGCATGGTTAATAACAATGTAATGTGGGGCCGGAGAGATAGCATGGAGGTAAGGCGTTTGCCTTTCATGCAGGAGGTCATCGGTTCGAATCCCGGCGCCCCATATGGTCCCCTGTGCCTGCCAAGAGCAATTTCTGAGCCTGGAGCCAGGAATAACCCCTGAGCACTGCCAGGTGTGACCCAAAAACCAAAAAAAAAAAAAAAAACAATGTAATGTGTGCAAAAAGTTTGATATTAGTTCATTACCTTCTGATAAGGAGGACCACCTAGATTGTGGCAACACTTTTTTAAACTCATGGTTTTAAAAACTTTCCCAATTGGGAAATGGACATGAAGCAGAAAGGAAGGTAAAGTGAAGTCCCTGAAAGGCGAGTGAGCTCAGAATGTAAATCAGCAGTCTGTAGATCTGGAGTTTCTTTCTGCTACGAAAGGGAGCAATCAGCATAATGCTTGACACAGTTTTTCCCAATTCTTGATTCTCCCCGAAATTCTTTGATTCAAAGTTTGGTTTTAAAAATTGGCAAATCAGGTAAGAAAAGTTCGTTTCCTCCGACATCGCTTACTATAAGACCTAGGATGGAACCCTAGAATCTTATTCCCAGGAAGATGGGGGAGGGGAGATTTTACAAGATTTATGCAAAACTTCAAAGAAAGCCCCTCCTTGCACACAACTCCCCTGCATGGGTGTTTCCTCCAGACCCACTATCATCAGCGTTGGCTTTTCTGTATGTATAATTGCGCTTTTGTCTTGGAGTTGGCTCACCTCACTGCACTGCAGTTTCAGATCCCCTGGCCTGAAGCCCAGGGTGGGGCTTTGCCCTCAGTACTGTAAATAATGGTAATTACCTTTTCAAACCTAATTTTTCCCCCAAGGCCAGGAATATCCAAAGTCTAAAACATTTTCTAGACTATCACCCCTTGTGCCTTAATCTGTTTGAATGAGCATGGAATGAGTTTCTCCCTCTTGGAGTGAACAAAATGAAAACGACCAACTCACAGCTGCCCCATGAATCAGCTTGGGCCTATGAGGCCTCTTTCTACTTCCGGATTCTGGTGGTCACATAAATCCAAATGAAAGAAAGAAATGTTGAAGTCCATGAATTAGATGAAGCAGAAGCGGATTCCATATGCCCAACATAAACTCAGTTGGAGGGAATTTATGCCTCAGCTCCAGGTTGTTAATTCCAAAACATTACATCCTACAGTATCTGTCTGGTTGACAGAGTCTATTGTTCTGATTAAGTTGACATGCATCCAAGCTTGCCTCATTAGATTTATCACCATGGTGCCAAGGCTATAATTTCTGCCTAATCTTGGTATTTTGTTTCATGCACAATCACAAGCAGCTGGTACACATGTCTGAGATCAAAACAATTAATGAACCCCCCCCCAATTTAATTCAATGGCTTTTAGCGATATAGATAGAGCAAGATTCATACCAAAGGTTTGATTTGTGAATGAGACATATTAGTTTCAAGACCACAGAATTCCTTGACTTATTTTACTTCCAGAAGTGAATTGACCGTGGAGATCTGCCCGAACATTTTGGACAGATGTCCCCAACCTTGCACTGACTCATATCAGAAGCAAATACCAAGGCCAGAGATAGAGTGGTAAACTGGAAATTCATGAAGATTCTCAAAGGATGTGTCAGAGTTGTCTGTGTATCACTTTTTCCACTGAAAGTCAAACTTTTGCCCCATTGTTCTGAGGCTTTCTGAAGTTAGTTCTCTGTCCTCATGCTATAGTACATTTGGGCATTTAAATTTGTGAGGACATTCACTGTCAGGAATGTTGTGCTAAGAGGTGCTTTATACTCGACCTACCTGAGCATGAAACCTCCTCACTTTGGACACTATCACTTAGAAACAACTTCTTCCTTGGCCTCCTTGCCTGCCAAGGAGGCAGAGAAGAGAGTGGTCTACCTCAGAGTTCTGGAGCCCTTTCCTTAAGTGCTAAATTGGAGTTATCAGAACAATGGTCCCTTCTACCAAGAAGGACTCACTGTTTTAAAGGTACTTCCTGCCTTCCACTTGGCCCCCTTCCAGAGCGTCAAGTTGGAGGTTCTGTGAGCTAGTCATGCACCTCTGTTTACTTACTCATTCATTAGGGATCGATCAGACTCATCCCCTCCTGTTTGGTATCTTCATTGATAGGTAGCATAGGCCAGTGACAGCAAGAAAAAGCCACATGCAGATGGCCTGCATGGAGAGCATAGATTCAGCTCCCCTTGGCGTGGGTTCTACTCCCCCAATAACTAATATCCCTGTGCCCAACTATGATAAGTAACCTCATTGAAGATACAATGGAAGTTAAGGAAACAAACCCATAGAATGAGAGAGGTGAGCCCCCCACCCTCGCCCCACTCAACTCTCCATCTTTAGAAGACTTAAAGCTGGCCAAAAGAATAGTACATCTTCTCTATGCTGCACACCCTCGGCAAAACTCCTTTCATGGTGATGGAAAGGAACAAACAAGAATTCGTTTTCTAGGTCAGGTCTTAAACTGAACACTAGAGATTACATGATATTGTGCCATTCTCATGTTTGTGGAGCAGAGGACCACCTCTCTGGATACTCTCTGTACCAAAGCTGTGTCTCAAACTTGACAATAAAGCTGGCAATCATTTCTCAGAGCTTTTTTCTCTCTGTTCAGCACTTCTTTCATTGAAGTTTACCTTGGATATAAGTCATGTTCCCATCACTGTGGGATGATTTTTTTTTATAACACACAGTGGCTTAGGAGTTGGTTTCTAAACCACAAGACCTCATGCTTTGGTTCATATCGGAGAAAAAAGGGTTAAGTCCTCTGGGTAAAACATTGTCAATCACTAGAGACTCTGAGATGAAAAACAAGCTGCACCTGTACATGGGCAATTTAAGAGATTCTGGTCAGCTATTTTTCTCTGCTGCTTTGTTCTGCCAGCTGCCTCTTGCTTTGGATGCAGGTGGAAGCATGGACTTTGCTATCTATAAAAAATTTAATGGTGAAGATCAACTTCCGCTTCACCTCCCCAGGGATCAAAGTTTTTGGTTGTTTTTCCCCCTCTTTTTTCTGAAAGACTAGTAGAGCGAGGCTAAGATCAGACAATGGATTTATTGTTCAGATGCCCGTTCTTCCCCAGAAAAAAGGAGCAGGAGATCTTTGGTGGATAAAATTTTCTCTTCCCAATTTGAAGGAAGTACCGGAAATAGGGAGAAGCATTCTTCCAGTGGGTGAGGTCAGGCTTCTGCTGATGGGAGGTAGGAGAATAACAGTTCGGCAGCCTCATTTTGGCCACAGCATTTATAGTCAGCCACCCTGAAGAGACAGTCTCATAGTCTGAGAGATGAAGAACATGATTATACATGGCCATAAACCATAAAGCCGATGCAAATTGAGATCTCATGCAAGTACACAAGATATGAGCAGTAAAATGTACAGATGAAAGAGAGTCTAAACATCAGATGCTCTGGTGATGAGTCTCGCAAGCACCACGATCAAATTGCCTGAGTTAATTTAATGTTTGGTGTATCCATGTGTCAAACACTAAATTAGACAACCCGTTCCATTGGATTGTGGTTGTATTGAAAGCCATAAGTTTTGATGATATGATTACATTAAAATGAAATCATGTAGGGGCTGGGACAATAGCACAGTGGTAGGGCATTTGCCTTGTGGCTGACCCAGGATGAACCTCGGCTTAATCCCAGGAATCCCATCTGGTCCCCAAGCCAAAAGCAATTTCCGAGCGCATAGCCAGGAGTAACCCCTGAGCGTCAGGAGTAACTGGGTGTGCCCTGCCAAAAAAAGAAATTAAATTAAGATCTGGAGCCATGGCACAAACTGTAAGGCTTCTGCCTTGCCCATGCTAGCCTAGGACGAACCTCAGTTCAGTCCCCCGGGATCCCATATGGTCCCCCAAGCTAGGAGCGGTTTCTGAGCACATAGCCAGGAGCAACCCCTGAGCATCATCATGTGTGGGCCCAAAACGAAAAATAAATAAATAAATAAATAAATAAATAAATAAATAAATAAATAAATAAATAAATAATAAAATTATGGGGTTAGGTGCTAGTAGGACTGATGTCTTCAGAAGAAAAATTTGAAACAACTAGGAAACTCCATACACAAAGATAGAACCAACAGAACCTACAGCAAGGTCATTGTCTTTAAAGCCAAGGAGAGATGCCTCAGCGTCAACTGTGCTGGCACCTCTATCTTGGACTTTCAGACAACAAAACTGTGAAAAACTTAGTTTTGTTGATAAGACATCTTGTGGGTGCTCTTTTATTATGGTGGTAACCCTAATAAACAACGAATACAGCCAGCACTGAACAAAACGGTATCCTATCTTTTGGAGGATTCACACTTTCATTCATCCTTTCAGCCCAGAAGGAGAAGTGACCCCAACAGACACTTTGAATCATTGCCCACACCCAGAGTTAGTAAAGGCATTAGGCCCAGGGATTCCAACTAGTCTCTCCATGTTTTTCCATGATGGCACCTGAATGAAGGATTTGGCAATATTTTCACTCATCTTCAACAGATGAAGTCTTGCACTTATCAGATGGCTGGAGAGGAATTATAACTAGTCTAACATAAAAGGTTAGATGTATTAACCTTTTTAATCTTTAAATGTGTTGCTCTGTGCCTATCACTTGGCAACTCTGTGGCCTCCATACGTCATTAGGAGCACAGGAAAGCTGCATCATTTTAGAGTCCTTGCACAGATATTTCTATTAAATTGCTTGCTTGGGAGTTGTTAGTTAATTCTTTCTTAACCTTACTCCCTTACACTTGCCTGCCTCAAAGGAAGCCTAACAAGATAAAAAATACAGAAGTAGATCTGTGGAGTTCAACAGGTTAAAAACAAGGCTGAAATAGCTCCAAGGCATGTCATATGGTTGGCTGACTAATCCACTGATATTGAAGAGAAATGGAAATCTTGGTGTCTGAGTATCTGCCAACTGTCTTTGCAGCTTAACCTGTCTTGAAGACTGTTTATTTCTGGGGAACTGAAATTAGTATTCTCAAAGAAAAATACTTGTTTCTCATATGTGGAAAGGATAAAGCTAAAAGAATGTCTTTGTAAGCATGCTTGTTCAGATAGGGAGATGCTGTTCAGACAGGCAAGGACACCATTGACTATAGAAATAGAGAAGGTGGGGATTCGAGTATAAAGAGAATTCTTATTAAGACTTGTAAAGGTTCCTTCTGAGTGAGGCCTGGACCCTTGGGACTAGAACTCAATGTGAAGGGTGGAAGGGAAAGCCTTAAATAGGTGGTAGAATTAAAAAATATTTTTATATAAAGGTAATAATATGACAAGGCAATAGAGACAAGGTCCAGGAAAACCAGTTCATGTTAGAAAGCGTGTTACAAATAGTGGGGAGTGCAGTTAGGCAGAGAAAGAATGCCTGTGACAATGATAGTTGGAAATGATCACTATGGAAAAGAACTGGGTGCTGGAAGGAAGTAAAGTGATATGCATAATACCCCCTGCAATAACAATATTGCAAATCGCAATGCTTAAAAGGTAAAAATGAAGAGAGAAAGAGACAGAAAAAGAGAGAGAAGAAAAATGTCTGCCATAGAGACAGGCAGGAGGGGCATAGGGACATTGGTGATGAGAAATATGCACTGGCGATGGACTGGGTGTTGGATATTGTATGACTGAAACTCAATAATAAACAACTCTGGAACTGTGTCTCTCACAACTATTTAATTAAATTTTTATTTTTTAAAATGCTTTTTTATGGAGGGTTGGTGAGTGGGTTGAACCACACCTGACAATGGTCAAAGTTTACTTCTATATCTTGAATAATCTCACTCTTGGTAGTTAGTGTTCAATAATCATCTGAGATTTGGGGATTAAACTAAGGCTGGCCACCTGCAAGCAATGCCTTAACCCCTATTCTGTCTTTCTGACCCTGCTACTCTTTTTATTCTCCTAGTATATAATAACCTCTTCCTAAAATTTTCTTACTATTGGTGGGCGGCACAGAGTCACATACCAGATTTATTTTTTTACAACTGGGTGCAGATGAAAAAAATCTAAGGAAAGATTTAGGTTTATAATTTGGCCAGAAGATTAGAATTGAATCTCATTCTGCCAGGGGAGAGCTAATGTTTACACCAAGAGAACAAAATCAAAGCCATTTATTAACTCTAGCCACTTCCTTTCTATCCAGACAACTCAAAGGCTTATATTTTTGAGGGAGACATGTACTTCCACCAAGTTGAAAAAAATAAAAACTTAGAACAGAATGCAATGTTTTCTTTCATCTCCCATCAAAAGATTACTTAATTTATCAACCAATATTTAAGATGGATCCACCATATGCAAAGCACAATGTTAATCTGAGAATATGAGCTCACCTAAACATTGCTTTCACACAAGGAGCCTCTCATCTTCTGGGAATGCCTATTCTGCTCTCACATGCAGGCCTGGGCCTCACTATCTTGCCATGATATTTATTCGTGGAGCACAGAGGTTCTGGTGAACCACAGAGTAACTTCATTTGTATTCTACTTAGTTTCTTTTAACCACTCATTACAGAACCTGGATTTTTTTATTTTCATTCCAGCTTTCCCCTTACCTTTAAGCCATCATTTTCTAATTCAGACAGCTTTCAGGTAAATCAAAGTTGAACAAACACATCTAGAAAAATTCCACCCTGTCACTCACTACCATTTTTTCCTTGTGCCTTGAACTCTGTAACCATTTTCTTTTGTTTGTTTGTTTTTGGGCCATACCCGGTGACACTCAGAGGTACTCCTGGCTAGGCGCTCAGAAATCACTTCTGGCAATGGGCAATCATAGGGGATGCCGGGATCGAACCAAGGTCTGTCCTAGGTCAGCCGTGTGCAAGGCAAATGCCCTACCACTGCACCACTGCTCAGGCTCCTTTTCTTTGCATGTTTGTGTTCACTATACCAACTTAAATTATAATGAAAAAAGCAATCTCATATTTAAATCTTTGTGCTTCAGAGTCTTGAATAGTACATAATGCTAGGATGCACTCGACAATTATTTAGTGGATGAAGACTCGAATAAATAATAAGAAATAAAATTGTCTAGACTAGGGGTCCTCAAACTTTTTAAACAGGGGGCCAGTTCACTGTCCTGGGGCCGGGGAGGTGGTGCTAGAGGTAAGGTGTTTGCCTTGCAAGCGCTAGCGTAGGATGGACCACAGTTCGATTCCCCAGCGTCCCATATGGTCCCCCCAAGCCAGGAGCGATTTCTGAGCACATAGCCAGGAATAATCCCTGAGCATCAAACGGGTGTGGCACAAAAACAAAAACAAAAAACAAACAGTTCACTGTCCTTCAGACTGTTGGAGGGCCAGATTATAGTAAAAACAAAAATTATGAACAAATTTCTATGCACACTGCATATATCTTATTTAGAAGTGAAGAAACAAAATGGGAATAAATACAATATGTGGCCTGCAGGCCGTAGTTTGAAGACCCCTGGTAGACAATGGGATGGATATGTTGCTTTAGACCTTGACTGTATTTGGAAGGTGCCACCAGAATCTTCAAAATAATTCTAAGTATATATTCAATTTCTCATGGACTACCTTCTATTACATAATCAGGGGATGAACTGGAAATTGGAAGATCCATTTCATCTCCTCCTCTTTCCATCTCCTGTGGAAATGAATGAACCCAGTACTGTTCACTCTACCTCAATAGAAGCAGATTCTGTAAACTGGTTCTCTACTATGATTTACCCTCTTCCAAGTGTTTGGCTATACATATTTCTATCTATTCATAAGCTCCATATAAATACAGCTTAATTGAATCAATGGAATGAGCAAGACTGGGAATGTGACTGAGTAGAAGAATCCATGTCTTGAAGGTGTTAGGTCCTAACCTGGAACATCACCACCAACAAAAAAGGTACATGCAAGAGTGTGCTGGTCTCATCCTACTAAAAGTGTTTGAAAGACTAAAATTCATTGCACTGTTTCTGGTTGGGCTATTTTTGTTAATATGCTATATCTTTGTCAATTTATCCATTTATTTTAAAGTGTATATGATACATGTGACATATAAATATGTATATACATGGCTTTTGTACATGTATATTGTCATTTGTATATAGTTATATGATATAAAAATATATACATAGAAAGATTGAGATATTGGAATTGAATCCACAATTATAAAGATAGATTGTCTTCTTCTTTAGGGGACTTCAGACCTTTTTAATATCTCTTGTGATATTTGACATCCAATATCATATAAGTTGAAGGTTTACAGCATGATTACTTGACATCCTATATTTTGAAAAACAAAAATTGATACTCATCATTTCAAATAGGTTAGCTAAATAAATCATTTCTTTCTTGTACTAAGAAACATTATCTTTTAAAATGTAATTTCTAGCAAATGTTAAATATGTCATATTGCAGTTTAGATTGAATTACCATTTCTAGTATGTATTTATCTTGAATTACAAGTTTCTATATATAAGCCCCTTGCACTTGGCACTCTGTCCAATCTGTTAAAATCATCAACATATTGAATGAGCAGACCCACAGTTAAGGGAGGTGATCTGCTTCACTTAAAGATAGAAATGTTACTCATCTAAAACACCCCATAATAATAGTTAATCTGATGTTTGAACGGGAATGGGCATCTAGTTGACCATATAACCAAATTGACATATAAAAGGAATTGTCACAGATATCTCTCCACCTTTATCCCAGCTTCCCCTGAGGAACTTCAGCACTAAGAAAACGAAAAGCTAAATTCTGCATTTCTAAGACTCCTTGGCAGCTAGATCTCTTCTTAGGGCTGGTACTTTGGGTGAAGGAAGACACTCAGAGCACAAAAAAGCAAACAGGGCACAGAAAGACTCTGTGATCAAGATATTGTTAACAGGCTCCTCTTTCTTCTTTCTTCTTCTTCTTCTTCTTCTTCTTCTTCTTCTTCTTCTTCTTCTTCTTCTTCTTCTTCTCCCTCTTCTCCCTCTTCTTCTCCTTCTTCTTCTTCTTCTTCTTCTTCTTCTTCTTCTTCTTCTTCTTCTTCTTCTTCTTCTTCTTCTTCTTCTTCTTCTTCTTCTTCTCCCTCTTCTTCTCCCTCTTCTTCTCCCTCTTCTTCTTCTTCTTCTTCTTCTTCTTCTTCTTCTTCTTCTTCTTCTTCTTCTTCTTCTTCTTCTTCTCCTTCTCCTCCTCCTCCTCCTCCTTCTCCTTCTCCTTCTCCTTCTCCTCCTCCTCCTCCTTCTCCTTCTCCTTCTTCTCCTCCTCCTCCTCCTCCTCCTCCTCCTTCTCCTTCTCCTCCTTCTTCTCCTTCTCCTCCTTCGCCTCCTTTGCCTCCTCCTCTCCTCCTCCTCCTCCTTTTCTTCCTTCTTCTCCTCCTCTTACTCCTCCTCCTCCTCCTTCCAGGGAGAAAGTACAGAAGCAAGGTGCTTGCCTTGCCTGGCGCTACCTGTGCTTCCCAGAGCAACCACCAGGGGGGTCGCTCCTTAGCACAGAGTCAGGAATAGCCCCTGAGCGCCCCTGGGTATGACCTAAACTTCTGACTCTCAAATGAAAACGCAGCAGTTTTACACCTGCTCCCTTAACTCCAATGTGGCATAGCATTTCACTAGGTGTCTAATGGGATAAGATTCACACCGAAAAGATTCCTTCGTGTGGACTCTGAAAGACAGAGATGAGTTGGAATATGAATGTATCTGTGGGTTTTTAATAATAAGCACATTTGGATTTCCAGCACCCTGTCAGGTACAGTTACAGAGGGAACATGCAGTTTCACTATTACAGATGAAACAGCTGCGGAGCAGCTCTAGAACCACTCTTTGCTGTGGCGCTAGCTCCTCCAACCAGCATGGGTTCTTTCTGCAACCTACAGTGCTGACAATGACCTCTTAATTCTGCAAACTTCTTATTAATGCAGGGGTACTATTCCCAGAGGCTCTGTTATGTGTCTTCACTTTATAACTTAGCCTAATCTAATATTCTCTTCCTGCCCCAGTTTCCCCACATAAAATTTCTATGGCATTGAAATATCTAGAGAGATCACATTAACTTAAACTGGCAGAAAGTCCAATATGGAAAGTCTGTAAAAATTCTTTGCCTCACTTCTTCTCTTTTTAGTGTTGTTGGATGGTTGCATATAAGCTTGGTGTGGAGCTCACTTAGATGAACACAGAGCATGCTTCTTAAGTAGCGGTGCTCAGACACACTTGGCTGCAGAGTGATAGAGATCACACCTCATACCGTGGTGTTGAGAGTTCCATACAGCCGACCTTCCTGACTCACATTTGGTGCATGAAAACAGCACTGGGAATCAAACTTGGATCCTCACGCTTATAAATGAGGTGCTTTTTTTTTTCTGTAGGAGGCCATTCTGAGGCCTCCTACAGAATTTCTTTTTAATTCCCAAGGAATGTATTCATTTCCCAACTTCTGCCTCCATTTCATCCCTTTTAAAAAGTTACTTATTTGTATTATGACACCATGATTTACAAGTTACTCATAATGGAATCATTTCAGGACTACAGTGATCCAACACTAATCCTACCACCAGTGTCCCCGTGCCTCCACAAATGTCCTTAGTTTCCCACCCACTCCACAACCCACCCCCTTGGCAGCCATACAACACATGTATTTCATAGCTCTTGCTCAAACCAAACTTCAAAACATGGAAAATGGAATTATACAAAATAGTAAATCTATTGAATTTTAACCTACATAAATAAAATAAAATGATTTAATACAGTATAATGCCTATTCTCCTGCATATAAATAAACTTTCAACTCTGGCATCTAAAATACATTGCATTAAGTTTTATTTTGTTCTTGGCTCTTCTTGTGATAATTAGCAGTTTCCCTGTCATAAATAGAACTTTGAAAAGTATGCTTAAATTTTAGAATTTACATGAACCAGGTAAAATCTACAAATGTAAAATTGAGTGAAAATCAGGGTAATTTAAAAAATTTAAACAGAAAGATCTGAATGACTAGGCCTATATGCATTGCATATTTTTAAAAGCCATTTTATACATAAAGACTTAGTCAAATAGTCAAATACAAAACACTGTGTGTATGTGTGTGTGTGTGTGTGTGTGTGTGTGTGTGTGTGCGTTTGAGCCAACCCAATATTACTCAGGGGTAACTCCTTACTCTGCACTTAGGGATTAATTCTAGCATGTTAGGGGACCAGATAGAATGCCGGGAATCAAACCTGGTTGGTTTGCGTGCAAGGCAAATGCTCTACCAGCTGTGCTATCACTCCAGTCCCACAAAACACTCTAGACCAAAAAAGTACTGTGTTTCCTCTTCTTCTTACTAGGCTGTCTCTTATCTTATTCTTTTATTTTCTACTTGCTATCCTTTACACTCAATAAGAGATAAAAAATCCCTCTATTTTTCTAATGCACTTAATTATTTTTACTCTCTTCTTATAGATTGTCCTGTTTTCTACAACCACTTGACTAATCAAAATTCTTTTCCTATAAATTTCATCATTTCCCTAAATTTCCTTGATAATTAAGTTTGGGAATATAGGTTGGCAAACATTAAATTACTCTAAATAATTGTTCAAGATTCTTGGGGTTCATGAGAATAACCTGAAGAAGAGGCAAGAAATGTAAGTGAGGAGAAGAAACAGAAAAATCATGAGATACTGTGGCCAATGAGAACTCCCAAGAAAGTAGAAAAAGAACTTTCTAGAACAAAACTCTCTGATGCTTCTTTAAAGCAATGTAGATGACAAAGTTCCATCAAAACCAAGAAGATTATTGAAAAGATTAAGCACTGAAAATTACTTTTCCCAACAATTTGTTTATGTGTACATTCTTAATCTCATATCTAAAAATAATCATTAATGATTTTAAAAGTAAAAATAACTTTCTAACAGATGGAGCAACAAAAATCTGTGGCAGGTTTTTTAAATATGGAAAATGTTTTCAAGGACTGTCTTTTTTCTCTGTGATACTGGATAAAATTCACAAGTAAAACTGTTATGTAACTAATGTTAGGGCTAGTTTTTACTCTGTATCTCAACGTGAATAAATTTTAAAAAATTGTTAAAACTCCGGGCAAGTGAAAACCCATAAAAACAATTGTTCCTTGCCAGAGAGGTAGCAACTAAAATCATGGAGTCCTGCTTTCCTGAGGCCTAGGGGTTGAGGACTGTGACCCTTGCACCCAGATTTGAAAATAAAAGAAAAAGATATAAAATGCCATAGAAGCATTTACCTTTCACTTTTGTTCTGAAAGTGCCTGCCAACCAGACCAGATTTAATCCCCTAATGTCTCCTGACTGATGCTTCCTAGGAGCAGCCCCTGGGTTTCAAGTGATGTACAGGAGCAAGTGCCTGTCCACTCCATGCCTCTACCCCTTTCTCTGAAGCCTTTGGCTGATGTTTTTGGTTCTGTTTGTTTTCGGCACCACTTCATTCTCATGATACAAGGTATTCAGTAGTTCATTTTTCTTCATAGTGAGGGCCAGTTTTAGCTTCACCTACATTTTATTCTTTTATTTAAAAACAAACAAACAAACAAACAAACATAAAAATGTCTCTTCCCTGCCCACTACTGCTTGCTTCTTTCTTTCATTACTTGCGTCTTTGTGAGGAAGATATGGTTTTAAGACTTCAATGCAGTCCCTGCTCCTTGGGTGATAGGCATTCAGGCCTGTCACCTCCTCGCCCCATGAAGCTACACCCTGTGCTCCTTAACCATGGGGTGGGTGCCTTTTCTCCAAATACTGACCTTTGACAATTTTTTCAGTCTAATCATTTCTCTGATAATGACATTATAGTATCCCTGGGGCTTTTCTTCATTACCCATTGATCTTCAATTGGCACCGACACCTAAAACTTTCTCTTTCTCTGCCCCACCTTGCAACATCCTGTTAATGATCTCTTAAGTATTGCTTTGGAAAACCTTTATTGGACCTGCCTTTGACAAGAAAGCCTATGGACATTCTTTCAGAGGAGAAAAAAAATTCTTTACGAAGTGAATACTCATATCCTTACTGTATCTTCTGGGGGTTGTCTTCATCAGATTTTCTAAGGGCTCATAAATTCTGAAAAGTTCTTCCCCCAAACTGTTTATTTTTCTTCATTGATTTCACAAAAGCCATGTAAGTTCTTGGTGATGTGTCAGAGTCATAAAGAAAATCATTCTTCCCGCCTTTCTGTAATCTTACTCCCTGGGTCATTCAAAGGTTACATTTAAGATTTCTTTCAGCTACTTTACTATACCAGATAGGCAACAATAAATTTTAAAAGCTATTTTTTCTACTCCACTAAAATGTAAAGATGCCCTCTACATTTAACAGAAAATACAAACAATAGCTGTGAACCTAACACATTCTTAGTAGATATGTTGATCTACCTGTTAATCTAATTAAACAATTTTTTAAACAAAAATAAGTGTTTTCAATGCTGGAAAGAGAAGACACAAATAATGCATCACTTTGATGAAATCAGGATTATCTGGAATAGATTAAATAAATTCTCTCATGTGAATACAAAACGATCCAATAGATAAGTATATAATTACACTGAGTAGGAGAGGAAATACGGTAGAATTCAGATTTATGTGCGATGCAACTGTCAAACAAAAGGGGAAGACACATGCCTGAGAAACAGCATGTGCAAGGCCAAAGCAACTAGAGAAAGTTAGTGTCCTCGAAAAACTTCGTTGTGTGAAATAGCTAGGAGACAGCAGCATGGAAAGTGTATGTTTAACTAGAGACCAGACTCGTCCGCAGGATTCACAGAGAAAGAGCTGGAATGTTAGGGCTGTAAGAGATTAAGATTAAGATTAGAATAAGATTCTTATTCTAAGAAAGTTATTTGGGTGAACATGTGAGGAAATATAAAATGTAACAAGAAAAGATTCACATAGTCTAGTTCAGAAAAGATGAACTGACATAACAGCACGGCAGTGACCAAAGAGCAGTGTAGAAAGGGTACAATTAGACTGCTAACGTAGGCAGATGGAGGTGGCAATTCAGGAGGGCTCGTCGCTCGGGCCATGAGATGTACCCGCTGAGGCAAATGTGGGAGGAAAGACAGGTGTGACAGGACATGAGATGGACAGGAGATGGCTTCCGTTTCGTACATGTTGTGCTTGAGATATTGGTAAAAATGCCTGGGGCTCTTTGAACATTATCAATTTTCTGTAAATGGTGGTGTGAAAATACTCCATTGGATTTGCTAACAAGATTATCTCCTTTCAGAAGAAAAGGAATGAAATGAGTTCATAAGGTTCCAGTCTCAGGAGGTGAGAACTCCACCATCAGGGACTCAACTAGTATATACATGCCTCTTTGGACACTAAAAAATGGCTCCTCCATCCCACACATGGCAAGTGTGTGGCCCTCAGCTCTCCACCTGAGGACAGGGCCCTACTCTTTGATCTAGCTCTGGTGTGGAGATCCTAGTCATGACCCTGCATGGACAACAGGGAGTTGGTTCCTAGCATTGCTTCCATAGTGACCATTACCCTTAGTGACCTCCTAATTGTTTTATCTTTCCCAATTTTTCACATTCCACATCTTATTTTCTTCAGTAAAGCCCACATCATACCGAGCACATTGGCGACTTGAGACACATTTGCCATCATCCTGCACCTAGCCCAGTAGGAAAGGCAAAGTCTCAGTCCTTAAACCCTACTAGTAGAGGGTAACTGCTCTTATACCAACAGTCTAGTGGTGTGACAAGAGGAAAGGCTGCTTCGGAGGAATTTATAGAATAGAAAGTTTCATGAAGCAAAATGCAGAGAATATGCTTCTAAAGTCAAGAGTGTTCCAGATGGTCTGGTCTCCCAGCAGGGTTTTCCACAGGGGCAAGGCCATGGTTCTTTAGCATGTATAAAGGGATAGCCAGTCAGATTCATTGAGAGACCTTTTCGGTTTCCCAGATAGATAGATATTTGCAATTTAAAAATTTGGATTGTATAGGAAATTAAAGAATTTGCCCTGAGATAATGAGGCTCTTTCAATCTCCTTAGAACATGCATGAATTTTGTTTTTGAAAAAGTGTGGTAAGAGGACACTGATATAAAAAGGGATTCAAGTGTTCTGTAAATGGAGGGAAAACCTCTCACAGAAAGAGACAGATGTCACTAGTTGGGGTATCTTCTGATTGTTTTCTGAGGAAATGTCCTCACTAAGAGATTATTTTAAAGGGTGAGAAAAGAGAGCAAATATCTTGGTCAATTTATGCTGCAATAACAAAGTACCGTAGACTGGACAGCTTGGAAAACAAACAGGGTTTCCTACAGTTCTGGAAGCTGGGAATTCCAAGATCAAGGTGTCAGCAATTTCATTTCCTGGAGAGGACCATTTTCCTGATTTGAAGGTCACATAGACTTGAGGCATTTTCACTTGGTGAAGAGTAAAAGAGCTCCGGTGCCTCCTCTTATATTGTGAAGGCACTCACCCATTATGGAGGTGCCACTCTCTTAACCTCATCTAAATCCCAAATGCATAATCATGGCATTACAGGTTAAGGTTGCACAAAGGAATTTAAGGAAGAATCCAAACTTTGCTGAGAAGAGATTTATTGAAGAAGGGAAAGAAAAAAGATGGAAAGAAAGGCCCTTAGGACATGAGGTGGGTAAGGTGAAGACAAAAGAATAGCCCAAAATTTAAATTATTTGCGTTTAAAAAGATAAGGGGTTCTTAATTTTAATGTGGCTTCTTATCATATTTGGCTTAATATCACCTTGTTTCTTATTCTGTAGAAATTATAGTTTTCCTAAGTCATTAGTTAAACTTTATTAAGTGATAATAATGGTCATCCTAAATATGGTATCATTTCATTTGCGAATATTTGCAAAAATGGCATGATACTATATTTAGAAATCCCTAAAGACCATCAAAAAGCTTCTAGAAACAATAGATTTGTATAACAAGGTGGAAGGCTACAAAATTAACACACAAAAATCATTGGCCTTCTTTTTAGTGATAGAGAAGAATGTCTTTAAAATAACAATAAAGTAAGTCAATGGCCTTATTAATAGTGACAGAGAACAATGGACCTTAAAATAACAATCCCATTACAATAGTGCCACAGAAACTCAAATATGTTGGAGTCAATTTACTGAAAAGGTGAAAGACCTATACAAAAAAATTACAAAACTCTGCTTCAAGAAATAAGAGAGGACACAAGGAAATGGAGACACATACCCTGTTCATAAATTGGGAAGATTAACATTATTAAAATGGCAATACTCCCCAAAGCATTGTACAGATTTAATGCAATTCCTCTAAGGATACCCATGACATTCTTCAAAGAAGTGGATCAAACACTCCTGAAATTCATTTGGAACAATAAACACCCTGCACACACAAATAGCTAATGCAACCTTAGGAAAAAGAAGATGGGAGGCATCACTCCCCCTCCCCCCCACCCCACCAAAAAGAAAAAGTGTCATCTTGCATCCTGGTGTGATGATGTCTTGGGCAAATCAAGGAGGAATCAAGGTTAAGTGAAATAATCCATCAAACTGATGAAGAAAAAAGTTGAAGGCAGTATATTTGAGCTGCTATAATGGAAGAAAATTGGAAAAGGAGAGTCTCAACCCTCATCCTCCTTTTTATTTTTATTTTTTGCTCTTTGGGCTGCATCTTGTGACACTCAGGGGTTCCTCCTGGCTATGCACTCAGAAATTGCTCCTGGCTCGGGGGACCATGTGGGACGCTAGGGATCCAACCAAAGTCCATCCTGGGTCAGCTGCATGCAAGGCAAACGCCCTACTACTGTACCCTACTGCTCTGACTCCAGCCGTCATCCTCTCAGCCCAAAGATCTTATGGGGCATTTAAAAAGGAAATGAAATTCCTCTGGAAAAGTGTATTATGGAAACGAGTTATTTCATGTTGTTGGGATTATTTAAATGATTCCTTAAAAATGAGAGGACCTGGAAATTAAAGCATTAACACATATTTTCTTTTCTGTGTCTGTTTAGTCTAGAGAAATATGGTTTGAGGGTGATGTTCTGCCTAGTTGTCCCTAATGGGCCACCAGTTTGGGCAGAGATTTTGTAGCCTGAGAGACTTGGGTGAGTGTTTTTGGAAAGTTTACCTGCTGGTGGGGGTGATGGGAAACTGGATGGGTACAGTTGGGGTTGGGAGTGGTAATGAGAATCAGTGGAAGAGGGTTTCTTTTTTTTGTTTCTTTTGGGTGTGTGTGTGTGTGTGTGTGTGTGTGTTTGGGGCCACACCCGGTGACGCTCAGAATTTACTCTTGGCTGTGCGCTCAGAAATCGCTCCTGGCTGGGGGACCATATGGGACGCGGGGGGATCAAATCGTGGTCCGTCCCAGGTTAGCGCATAGCAAGGCAAATGCCCAACCGCTTGTGCCACCACTCTAGCCTCTCTAGAGTTTCTTAAAGCTGTGCCCCATTCAGACAGCACAAGTCATCTATCCCCTTCATTCTGCAGTTCCCTTTCTTTGGCACCAAAGTATCTTTCCCTTATTGTTCCTACTGCCTGTTGAAGGGAGATTAAGACAAACACTAGCAGGCCGAGAGATAGCACAGCGGGTGTTTGCCTTGCAAGCAGCCGATCCAGGACCAAAGGTGGTTGGTTCGAATCCCGGTGTCCCATAGGGTCCCCCGTGCCTGCCAGGAGCTATTTCTGAGCAGACAGCCAGGAGTAACCCCTGAGCACCGCCGGATGTGCCCCCCCCCCCAAAAAAAAAGGACAAACACTAGCAAAGCCCGAGCATGCTTGTCTTTGTTCAGGGTGCTATCTTTAGAACATAAGGACAGAACCAAGGTCACGGGGCCTAGGATCCAATTCTGCTTTGAAGTCCTACTTTGACGCTTCTCCATCTTATCAGAGCCCGAGGAAACTGCTGAAACCAACATTGGCTTTTTTTTTTTTTTTTACATTCAGTCAGGTACAGTTTGAGGTTCTAAAGAGGAGCCTTGGTTCCATCCTTAGTTGAGATCCTCAAATATTTTCATCCTTTTCAGAGAAAATGCAGGAAGGAAATTCAGAAAAACATAGGAAAGAAAGAAGAAAAACCAACATAGGATGCCATGATGCTTTTAAAGGTTGAATTTTAAAGGTATGCTTAATGAAAGCTGAGAGTTGACAAACCCCTTAGGGGAGTTAATTTTCTTAGAAAATCCTATGCTTTTAATTTGATAGACAAAGTGTAAGAATTGCTGGACACAATAAAAGGAACTGCTTCAAAACTCTATCGCCCTCCACCTCCTGCACCACCCCTTTGAATGTAAATGTGGGCCATGCCAGGAAATGAGCCCTGCCAGGTATTTGCACGGTCTTCCTATCTCCACTCTGTCTGTTTGTTGTCTTAGGTAAACATGACCCAGTCAGGAACAGGACCCTTCTGGGCACCACAGCCTCCTCCAGGAATAAAACGCAGTTTCAATTTAGTCAGCATCTCTCTATCCCATTTTAATTTTTTGGAGTCAAATAACAAAAGACTGTACCAGAAAGAGAAAACCTATTTCTATTTCTAGGGTGGTGTGTGTGTGTGTGTGTGCGTGTGTGTGTGTGTGCGTGCGTGCGTGTGTGTGTGTGTGTGTGTGTGTGTGTGTGTGTGTGAGCACGCTTTTATGTGTAGTGGGGATCAAACCCAGGTGAAATTATTTTACTTTTCAGCTGCCTTCGAGACATAACGTGTCATTTGAGACTCCTCTCCCTTTGTTCTAGCTCTTGAACATACACATCTGAACTATGCATTGATAATGAAAACTGTCGGCAGTGTCGTGTAAGTGCAGTCACTACCAGTATGCCATTCTGCTAGACTATTGCTGACAGTGAGTTACACCGCTATTACATCGTCCTGCTATGAAGTGATGCACACATGAATTACACATCATGCAACCATTTGTCCTAGGAATGACTCTGTACCATTCAAAATGCTAAATGTCCAAGCATTTGTTAGGGGAGAACCAGAGCACAGCTCACAATGGCCAACTGCTGGTTTTAGCACAATGAAAGCCATTGTGGAGTAAATGGAACACCTCAGGTGAATGTAATTATGCAAATCTTTTCCTAACTACACTCTCAGGGCCCTCTCCCTGGTGGCCTCCCTCCAGTGGGAACACTGTCACCTTTCATTGGGAGACCTGCTTGTGCCTGGGGATCATCGCCCTCACATTCTCAGGCTTGCACATAGGGAGAACCTGCCACCCACAGGGCCTGGCAAGGGTTCACCGAAAACCGAATCCTTCTCAAGGATGGACTTTTCCACAGTATGTCAAACACTAAAAAGCATATTTTTTACTTTTCGGAGGTAGTGTGTACCCCAGATTCCAGATAATTCGAGTGTCAGAGAGGTTGGAGAGGTTCCTTTCCAAATGTTGCAAGCTCTGTAGAAGTCTCCCCCATCATCATTGCTCTTCTTTTTTTTTGGGGGGGGGCACACCTGTTTGACGGTCAGGAGTTACTCCTGGCTTGGGGGGACCATATGGGACGCAGGGGGATCGAACCGCGGTTCGTCCTATGCTAGCGCTTGCAAGGCAAACACCTACCTTTAGCGCCACCTTCCTGGCCCCATCATTGTTCTTCTTTATTCACTCCAGAACAAACCTATATCACTGCTGAACACGAATATCCCCCAAATGTACAGATGGAGCTGTTATTCATCCACTGACACAACTGTAGAATAGAAACAGAAGCCCAGACAAAAAGAGATTCTTGAAACACCCCACTTTTTAAAATTCATATCAGTCAGTGTGCAGAGGTTACTTTCCACACTTTGGGTGATTTCCCATAGTCACCAAAATAGAATTCTGCCTACAGTAGGCCATGCATAATCTGCAAAGAATGAGAGATTTTCAAATCCCACAGGTTTTGTAGGTTGTGTGAATTGTTAGTGAAGATACAAGTTTATAAGGCTAAGCTTGAATTAGCTAAATGAATTTGGAATACTTAAGTCAAATTTACTGCAAATCACTTCCATAATTTAGAATTTAGATTAAGCATGAGAAAGTTTATAGGAGGACACTTTCCTTTACTCATGTGCAAATTTTCTAATTATTGTGAGGTGGAATCAAAGTAAAATGAAAATTATTTGGGAGTAATTGAAGATGATTCTATGTATCTTTTTCTTAACCCTGCACAGAGAGAGAAAGAGAGAGAGAGAGAGAGAGAGAGAGAGAGAGAGAGAGAGAGAGAGAGTGAGAGAGTGTGTGTGTGTGTATGTGTGTACACTTATGTGTATGTGGGTGGGGCAGACACATGAGGTCTCATACAAGCGAGCCATATGGTCAACCATTGAGCAGCATTTCGGGCCTTTAATTCCTTTTTTCGGGGGAGGGACTCACCCTGAGGTGCTCAAGAGTTATTCCTGGCTCTGCACTCGGAAACCACTCCTGGCAGGCCCAGGGGAACAAATGGAGTGCTTGTTATCAAACCTGGGCCTGACCCAGATCATCTACATGCAAGGCAAGATTGTTTTGTTGTCACTCTGGCCCCTCCAAGTCCATTTTCCAAAAGAAAGAATGTGGCCAGAGCAATAGTATACCACATAGGGTGCTTGCCTTGCACGTACCAGCCCCAGGTGTGACCGCAGACCATAATTTAAAGTCTCCCAACCCTGCCAAGAGTGATCCATGAGCTCAAAGCCAGGAATAAGCCTGCTGTGTGTAGACTCCAAATAAAAAATGAATATTTGTTTCTTTCTCTTTTGTTTGTTTGTTTTTGTTTTGGGGCTGCACCCGGTGATACTCAGGGGTTACTCCTGACTCTGCGCTCAGAAATCGCTCCTGGCTTGGGCACCATATGGGACGCTGGAGGATCGAACCAGGTTTGTCCTGGATCTGCCACGTGCAAGACAAAGGTAACTAAATGCCTTACTGCTGTGCTATAGCTCCGGCCCAATTTTGTCATTCTTTAAAAGAAAAGGGATTAAGCTCTTCCAAGTGAAACTAAGATTAGTTAATGGAGTAAAAAATATTCATATACCAGAACCTACTGCAACTATACCAAAGACTTGTTGAAGAATAGTTATTGTATGTCAGAAAAAATATTCTTTAAATAAAATAACTAAGCATCTTTCTGAAGAACCATCTACATGAATTTTAAATGGCCACAGCAATGTATTCATAGTTAGAATTCTTTCCTTTGTTCCAGTTTATTGCTTTTACAAGTTTTTAATAAGATAAAACACTTTTCACCCTAAACCAAATTATATTAGCCCCGTGATCTATAAAAGGAAATTATCTGTCAGTCTTGAAACAGAATTGTACTAAAAGTACATTATAGTTATCTATTCATATAAAAGTTACTCATAAAAGTTGCCAGAGCAATAGCACAGAGGGAAAGCAGTTGCCTTGCATTTGGCTAACCAAGGTTTGATACCTGGCATCCCATTTAGTCCCAAACCTGCTAGGAATAACTCCTGAGCATAGAGCCAGGAGTCAGTCCTAATCATGTCTTTTTTTTTTTTTTTTTTTTGGTTTTTGGGTCACACCCGGCAGTGCTCAGGGGTTATTCCTGGCTCCAGGCTCAGAAATTGCTCCTGGCAGGCACGGGGGATCATATGGGGCGCCGGGATTCGAACCAATGACCTCCTGCATGAAAGGCAAACGCCTTACCTCCATGCTATCTCTCCGGCCCCCCCTAATCATGTCTTAATGAAGAACCCCCCCCAAAAAAAACCAAACAAAATAAAAGCCACTTATATAAAGTATTTCACATTCTTACTGCCAATTAACTACTACTGTCTTCTCCATTCCTCTCCTCATTTCTAGAATTTCTATGACCGGGCCCAAATGCCTCCGGGCATGCTGGGAGGCCAGGTTCAGGTTCAGAAAGTCAAATTCTATCTCACCTTTCAAAATATTCTAAAAACTATCTTAGTGAGCGCTTCAAAAAAAAAAAAAAAAAAGACAAACACAAGCAACTCACTTATCAACATTAAGATTTTAATAATATATTAGTAAATCTATCTTATGGTTACATAATCAAGAGTTTGGAAATAGAATTTTTTCATGGATTTGGTACAAAGGAAACATGCTTGTAGCTTTTCACAGTTGAGGCAAAAAAGAGTGTGGCTGGGGCCGGAGAGATAGCATGGAGGTAGGGTGTTTTCCTTGTACGCAGAAAGACGGTGGTTCAAATCCCGGCCGGCATCCCAACTGGTCCCTTGAGTCTGCCAGGAGTGATTTCTGAGCATAGAGTCAGGAGTAACCCCTGAACACTGTCGGGTGTGACCCAAAAACCAAAAAAAAAAAAAAAAAAAAAAAAAAAAAGTGTGGCTGAAAATCTGATTTATCCTAATGGCAATGCTGCCTATTGATCCCAATCTAGGCAGTAGTTTGGGGAGGGGTTTCTTTTACTTCTTTTAGCCCCCACCACATCCACTCTTTTGTTTTTACTTTTGTTTTTTGTTTTCGGCTGCCAGAATGGAAAGCTTAGATGTGGCAATCAAAAAAAGAACATTTCAGCCATGTAGTTATTAAACATTAAAAACTAAAAAGAGCTTGTTCTCTGATACCTGTAAAAAAATACCTTGAGATCAGGGCAGAATATCTCTTTTGCTTCTTTTTTTCAGACTGACTTTGGAAACCAAAGACAAGGGTTCAAGGAAAGCGAGGAGAAAGCTTGCGGAAAGCAAGTTTTCCTGCTTTCTTAGAAAAGGGAACCGGGGTGCATGCTTGGAAAACTGGAATAGAGAATTCAACCTCTAGTGTTGCAAGGTACCTCAATTGTGCTGGGAATAAACCTAGAGCACAGTTGGGTGTGACCCAATAATCAAAAATAAGAATTCCTTGTAACTAGGGTGGAGTAGTGTGCATTGCTACGATAAAGGCTAGTGTAGCCCCATACACTACTGAGTGACTAATACATAGTGTTTGATGGTGGTGATTAATAGAACAAAGAACTGATCATGATTCAAGAACCAATTCCTACTGAAAAGATATTATCAAATACTTTTTATAAAAGCTTATTGGGAAATATGAACAACTGTTTTCTGAAACATTTTCTCTCATGTTTGTCATGTTTGGGGCTGAGAGAGTGTCCTTTCGCTTTGGGAATTGGGCGATGGCTTATTGGGGCAGGAGGTTGGTTTTGGTACCTAATGAATTAAGAACTGAGGGTAAAGAGAGTTAAATAAGGAAGGATTTTGGATCATGATTGGTGGGTGAAAGGATAGAAGGATTTCTGAATTGGGGGAGGAGGGATAGAATATAGGAGGGGCTATCTACTCTTTAGGCATGGATTGTTTACAATTTGGGTTTGGCACTTAAGGGGACTCTGCTGTCTATAACCCATCCCCACATAAAAACAGACATTACCGATCTATTTGTAAATAGTTGTTAGAGGCCTGACCCTCATAGGATGAGTCTGAGCTCTTAAGAAATAATTGAATTAAGTAAAGGTAGATATTTAGCTTAGATATAGATTAGGATAGAGCGAAAGGGAGAACAAAAGATAAGAGAGAAGAGGAAAAAATAAGTAAATACAGTAGAAATAAATTTAAAAATAATTTTGGCCAGTGTATCAGAGTTGGAAGGTTTTCCAATTTCTACACACTTTATTGCTGATGAGGATAGACCTTGCTAAATAAAAGTTTCCAGATTAGATAGTGGCTGGCACATTAGGAAACACATAGCTTTATTGAGGACTATAAAAGGTGGCTACCTATGTGGTATTTCCCACAGCATCTTAGGTATTGTGATTCCTTTCCTAGAGAGAAACTGACATCATGAGTTTTATTTAACCTAGATTGAGTTGATGATGAAGAAGAAGAAGAAGAAGAAGAAGAAGAAGAAGAAGAAGAAGAAGAAGAAGAAGAAGAAGAAGAAGAAGGAGAAGGAGAAGGAGAAGAGGGAGAAGAGGGAGAAGAAGAAGAGGAGGAGGAGAAGGAGAGGAGGAGGAGAAGAAGAAGAGGGAGAAGAAGAAGAAGAAGAAGAAGAAGAAGAAGAAGAAGAAGAAGAAGAAGAAGAAGAAGAAGAAGAAAAAGAAGAAGAAGAAGAAGAGGGAGAAGAAGAAGAGGGAGAAGAAGAGGGAGAAGAGGGAGAAGGAAAGAAGTAGGGAAGAAAGAAGAAATGGTAATTTGCAAAAACGTATTTGATGAATAGGACCTGTAACGGAAGTCTGTTGTGCACCATTACTGTTTTAGTGGTCTGAGCATATTCTTCTCCAGAGATTCTCACATACCTTGACTTTGGCCTGTGATCCCTAAATAGAAAACTGCCAGGCCCTCTACAGACCTGCCTTGCAACATAATTGTAAGCTGTAAATGAGACTTGTTTGAAGTGCTACATGTATGGTAATGAATGATGCAGCCACATATGACAATGTAGTTCTGAAGTGTGAAGTTTTGAAAGGAGCCGGAATATGAGCAGTCTAACCTTAAAAATTGGTTCCAATGGGACCAGAGCAATAACACAGCAGGTAGGATGTTTGCCTTGCACACAGTCAACCCAGTTGAACCCCACCCTCAACCCCATATGGTTCCCCAAGACTGCCAGAAGTAATTTTTGAGTGCAGAGCCAGGAGTAACCTCTGAGCTGCCTCCACTGGGTGTGGCCCAAAAAAGAGAAAAAAAAAAAAAGACAAAAACCCCCCCAAAAAGTAGTTACATACAAGAAAGACTTCCATCAGGTAAAATCAAATTTTAGCTGAGTTGCAGAAGTAAGGCAGCATTCAAGTGGGACAGTCTACACCAGGGGTCTCAAACTCGCAGCCCGCGGGCTGTTTGAGGCCCTCCATACGACATTTTGTGGCCCTGCCCTAGAGGAATCTTTTTTTTTTTTGTTTTGTTTTGTTTTAGTTGTTTGGGTCACACACCCCAATGTTCAAGGCTTACTACTGACTTTGCACTCAAGGATCACCTCGACTTTGCCTCCTGCAGCCCCCAGGTAAATTGAGTTTGAGACCCCTGGTCTACGCAGAAGGCATTTGAGGTGACAACAGAGAGAGATGCTGACAGATACCACTATCAACACGCAGAGTCTGGCAGCTTTCAGTTTTTCTTTTCTCCTTACATAAAAAACAAGAAAAATATAAACATATGCTTCTATTTTACAACTATGACTCCAATGAGGCAAAAAAGAGCTTTTCAGAAGGAAGTCAAATTTCCTGAAAGGAAGTAGAGGTCGAAATGAAGAGACAACCCTTTTAGACGGAAGCTAATGCCAGGCATGAACACCTTTCTTCTTCATAGCTTCCTCTCCTGCCAGAGATATGTGGGAAACTCTGGACTTCCCACCTGCTCTTGGGCTGGAACCAGTGCCAAAGGATCCTAGAAAATTCTTGAGTGTTTGCTGTTAGGTGAGGGACTCTGGCTCTAAAGACTAACAGTCCTAAGAAGGCCCAGATGCAAATTGGCTTGAGAGCCACAGTCACAGAAGTTCTTTGAGGACGGATAGGACACTGAAGGCTCAAAAAAAAGGAGGATGAACCACATAACTTGAATCATCTTATTCAGCCTCACAATTGAGGGGGAAAATGGATGAAATCAAGACCAGACAGTTGTACAAACTTTTAGTAAAGAAAAAAAAAAAGATTACACTTGAACTCCAAAGCCAAAGTCAACGACAACAAAACCAATACCCAATCTACAACAAGCTGCAAAATTGGGGACCAGTTACACTAGCATTCTGAGGGGTAAAGGAGGGAGATATGAAATGCATGCTGGGAACAGGGCCACGTGGAGAGAGGACAACACTGGTGCTGGGACTACCCCTCATTTATTGTCACTATGTACCTTAGATATCACTGTGAAATATTTGCAATTTACTTTGGTCACAATAAAAATAAAAAATTTTTTTTTCACACACACAAAAAAAGGAGGATGAAGTCTAGCTGAGCATAGATCTAAAACAAAATAAAAAATACGTCCTGTACCCGGTGAAATCACCATGGGTATTAGGCCACTTAAACTTTCTGATAGACTCTTTGAGGTTTTAATCAGGGAGAAAAATCTCTCCACTCTCCTGAGTGAAGTGATTGCTTTTTCATCTGAACACATGGGAGAACTGACATAACTTCTGATAAAAAGATGTGGGACAAAAGTCATAGGTTTTATTGATCTTGCACCAGTCTAAACATTTTTTTCCTAATCAAAGGAATACTACAACTTAAGTATATTGCTCAATGTAAGAGGATAGTTCAATGATTGATACCATCTCTCCCTGTTCTGCCCACTTAATTTCACACACTTTCTGTTCACATGCACATTTGCACAGTTTTGACTATGTACTCTGCTTGGCAAATCTTTCTGGTTTTTACTTCCTTATTTGTTGACTTGATCAGTTGTGATTTTTGTTTTAACAATAATGCTTATTGAGGAATGGGGGGGAGTGAAACAATAAGAATCTAGGTGTCTAAGTAAGTGTTAATGTTCCTAAAATTAATATATAATACTTTTATAGGTGGGGTCTAACAATAAAAAGTAACCCATAAAATATATATGAAATATATAGCCCATATATATGTATACATATGTATATATATGATAGTGAGACCCTAAACATGTAGACACATTTCTGAGTGTCTGTGCACTTTTCCTGAGGGGGGCGTTAGCATTTGAGAGATCTTCAGAACTTCCCAGCATGAGTTGGAATTATTTTGGAGGCAAATGACAGGAACCAAATTTGACTATCACAACCAGTCACACCTTCGCTATCAAACACTCCTAAGGGTAGAGGAGAGAGGCCACTAGAGCAACTGAAAGGTGAGCTCATCTGTCCTTCTCCTTGGGTGAGTTTCCTGCCTCTTTCTCCTCAACCACTCACAGCTGCTGCAGACTTAATCTAACCAGCTTTCTTTGCCTTTTCTTATTGCCCAACCCCCATTTTCCTTGAGGCACCATGATTTGCAAGAAGTTATGATAGAGCTTCAGTGCATTCAGAGTTCTCACACCCACTGAACTGGCTATCAATTTATAGCCTGCAGACCCCTCCCACCCTCACTCCACTCTCACTTCTACCTAACCTTTGTTAAACTCAGCTCTGTAGGACAACCTTCCTCCTAGCCAACTCAAGGTATGGGAACCTCAGGTCAAGAAGGAGGCTCAACCCAGCCAGAGTTGCTGTTGGCTCAGGTTGGCTTAGGTCATGTTCCACTGGTACAGATCCTAGAAACAGAGTGTATTTGAGCCACTTGGAAGGAAAGTGCTCTAAGGAAAAGGAAGGGTGGAAGAAACCAGAGTAGGCTGTGACTTCAGGCAGAGTTCCAGCTTCAGCCTGACACTGCAGGGAGCTCTGGAGAGTCACTGTGCCCCATACAGACACAAGTCTTCCTACCACTGGTCCTCCTACCAGCTAGCTATTGGCTATCTGCTATCCCAGTAAGCATCCATCCCAGATGCATCTGTTTTCTGCATTTGGTGTTTGCTCTTGTGGGAAAGCAAAGCATGCCTGTGAATGCAAGACAAGCCTTAAGAGGTAGTTGCAGATGTGAGCTCTTAGATTCAAATGAGTCCACCAAAATGAGGAGTATAGAGAAATAGGTTCCTGAGAAAAGTATAGCATACAGAAAGTATAGTACACAGTATAGTATACAGTATAATATACAGTATAGTATATAGAAATAGTATAGTATACAGAAAGTATAGTATACAGTACAGTATACAGAAATAGGTTCCAGAGATCAATGCAAGGAACACAAATCATGGTCACCACAGCGACCTTCCAGGATCACAGGTTCTGGTCAGTGCTCTAGGTTTCTAAATATCTAAATTTAGGTCATATTGATTGTTGTCTACTACTATTGAGATTGCATGGTTCAAGTCAGTAGAAAGAGAAGTTCTTTCAAGAGAATGTGATAGATAAGATAGTAGGTGACATATGGAGTGCTGGGGATTGAATCAGGTAGGCCACATGTAAGAAAAGTGATCCATTCGCCACACTGTCTTTCTAGCTAGGCCCAGTGCTTATCCTTTTAAGACACGAAATCGGGTTGCTTTGTGATACAATCCTAGTTTTATTTCCTGTGTACCAGGTGAAAGAACGAGCCCCACATGGTTCTTAAGAAGCAATAGGAATGACCTGGGCCAAAGATTTCTCACAGGCATGACTCAGTTCCTTTGTTTCAATAAAACCAAATTTTCTGTAATTAATAACTTCAGATTTAGTGTAATTTACTTTAGGACTTCATATTCATATTAGAACATTCATATTTTTGTTTCTTCCCCACCCCAAGAAGGAAAAAACCCTATTGTATGTATGAGTTTCAGAAACCAACAAAGAAAATAAAATAATTTAGTGTTGGATTTTCTGAGCTACCAACTTTTTAGAATGCCCCGATAGCACTCTTCACAAAGTATTGCTTTAATTAGGAGAAGGTTAGAATAAAGCTTGCTTATAATACTAAAGAACAGTTAACTTATTTTGTTTTAAATTCATACTTGGTTTTTAAATAATTTTTATTTATAAGATACCTCATTCTTTACAAAGCATTTAAAGTTTATACTTTTAAGAAATGGGTATCATTCCTCAACTTTTACTTAGGAGAAAATCAAGATTTAGTGAAATTAATAACTTGACCTAATGAAAGAGGCATAGCCTGTTTCTTTGATCATCGTGGCCCAAATCTGTTTTTTTCTCATATGTTAATAAGTCATCATGAGTTTTGAATTTTATAGTAACTATGTCTCATTTAAGGTCTTTAAAATATTAATCACATCTCTTCTTACATGACATCTATACCTTTAATTTTGAAAATACTGAGTAGGGAAATAGTTATGACAAATAGTCACTTAATTTGGAAAGTATCTGCTGTTTAAATGTTTGTTTAGTTTTCAAGTATTAATTAGGATTAATCTACAGTTAATCCTTGCTGGCATGATCTTTATCTCCCCCCAACATTTTGTTGTAAATATTTTAAACATCCAGAAAAGTTGAGAAGTGTTCAAATAAACCCCATACTGTCTCTGTTAATAAAAAATGAACACTTTACAATATTTGTTTTATCATATCATCTACCCATAATATTCTTATTTCTAGTTTCTAGCCCTCCACCTGTCCTTCTACTCACTTTTTTTGTTTGGTTATTTGGGCCATGTCCAGCAGTGCTCAAGGGTTGCTCCTGGCTCTACATTCAAGGATTGTTCCTGGTGAGTTCAGAATATAGGATCTGGGAACTGAACCCAAGTTGGTTGCATGCAAGGAAAGCATCTGACCTGCTGTACTATCTCTCTGGCTCTACACTCAGTTTAAATGGACAGAAAGTTCAGGAGACAGGATAAACACTGTTAACACTATTGCTTTGTGAGTAAAGGCTCGTTACTTCACTTTGGCACTAAGTCATGCAGACAAAACCCACTGATGATCTGAAAATCTACTTGAAAGGAATGGTGCCAATAAAAGCACCAACTGCAATTGGTTTCAAAATGACTTGCATAGTCAGAGTAGAGGCATTGCCTGTCTGCTCAAAGCAAGATTGCAACTCTTGTCCACTGGCCCAGAGACTGTTCCTATATTCTTTACTGTAGATCTAATTCTGACTCATAGTTGAAGTCCTTTTTCACTTCTGATTCTTCTTTCTCAATTGTAATGTTAAATAAAAGAAGACACGAGGGAAACAAATCCATAATCATATAAGGGTTGAGGATCACTTGGTGATTCAATTCCTGTATAAAATTATAATGCCCACAAAGTTCAATAGATGGCCTGTATTCGGAAAATGCTTCTTCATGTCATTTTCTATTCACTTCAGGCAAGTACTGCATCTAATGGGTCCAATCTTAAAATGAGTTTGAAACGTATGACTATGACAGTCCCACAAATTCCAGTGTAAGTTAATTGTTTCTGCAAATTAGTGGGGGAAATTCTGCAGCTGCTTGGCACTGGCCATTGGGGTTTCTCCAGTAAATAAAGCCCAGTGACTTCTCCTTTCTCTGCTAAAACCACAGCCACTCAGTTTGAGGATAAACAGATGTTTACAAAATATTGCTGCCTACTAAAATAGCACTCGTCAAGGAACAGTTAGAAAAATGGTAAGGAAACTTTGGAGGAACTTACATGCCATCAGAAGAGTAAGGAAAAAATTGATTGTTATCTACATCTGTTAATGTAGCTGAAGGAGTGTTGAAGTGTTGAAGGAGGAGAAGAATGAGGTACATAGCTTTACTTAAATTTTCCTAACCTTTCTCCCAGTTATATTAGGGTCTTGGGTATACTGGAGACAATATAATTTTATAGTTTAATAGAAAGGCCTATGCTTACATTCAGTGATGCTGTATTATTTTGAAATGCTTATTACTGACTGTATTTGGAGATAAGATGGGTTTCTTATGAGAAGAGGGAAATAGTCATCTCTCCACATACATACACAGAAGAAAAGGCATATGAGGACACAATGAAGGTAACCCTCTACAGCCAGAAAGAGAAACTTTCCCAGAATCTCAGAATGCCGTATAGTCCTAATAGACTAGAAGAAAAGATATTAAACCATCTAGTCTGTGGTGTTTTGTTATGGCAGCACAGGATAACTAATATTAGTGGTAATAATGAAATGGGAACCTAAATTTAACTCCTGGTCAAACATAATATTTGCTCTTTTGATCTAATGTTAAAGTTTGGGGCTGGGCAGTGGCGCTAAAGGTAAGGTGCCTGCCTTGCCTGCGCTAGCCTTGGACAGACCGCGGTTCGATCCCCCGGTGTCCCATATGGTCCCCCAAGCCAGGAGCAACTTCTGAGCACATAGCCAGGAGTAACCCCTGAGTGTTACCGGGTGTGGCCCAAAAAAACCAAAAAAAAAAAATAATAATAATAATTAATGTTAAAGTTTGGTAGCATGATATATAAAAAGAGACATTACTTGACACCACTGAGGTAAAGAATTTCTGTGCATTACCCTAGTAATACATGAATTCCTTTTGTTATATATATATTTTGTTATATATTCCTTTTGTTTTATATATATATATATATATATATATATATATATATATATATATATATATATATATATATTTTGGTTTTTGGGCCACACCCGGTGATGCTCAGGGGTTACTCCTGGCTATGTGCTCAGAAGTCGCTCCTGGCTTGGGGGACCATATGGGACACCGGGGGATCGAATCGCAGTCCGTCCAAGGCTAGCGCAGGCAAGGCAGGCACCTTACCTTTAGCGCCACCGCCCGGCCCCTCCTTTTGTAATATTAATATCCATACTTGGAGTTTACTTTTCTCTTACAACTTGGGCTCTGTGAAGACCAAAAATATATTTCTTTTTTTTTCTTCAGGGGAGAGTGCGAATGCAGTCCCCAACCAACTCAAATTATGCAGTTGAGTTTCCCACATTTGGGGAAATTGCAGGGGTCAGCACATCTGGAGTGCACTGGATAAGCCTCGCACTGGGGAAACCATCTTTGTGATCATGGTATCCACCCTGCTAGGTAAGTATGGGAGAACATATTTCTTATTCATTGTTCATTCCTGGCATCTGACATAGAGAAATCATGAACTTTAACCTCTCCTACAGTTTTTCTGCTTCTCTAGGCTAGGATTTTTCAACATTTACACCTGAAGACAAGTGCAGGCCCAAGAACCTGAAATTGAAACACCAATCTAGTCAACTAATACTCAGGAAGGACTTTCTAAGAGTTAGGTCCTGTTCCCATGAAAGATAATAACAATACAGAGGTCTCAGTAGAGACTCAGAATGAGTAGACTCAACAGCACCTTGGACTTGATTAAATAGAGAATTTTCCAGATCCTATATCAAACTACAGATTCAAAACTATGTGGGATGGAGAGTAGAGATCTGTGTTTTCATAAGTTCTTCAGTTGATTTTGGTTAGACTTAAGCTTGTAGTAGTGATTTCTCCAACCATTATTATAGTTGCTCATGTTCCTCCATTTTGGTGGAAAAGGTAATAATATCTAGCCCTAGGTATTGCCGAGAGCCCAGGGATAGTGTTCAAAGAAATGGCATTTACTAGTTCACTAGAATCACCTGAGTGCTTTTTGAAATTAACAAATTCTGTATTTCTACCCCTGTTTCATTGGGTCGTATATGGAGCCTGGATATTCATTTTTTTAGACATTGCCTACTGGATTATAGGTAGCCAAAATTGAGCAGAACAAAGTTAGTTAGAAGACTAAAAAGGGAAAAGGTGATTGAACTTGGAACAAAGATTTTAAATAGTAGGTATAATCATGTGGTTATCGTATTGTAGTTCAAATGTTGACAATTATTTTTGATTCAATCTAAATTTAAATCCTAAACAAAATTAGTCATGGCAAAGAATCAGGAAAAAGACCCAGGAAGTGGAGAAAATATCAACTCAATCAGTATGTTGATTTAAAGCAAAATTCATTATCTTCACCATTAATAATAGAATTATGAACATGGTTTTTCAATAACTTTTGTTCAAGACTCTGAGCTTGAGGGTGAGAAAACTAGTCTGCAAAAGGCTGGTGATAAAATATTTTAGTCATTGTTGGCCACATGTCCTGTCTTGCAGCTACTCTACTCTTGCCAGTGTTATGGGAAACTAGCCATAAACAATATGTAAATGCAAAGGGCATGGCTGTGTTCCACTGAAATTCTATTTACAATAACAGACAGTGGGCCAGATTTTCCATCTCTGGTCTATAGTATGGATTTTTTTGTTTTGTTTTTGGGTCACACCCAGCAGCACTCAGGGGTTACTCTTGGCTCTACATTCAGAAATCACTCCTGGCAGGCTCGGGGGACCATATGGGATGCCAGAATTTGAACTACCATCCTTCTGCATGCAAGGCAAAGGCCCTGCTTCTGTGCTATTGCTCCAGCCCCTGGTATAGATTTTCTATTAGGAGTAGAATCAATGCAAGTGGTCTATGACATTTGAATGCACGGTGATACAGTTGGCTACTTGGCTTAAATTAAAGAAATTAGCTTAAGAGACACAGCATAACCATATGTCAAATAGTTTTTAAGTGATTCAGAAGAATACTTTATTTTAGTTCTTTGGAATATAAAGAATCCCACCTTCATGCAGTAATTGTGGGACTAGGGTTCAAAGATGGAAGGACCCCAAAGCATGGAAAATTTCCCCCTTATTATACTATGGTACTTAGTTGTCTAGGGATAACACAACTCTAATTTACCATACACTAGGTAGGTGCACAACAGAAATGAGTTTTGTCACACTCTTGGGTCAGGCAGACTGAGATGCAGGTGTTAGCAGGGTGTGGCTCTTCTATGACCTCTGCCCTTGATTTGCAGTGCCATCATAGGGTTCTTTTTCATTTTGATATCATGATATTAGCTTACAAAGACATGAGTTATATTAAATTATCATAACCATGTCTTTAAAGGTCCCTGTTTCTAAATATAATAACATTGGAAGGTACTGGATATTAGGACTTCATCATAGGTTTTAGATAATGGACATTATCTACCTGAAACAGTCATCAAATCCATGACCTCCAAGAACAATACATATCAAACACATCACTTAAATTATTGTTGTTTTGCTTTGGCAGTATCTTTGCTTACTCACTGTTAGAGCTGAGTTTATTTACAGCTGAACTATTTAAACTCATTTTGTAACTGAAAAAAATATAGACTTGAAGAGATGAAGTCATAGATAGGGTAGAAGTAAAAATGTGCAAAGATGGGGAAATCTACCCGTCTTTCATGGACTTCCAAATTGGATGAATGAATACACGTTGAACATTAGGTTAGACACTGGAGAGAATTTGACCCTGACATGGTTTACATATGTACTTACCTGGAAACATGGACAGTTAGTGTGGGCTTGAATTACTCAAAATTAGGAAGTACTTTCTAAATTTTTGCTTTTAACTCTCACACTCTTTTTGTATTTTATGGTATCATCAGTTATCAGACTTATGAATGTGGATCAGAAAATAGTACAGAAGATAGGCACTTGCTTTGCACCTGGCAAACGGTTTACTTCCAGTACCATCTATAGTCCACTGAGCAACGCCTGGAATAATCCTGGGTACAAAATTAGGAGTAAAACATGTACACCCAGTTAAGTATCCCTCAGATAAAAAAAATAACAAAAAACCTTATAAATTTATTAACATCTTTTAAAGAAAAATAAAACTATGTTTAGAGATGGACAGATGGCTCAGACGAGTGGGGATGCAGTCGGAGTCTGAGGTTCCATCCTTACCACTGCTTGATCTTCTGAGCACCACTAGGTGCAGCCTCTGAACACTATCACAAGAAAACCCCAGCATAGTGAGGTGTTGGGCCCCAACCACCACAAAGAAAAACAAACCCTTATCAAAGATATCTACTAAAAATACATTTTAGCTTTAAAAGATTATGAACATTAAAAAAATAACTCTGAAAGGTATCATATTTTAGTATTTTTATAATAGTATTAAGAATATATTGTTCCACCAATAGTTTCAAAAATCACATTTATCAAATGATATATTTTTTATGCTGCCTTGCATGGAAAATGCTAATAAATATTTTCTAGTTTAAGTAAAAAAACTGTGATTTATGTTATTAATAGTTGGGTTTTAGATAAACAATATTTTGACACAATCCTCCCACCAGTGTCAACTTCTCTCCATCAGTGTTCCCAATCATACATTTTCAGTGTTGAGTCTGTGCTTTGTATATATACTATACCACTCTCCCACAATACTGGTATGACTGGGGCTCCTAAAACCTGTTTCCCATTATTTCCCTTTCTAATTTCTTCCTTACCCCTTTGATTTTTTTCATTCTCTCTCCTCTCTATACCCTAGGGCCTAAGCATAACCCCTTACACTAACACCTCTTTATCTAGTTATTTTCTGTATTAATGATAAGTGAGATCATCCTGTGTTTGTCCTTCTGGCTTACTTCCCTCAACATGATATCTTCCCATTCTAACCAAGTTGCAGCAAATTGCACGATTTTATCTTTCCTTACAGCTACATAGTATTCTATTATGTATAACACATCTTCATAATCATTTATCCATCATTGGACACTTATGTCGATTCCATATCTTAGCTATTGTAATAAGTGCTGCAATAAATAATGGTGTAATGCTAGTAAATATTTGCTCAAAAGGTACATGAGTTATACTGCTGGCAAGTAATTTTTATTTGCTATTTTCTATTTTATTTAACATATATTTATACCACCTATACTATGCCTCACTCCAATTTTGTCTGACTTTCATAAAGAGATACATGTATTCAGTGCACTACTTTGAGTCGGAATAATCATTTTTAGTATCTTTTTATTTAAATAGGCTTGAAATCGGGGAGGGAAACATTAGAGATGATGGGAGTAAAGCCAAGTGGCCACTGCTGTAGCCAGGGGTCACTCCCAGTTCTTCAGGCTGTACATAGTCTGTACACAGTGGTTGTAATGCTGCTTACACTGACTCAGAGGCTGAGCAAGGTGGAAACGAGAAGGTGGGAGAGATTATCCATTGTTAAATAATCGGAGCCACCAAAGACGAGGTAGATGAATTGAATTTGCATTCTTTAGAAATGTGACTGAATGAAAACAAATCCTATTTCTGTTTATAACATCTGCCCTCAAACACAAGGTGATTTGTGATTTGTGAACCTATAAATTAATGTTTTGTAGCAGGAAAACCTCACAATTCTATCCCAAGTTTTCTAATGTCTTTGGATGATTTCTTTGAATTTATTTTTCTTTGATCTGAGGACCACTGAGTGCTCTGTAACTATATACAGGATTAAATCTTTTTTCTATTTAAATAGAAATCCCAAAGAACAGAGGTATAAAGTGACTTGAACAACTGGGAATTTGAGGCAAAGACTGGTTTAGAAACATGGATTTCTGGGTGAGAACTGTTTTGTTTTATATGCAAAATGTATTGATATGTAAGTTCCTCGTTGGTGGATCATGTGCAATTGAATCATGTTATTAATGATATTCAATGAACTATAAGTAAAATGTGTTTCCTCTGCATATTATAAAAATAAATTGATTTCAAAGGCCAAGGTCGACCTAAATTACCAACAACTCTTTCTAGCAGAGAATCTCTCATGCTTCATGTAAATTAATGAGCACTTTAATTAAATATATGGTCCCATAAATACTAAAATTCATGGAAAATATATTTATAGGGTAAGTGTGAGAGGATTTTCCCAGGGCAGGGTTGTTTTTGTTTTGTTTTGTTTTGTTTTGTTTCTTTTCCCCCTCAAACCACCTGCAAGAACCACCAAGAAGCTGAATTATAACATTCCTAGGTCTTTATCTGACTCATGAATCAGAAACTTAAAAATGAGGTCTAGCATTTCTATTTAAAGGGACGAGAAAGGGCTGGAGAGATAGCATGGATTTAGCGCATTTGCCTTGCATGCACAAGAACGGTGGTTCGAATCCCGGCATCCCATATGGTCTCCGGTGTCTGCCAGGGGCGATTTCTGAGCATAGAGCCAGGAGTAACCTCTGATCGCTGCAGGGTGAGACCCCAAAAAACAAACAAAAAAACAAACACAAAATAAAGGGATAAGAAGAAGGCCCAAAAGACCTGTATGTGGGAAACCCATCTTGGTACCAAAATGATTCCCTAAACATCATTGAGCTCAACTCTTGAACAGGAATAATGCCCAGTCGCAACCTGGTATGACCCAAAGACAACCAAATAAGCAAACAAAATCCCCATTCAAACGTAATTCTCACGACTGAGAGAAAACAAGCCAGGGGAGTATGAGTGGAAGAAGTAACCTTGAATAGCTTACACAGGAAGTACTCATTTAACAGTTTCCATAGTTTCCTAATTTTTAGAAAAATCAGATCTAACAAAGCCATTGTTTTTGTTAATCTACCATAGGTCAATGGCTGTAAATAAGATTCCTACAGTATTTTCTAAGTTATAAAATAAGCTTCTAAGTTAAGACTGCAAATAGTGCTTATATGTTTTTTTAAAAGGAGTACTCAGTGTGCTTCTGATGTCCTCTGAAAGTGGATTACAAGAATGTGTTCTAAAGGCAGAATAAATACAAATGCAAGCTGAAGACACCTTCAAGAACAAATATTGACAGGAATACATAATGGACAAATAATCAGCCCAATCAAGGAACATAAACTATTCAAGTCAATGAGAGAATTGGCTTCTAAAAACAAGGAAGATTTTAGATAAATTACTGGCTGTTGATTGGACATAATTGGTTCTTAAAGGAGAAAACAATTTATGCAAATAATTCTCCCTATACTAAATTACTCTGTAGGTGATAAAATTTTAAAATAGTATCTATGTGCATTTGACCAAAGATATTTTTGGGGGGAGCCACACCCGTTTGATGCTCAGGGGTTACTCCTGGCTAAGCACTCAAAAATTGTCCCTGGCTTGAGGGGAACATATGGGACACTGGGGGATTGAACCGCGGTCCTTCCTTGGCTAGCGCTTGCAAGGCAGACACCTTACCTCTAGCACCACCTCACCGCCCCATCCCAAAAGATATTTTTGAGATAATTTTCTGGAGTATGTAAAATTATTTTGAAATAAAGAAGCAGTAAGAAACATACTATGTACAACTAATTATGTATAAAATTTAGATTCAGTAATCATATAGATTTGAATTTTAATGGTTATCAGAGGTTATGAAAAAAGGACCTGAGAACTGCTTATATAAATCAGGTATAAATTAATTATTTAATTTTCCTGAAAACTCATTTAATAACTCTCCATATCTCCAAGAACAAAATTCAATCTCTTTAAGAGCATTTGTTTGACTTCTCTTTTCAATGTCCCTTCTTTCCATTCCCCAGCTTTCATTTTCGTTTCTCTCACCTCCTCAGACATCACCAATAATCCTCTCTGTCATGATTGATTCTTCTCATCTTCTTTCCTCTTTCCAAACATACAATGAGTACTTTACACCTATTGTGTTGTTGCTAAAAAAATATCATTGACAAGATAAGTAGACACAGTCAAGACATGTTTCAACATTCAAGGTAGAGTTCTTGGGTCTGTTTGAGCTTTTGTGTGCAAGAAGGGTGTGATAAAGTAAATGGGACAATCAAGGCTGATACATTTTTGGCTAAACAATGAAGAACTTATACATGCAATTATAAATCATTAGTATAAATTAAAGAAACAGGAGCCTTGATTGATAATGTCTTTTGTTTCATTCAGAGTTATATAAAAACATGAAATATATATATATATATATATATTTCAACATGAAATAGGATAGGATTGATAGGTTAAAATGAGTTTCTGGAAAGGAATTTAAGTTGAAGATAAAAGTGGAGCTTAAATTAACAACAGTAATGAAATTCCATAGGTAAGGTAATGTGGAGAAAGAAGGAAAAGTTCACAGAAGGCCAAAGGATGGATGAACAGCAAACAGAAGAAATGGATGATGGAAAAGGGAAAACCAGGGAGAAGTGTCCTGAAGCAAGGCTGGGAAAGTGATTCAAGAAAGTCCTCCTAGACTTAATGAAAACTGGTGGTTGCCAGAAGGAAAGTGGAGGACAGATGGGGGCAATAAAAGGGATGGCACAGGCTCATTGATGGCAGCAGTGGTGGCAGTTACACATAGAGAAATGTGAAGCTAAACCCATACAATATAATCCATAATATTGTAAGTCAATGATGAGTCAAATGAAAAATCAATTATGAGAGCAGAGAAATAGCTCAAAGTACTGGCTTATTCTTTGCATGTACAGGGAACAAATATTTCACCTATTCCACATGATCATCAGAGCCTTGGTGGTTCCCCAGCTCGGCTCAGACAGAACCACATCAGCAAGCAGATACCAAGCCTGATTGCTGGAGGACCACTGAGAGTGTTTCGTCCATCAGCCCCCTAGTCACCTAAGTGTTGCATGGGAAACTTCCATACCTTTGCCCCTTTTATTTACAGATACTCCTTGCTTAACAACTTAGCGACCTCTTGCACTTACGACCATCTCTTCATTGTTATTTTATTTTATTTTAAATATCCTTTTTCCATCTTGTACACTCTACAGTACAATACTGTGGTTTTTGGTGCTTTAATGAACCTACTTTACTAACTTTATGTTCTGTAATCCATTGCAGTACTGTGTGTAAATTACACAGCCTATGAAAATTAAAACAAGTGGAAGTTTTCAGCTTAATTTTTCTTGGTATTTTACTTATTCAGAATACTGTATTGTCAAGTACTATGCATATACTGTATTACTGTATACAGTACATGCAGTTCCTCACTTAACAACTAATTTGCTTAACGACCAAGTCTTTGAAATGGAACTTGGTCGTCAAGCTAGGAGTATCTGTATTAAAAAACATTTTTATTAAAAATGAGAAAGTGAGAATATTACTTTTGTTGAAGGCTGCATATAGGTGAAGAGAAATGAGGCCTAAGCCATGACCATTGGATTCAATAAAATGGACATCACTGATGTCATTGACAAGGCCAGGATGGTAGAGCAGGTACAATGGAATTTTATGTGGTATGGGCTGTAGAAAGATGTGGCATGAGAAAGTGGTGACCATGATCACAGAAGAGCCCCTTAAACAACTTAACTGAGAAGAGGCACAGATATTGGGGACCTATTGTGCACTACTAGATAAAGAAATGATGTGGGGGGAGGAGGAGGTTGGGCCACACTCTGCAGTGTTGATGGGTTGCTCCTGGCTCTGCACTCAAAAATTACTCTTGGCAGGTGCAGGGGACCAAATGGTATGCTGGGGATAGAACCTGGGTCAACAGTGTGCAAGGAAAATGCCCTCCCTGCTGTTCTATCACCCCAAGAGATGATTTTTTAATGACTGGGAGATGTAGAATTTAAGTGTTATAAGAATGACTCAGGTGAGAGAAAGACACCTACTCTTGATGCAAGAGAAAGACATAAATGTCTACAAGATGAGTCCCTGGCAGATACAAGGGATGATTAGTACTTTTAAATAATGTATTCCCAAATTATAGCTGGGAGTGTCCACTCAAAATTGAGTACATGTGCAGGTTTCTGGATGGCTTTTGTGTAAGATGATTGTTTCTATTTTCTCATAGGGGACAAAGTATAAAATTCTAGTACAGAGCTTAAGCAAAAGTATATACTACAGAATGTACTTGGCTAATAGAATTCTCATTTGCATTTTGCCATCATGAATTTAAAGACATATAGAATGAATTGATGCAAATTCAAAGACATAAAAATATAATGATTTGAATTTGAAGGCAATCATTATATTTGGATGTTTTCTCCACCATATCTCTATTGCTACACTTATATCAAGGCTCCTCTTACTCCTCCCCTTAACCTTAAAATTAACATTAAAATAATCTTTGGGGCCAGAGAGATGGCATAGTGTTAAGGCGTTTGCCTTGCAAGCAGAAGGATGGTGGTTCGAGTCCCCGCATCCCATATGGTCCCCTGGACCTGCAGGAGGGGATTTCTGAGTGTGGAGCCAGGAGTAATCCTGGAGTGCTGCTCGGTGTGACCCCCCCAAAAAATAATTTCTTAACTATTTAGAGACCAAGTCTGTGGCAAAGTTTCATTGCTCTCATGCTCTTCTACATTAACATAGTCTTAACCCCACTGTGATGACTTTTCCATAACCACTCCCATTAGAATGCAAGCTCAGAAAGGGAGAGATTTTTGTCTATACTGTTCCAAGTTCTAACTAACTTCAAAAACAACACTTAATAGTTTTAATAGCTATGAAAATATATATTAAAGAAGTAAGACCTATAAAGCAAATGTCAATTCCACCAATTTCCATATTAATCTTAAGACTATTTCCAAAGTTAATTTTGAAACTTTTTACCTGTTAAATCACACTGACAAGTTACTAAATCACTATGATTTTCTAAGATTTAGAGGTCTTATTTTGCAATTTCCGAAAATACTCATTATAATTCATTCAATTTAATTTCATTCTTTTCCTTTTTTTCCTAAACTGGTGTGAATTTTAGTGACCTCCTTTAACTATCTTTTAAAAATGACAAGTTAAAAAAATTTTTTGTTTTGTTTTTGGGCCAAATCCGTTGATGCTCAGGTGTTACTCCTGGCTATGCTGTCAGAAATAGCTCCTGGCTTGGGGGGACCATATGGGACATCAGGGGATCGAAACTTGGTCAATCCAACAATAGTGCTCACAAGGCAGATAGATGCCTTGCCTCTAGCACCACCTCTCTGGTCCCCAAAATTATTTTTATAGTAGTAAGTGGATAAAGCAAGTCCCAAATTTATATTTTAAGTAGAATGTAACAGAATAGCATGCCATATTTTATTTAATTTAGAATATGGATCTCTTTGTTACAAAACAAGAAAATATTTTGAATGACCAGAACAAATAAACCATTTAGAGATGTTTGTGAAATAGGTGATTCATGAATGAGTGTTTTGTATATACAAGCTAAATTCAATCTTCTTTTAATTGGTTTGGTTATTAATTACTAATTCTTTTTTTTTTTTGATTTTTGGGCCACACCCAGTAACGCTCAGGGGTTACTCCTGGCTATGCGCTCAGAAGTCGCTCCTGGCTTGGGGGACCATATGGGACGCCGGGGGATCGAACCGCGGTCCGTCTCCTAGGCTAGCGCAGGTAAGGCAGGCACCTTACCTCCAGCGCCACCGCCCGGCCCCTAATTACTAATTCTTAATAATTGGATTGCCTACTTGTTGCAATATGTTTATTTTAAGTTTGAAGAATGCCAAGTTACTCAAACCATTTATTTTAATAATTTATCCCTCAGGTTTTTTTTGCAATCAGTAATGGACAGTATTGATCTATATTTGACATCCTCCATGGCCTACAATAACTTAGCTATGGAGCATACATAATAACAAACATCTAGATGATACTTTATGTAATAAGAGTTCATTAACTCATTTCAAAGATTAAGTTAGTCTCAAAAGGTTAATGATATGTCCAAGCTCAAACTGCTGCTAAGTTGCTTAGTCAGCATTCAGAAAGCACTTGGAAAAATACAACTATAAACAGCTTCAAGTAACATATTACTGTCTATGATAAAGACAAGAAGAATGAAGAATGAAAAGATTAGAAATTTAAGATGACAAGTTACTGTCTCTAGGAACACCAACATGTGTTGAAAAGTGTCAGAGCCAAACAAAACCCAACAAGAGAGGGTTAACAGAGAGTGGCACACATCACAAAAAACAAGAACAACTAGTGCTGACAGGGATGTGGGAAGAAAGGAATTCTCATTCACTGCTGGTGGGGATGCTATGTAGTCCAGCCTTTATGGAAAACAATATATATAAATTACTCAAAAAACCTGAAAATTGAGCTCCCATATTTTCCAGCAATACCAACCACTCCAAGGAATATTTCCTAGGAACACAAAAACACAATAAAAATGTCTTCTGCACATCTATATGCATTGCAGTGCTATTTACAATAGCTATAATATATATATATATATATATATATATATATATATATATATATATATAAATGTATGTATAAATAACCCAGTTGCCTGACAACAGATGAGTGGTTAAAGCAACTGTGGTACATAAACACAATGGAATACTATGTAGCTGTCAGGAAAAATGAAGTCATGAAATTTTCCTATACATGGATGGACATGGAAACTATTATGCTGAGTGAAATAAATCAGAGGGAGAGAGATAGACACAGAACAGTCACTCATCTACTGGATTAAAAAAAAAAAGACATTAGCGTAACAATAGAGATGAAGGCTGAAAGGAATGGCCCATGGTATGAAGCTTACCACAAAGAGTGGTGAGTGTAGTTAGAGAAATATCTACACTAACAACTACCATGACAATGGTAGTGAGTGAAACCGAATGCCTGTCTGAAATGCCTGAAAAACAGAATGCCTGTCTCAAATACAGGCAGGAGGTAGGGGAGGAGGAAGAGAAAAGCCATTGTTGGCAGAAAGGTTTCACTAATAAAGGATTTTTTGTTTGTTTGCTTTGTTTTGGGGTCACACCCAGCAGCACTCAAGGGTTACTCCTGGCTTTACGCTCAGAAATCGCTCCTGGCAGGCTCAGGGGACCATATGGGATGCCGGGATTCGAACCACCAACCTTCTGCATGCAAGAAAAATTATTTACCTCCATGCCATCTCTCTGGCCCCTGTTTCTTTTTTTATGGCTGAAAACCAGCTACAAATATGTTTGAAATCATGATGCTTAAATAAAGATGTTAAAAAACAAAAACAAAATAACACCATCATAAGGTTAGAAACAGGGTTTAACTGAGGAAGAGGCAAAGCAGAGAGGCCAAGGGCCTTTCAGTGAACCCTGTCTGAGAGAATTCATTATGCATTTGACAATTCAAGGTGTGATCTTGTAAGAAATGACTAGTGGAAATAATAAGGAATCAGTACAGAGGGGATATTGTAGCACAGTGAAAAGAACACTCATCCAAGAGAGAGAATCCAGTAAAACTTCTGAGGAGCGTGTTAGACTGATGGATAACTTGGAAGCCACTCTGTCCTTGCCTAACAGATGTTATGTCATCTAGCTCTGCTTTCTGGAGCTGACCAACTCTCTTTCACCGAGGTCCTCCTATTCCCTCTAGCTTTTTTTTTTTTTTTTTTTTTTTTTTTTTTATGTCAATGAGGATTCAGCAGAGAGGGGAGAAATAGGAGAAGTAAAATGAGGAGTAATATGACTCTAGCCTCATGCGCTCTTCACAGGGCATAACTCCTCTAAAGGGCTTCTGTTTTGGGGGGCATATTTCCCTCCAGGTGGTGGTATTCTTCAGTTTACACTCCTGTAAATATATCATTAGCACAATCTTCCTCCTGGTCCCTCCCCAAATTCTTGAATATAAATTTTCCTTAAATTTTCAGAATTTCAATGCTGCTGAAACTCTCTTGATGGTTCTCTTCAGTTGTTAATCTGTGCAATTGTCTTTTTGAAATATTGAATTTTGTTTAATTATTCTTCTAGTAATGATTCTTGGCTTCTTCACAGTAAGCTCAGTGCATGTGCAAGTTATGAACAGAAAAAATAATCTAAGTTTGCACCCTTTTTAAAGAAGTAAAACTATCATCAATAATCACCAGTCAGAAAGCAGTCATAAGTATGTAAAATAAGGGAATGCTTTATTTCACTACAAGGCAGTTAAGTACACTGTCATATCAAAAGTTCAGTGCTGGCCATCTTGCACCAAATGTTCTTTTTTCTTTTTCTTTTTTTTTGGTTTTTGGGCCACACCCGGCATTGCTCAGGGGTTACTCCTGGCTGTCTGCTCAGAAATAGCTCCTGGCAATTTCTCCAGGCACAGGGGACCATATGGGTCACCGGGATTCGAACCAACCACCTTTGGTCCTGGATCGGCTGCTTGCAAGGTAAATGCCGCTGTGCTATCTCTCCGGGCCCGCACCAAATGTTCTTAAGGCAGCAACTGGCTAGCCACTCTAGATTTGTGACTGGTGTTTTTAACACAGGCTCTAACACCGGCAATTCTAAGACCGTGGACATAGAAACCAAGGGGGAATTTTGATCAAACATATATTCTCTGTATTGAAGAACAGTCAATCAGTACTTAAAACAAAACACAGGACATCAACAACATAGATCTCCCAAAAAAAGAAGTGCAATGCATGCTCTTAGAAAACAACAATAACAAAACAACAACAACAATGCAATATCTCCCAAACAACTTTTTCAATGTATTACAAAAAGGAAAAAAGTATACATATAAAATTTTTTTAAAGTTTAAAAATACTAGTGCATAGTAAATTACCTAACACCAACTTTACTTCTCTCCTTCTGTCAAAGCTCTACTGCTCCTCTGACACTAGCAGCATGTCTACAGGCTAAGTCCATAGCAGCAAAACACATTTTTTATTTGGCATGTAAAAAATTAAATTACTGAATAAAAATATAATTTTTTTATAAAACTATTTCATACAGTAATAATTTTTAAAGCAAGCTAACAAAAAACCTTATAAAATGTACTTTCAATGTTATTAACCAAAAATGAGTGTGAACAATATTGATTGATCATCCCATGGTATTAAGCCAACATTTATAGTAATGCAATTGTGTTTAGTGATTGAGAAAGTAAGGTAATAGATTTTTGTTTTGTATAAAAAGTTCAAAACCTTGTCACAGGCAAAAATACTGGTCTGTTGAATCCTCAAAAATAGACAATTCTTTTTATGTTTTAAACAATATGCACTAAGATATGAACAACCGAATACAATTCATTACCTAATAATTTAGGTAAGACTGTTATTTATTTAAACAAAGAAAGCTTTTTAATTGGGTGAAATCCGATAAGATTTCATTGATCTAAATGCACTTTTTTGGTGCTGCTCTCAACTGTTGTACCACAACAAAAATAGGGTCTTCTCCCATTCAAGAAAAGTTTCACATAGGAATGTCATATACCAGTAAGGAATGTCATACAACACATTATGTTTCATCTAGGAATGCCATAAACCAGTAGAGGAATGCCAATCTCCAGTGGAGGAATATCATATACCATCTTAACTTGAAGTGTTCTGCAAATATAATGCTTGCTGGAAAACTATCACATGACCAGAGTCCGGGTGGAGAAAGCATCAACATATTTCCGAGCCTGCCCAGAAGCTGTTATCTGATCTTCAGTCTTTCCACAGGAGGCAGGTTCCCAGGCACTTCCACAGGGCTGTGGGGGAACAAGAGGGAAACATGTTGATCAAAAAGGAGATGTGTCCTTGAAGCCCACAAATGGATTCTGCATTTCAGCAGAACTAGGTAAGGACATTCTGACCTCCAGTTAGCAAAGTAATTGAGAGAGGTTTTGCTAAATACAATTAGATTCTTTGACACCCAACAAACCAGCTAGTATAAATGATATCAGAAATTGTGTTTTGTTGAGAGAAAATCAAGGCCAAAAAGATAGTATAGTGGATAGGTCTCTGCCTTGCATGTCACCATATGGTTTTTAAGACTGCCAAACTTCTCTGTGAATGCAGAGCCAGGAGTAAGTCCTGAGCATAGCCCCTGCCCCCAATAAAAATAAGAAAAAACTGAATTAAAAAAATTTTTTAAACTACAGATGCATCTGCATACTGAGTACCTTTGGTCTATCAAACAATTTGATAAAGTTTAAGACAGAAAGGAAGATAAACCCAAACTACCCAAGGTATGCTGTGGACATTAGAAAAATTAGAAAAATCGGGGAAGGTAGTACTGTATTTCTGTTCTGTGGTGATGAGGCTGAAGTGGTTTCCTCATAAAAGTTAGTCCAGAAATTCTGGATGGGAGAAAAGGGAGGAAGAAGAGGGAGAAGAGGAGAGGAGAGAAAAGAAAAAATGTATGTCCCAGAGACAGGCAGGGCAGAAGGCATAAAGGAGGATGGGAGGGAAATTGGAGACATCAGTGGTGGGAAATGTGCACTGGTAAAGGGTATTGTATATTGTACGACTTTAACTGTGGAAAAAACAACAAATGTATTATAGCCATGGTGTTTAAATAAAGTAATTAATAAAAAAAGAAGAAAAATTAGAAAAATTGATAAGTGTTTAAATCTCCTGTGAAAAGAAGTTCTTTTTTTTTTTTTTTGGTTTTGGGCCACACACACCCGGCGTTGCTCAGGGGTTACTCCTGGCTGTCTGCTCAGAAATAGCTCCTGGCAGGCACGGGGGACCATATGGGACACCGGGATTCGAACCAACCACCTTTTGGTCCTGGATCGGCTGCTTGCAAGGCAAACGCCGCTGTGCTATCTCTCCAGGCCCGAAAAGAAGTTCTATAGTTGTTGTCATTACGAATACTTACTAATAAACATTGTATTTATTTTTACATCAATTAATTTAGAAATATCTGCTGTGCACAATGGCTATGTTTTAGAGATACATGTTGGGGGATACAAGATAGAATTAATGCTAAAGGAGTATTGTCCGGGTCATTAGATCCTTCACATACATGAACTTATTTACACAGCAAAACCATCTTGTGAAGAAGGTTCACAGGAGACATAGAAGAAAAGAAAGAATTTGAAATGACTTTGAACTGAGGCCCATTTTTAGCACAGTAGCAGCTCACACCTTCCTTCACTTTTCCTCAAAGTAAACCAGGTGCTATTTGTTCCCTACTTGATTCGCAAAAGTATTTAAAATGCTTACTTTATTGGGGTCAGTTGGGCACATGTCAGGGTTCTCTTCCTGGCACCACACAGGCCTCAAACACATAGTTCTGATGGCTGCTGAGCATACAAACGTCACAGGTATGGCCCTAAACATTAAGTACTTACTGCCACAGTGGCCCAGGTATACCCAGTACTGCATGGCCCAAGGAGCATAGCATCCTCTGACACTTGTGCTAAACAAACAGCCTGATTTACTGAGAATACTGATAGGATCCTCAGACCTCCTGAAGATTTCTTGCCCTTCCTCATTCAAAAATTATCCTTACATTATAAATATGGAATATAGAGATATACAAATGTCACTATGTACCTAAAATACTACTGTGAATGATTTGTAATCCACTTTGGTCAAAATAAAAATTATTAATAAAAATAGGACAATAGGGACCATTATTCTCTCTAATTTCAAACTGTACTATAAAGCAGTAGTCATTAAAACAGTATGGTATTAGAATAAAGAAAGACCTTCAGATCAATGGAATAGATTTGAATATCTTGAGACAGATTCTCAGGTATATGATCAGTTAATCTTTGATAAAGCAGCAAGTGGAGCAAGGAAAGCCTCTTAACAAGTGCAATTAGCAAAACTGGTCAGCTACATACAAAAAAGCAAAATAAAACCCCTCTTTAATGTCATGTACAAGAGACAAATCAAAATGGATTAAAAACCTTGATGTGACACCTGAAACTATGCGGTACATAGAGGAAAGTGTAGAAAGAACTCTCCATGATATTGAAGCTAAAGGTACCTTCAAAGATGAACTACTTGCCAAGCAAGTGGAAGCAAATATAAACAAGTGGGGACTACATTAAATTAAGAAGCTCTTGTACTTCAAAGGAAAGGATAACCAGGATACAAAGACTGTCCAAAGAATGGGAGAAATTAATCCACCTAAATCACCCACCTAATAAAGGATTAATATCTAAGATATATAAGGCACTGGTAGAGCTTTACAAAAAAAGAAACCCCATCCAACCCCATAAAAATGGAGAAAGGATGGCAGAAATTTCTCAAAGAAGAAATACAGATGGCCAAAAAAGTACATGGAAAAATGCTGTACATCAGTTATGTATCAGGGGGATGCAAATAAATAAAAAATGAAACACTAGAGAGATCAACACACATCAAAAAAGAACAAGAACAACTGGTGCTAGTACGGATGCAGGTAGATAGGGACTTCCATTCACTGCTGGCCAGATTGTCAAGTGGCCCAATCTTTTTGGAAAATAATATAGATATTCCTCAAAAAACTAGAAATTGAACTTTCATATCACCTAACAATGCCAGATCTAGGAACATACCCTAGATAGAATATATTCACTCCTATGTTCATCTCAGCATATTCACAATAGCCAGAATCTGGAAACAACCCTGAGAATTGATGAATGGATAAAGAAACTATGGTACACCTACACAACGTAATATGTATTAGTAAAGATGAAGTCATGAAATTTGTTTATACATGGATGGCTATAGAGAGTATTGTGCTGCGTGAAATAAGTCAGAGGAAGAGGGATAGATACAGGATTACACTCATCTGTGGGATTAAAAAAAGGTACCATGGTAAAAGTAATAATAACCAAAGTAGTGAAAAAGGCCAGGAGGACACACAAAACACTCGCTAATGAAGTGTAATGCACTAGGAAGACATAAACTTCAAGTGTGACTCTGAGCTCTGTAGCAGTTCATGCGAAGAGGGACAGAAACACAAGCAGAAGTAATGGTGTCTGTAGTCTCTTAACTAGATCAACAAAAGGAACCAAATAACATCTATTCTGGTATAATCTAAGAGGAAGCTACTACTCTCAAGGGCCAAAGACGAATAAGAAACAAACTTTTATTCTGTAGCACCTTAAGATAGTTTTTCAACCTTTTTTACACCTATACTGGCACCAGTTTGTGGACCTTTCACAGTCTTGGACCTTTGGTCCCCCACTTTTGGGCATGAAAATGAGCTCGAGTGAGTTATATCAGGTAGTACTAGATGACATGAAAGTTTTGCGGTGCCCACTCAAGTGAAGAAGATGAAGGAGATGATCCACTGAGATAAGGGCGAGGGCAATGCTTTAGGGACAGAGCAAGAATAAACAGGATTTGGGAGGGAAAGGAGGAGTGGAGCCCTGGAGGAGAATAGACCAGAGAATTAGGAAGCTGTGGTTTTTAGACACTGGAGGCGAGAAGACTACGTAGTTTAAAGGACAACATTTAATAAGAGCTGATGATGCATGTACCACCATGCTTCTGAGTATTAAATATAAATACTTATATTTATAGGTATAAATCATTACACTTGTAACACAGACCAAGTACTTTTAAAGAAAGTATTTAAGCCATACCCTTAAGTGCACCCAGCTAAGAAGCTATGGAAAAAGAATGAAGCTATCATGGGATGCTACTTCTGTTAGAGAGCCTGAGAGAAGAAAATGGTAGTTAGGTCAGAAGGATCTTGGAATACAGACAGAGCATGACCGTGTGGTGTAAAACTTAACAGCCTTTTGGCAGTGAAGCAGGGTATTCCATTGCACATAGCATTTGGATGGTGATGGAGTTTGTCTAGTGGCTGCAACCAAGTTCAGTGACGAGGGTTTACAGTGCAGTGTTTTCAGAGAACACATTATCTCACCATCTATATAAAGTCCACTGTCCAAGTTTACATATTTGCTGTGAAGTCTCAGAGATTCAACTTGTCCCTTAAAGTCCTACTTAGTAAACTATCACATACATCAGTATGCATCCTCCTCTTCTCTCTAAACGTTAGTTTCCTTTATAGGAAGAAATGATGGGATTTCTGCACATGAATGCGTATTAAATTACTGAGCCTGGTGCTACTGCTGACCTGTCACTCTGTTCTACCTCATTGCAACATTCATAATCCTACTACACATCCTTCTTCTCATGCCTGCTAGTCACCTTGCTGATCCAGTAAAGTGTGTTTAATTGCCTCTGGGTAGATGTGAACTGTAAACAGACTGTCAAAGCTTGAACTGGGATATCCTGCTAAAACCCTTTAAATAAATATTCAGATCCGCTGTAGAAACAGAAGAAATAAAATGAGACAATCCCATGCCCACAGGTAATTTTCTGCTAGAACTAGGTCTCATCACAGTTGCACTTAGAATATGAAGTTTTCTCATCAGGCTTAATAACTGCTACTATTCTGATTATGTTCCTTGAGCCCCTTTGCACGATCTATTGGTGTCGAACAACCCTAACAAGGTTTGCACTTAACAATTCACACACCTAAGTTTGCATGTCATAAAAATAATTTTATAAAATAAAACCAAGGAAACTTGAAATATGATGTTTTCTCATTTTTTCCCTTCAAGTTTAGCTATCTATAGAGTAAGAATATGAATGACCTGATTATTCTTCTCAACTCACCTAAAAGAAAAATAGTTCTTCATTCATTTAATTTGGGTTGAACAGAGATAGTTCAACCCAAAACCTCTACATGTCAAATTTGCTTGATTTAAGTAGGTCACTGAAATACTACTGGTACAGCTAAGTGAATTTTGCCTGGGTAAGTGGAAAAAAAGTGGCCCATAGAAGAGCCCTGCGAGCAATGAGGTATCAGGGGAGCAAGTCGACACAGGAATGTACATAAGAAGTGCCTGGAAAGATCAATGTTAGAAGTAGACGGTCTATTGTCATGTTTATTTACATGCCAACACAAGCAGCAGAAAGCATGAGAAAACCAGAAAATCAGTTGCTTCATCTCTTTCACACCAGAGAGATCTGACTGCCTTGATTTCAGAAGTCAGTTGAATCAAATCTGTCTTTTGGTGACCCACTGACACAGTTCTGCTAGGGTGGAACAAGGAATGAGAAAGAACAAACTTTAGAAAAGAAAATGCCACTGAGCAAGAGGGCAGGACTGTTGGTGACATCTCATTGCCTGCTCTTCCAAGACTGGAAAGAAGATATAGCCTTTGCTATGTAATATATACTATGACTATACAACGGTAGGTGCATTGCCTTTTTTGAAAGTGATACTACATCCATTTGGTTTTCATAACAACCTTGATGATGAATATACTCCTCAGCTCTACTGCTGATGCAAAAATAATCTATTGATTTAAAAAATTATAAGCAATTCATATAAGAAGGGATGCAAATCATGTGGAAATTAAACACTGAGTTTCAATTGCTTGCAACAACATTCTAGGATTTTTTTGTTGTTGTTGTTATTTTGTATTTTGGGGCCATACCTGGCAAACACTCAGGAGCTACTCCTGGCTCTGTGCTCAGAAATTATTCCTGACAGGCTGCGGGACCACTGGGATGCTGGGGATCGAACCAAAGCTGGTTGTGTACAAGGCAAATGCCTTCCCCACCATGCTACTGTTCTAGGCCCCATTGGGAATTTTTAAAATGTAGTATAACTGTGTTTAAATAATAATAGCTTAAGAAGTTTACTTCGATTAAATTCATTGTTTTAAAAAAAGCAAGACCTTGACAAGCCAAGTCAGGAAATTAAAATTTAAGGCTGTCATTCTGTGGTTACAAAAAAAGAGGAAAGTGAGGGAATCAAAAGTATTTGTACACATCTTTTTACACTTGGATTTTAAATAGGAAGAACAAAGGATATAATTTAGAAGAAAAAGACAGTTCAGGAAATTATAACTTAAATAGAGCTTCAGATCTACTAGTGACAATATCTACTTTAAGAAACTTAAAAAAATAACGTCACGTATTTTTTAGCATGTAAAGTAAAATGAAAGTATACAGAAGAAAGAGGCAGTTTTTTGAATTGGCCAGGAGGGAGGGAGCTCTCCGGGTGCCTGTGTCTGTCTCTTTGGCTAACTGAACTTTGAAACAGCAGCAGAATCTCACATTTCCCACCCCTAACTGCAAACATTGTAGGCAGCAAGATTCATTTTCTCACTTGCAACAGTCTAGAAGCGTCTGAAGTGCTTCCTCTACCCCACACAACAGTCTATGGGTATAGCAGTACCTGAGGAAAAACGTACAGTGGAATAACACGACAATTTTACATATCCTGACCTGGATGAAAGACACATAGACCAAAGGTGACTCCAAGTTGAACGATGGAAGTGTCACACAGATAGAGCATTTGCCCATGTTTGATCTTTGGGAGTACCATTAAAAATAAAATCTCAGAATCTTTTACTTATGGCCGCATCTCTTTGTTTTTACAATGTGAAATTGAAGCATCTTTAACAAATTTAAACAATTAAAGATGAAGCAACTATCACAAAATTTTGTTTTTGTTTTGGGCCACACCTGGTAATGCTCGGAGATTATTCCTGCATCTGTTCTCGGGAACTACTATGGGATTCTGGGGATCGAACTCAATTTAACCTCGTGTAAAGGAAATACCCTACCCACTGTGCTATTGTTCTGGCCCATACCACAAATTTTTTTTGAAAAAAGATTTGCATATGTAAATTTTTAGAAAGAAATATTGAATTTAATAGTTTATAATACTTTTGATTTAAAAATTAGTTTGTAGGGGCCGGAGAGATAGCATGGAGGTAAGGCGTTTGCCTTTCATGCAGGAGGTCATCGGTTCGAATCCCGGCGCCCCATATGGTCCCCTGTGCCTGCCAGGAGCAATTTCTGAGCCTGGAGCCAGGAATAACCCCTGAGCACTGCCAGGTGTGACCCAAAAACCAAAAAAAAAAAAAAAATTAGTTTGTAAACTAGGGAATATTCTTTGATAATAAAATTTATTGCTTCTTGGCAACAAACTGAAAATCAAATTCTTAAACCTAGATTTTGGCTTCTGAGAACTTTTCCCCCTCAAGGAATCAGAATTCTGGGGAAATGCCTTTTATCCAGAAGAAAGAAATATGGTTGTGATATGAAAGTGATTTAATAAATAAAATAGAAAATTTTGCTCCTCAATGGTACTAGCCACATTTCAAGTGTTCAATGGCCATCTAAGTCAAATGCCAACCTACTGAATATTTCTATCATTGAGAAATTATTGAGCAGTCCTGGCCCAGAGAGTAAGGAGACTTAATAACCAAATGAAACATGTACAATCATTTCAATTTTGATCAAGTAATAGGAAACTTTGTTGGGTTAGTGGAAAATTTAAATCTAGCCTGGGAATTAGAGCATTAGGAAATTATGGTTGTTAATATATGTTGATGATATAAAAGTGTCCTTATTTTAATGATGGCAGTACTGAGTACATTAAAAACAAAATTTTATATTGCTTGGAATTTATTCTAAAATGCTGTGTAAAAGTATGTGAGACAAATATGACAATATGCTAATTATTATTAAATCTAGATTATGAGTAGCTAAATATATAATACCCCAAACAATAATTGCTCTATCTAAAATTTTGTTTTAATTTGTGTTGGGCTACACCCACTAGTACTCAGGGCTTACTACTCCTGAATCCGTTCAGATATCACTCCTGGTGGGGCTTGAAGAACCATGGTGGACCTGAGTCAGCTGCACAAAACGTAAGGGCCTTACCCCTGGTACCAGCTCTCTGGCCCTATGTTATTGGCATAATTAAATAGAAGTATTTAACATTGAAATAATCAAATACAGGCCTGGAGAGATAGCAAAGTGGCATTTGCCTTGCAAGCAGCCGATTCAGGACCAAAGGTGGTTGGTTCGAATCCCGGTGTCCCATATAGTCCCCCGTGCCTGCCAGGAGCTATTTCTGAGCCGACAGCCAGGAGTAACCCCTGAGCACTGCCGGGTGTGGCCCAAAAACCAACCAACCAAACAAACAAACAAACACAAAAACAAAACAAAAAAATCAAATACAGAATTACACTATGATCTTCAATAATAAAAATGATATGTTGTTTTTCCTTGGGGGTGTTCCTGGCTTTGCTCAGGGTTTGCTTCTGGTTCTGGCTCTCAATGTCATTCAGGCAGAGCTTTAATGACCATATGCTGTATCAGGGGGATTAAACCCTGATGCGACAGGGCAAGACATTTACTCATTGTTCTACCTCTCCCACCTCAATAAAGTCTTCTTATAGCAAAATAGTCACTTCAACAATTGAACAGATAAACATTCAATTGTACTAGACAACTGGAAAATATTGTATAGTTAAGAAAAATATATTTAAAGAAATATTTTAGAGATAAAAATTGCTCATTTCAATTAAAATCACTATTACAAAGGTATCCAAAATGCTGAGATATTCTTTTTATTAGTAGTAAAAATTACAGAAGTTATAGATCAGAGCCACAGAGTCATAGTACTGTGATTCAAGGACTTATGTTACCAATTTGTATTCAATCTCCAGCACCCCCCCACAAACAATTACTTAATTAAATGAAAAAAGGCATGAAAACCTGCCTAATTAGGTAAAATGAATTACCAAAGAAAATAGATGATGAATTTTTGTTTTAGAAACATTAAATTTGGGGCCGGGCGGTGGCGCTAGAGGTAAGGTGCCTGCCTTGCCTGCGTTAGCCTTGGAGGGATCGTGGTTTGATCCCCCGGCGTCCCACATGGTCCCCCAGGCCAGGAGCAACTTCTGAGCGTATAGCCAGGAGTAACCCCTAAGCGTCACCGGGTGTGGCCCAAAAACAAAAACAAGAATAAAACAAAAACACAAACAGAAACATTAAATTTGAAATATTATAAACTACTGTTGAGTTTAGATTATATGAAATAGATACAGTAGATGCTTATCTATATAAAAATTTTTTTTTGGTTTTGGACTACACCTGGACACTCAGATATCACTTTTGGTTCCATATGGGACGCCTGGAATTGAACCCAGATCCCTCCTGGATCAGCTGCGTGCAAGGCAAAGGCCCTAGTATTGTGCTATTACTCTGGTCCCTATTTAAAATAATTTGATGCATTTTCTAATTTTCTCACAAAAATTTGAAACATTTTAGATATCATATATTTCTATAATATCAGAAGTTTGACCTCCATGACACGAAATGTCATATAATTATAGCATTTACACATTAGGCAATCTTTAAAACTTATGAAGTTATCTATTATAGCAGTATACTATTATTCATGTAAATAAATAAATCATAAAATTATATAGAATCATTGTCTCATGCTACCTCTTGGGTCAGTTTATCATATATGACTTATTATTTAGTAACAATTATAAAAATCATACATTAACATACATCACCAATTGTGGCTCATCCCCAGACCCTCGCCAAAAAGAAACTTGAAAAGAAAAAAAATGAGCCAAATCACTTATATTTTTTATAAATACTTACTTGCCAAAATTTTATATGTAACAAGTATTTTATAGAAGTACCATACTTGGGACTAATGATTTTGGTTAAACATAGTTTCATTAAGACAAAACTTTTAGGATTCCATTTTAGGAAGAAATAATGTACCTAATGATAGCCGTCAATATATATTTTTTACTTGCTTGCTCTTTGAAATTCATAAGGCACTTTTTTTGTTTGTTTTTGGGCCACACCTGGTGATGCTCAGGGGTTATTCCTGGCTCTGCGCTCAGAAATCGCTCCTGGCTTGGGGGATCATAGGAGATGCCGGGGGACTAAATGGGACCATATGGGACGCCATCCACTTGCAAGGCAAACACCCTACCGCTGCACCACCACTCCGGCCCCATAAGGCACTTTTTTAAGAACACTAGAAAGGCACATGCCATGGTAAACACAGTTTTTAACCTCTGTTATATCGTTTTTGTTTTGTTTTGTTTGGGCCACATACACTTATGCTCAGGCCTTACTACTCATGAGGCTTGGGGGACTATCTGGGGTGCCAAGGATGGAATCCTGCCCTGCATGCTATGCTATGCTGTACTATCTCTCTGACCCCAAAGGTTAAATAATTTGCAAAAACAAAAACAAAAACAGGAAAGAAAATTTTTTCTCTCTGGCCCTCAGGTGAAATCTAGGTAAAATATTGAAATGGTTGACCTTTCTGCCTTGCCATCTCTCTTATATGTTTTGTGTTCATCTGAAACTTTGTCCTAATTTTCATCTCTTAATTCTCTGTGACCTTGTGTGTTCTCCATAGGGCCACTCAGCCCTGAAGAACTTGGAGGCAATTTCTCAGATAATGGCTTCAGCTTTCCCCAACCCCAATCAACAGTCCTACTTCACCAGGCCAGCTATAATAGAACTGTGTGGTTAAATTAAGAAATAAAATGTGAGAGTGCTAGATATGCCCTGCATACTGTCAACTGAAGCTTAATTTCCAGCATCCAATATGGTCCCCAAGCCCACAAGGAGTGATTCCTGAGCACAGATCCAGGAGTAAGCCCTGAGAAAAGCCAGATATGCACACAAACCCCAAAAGAAAACTGTGCCTACAGCTCTTCCAAAGGTCTGAAACTTAGATAATAATGCAAAATAACCCAAAAACTTCACAGGGGGAACTTCTTAGGTTCTTAGTCTGGAGAGGGACAGTCTGCAACATTGAGGGGAAAATCCTTCTCTTAAAGGGCAAACTGGCCTAGCACACCTCCCATCACAGTGTCCTTGTATTCCCATGCAATTACAACTTCACTTTTGAATCGGGTCTAGACTCTAGACTCACAGGATTTTCGAATTCTCTCTCATGGCTGAACAGGAGAGCCAGGGCAATGGGGTGGATGCTGGATGCTGGGTTATTCAAGGTGGGGAACTGCTTTCAGTAATTGATAGGAGTAAATTTGCATTCCTATTTGCATTTGGCTCATGATTACTTTGAAATTTGTTGAATTTCATCAGAGTGGCAAGGGAAATCTCTTTTGATATTAAAACTTGACAGCAGATGGTCAGCTACAGATTAGTCATACAATAGTAGGTTTTCTTACTTTGAAAGTAAAATATATTGCAATTATTTTCTAGCAATAGACTATTCAAAATATAAATATAAAGTATAAGCTTTGATGGTTTCATGAAAGAACACACGAAAATAAAAATGTGGGGCTGGAAAGATAGTACAGAGGGTAGGGCTCTTGCCTTGCAAGAATTGGGTACAATCCCCAGCACAGTGGAAGGGTTTCCCAAGCTCTCTAGGAGTAATCCCTGAATACAGACCCAAGAATAAGCACCAAGAACAACTAAGTGTGGCCCCCAAACCCTAAATAAATAAACAAATAAAATGCAGGGAATTTTGAGGGCAGGGATGTAGCTAAAGGGGTAAAGCATATGCTTTATATGTGCGAGGTCCTGTGTTTGAGTCTCTGTCCTGAATGTCCCCTGAACATGGCTGAATGTGGTCCCCACAATTTATTTTTTGTAAGTTGTGGATCTGGGGACATAGCTTTGTGCTACAGCATATGTACCACTAACCCAAGATTCTGGGTTTAATCCTCAGCACCGTACACACCTGCACACACACTCTTTCTCTCTCAAAGTAAAACTGTAACAATAGCTATTATTGTTATGACAAAAATATATAGCATTCTTCTATCTTACTGTATCATATATGAACATATGTCTATAATGTTCTGTGCATAGGGATCACTCCTAGTAGAGCTGGTAGGACCATCTGAGGTGCAAGGGATTAAACATAAGTGAGCCCTATGCACAGCAAGCACTTTATACACTTTTCTCTATGACCTCACATTTTTTAAATAGAAGACTTATGGGTATTTTATTATTTTTGGGCCACACTCAGAGATACTCTGAGGGATACTTGTGGCTTTGACCTCAGGAATTGACCTCAGGAGTCACTCCTGGTGGCCCCAGGACCTGTCTGGGATACTGGGGATCGAAACCAGGTTGGCCACATACAAGGCAAATGCTCTACCTGCTGCTATCTCTTTGAACCCCGTGAAAAGACTTAAAAGTGAAAGGAGTTAAGTGCATGTAGATAATGCATAACCTTAGTCTGTCACAGTGAAAACTTTCACTTCATCCTGCTGTGGGAACCTGCTCAGATAAAAATTTCCAGCCTGTCACATGAGTGGCAATAAGGAAATTTTCAAGTTTCTCAGACTTTAAGAATTGTTTAAGACATCACCCACCCTGTCTAAAATGTTGAGGGGAAAAAAAAAACAAACCAAACGAGATCAATTTTTTCAGTGACTGACTGAAATGCCATTGTTGGATAGAAACTACCTACTCACCAGGGAGCGATTTTTAGGTCCTGTAAATGCTTTGAGAACATTGTCTTCATCTTCTGAGACTGGCTTCATTAGAACGGAACTTGTAAGGATATTCTGAAGGGAAAAATTATTTGAAATTGGAATCCAATTTTATTGAGAGCTAACACAATTGTAATACTTTTGAGAGTAGATTACAAAAAAGTGATGTCTATTAGTGTAAAAAATATAGATATCTCCCAGTTACTTGTTTGAACTAAAAGACAAGCTCAGTAAACTAAACCTACTCCACACTGTGGCAAAACCAAGCCCCCACATCATCAGAGGCCACAGGGGTCTAGGATGAGGAGGGCGCAGGGATGTCCCAGTGGCAAAAAGCACCTGCTCTGCAGACAAGAGGTTGAGGGTTCAATCCCCACTGCTGTCCATGTATGGTGAAGTGGTCAGGCAGCTCTGCTGTTTGAAACTGAGTGTCGTGTATGCTGCAACCAGGCAGCAATAAATGTATGCAACACACACCCCACTTGCAGTGAAATCCACAGCTACCAATGTGACTGAATCCAGGAGCGTGACTCCAGGGAGCACTCCAACCATAACGTGTTGGAGCACTGCAAGTAGTGTCCAGACCTGGTAAGCATCACAATGGAAGGTTTGAGCACCACAATAAGGATATGTTTAAGAGAGAGAAAGAGACAGACAGAGAGAAAGAGAGCAAGAATACCATCATCACAACAAAGAAAATGGCTGCAAAGGGAATGGGCAAACAAACAAAAATTCAACACAAAACCCTAAATGAATGACTAAATACATAACTTAAAAATAGCTTTGGAAATTTGGATACGTTTCTAAATTTTCTACACAATTAACCATTTTAGAGCTACAAATTAATGGCAGGATAGCATGGTTGTCAAAGCCATGGACTTTAGAACCACTTTCTGTGTTCCAGCTTACAATCATTACTTGATCAAGCCAGCATCCCAAAAGGTCTCTTGAGCCTGCTGGGAGTGATTTCCAAATCAAAGGCAAGAATTTAACATCACACTTGGCATTATTCTAGATACTCTATAAAGCCAAGTAAAAAGGAATACCATATTTGAAAATCTAATCAATAGCTTTCATAACAATATGTATTTATAAAAATACAAGAGTTAACATTGCTCTCATAAAAATAGGATACTTTAGCTGTGGATTTAATGGGAAATTTCTCTCAAATCATAAACATGGAATAATAATCATATCTGCAATAAAAAGAATTTCTAATATTTAAAATCTCTTTATCTGAAAACCCTCAACTTTATATATAAAATTCAAAAGAAAAATCATACAGGAGAGAATATTTTGGTGGGGTCTTGCAGGATTTTGCCAAGACAGTATTTGGGAGATGCGGTTCTCTTCCCGCAGGGATCAAATTGAGATCAACTTCTTGCAAGACATGTGACACAATCCCTGCACTATCAGTCCAACTGCAAGAGAATACTTTCAAATACGATGCGTTCATGAAGGCTAAAACCATGATAACACCACAGGCCACAGTAGGAGTTCTCTCAGACACCAACATTGCATTAACCCAAGAACATGTACTTACTGGTACATCTGCCACAGGTGAAGTCTGTGTGAATAGCTGAGTGTTTAGACTCTCCCCGTCCCAGTGGTTAGAGCAGAAAAAGTTTCCTGTTTTATCCGTCGGAGACTCTACCTAAAATTAACATAAGAGCTTTATTTATTTCAGAGCTAGAACTCATGCAAACTTCTGCAAGATGAATAAGGTCTGAGTATCTTGTTTTATCTAAGGGTTAGTTGACTATATTGTATTCTTCTAGAATGGGTGGCTGAGCATGTGGCTCAAGTGTAGAGTACCTGCCTTACATAATTAAGGCCCTGAGTTCAGATCCTAACATTTCATGGTCCTCTGAGCTATGCTGAATATAGTCCTAGTGTACCTCAAGTACTGCCATGAATAGACCCCTTTTAAAACAAACAAAAAAAGAAGGGTGGGTTGTTAATAATGGGGTAAAATTTCCAATTCTCTATGTACATAGAAAACCAGCAAGTTATACACTTTATATTTCAATAAAATTTGAAAAAAAATGAGCTAACTTCTGTCCAGTCTCTCAGTCACTTAGCTTTATATAAAAATGACTTATCAGCAAGTTAGAAGTAGATTCTTTTTCTTTAGTACTATGAGTTAAAGTAGTAGTTTTTTTAGTCTTCATCATCTATAAAAGTTAAATATTCCTATATTGATTGATTCATCTACATATCAGGAATAAATACTTACATTATAAAGCTGTTTCCTTCTCTTTCCTTATCCTTTCTAGCATGTTTTCTGTTCAAATGGGAAACAAAGAGAATTGATTTGTGTTCCCAATGAAAGCTCAAATGCCTATGGTTTGCCAGTAGGTCTTAACACCTTCATCTTATTTGAAATATCTTATTTGTTTTAATTTTGAGGGTACACCCAGTGTTTCTTTGGAGCCACATAGGAGTCAGTGCTCAGGGTCACTCCCAATGGTGTTTGGGACCATGGGGTGCCAAAGACTAAACTCAGAAGCCCTTATTCAAAGCATGTGCTCTAGGCCTTTGAATGACTCCCTAAACCTTGTTTGAAAGCTTTGTGTGGAGCAGAAACCAAATGCATCAAGCTGCCTATGAGGAAAAGAGAGCAAGCAGCACCAATGTATTCCTTCCAAATGAACTCGTGTTTACCTCTTGTTTTATCTTCTTCAATAAAGGTGACCCATTTTCTTGAAACTCAGAAACTATTCCAGATTCATCAGATTCCTGTTTGATGACATCATGTAGATCCTCGACTAGATGAGATGGTGGATGAGGCTGAAGGAAGAGTGGCAATGTTTGTATCAGAGGAGAAATTCTGTTTTTACTAAGAAACCCACTCAAACCGAGAACATTGCCAAAACTTACTAGCATCTTAAGAGGACCATATTTAATTTCTTGAGCTGCGAGTGTATGTTTGAAAGGTGTAGGAGTTCTTGGAGAGCTTTCTAGGATTGATCTCTTGATAGCTGGAGTTCTAAAACTTAATTTAAAAAAAAAGCAAGTGTTAAAATGTAAATGTTAAAATGTAAAAGAGCATATTTTCATTTTCATTGTCCTGACTATTAACTATGAACTTGGGCATGGTGGTTAATTATGTGTGTATTGTCAAGAAAAGTTAATGTAAATAGAAGATAAAATTAGACATAAAAATATCAAACCCAAGATAAAAACATTCTCTTTTTTATGACAGTTTTGAAAACACAAGTAGTGCCTCTTAGATCTTTTATTGACCACAAACATTGTGAAGATGCTATATTATTTATAAATCAATTTAATCTATTTATTAAAACAAAGCATACAATGGAAAATGTGTTTTCTTATCTTAAAATGTATTTGATTTTGGAAAAAATAAGATTATTTCTTCTAAATGATTCATAAAATCCATATTATTAGAACTAGTTGAATTTTCATTGCAATATAAATATGAGCAGTATGAATGATGCCAAGCTACCCCTGTTGATAGAAAAATTTCAAAAGGAAAAAAGAGAAACTTATGAACTACATAAAGTCCTCATAGTCCTCATTTGTATTCTAAAGTTTATATTCAAAGAGTAAAGGGAGTTAAAAATATTTTAGGTTGGACCAGAGCAATAACAAAGCAGGTTGGGCATTTGCCTTGCACACAACAACCCAGATTTGATTCCTGGCATCCAATAAGGTCCCCTGAGCCTGCCAGGAGAGATTTCTGAGCATGGAACCAAAAGTAACCCCTGTGTGCCTACCAGCATTGCTCCAAAACAAACAAACAAAAACATTCATTGGTATAGAGAGGGTAGTAGGATACTTGCCTTGCACACAGCCAACCTAGGTTGGATCCCTGCACCATCATGATTCCTCTGAGTACAGAGCCAGGAGTACCTAAGCACCATTGGATATGACCCCCCAAAACACAAAAATACCCTTGGGTGAAGGAAACAAAGCACTGAACAAAGAGAAAAATAAAATGGCAAACTCAGAAGAGAACCAGATAGTACAATGGGTAAGGCACTTGACTTGCGCATGGCAGACCCAAGTTCCCTTATGGGCCTCATCCCCAGGTTCTCATATGGTTCTTTCAGTCCATTAGGAGTGATTCCTGAGTACAGAGATAGGAATAAATCCTGAACATATTCTGCACAGAAAGAAAAACTTGAAGTAAACTAATAGTAGGCAATTTAGATTATCCTTAGATAAAAGTTGGGAACCTTTCATCCCTAAGATGTAAATATTTAGGGCAAGCATATTACATATAGAAATATTTGTCATGATGGATCAGCAAACTGTACAAATAAATCTGACTTTTGGGTTTATATTCCATTTATATATCTATATATATATAAACAACTAAATTAAATAATTTTCCTTTAGAAGCAAGAACTTACATGGTATTTTCCTTGTGGTTTTTCATAGTCTGGTCTCTATGAAATGGTGTTGTAACAGTCAATTTGTGACCATTGAGAGGTGTGGAAGTTAGAGAAGGCATTTCCAAGTCTAAGTTTTCATGGTTACTAGAAGTGTTTAAGAACTAAATAGGAAGGAAAAAATTACTTAGATTAAGAAATGATTATTTAGTCTTATTTAAAAGCATGTCTTGATAAAAGGCAAGTATGTTTTACTGACTCGCTACTTAAAATAATAAAGATGTTTACAAGCAAGAAATCTTGGATGAGATATCATTTCACTTCAATTGGGCACCAAAAATTGGGAATGTGATTTCTAAGAAATAAAGTATAGGCTCAGTACCAAAAAAAAATATACTGAAAACAACAACCTCACAAAATCCTAAGAAAATATTCTTTATAAGTTGTGATTGCTGTTAACAAGATTGAGGTGCATTTTTATTAGTGATAAAATGATTTATTGGAAATTGATGTTTTTCTTTTGTACTTTGTTTTCTCTCTTTAAGGATCTATAATTGTTGAATGGAAAATTCTTGAATAATAAGCTGTTTCTCTCTGAACATTAATGTTCTGGGAAAATACATGTATTCCTTAAACAGTTCCAAGGTAAAATAAAGTTTAAGAAATACACTTTCATAATATCTTCCAGTAATTTCACAATGTCCATCAATATACAGATCTTTTAGAGAGGACTGGCAATAAGAAACAATTTTTAATTTCCTTTGATTCACAGTTTTTCAAACTTATACTGCTATATTTAGTACTTTTCTAAAATATCTCTTAAAGTCTTGTAGAACACATACTTCCAGAACATATTTTGGAAAATGCAAGCAAAAATACAAGATACTTTTTAATTAGTACATAATTTATTCATATTGAAAGCTGTTTAGGAAAAAAATCAACAGCAGGGATGGAGCAATAGAACAGTTAGGAGGACATTTATCTTGAACATGGCAGACCCAGATTTGATCCTGGTATCCCTTATGCCAAGCAGGAATAATTCTTGAGTGCAGAACCAGAATAATCCCTGAGCACTGCTGGGTGTGGCCCCAAAACCAACCACAACAAAAAATTAAACAGAGCCAAGGGATAATGCCAGGAGTAAGGTACTTGCTTAGATAGAGAAATTCCAGTTCAACCTCAGCGCTGCATGTGATCCCTCCCAGGCTCCTGAGCATATAGCCAGGAGTAAGTCCTGAGCACAGCTGGGTGTGGCCTATCCCATTTCCAATAAATCAATCAATAAATTCAATATTTGTAACTGGGAAAATGATTTAAAATTCCAAAATATGTATTAACTTCCATTATTTTAATTAAGAAAACACATGCATCCCATAAGAATGTTAATTTCCGTGCCAAATGAATTAAATCTGTAAAAATATTTTAGAAAGGGGCCAGAGTGGTGGCACAAGCAGTAGGGCATTTGCCTTGCATGCGGCTGACCCAGGACAGACCAAGTTTCAATCCCCTGGCGTCCCATACGGTCCCCCAAGCCAGGAGCGATTTCTGACCGCATAGCCAGGAGTAACCCCTGAGCATCACTGAGTGTGGCCCAAAACTAAAAACAAAACAAAACAAAACAAAAACAAGATATCAGAAAAATAAAAAAATAATCATTGCCACAAGTGCCCACATAGCACAACTCAAAGACTCAATGTTGAGAAATTGAAATGAAAACACAAATTATTCTTTTAAGTAGCTTTGTCCTTTTCCCAAACTTTCCCATTTAATGTTAAATTTCGAGAGGAAGTCAAAGCACATTCCATGCAGCTAGCCTTCATCTCTTTCTTCACACCAATGCAAAGGAAGAGCGGGGCAAAAGAATCAGCTTAGCCTAACAGCCTTCACTTTGGCAGGCAGTATGACTTAGCAACAGATCCAGTGACGAAATAAAATCAGCGAGGAAAACAGTGATTAGTCATTTGTTCCAAAGGATTAGTTTCTAGATTAATAGGACTCAGGTGTCTGTTGAACATTAGTTTAGTAACAGCTGTGCAGAAGTTGTGCTCTACCTGGGAGGGGGAGAAGGGCAGGCTTTCGACAGGGGAGCGCCTGGGAGTTGAACTGCTGGCGTCAGCAAAAGTCAAAGAGCTAGCGTTCCCAGTGGCTAAGGGGCTGGCCTGGCCCCGCCTTTTTCGCAGGATGACCAGAGGGATTGTGCTGGGCCTCGGAGGAGGTACGGGTTTGAACAAGTCAAGTGCGCCCTCCCTCAACATGCCTCTGTTCACCCTGGTGCTAGGCTCTCCTGCCGGTCTATTCACACTGCCCTTTCTTTGCAGAAGCTGGAGGGCTTTGCCTGCATGCGGCTGGCTAGGTGAACACTCTGCTTCTTCAAAGGATTCAAAACTGCTGAGATCACACCGTGATGAAGAATTCTGAAACAATGTGGGAGGTGCAGACTTTTGAAGCTGTGTGTGCATGATCACCTGAAACACAGCACTAAGACAGAGAGGCTGAGTGCAGAGCAAACAAGGGGGACGGGGGCTGCTTTGGTACTGGAGAAGCAGCAGCTTCAGGATTCACAAATGTTGGGGTACGCATCAGGAGAGAGAGTGGTCCACAGAGCTGCCTCCGAGCTGCCCCCACAGGTGCACTGCAGGGACCTTGCCAGACTATCACACTTGCATGGAAAGAAGCAGAAAACTGAACATCAGTCTTCTTCTAGACTGCTCATTTGCAATCTTCATTCCTTTTGATAGGCAGATATGATCAGTGCTTTCTAACCAACTGGGAAACCAAGAAAGTACATCGAACACTGTTTTTGTGGTGCCGCACTTGTTTATTTCACTAAAACCTTGTCTCAGGAACTAACTGGGCTGACATTCAATAATCAATGTATTTTGGAGAAAGCTCTATACCATCAATAAACATCATTTCAAATACTATAAAAACTGCTTTAAACTTTAAGTAAACATAATCTATCAAAAATCAAAGCCAAATTCTTGAGAAACCAAAGAAGTAAAAAAAAAGAAAGCATTAAAAAATGTTAAAAATCAACTCAAACATCATTCTTGTTCTCACCCAGGCCTGACTTATATAGGATATATATATATATATGTATATATATATATATATATATATATAGGATATAGACTTGACTTTTTTTTTCAATTGCTTTATGAAAGGAAAGCATGTCGGAAAGCTACCTTTCTATCTGCAAAGACAATGAAGCAGATATTTGAAAAAAAAAACACATGTGCTAATAATAATTAAAAAAAAAGACTTTCACCTTCACAAGCTAAAACCATAGTATTTCTATAGAAAATGGGAATGATTTAAGAAATAGATATCCTAATTCCCTTTCCAAAACCAGTAACTGCCTTAAAAATTCTACTTACAGAATCTATAAATTGGAGTGTTTCTGCAAATTCTAACAGGTTCTTAACATTATCCAGTATGGTGCCTTGGTGGACAATCATGCACCTGGCTGGAGAGGCACTTTCTTCAGGAAGGGAGCCAGGATCCACCGGTAGAGATGGAGTCGAGTGGTGTTCTTCCAAACCGGAAACAGGTGCACTGTCCCCGTGAGGTCTGGTGTGGTCAGCAATGGTGGTGCTGTGCCACCCAGGGTAGCTGCATGTGTGGTTCTGGGTCTAAAGCAGCGGTGGGAGGGAGATAAAGAAAGAGCAGGGAGAAGAAAGGGAGAAGGAACTTAGCAGTGAAGTTGCACAAGGTATCAGATGCAGTTGGAGGAAAGATAAAAGTAGTTGCATCATGTAAAACTTATGCCTATGAAACAGTTGTCAAGATGTTTCCTTTTTATCGATGCAAGACCCTGCTTTTTAATAGTGGTATAGTTTGAGCGACATGACTACCTTGTCATTTGACTTAAATTGACTAATTTAATTAAAGTTGCTCATAGGCCTGTACTCTGGCCTGTCTAGAGCGCAGGCCGGTGTGGGGTGGGGAGGAGGGACACTTGGGATATTGGTGATGGGAATGTTGCACTGGTCAAGGTGTTTTTTTTTTTTTTTTTTTTTTAGAAAAAATATAAATAAAATATCCTATGTTTAGAAAAAAATTGCTCATTGAAGACTATGTTATGAAGTGCAACTTGCATATGAAGTGTCTCAAAAAACCGTTTTAATAGATGAAGAGATGGTACAAGGGAAGGTACTTTACTTTATGAAGCTGGTCCAAATTTAATTCTTAGTGCCAGATATGGTCCCCTGAGTGATCCCGGAGCACAGACAGAGCCAAGAGGAAGCCCAAAGTACTTTTGGCTCTGGTCTCCTAACAAATAAAAAATATCCACTTTAACACCATTACCTATAAGACCATACATGTTTGCTGTGAATTAAGAACTATCCTACTCTCACTATACCCTATGAGAGGGCTGGGGAACCCAAGAGTTAGAATTATTTTATATGCATCTATTCTTGTTTCGCTGTCCTTTTTTAATTCTACGTATTGCAGTGATGCATTGATGGGCTGCCAAATCAACGTGGTTAGGAAAGCAGAAGAGCAAATTAACAGAAGGTTCCTTCCAGCATGACCATGCAACAGGAGAAATTGCAAAACAGTAACTAAACTTAAAAAGTGGCTGAACTTAAATATGCACATCATCATTTGATTATTTAACCAAAATATGTACTCCTAAGAATATCTACTGCAGATCACACTTCTTTTATTTTCTTTGCTATATTACAAAGTATAAGTCGCTTTTCCGTTTTACTGCCCAATTACTAAAAAATATGCCAAAATTTAGTCGCTTTAGCGTCTGTACAGCATTTGTATGTACAAACAAAAGACAAGAGCAGTGATATAGATGAAGAGATTATGTCTACATATTTTATATCTATATCCTGAGAATGCATCAAATTACTCTTGAAATTAAAAGGTGTGAAAATGTAGATTAAGAGTAATTGAAAAAGACAAATCAATATGTACCACATAATAAAAATTGTAAACTATGCATATATTCATTTGCTTTATTTTTACTAGTCTTGGAATTGATTACAGTTCTGTTTTCAAAGATGTGATGACAATAATCAAACTAGATATTGCCTGTTGAAACACAAAAGGACCGCTTCCAATTTAGTCAACAAATTCAGATGTCAATTACTTCTATTGCAAGAAGTATTTTTACTTCTAACAATTGTTAATAGGTACATAGAATGCTGGTTAATATAAAATTCATAAGAAGAAAAAGAAGTTGCTAGCCACATCCCATGCAAACACATAGTTCTTACTGGCAGTGCCTGCTGTCCTTTGAGCTCATTTTCAGTTGACATAAGGAGTAATTCTAGTTCCTTTATTCGCTTTTCTTTTTCAGGGTCTTCATCATTATAGTGTCTCTGAAATGAAAATTTGAGGGAAAAGAAAAGACAAAGACTTGATTGGAAGCTGTAACCTTGACTGGAAGTTGTGCTCTAGAAGTATGAAGGAAAACACAGAACCCAAAGAGCTGCCTCTAAGACTAGAGTGGAATCTGAGGAGTTGTTTCAACTTTTAGTATCAGAGAACCAGAATTCTGAGGCCATTCACACAGGAAGTGAAGGCAGGTGAACTCCTGAACGGAGCTCTACTTCCAAATCTATGATTCCCCTTTCCTTGTACTTCCACTGGTCAAGTGAAATTAAGTGTTCAGGAGAAAGAACTAAACCTGTGCCTTGAACAGTCAGCATGTTTCTTTAGGGTGGGATCTGAAATTGTCTTACCTGAATGGCTGCAGCAGCTGGCTGAGGGACATTGACGATATTTACATGTAATGCTACAGGATATGGGACATGACTGGCGATCTAGAACAAAAAAAGCGAAGCACTTAAAGGCTAAGTCATTCATGATGATATATGCTTCAGAGGGCTTGACTTTCTATGGTTTAACTCTAGGATTGAAAAAGGGAAAAATAGTAAATTGATAAAATGCACTAGAACAAATTTTAATTTGAAAATTTTAGCCAGGTCTTTAAAAATAGCTAAATAACTAAAAGTAAGAAAAAAAAGTAACTATGAATTTTAGTAAGAGTAATGTCCCTCTTATGAGAATCCATTTACTTCCTGGAAAGTATATAGTCAAATGCATGAAATAGATTCTCTAAAACAAAAATTGTTTGATTTTTAAAAAAAAATCTTTATTCTTCTTTTTCCATTTTTATACCATTACTTTCCTATATACGGAATAAATATTCTTTCTATTAGTTTAAATATACAGATATGGGAAATAAATCATAAATCTAAGAGATGAAAAGCACTGGTATCACAAATCCAACCCCATTCAGAGAAAGTTGAACAGTGAATTAGTGAAACATGAAGACATCCATGCTCAGGTATATGCTGATCTGTTGAACTTCAGTACCAAAACTTTCTTCATACTACATTCACTTTTTATAATGGAAGAGAAACTCTCCATTCTTCTTCCACAGCACAGCGTTAAGTAAATTGACATTCAAAGAAAACTGCAAATTAGATTTGAAACTTCAAGTTAGACTTACACAACTTGGGTTCTAGTCTACACCAATCTCTGTGAACTCTGTAACCCTGGAAAAAAACCACTTCACAGCCTTGTTCCAGATACATTTCAGGGATGCCAGATTCAGCCCTTGTCTACTTCAGACTGAGTAGGTGTGAATCATTATAATCAAGTTTGTGAAAGCCCTTTGCTAGTTATGCAACTGCAAGGCACTGTTATCAATCATCTGGAGCTAAAATATAATCATTTCTCTTCATAAAGCAAATTCTCAGGAGTAGCTTACATTTGGGGCTTCAGAAACATGATAATAGGGGTAGTCATTGTTCACTGAGGGCTGGCCAGTTGAAGGGAGTTGAGTGGAAGGTGGAGCATGAGCAAAACCCATCAAGTGACTGTTCTTCTGAAAACTTGTGGCCGCTGCTGGCAGGCTGGCTTTCGAAGTCTCTTGCAGATAACCTTCCTGTTCAACCTTCCGACGCATTGTAGAATTCCAGTGGTTCTTGATAGCATTATCAGTTCTGCACAGAAAAAGTATCATATATGAATTTTACAAATAACAATTTTAATTCAGATTAGAGTTAATTGACAGAAAACTGTTTCTAACAAAGACTTTTTCTTTGGTCTACTCATAGTCTCTTCTCTTTTTACTTGTTGCAGATTTCTTTACCTTCTAAGTTCATGTTTAATGATTCTATATAAATTAATGATTAAAAATACATATTTTATTATTACACACTATAAAATGTATGTGAGCCTCTAAAACTCTGGAAATATCTTACAGTAATCATTCACACATTGTTTGACTGTTTATGGTATAAAATTAAAACCACCTGAAGTTCTGATTGCCTTAGAAAATTAGTCCTCTGAGTGTGGCTTAGCAGAGCCAATCTTCTAATAGCACATTGGGCACTTGGTCGAGTTTAGTGTTGTATAATGATGCTGATGGTGATGGCGTCTGATCATCTATCTTTACCTCAATTAACTCCAGATAGAAATTTTGAACCAAAAAGAAAATCTCTCATCTTTAAAAAAACAAAACAAAACAAAACACAATTATTCTCTGACTAAACAGCAGTAAAAAAAAAAAAAGGACCATGGGATTCAGAAGAGAAATATGCAAATCACTCACATATTTTAAAAGTGCTAGGCTTTTTTACTAAAATCTTCCATTTCTTTCATTTCTCAGGAAAACAGTTTCTCAATTCAAGAAAGAAAAAACAACAACCGTTTTAGGCCTCCATTTGACCATTTTGATGGGGGGTTGGGGAATCTAAGCTAAAGAAAGAGGAAGTTCAGTTAAGTTGTCCCTTAATATTTCATTAAAAAATTATAACATACCCTCTCAAACTCTATAGGAGAAAAGGCCATCCTTTATTAGCTTCTTGAATTCTTGAAGATTTTATTGAGTCATGAGGGAAGAAATTCTTTGGGACATCACAAAGAGCCCTATATAAACCAATCAAAAGACTATTTGCTTTTTTTTGTGTGTGAAGCTGAAGAATAAAAGTTCTTTTTCTTTGTTTATTTTTGGGCCACACCCAGTGATGCTTAGGGGCTACTCCTGGCTAGGCGCTCAGAAATCACTCCTGGCTTGGGGGACCATATGGGATGCAGGGGATCAAACCAAGGTCCATCCTGGATCAGTTGCATGCAAAGCAAATGTCATACCACTGTGCTATCACTCCGACCCAAGTTTTTAAATCTTTTCATTAAGTTCCTTTTATACCACATTTATAATAAAATATATTTTCCAAATGAAACAAAATCTTTCATGACTGCTGAAGTGGGGAGAATAGAACAGAAATGAACTTTCATTGATGGGCCTCAATATCATTTTGAGCCTCCAAAAAAGTATAAACAATGACTGGCATAAGTAAAAAAACTAGAAACAAAAGAATGATTATAAAGTATACTAATTTTGGCCTCAAGAGAAAAAATTAAGCCAAGTGATGAATTCAAATGAATAATGGTGACACTGATAAACATCCTCTAATAGTTTCTTCCCTCAGAATTTAAAACCAGGAAAAATGGTCTATCCTTGGGTTCTAAGTGATTAATGTGGTAAAAATAGTGCTTTGTCATTAACTCTATGTTATTTAGTTCATTAATCCTATGTTCTAGACTCTAAGTAACATAGTTCTAACATTGACCTTGAGAAGTAGGTTATTGGTCATTTTGAAAAAGGGCAAACCGAGGCTGAGAAACCTGAGTAACTTGGCCCAAGATTCGCTGTTGGATGAATTCTGAAATAAACTTAGATAAATACCAAGATCTCCGATAGCTCTAAAAGATATAAATCTAGTTTACCTAACGAAACACCAGGTTGATGAAATTCACTCAATATAAATTTGGAACAGAATGTTCAATACCCATTCCCTCCTTCTTCCCCATCAACACATTTTGTACAATTTATTACCGTCCAGGCAGTAGCTTTGCGATTTCTGCCCATCTGTTCCCCAGTCTCTTGTGTGCCTGGTAAATAATTCTGTCTTCCTCTTCTGTCCAGGAGGTTTTCTTAACTTCTGGATTCAAGTGGTTATGCCACCTCTCCCTACATTGTTTTCCAATTCTCCCTTTTAAATGCTTGGCAATAACCGACCAACGCTTCGGACCATATTTCTGTACAAGCTCTATCACCTTCAGACAAACACACAAAAATAACCCAGGTTTTAATGTTATGTAATGAGTCAGCACAATCATTTTTCAATGTTACAAGATTGTTACAAAATTTCCAAAAATCTGCCTTTTTTCACTGGAAAGATAGGAATAGAGTTCTCTGTTTCCTGTTGGCACATTTTACCTATTTCTCTGAGTTGAGAAATATTCGACAGAGATGTTGCAGGAATATACTTCATTGTGATTAATACACTGATAAGGAAGGAACTTACTCTCTGATCCTCTTCTTTGGTCCAAGGGCCCTTGATGAGCTCAGGGTTCAGTACTTTCTGCCATCGGTGCTGACACTGTACATCTGTTCGATTCTAAACAAATGGAATAAAATACATTTGTCATTGGAATATGATGAGATATTTGAAGGAATTTTTAAAATATAACTCTTTACTAGACAATATTGAGTGAGAACAATACTTAAAGTATATAAGATGTTTTCTATTTTGAACCTGCATGACTTTTGGATGTAAAAAAATAAAAGATACATAATAAAGTGTTATAAATAAAATATAGTAAGACCATTCAAGAACATTAAGAAGTGATCCAGAACATTTTAAGGGGCCGAAGCGGTGATGCAAGTGGTAGGGCATTTGCCTTGCATGCACTAACTTAGACGGACAGTGGTTTGATCTCCTGGCATTGCATATGGTCCCCCAAGCCAGGAGTGATTTCTGAACATATAGCTAAGAGTAACTCCTCAGCATCACTAGGTGTGACCCAAAAACCAAAAAAAAAAAAAAAAAAGAACATTTTATATGGTCGGTTATATATATTGTTAGTTACATATATACATATTTTTAGTTAATTGCATGTTGTTAGTTATGTACAGCTATAGAACATAAAATCATATCAATGTGCCATCTAAAATAAAAGCACACCATTAAGTGAGTTAACTTACTTTCAATTACACAGGTGGCTATCAATTTAACTTAAGTGTACTGTGAGGAAATAACTTACATAAAGACTAATATCGGTTATATATCTATCTTAATGTTGAACTTCTATGAAAATCCATTTTCAATTGTTTGAGTTTCTCCCCATTAAATTCGGAGCTGCGCTACCATTCAACGCCATTGTACTAACATTGCAAAAAGAATAAAGTTGAATAAAAGACACTTTATAGGACTTTTTCATTATGCAGGCAGAAAGAGCAAGTATTAATGAAATGAGATAGAATTTGAGTCACATGAAGAGACTAAAGCCAAGTAATATGATAATGGGAAATGTCTATGTCAGCTTTTAGGAGACAATCGTGTGCTTTTTAGAAGGAATCCAGAAAATCTCTTGATGATAACTTCAACGAATAAATACAACACTTGATGGGAGCACTAGGAACAAGAGCTAGAGGAGGGAAAGCAGAAATGAATGCAACTAAATCTGCTTAAAAGGAGGAAATAGGAAATAGAACTAGAGTTGTGAGTTGGCACCTATGGGAAGCCCTTTTAGTGCCACTCTTCCCAAGTTAGGAGATTCTGAGTCGTCGTTGTCTTTGGATTTGAAAAGATAAAGTAAAAGTTTCAGCTTAGGAAGCTCTTTCTGCATTGGGTGTCTGCATTGGGTGAAGAAAGGGAAAGTTTTAAGTAGGGAAACCAGATTTTAAACATGCAAAGAAGAGGAAAGGGATCTAACTTTGAGGAAGAATGGAAAGGAGGAACTTTAATGATGATGTAATTCTAGATCTATAGTAATTACATGAATGTAGGGAATGGGGATATGGGGCTTAGAATCTCCTAGAAGGACTTTGAAATTTGAAGCCAGGCTACCATAAATCTCACTATTTACAAAAATAGCCATTAAAAATCTTATATAGGGGAAATATAGTGAGTGCAGCTAATTATCATATGACAATTCATCAAATACTAGTGTATATTAACCTAATAAATTATAATATAAAATAGAAGCAATTTTTTAATAATGTAAAATACTTTCTGAACCTACTTGGGAATTGCTATTGCATGTGTTACAGAGCAAATAATTTGTGGATGAAAGATTACCCTCCATAAATGTGGAATTCCCTTGCTGCCTAGGGAAGAGCACATTTGTAATGTCTTAATTGTCTCTCCAAAAATATATTTTAGAAATATTTGGAATATTTTTATTAAAACAAAGAAAAATTACTAACTTACCGGAAGATAATTAGCAATGACTTTCCAGTCATCTGTTCCATTCTGTTCCACCAGCTTCTTCAATTTTTCATCCTAAGGCATTTAAAAATAATTCTAAGCTATTAGGTATTTCTTATATAACTCTATGTCGATGATATAAGTATGTCTATGATGTGACTATGTCTATAATATCGTTATATTATATTATCATATGGGAGCAAAGCAATCACATATTCAGTCCAAGAAAAATAAACTCTTCAAAATATTCACATTGGGGCCGGAGCAATAGCACAGTGAGTGGTAGGGCATTTATTTGCCTTGCATGCAGTCAACCCAGGACAGACCTCAGTTTGATTCCTGATATCCCATATAGTCCCTGAGCCTGCCAGGAGTGATTTCTGAGTGCAGAGACAGGAGTAACCCCTGAGCTGCTGGTATGCCCCCCCCAAAAAAAAAAGAATTGACATAGAGCATATTAACAGAAAGGACCGGTTTATAGTCAAAACAGAACAGTTTTATAATATATAACTCAGTTTTTGTTAATTATGTAGGTACTTGATAAAGACCATTTTGCTTTCTTGGACCTTAGACTATCATCTATATAAGTGAAAATGAGAATACTGATATGAAAATATAATTTTGATATATGTTAGAACAATTTCTGACATAGTTAATGTTTAATACATGGTAACTGTTAAAAGTTTTCACTTGGGGGCCGGAGAGATAGCATGGAGGTAAGGCGTTTGCCTTTCATGCAAGAGGTCATTGGTTCAAATCCCGGCATCCCATATGGTTCCCGTGCCTGCCAGGAGCTATTTCTGAGCAGACAGCCAGGAGTAACCCCTGAGCAATGCTGGGTGTGGCCCAAAAAAAAAAAAAAAAGTTTTCACTTATAGGGAAAAATTAATGACATTCAAAGTTAAATTCAAGTATGGCAATAACCTTGAGAAAGAAGTAACTTCTACCTCTTCCAAGGAACATTATCAAATCTGAGTGTTTTTTTATTAATATATTCACAATTTAAGTGAAAACTAAGTTATTAGAGCACAAGTGGCACATCAAAGGGAAGTGTCTTTCTAAAGGTGCTCTGTGAAGTTAATGGAAACACCCTATTTTTGGAAAATAAAATTTTACACACAATGTGGGCTCCAGATATTAAAAAGGCATGGAAATTATGAGATGGGGGTAATTACATGACTTTTGTTTATATCTCTAAGCATCATGCTAGTGCAAAATAATTTCACAGATAAATTACATTTCTTACAGGCTTCATGGGAAGTCCTGTCTGCCTATCAACAAGGGTTCTAGTTTAACTGAAGTAGAGCAGAGAGAAACTGAAGACAGGTCCTTGTTATTTAGTTTCACATAGAACATTCTAAAACTCATTGTAAGTTCTTGACACTTTAATGAAAAAGGCAACTTTTCTCACACATTAATTTCTCTCCTTAAGTATGTCTCTATTTTTATAAAGATCAAACTTTTGATAAGTCAGCAACAGAAGAAACACAGAAGCAAATACATTTTCATCCAATCATTCATTCCTGGGTGTGTTTAAAACATTCACATCTATATGACTATATAAAGCATTATATATCTCAAGAATATATTCAATGACATTTCAGAAAATGCAATAAATCCATTATTTTAACCTTTGTAAGTCTTATTTCATTTTATGATGGTTTTGTGTTTGAAAGTACTAATTTATTACTTGCTCATGAGCTGTTTGTCAAAACTGTAATCCCCTCTTCCTCCTGGGACAGATTTTAAGACCTCCCTCAGAAGATTCTAATACTGTGTAGTACTAAACACTATATATAATATTATTTTTTCCTATGCACACAGAAATATAATCAAGTTTAGAATTAAGTGCAGTAATAAAATAGGAATAAGTAAATAGTATAGAATAATCACAACAGTATACCATAATAAAATTTTTGTGAATATGATCTCTTATGATCTTTTTTTGTTTGTTTTGGGGGCCATACCCAACAGTGCTGAGGGGTTACTCCTGGCAGACTTGGGGAACCATATGGGATAACTAGGATAGGCCATGTGCTGGTCCCTCTTGAAGTATCTTATTGTACACAATACTTTCATATCATCATTGGCCATGGATGATGGAAAGTATGAAACTGTAGCTAAGGAGAGAGTTCCTGTAATCTACTTTGTTCCAAGTAATTCTGAGTTCAGGGTCCATAAAAAGAACACTTCTCTCTGCCCTCTTGAGGTTTACAGTCTATTGGGCAGGGGTATATGTTATAATAATAATAATAATAATAATAATAATAATAATAAGAAGAAGAAGAAGAAGAAGAAGAAGAAAAAGAATGTGTTTTCACTGGTTGGAAGATGCAGCCAATCTAGTGGGAGACGTCAGGGATGACTTCTCAGAGAATTGATTCCTATAGGTAACCAATGAAGGAAAAAGGAATAAGATGTTGTAGGCACTAGGACAGGAAGAAAACACAGAATGAAACAAAATGTGCATAAAATGATACAGAGAGGACACTCAAAGGACTACAAAAAGTTGAAAATTGATATTAGAGAGTACTATATGTGAGGATATGGTAAGAGGTGAGAATGCTACACTTGGCATTCCAGATCCTACTGAGAAACCCGAGTACCTGTAGGTAGGTTAACTGAAAGTTTCATGAATAAATATCCACACTTTAGCCCTCCCAACTCCATGCTTTGTTGACATAGTTACCTCTTCCCTGGTCCACCTGGTTTTTCCCATATGCCGTTTTCCAGATTTGGAAAGCAGCCCATCATAGTCATGATCACACATCTCAATGTCTTCATCATCCTCATCACTACTGTATATGCTGCAGAAACAAAAATGGGCAGTCAAGCACTGAAACCAAAGGATTTAAAAGATTGGATTACCAAATTTACACAAAACTCCTCAACAATCTTTTCAAAGGTTACAAAGATAAAATTGAAAACTTGCACAACAAGCTTGTTTTCTGCATTCTGTGGCTCTCGCATTGTAAACTGGTTCTGCTGTTATTGGTATCCACAGATACCGCGAAGGACCTGGCACTTTCTTAGCGCTTTGCGTGTTTTAACCTGCTGTTACTATTAGGCCAGTGACAAGTCACACATTTGGCAGCCTTCCAACCAATGAAGGTCTAGGCTTAAAACTCCATGTTCAGGAAATAAAAGAAATGAGAGCCTGTGTCCTTTATTTAAGCACACACTCAAAATCTTTGGCATGTGTCACATTGTTTAAATAATACTTCCACAATGTAATAAATAACCATTTTGTTACTCCAATTGGATTAGTGCTTTACCAAAAAGAAAAAAATGTTCTAGAAGGAACACCTACAGCAACATCAGTATAGCCATCCCTTAAAGAGTAGAAGTTGAAGAGAATCTAACAGTGAAGGTTTTAAAAACCTTGATGGATAAGACCATCCAGTTATCAAACTGCTTTGTAAATAATATTAAAATAAAATAGTTCAAAACTCCAAGTCAGCCAGTTCCCAGAGTCACTGACAATTAGATCAGATTTATAATAATTTTTATAATTATTCTGACCACTTGCTGGTTAGATTCTTAACTCTTTTTTTTTTTACACCTAACTGGTATTAGAAAGATCTTTAAATATACTTAACCTAAAACTAAGAAATAACCCTAAATGATTTTGAAAAGACTCATTATTACTCTCAAAAAGCTTATTTTTTAAAATCTACTTGGCCCCTATGCATTTTAGTGATTTCTGAAGTAACTTAATCTTTTATTAACCATATTATTTTTACAGGTGCAGTTTACTTTTGTTACCAATCTACTTAAAACTTGAGATATATGTGGATACAAACTATATTAGGAAATAGAAACAAAAATTTAACACAGTATAAAACATATCAAACTTACCCTAAATTATATAAACCCGTATAATTATATAAAGTATATATAGAGATAATACAAATAAAGCTTTAATCACATTGCATCTTGCTTTGTGATTTCAGCTCACAGTGAATATCACTCTCTAAAAGTCAAATGACCAATAAACTTGAGTTTGCGTTTGAGATTTTTTTTTTTTTTTTGGTTTTTGGGCCACACCCGGCGGTACTCAGGGGTTACTCCTGTCTCTGTGCTCAGAAATAGCTCCTGGCAGGCACGGGGGACCAAATGGGACGCCGGGATTTGAACCAACCACCTTTGGTCTGGATCGGCTGCTTGCAAGGCAAACGCCGCTGTGCTATCTCTCCGGGCCCATGCGTTTGAGATTCTTACATAAAATTATTTCTATGGACAACTTGGAGATTTCAGAAGTGTGATAAAATGTGACAAAACGATGTAACCCAAACTTCAAACAAGAGCCTAATCCTGGTTTTTGTGACTAGTAACTAAAATAGCTTCTTTCGATTAAAAAAGATTCAAGTATGTGGCCCATCTTGTTTAAATAAGATGAATTAATTTTAGAAGTAATCTAAAGGGCATAGGGTGAATAAAAAAGTTAAGTTCAAAAGCGGTAGGTCAATCCCTTTTAAGGAGATTCATAGGGAATTCCTAGGAAAGCCCCCAAATGAAATGGCACCCTTGTGAAACATCCGAAAAAAGGCAGAATAATCTGGAGAGAAACATGAATCATTTCAACTCAGTTGAAGTTGGGTTTGGCAGAATCTGGAGGTCCTATTCTCTACATTTTCCAAACCAGCGATTGGATGGGACGGTTTAAGAGCAAGCAATGCACTCAGCCGCCGAAGGGGGGCACCGGTGCCAGGCGAGAGAGCCTCATTCCCTGGCCCGGAGGCCAAGGTGCCGGGGCCGCTTCCACCCGGCTGCAAACGGTGCGCGCATCCCGCGTCCCTTCACTTCCCTCCGCGCAGCTTCAGCCCTTCGCAGCCCGTCCACAGGCGCTGGCCTCCTATTTCTAAGGCACTTTGCGGCGCCAGTGAAGCCCGGTCCCGGCCAGGCCTTCCTCGCTCTTCAGACGTTGAGCCCCGGAGCAGTCAGTCAGGTGCAAAGCCCGAACTTGGGCGCTGCGAGTCCTGGGGACTGCAGGGCCCTTGGGGGCTCGGCTCGCCCGTGCCCGGCTCTCCGTCGGCCACCCCGGAGCGTGCTTGACTCCTTTCCGTTATCAGCCCGACAGGTCTCAGGCCCAACAGTCAGAAGGGGTTTCAAAAGCTGCCTTCACGCCCGGTGCGCGCGACTCTGCCCCACCTGCCAGACCCGCTGTGGTTAGGAGGAGTCCGGGGATGAGTGGGACCTTCTCTCAAGGAAACGAGCGCTGCGCAAGTCGGGCAAACGAAAGAGAGAAGTGTGTGTGTGTGTGTGTGTGTGTGTGTGTGTGTGTGTGTGTGTGTGTGTGTGTGACAGACAGACAGACAGACAGACAGACACACAGACAAGACAGAGAGGGGGACAGACGGACAGAGAGAGAGAAGACAGAGACAGAGAGAGAGGGGGACAGAGAGAAAGAGAGGGGGACAGACAGAGAGAGGGGGGGAACAGACAGACAGACAGACAGACAGACAGACAGACAGACAGACAGACAGAGAGTAGGGGGGCAGGTGGGCTGGAGGGGAGCCGAAGGAAGCGTCTGCGGCCGCTGCTACTGTGATTCCAGCAAAGGGGCTCAGACTGTTTTCATTTGGCCGACCCGCTAACGCCCGCCGAGTGGGCGCTGGCCTTGCCAGAAAGTCTTGCCTCGGGCGCGCACCGGTTTCTCTTCCTCCGTCCCCGACACAGCAGGTTCGAGCCTCCCGCCCCTGGAGGCCGCGGGGAGCCCGGGGCCCGCCCCGCCCGCGGGCGACTGCGGAGATCTCGGGCGCAGAAAGCACCTCCGTCGCCTCCTCCCAGCGCCCCGCTCCCCGCCGCTTCCGCGCGCCCCAGCTTCTTCTCAAGAGCAGAAAGGGAAAAGAAACTCCTGCGGGGGTTCGAGTTCAAGTGCGGCCGCCTCCCTGCGGGGACCGGACCCCGGGCGGAGGTGCCGTCTCCCCCCGAGCACACCCGCCTCCGCCCCCGAGTGGCCAGCCCGGCCTGGGCGCAGCTCCGAGCCGGGCGCGGGGCAGGACCCACACCCGCGCGCCCCGCAAACTTCCCGGCGCCGCGGAACTCGCGCCCACCCCGTCCCCGAGGCACGGAGCGAGCCTGGAAAGGGGGTCCTGCGATGCCTTCGGGGCTGCGCCTGGAGTCCCAGCTCCGGGGACCTTGGGTCGCTTCGCCCTCTCCCAGGCCCGGGGCGGCGGGAGCGGGGAGCGGGGAGCGCGTCCACGTGTGCGCCCTCCGCGCCCCGGGGTGCAGCAGCCCGGCCGCGCGGCTTTCCGCCCCGCGCCGGCGATCGGCCCTGAGCCGCGTCGGAGGCCCCGCGGCCGGCCGAGCGCGGAAGCCACGCGGGCACCGGGCGGTGCGGAGGCGCGTGCGGGCTTGGCAGCGCTGTCAGCCGTGCCGGCGCGGCCCCCGCCTCCCGCTCGCTCGTAGCTCCGTGCGGGGACCTGGGCGGCGCGCGAGGAGCGGAGCCTCCGGGCGGACCCTGTCGCGGCCAGCCCCAGCTGGGCTTCAGCCCCGTCCGAGGCGCCAGGCCCTCCGCCCCCGAGTCTGCAGCCGCCTGTCAGCGCAGCCTCCGGGGGGGAGAATGAATGGAACTCGGACCAAGCCCCTGCGGCCACCGGCCACTCGGGCGCGTCCCTCTCCCTGCCCGCGCCCGTCCCGCCCAGTCCCGACCGAAGCGCGGGGGCCGGGGACCCCTGTCCGGGCCGGCGGTGGGCTGCGGACCCGGTGGCCCCGCGCAGCTTGGCGAGCGTCCCGCCCTGTCCCGCGGGTCCCTGGCGCTGACAGCTCGCGCGAGAGCCCGCCGCCGGGCTGGCTGCCCACTTGCTGCCCACCTGCAGCCCACCTGCTGCCCCGGCGCCCCGTACCTGTGCCGGGGTCTGCGCGCCATGGCGTGGCGCGGGCGCAGCTGCGGGGCTGGGCGGGAGGAGCGCGGGGAGCGCAGCGGCTGCCTCCCTCCGTCCGTCCGTCCGTCCGTCCGTCCGTCCGTCCGCTGGCCGCCTCGCCTCTGCCTCTGCCTCTGCCTCTGCCTCTGCCTCTGCCTCTGCCTGCCGCGTCCGTCCTCCCTCCCTTCTCCCCGCCCGGCTCGGGGCTCGCGCGGCGCGGCGCGGCGCGGCGCACTCCCAGGCCCAGACGCGCCGGGCGGGCGGGCGCAGCAGCAGGAGGAGGAAACAGGTTGCAGTGAAAGCGTCGGCTCTGTCAACACGCGCGGAGATGCCATCAAACAAAGGGCCGGACACTCCCCCGCCCTCCCGCCAAATCTGGCGCCCCTGCAGTGCGCACGCGCCCGCCCTGCCCGCCGCCCGCCGCCCGCTGCCCGCTCTGCCCGCGCGCCCTTTCCTGCGCCGGCCCGCGCCCCGGCCCCGCTCCCGCTCGCTCCTCGCGCCTGGGCACACGGGAGACGGCGCTCGGGTTGGAGCACTTGCAAAACACTCACGAAATGGGGGGCTTGGCAGGACAGGAAAAGGGGAGCCCGCCTTGCGCGGGCGCTGGGGCCTCGCCTCGAGCCTGGGCATCGCTCGGCTTTGGCGCGGGGCTGAGAAACACACAGCTCCGTCCGGCGGAGCCAGCGCCCCAAAACCTCGCTCCCCTCCCAGATCCCGGAGCACGCCGCCTCGGCTGCATTCACTCTCACCCGGGCACACGCCCGGCAGCACCCACCTGGTGCCATCCGGCCGCGCCTGCCCCCACATTTCGGACCCTCCTGCACCCCGCGCGCAGCGCCCTCTCCTTCCACACCCACGGCCACCAAGTCCGAGGGCTCCGCGACCCTAAGTGGGCTTCCAAAGTTTGCACAGCGCAGCAGCTTGTGCTGGGGACTCGTGCGCCACGCCCCCACCGCAGCCCGACGGCCCGTTTGACAAGCTAAAAATTGTCCAAGACTTTGCTAGTCACTCATTGCGCTAGGAGTTCCTGAAGCAGTCAAAGGGAGGAGATAAGTGCTCCATTTATAAGGATTGCTGATTGGGGGATTTTGGGGGAGTTTTAGTTTTACTTCCGTTTATAGACTTGTACCATTGGGGATTTTTTTTTTCACTCTCTGTACAAGCTCATTTATTTTTTTTCTTGAACCGTACGAAAGTTTGAGACTTCTGTTGATTGGCTTGTGGGTGCTCCCTGTGCCCCAGAATTTCAAACTAAGCTCAGAATGGCGTTTCTCTTACTGAAAAAAAAAAAAAGACACTTTTTTTTTTTTTTTTACTGAAATGACTCAGAATGTTATTAAATGGTAAAGGAAGCCAACCAGGTTTTTAAAAATGTATCTGCTGTTTTGAACTTTGTTTTTTTGAAAATAGCAATATAATTTAAATCCTTATCAAAAGGGTCGTTAGTAGGTTTTGAATTCCTGTCTTCTTGGAAAAAGGAGAACACTGAGACGAACTTGTGACATAGTATAGTTTGCAAGTCTGAAACTAGTTTGAAAACCTGTATTTATTGGTATATTCTATAATAAAGGTCCTCCACATCCAGAAGAAAAATATTTAAAAAATATCAAGAAACCATCCAAAGGAATTGCACTCTGTCTTTCGAGACCATCTGCTCTATTTGCCCGGCATAATTCCCACATTTGATGGAGGATGAACCTTTTAGGGACTGTGAGAATAGCCGAACCCTTCCTGAAATCAGTCAAACTCACAGCCTCTTTCTCAGAATTCTTGGTGGGTGATTTTGTTCTATGATTCTTCTGCTCATTCCAAGTACGATGATGTTAAAATCTGATCTTCGTGCGTCAGTATATTTTTATAAATAAAATGCATAGCATTTTTATTTCCCAGACTCTTGGAAATATAGATGTATACTGTTCCTTCCTACATGTGACAGAAATATATTTAGGAACGATTGTACTACGACAAAAAAATTACACTTGCAGTCATTGTTACAGGCTTGTATTATATTTGCTACCTGATAAAATGCCACTTTGAGCCTGAAGGCCTATCCAGCTGGTCAGTCTTAGAGCAGTGGTCCTCAATCTGTAGCGTTGGGTCGGAATCGGTGGGCGTACATGTTAGAAGCACACAGACTCATGCAGCTCAGCCTAAAAACTGCGACTCAGTTGGTCTGAGACAGGCTCCCCAAATCTGCATTCTGCACCAGAATGTAAATGTCTTTCTGGAAGTGGTCTCCAAGCCACTCACAGACACTCTCAGTATTAGAGGGAGGTAAGTCTGTGCAATACGCTGTGCCCTTTGCTACTTGTCTCTCACCATCCCCACCCACTCACTCTCTTTCATCTTTCTGGCACTAAAGCGTCAGGCTCTCCATAGCATAAAAGAAGCGAAGTTCTTAGGAAAGTCAGTGCCAGGGACCACAGGGCCAGCAGCCCAATCCTTGCTTCCTGCTGAACTTCAGCCTCACCTCTGAAACTTGAATCGAACCCTATCCCTGATCACTTGCTCTTGTTTCTGACGCTCCTCAAGAAAGCAAGCATTGCAAATAAAAATTCACTTTAAATAAGCTTTCAAAAAGAAAGCAGTCATTTATATTTTATTTTACTAAGCATTGGTGGGAGGAATAAAGATATAAAAAAGATACTCATGCAGGCTTCTTTGTGACAAACTCTTCTTCCTCTCAGTGATCTGTGTTCCGGACATGAATAAGGATGATCCACAGTGGTGACAAAAGCAGGTGTCGGTCTCTCAATGCTTGTCTTTTCCTACCACCCTCAATGCAGTTTGGTGCCTAGTGCTGAGGAAAATAATAAACATGGTTAAATGGTGGAAATACAGCTAGCAGGTGTAATAGAAACTTCTAAATTGCACACAGCAAGTCTTTTAGTAACAGTGGTGTGAGTGTTGCTTCTAAGTACCATGTTTCACAGAGTCCCCACATTAATCCTATCTTTTTTGGGGGGAGGGTTATGGCCCAGAAGTGCCAACAGTGGCCAGGGCTTACTCCTGGCTCTGTTTTCAGGTTTCAATCCTAGTGGTGCTGGGGGAAACGTATATTGGTAGTAGTATTTGGACAGGGCCAGCCACAAACGAGACAATAGCCTATTTTTGAAGTACTATCCCTACAGCCCATAATTTATATCCTGAGGTGGTTTTCAAGTTTGGCACTTCCTGTTTGTTTTCACTTTTCCATTCTCAGAATGAGAATGAGTTTGTGAGTGTGTGTGTGTGTGCACGTGCATATGTGTGTGTGTGTGTGTGTGTGTGTGTGCGTGTGTGCATATGTGTGTTGAAGTGAAGACCCGCATTATTAGATTGTTCGCTTGGAAGCTGGTAGAACAGTATAGTTAGCTTGACAGATTGATTTGAATGAAAAAAGATGGAAGAAGACATCAATAACATGGTCCAGAATAGGACAGTCTCTTTGACTGACATGAAAGGGAAGGGGCATTGCATTAAATGGACATTTAAGAAGCAGCAACTGATTGTATGCTCTCTGAGATGCCATTGATAGAAATACTAGAGTCAGAAGGGGAAAGAGAAGTTTGCACAAAGGAGATTCTAGGAGGAAAATGAGTTTAGTTTTTGTATGGTAAGTTTGTGGTTTCTCATGGAAGAGATCCCGGTAGAGCTGTTCAGCAGGTGGTAGAGTGGGATTGTGCCTGCTGGAGGGATTGGGCTGGAACAGTGTTGTGCCAGAACTAAACTTTGTGAGTAAGTTGTTAGACACAGCCATTATTAACGCTTAAATTGTATAAACCTACAATTAAATGAATTTTAAAAGGTAATAAATAGTCAAAGCTCATCATTTCCTAATTATTCCACTGTATTTTTACTGTTACTTTTACTTGTTTATCTTATTACATCTGCACAGTGGCAATATTGAAATCTGTGCCAATAGGAATATCCTTCCATTTTTTTGTGTGTCAGGGAAGTCACGTTGGTACATTGAAATCGGTTAAAGCTGGAATATTTATACCTAAAATATATCTAAAGCTTCAAATAAAGATTCTCCCTCCTTCTACTGGAAAAATGGTTGCGGTTTACCAAGAAAACACTGGTTTCATGCTATATTGAAGACTTACCTGTAATGGAGGAGTTAATTGTGTTATATTATAGATTTGCTAATAGGCATATGTATTGAAATTTATAAGGGAAAGTCACATGGGGAAGTATCTAAGAGATTTAAAACATCATGGTTATTGGGCAGCAGGTAGGCTTTGCAAATGGCCTAGGTTTGATCGAGACCTGGGTTTGATCTCCAACACTCCATAATATTCCCTGAGCCTACCAGGAATACATCCTGAGTGAAGGGGCAGGAGTGAGCCCTAAACACCTTGAGGCGTTGCCCCATATACATATAGCCTCATTATATATATAGGTGTATGTATTATCATATGTATAAATCATATATTATATAATAATACATCATTATATGTATTGCTACATATAATACATAGAATATATGTATATAATGTATATATTACATAGTTATCACACAGATAATACATATGTATTATATATGTTTTGTTTGTATATGTATATTATATTTTATTACATATTATATAAATATTTACTTATATAAATATATAAACATGTCAACTAAAATATATAATTAAACATATATAGAATGGTTGAATCAATGAAGAAGGGTTAATAAGGAATTAAAAATTGAGCCAGAGGTCACACAGGTCACTGATGGACAGTCATGAAGACTTTGATGAGGGGTGGGTGCAGTTATATATCTTTTGTATATATATATATATTTTTTGTATATCAAAACTAAACTATTGAACACTATTGCAACCAATAATACCTAAACTAAATTAAAAAAATGAACAAAATATAAAATTAAAAAAATCATGGTTAAGACTGAGGTTAGGCACCAGGTTGAAAATCTGTTTGGCAGTAAAGACAGCTTCATAATACTCTATGCACTTTTCTTTTGATAAAATCTGTATTTTATCAAGTGCCTTTGAAAGCTGTTCATTGATTTGGAGAAAAATTCTTATTGGGCGGTGGCTTTCAAATATAGTTGTGTGTGACTCACAATAAGAAAACCATTTTACACCACCTTCTCCAAACACATATCCACACAGAGCTAAAAAGAAAACTTCAAAATGTGTCTGTTAAGGAGGCAGACTATGAATGGGGTTAGGATGAGAGGGAACCTGGGGCACTGGAAAAAGAAGATACCTGAAGTTGACTTCATCGACTATGAAACTCAGCTATGAATAACTTTGTAAGTCATAACATCTTCATTAAAAATAAATAAAAGTAAAGCCTCACAAACTAATATTCATCCATTCTATCAGCCATACATTTTGATTACTTTTATTCTATTCTATACTATACTATTCTGCTTCATTTTAGCCTATTTTGAATTAATCCTGATTAGGAGCTCCAAATTCTTAGTATATATACAGTGAATCGTGGTTTGAATAAAGACCTTATCTCTTTCTCTGCTAGAAAATCTGTTTAATGGGGGCCAGAGCAATAGTACAGTGGGGAGGGCATTCATCTTGCATGTGGCCTACAGTTTAGATCTCTGGCATTCTTATATGGTCCCCTGAGCACCTCCATGAGTAATTCCTGAGCACAGAGCCAGGAGTAACCCCTGAGAATTACCAGGTATGGCTCAAAAAAACAAAACAAAACAAAAAAACCCTAAAACAACAGCAAAAAGAAAATCTGCTTGATGGTACCCCTTTTACTCTAAGTGATGGTTCTATTTTTTTCGAAATTCTGGACTAAGTCCACAAAATCCTTTTATAGATGTAACTGTTCTCTCAGTCTCTCAACTCTTCTTAGTCAAATCTTCCTCTTTCTCTTAGTGAAATGGCAAGATTTTACTAAAAAAGAAATTCCAACAGGAACATTTATTGTTTTTTTTTTAGAATATCAAAATAACTAAGTATACTAGTTAAGATTAGCAGGCTGACCCTAAATTCTTTAGGCTGAATATTGCAAACCTTCAAAACATGGATTAGAGAGGGCTTTAAAAGTGCATTGATATTTTATATCCTGTGCCCAGCACCCCCCTGCAGATTCCTAGGAATTTCCCCCCTGTACTCAAAATATATTCATCATTCCCTAGAATTGGCAAATGAATATTTAGAGACTCTGGGTCAGGCACTATGTTGGGTAACTCTTGCATTTTTAGGGCCTCTTTTCCATTTCTATTGTCACCACTAGATTATCATTACTTTATCATGAGCTGCTGTGACAGCTCCTAACTTGATGATTCCCCCCCCCTCCCCACTTATTCTCAGCTTCCTGCTGGGTCAGTCTCATTATAATCATTTTTGGCAGTTTAGTCATACACTTAAAAACCCATAACTGGCTACCTAATGTTGAGAAGATAAGATCTGAACTCCTTAACTTGGCATTCCCTGTCTTGAGCTTGCTCTGGCCTCTGTTTCTGCACAACCTTGCCCTTAGGGGTGATGGTATGTAGTAATTGGTGGCTCATGCACCAACCAATCAGAGTGTATTTGGCTATAATTTGACTGGGGTGCACTGATTGGATGTTATTATGCTTTACAAGACAACTTACCTTCCAACTATCTCCTGCCATGCACTGTTTACTCTGTTTCCTCTCCAAAAAAAAAAATCATTGGCACTCTCAGGGTCTTTGCTTGAACCATGCCTCCTACCTGCAATGCCTCCTTCCTTCCTTCTCTCTACTTAACTGGCACCATCTTTCTGACCTTGCTGAAGTCAAACCTTCCTTCTGAAGTCCTTTCAGACTGACCTAATCTACAATCATGGTTCTCACCAGTGAGAGTTGTTATTTTTTCCGACTTAATTATGCCTATATAATTCTTTCTTTTTCTTTCTCATCCTCTTCTTTTCTCTTTCTTCTTTCCTTCATCTTTCTTTCTTTCTTTCTTTCTTTCTTTCTTTCTTTCTTTCTTTCTTTCTTTCTTTCTTTCTTTCTTTCTTTCTTTCTTTCTTTCTTTCTTTCTTTCTTTCTTTCTTTCTTTCTTTCTTTCTTTCTTTCTTTCTTTCTTTCTTTCTTTCCTTTCTTTCTTTCTTTCTTTCTTTCTTTCTTTCTTTCTTTCTTTCTTTCTTTCTTTCTTTCTTTCTTTCTTTCTTTCTTTCTTTCTTTCTTTCTTTCTTTCTTTCTTTCTTTCTTTCTTTCTTTCTTTCTTTCTTTCTTTCTTTCTTTCTTTCTTTCTTTCTTTCTTTCTTTCTTTCTTTCTTTCTTTCTTTCTTTCTTTCTTCCTTCCTCCTTCCTTCCTTCCTTTCTTTCTTTCTTTCTTTCTTTCTTTCTTTCTTTCTTTCTTTCTTTCTTTCTTTCTTTCTTTCTTTCTTTCTTTCTTTTTTCTTTCCTTTCTTTCTTTCTTTCTTTCTTTCTTTCTTTCGTTCTTTCTTTCTTTCTTTCTTTCTTTCTTTCTTTCTTTCTTTCTTTCTTTCTTTCTTTCTTTCTTTCTTTCTTTCTTTCTTTCTTTCTTTCTTTCTTTCTTTCTTTCTTTCTTTCTTTCTTTCTTTCTTTCTTTCTTTCTTTCTTTCTTCCTTCCTTTACTCTTTCCTCCTTCCTTCCTTCCTTCCTTCCTTCCTTCCTTCCTTTCTTTCTTTCTTTCTTTCTTTCTTTCTTTCTTTCTTTCTTTCTTTCTTTCTTTCTTTCTTTCTTTCTTTCTTTCTTTCTTTCTTTCTTTCTTTCTTTCTTCCTTCCTTCCTTCCTTCCTTCCTTCCTTCCTTCCTTCCTTCCTCCCTCCCTCCCTCCCTCCCTCCCTCCCTCCCTCCCTCCCTCCCTCCCTCCCTCCCTCCCTCCCTCCCTCCCTCCCTCCCTCCCTTCCTTCCTTCCTTCCTTCCTTCCTTCCTTCCTTCCTTCCTTTCTTTCTTTCTTTCTTTCTTTCTTTCTTTCTTTCTTTCTTTCTTTCTTTCTTTCTTTCTTTCTTCCTTCCTTCCTTCCTTCCTTCCTTCCTTTCTTCCTTCCTTTCTTTCTTCTCTTTTTTCCCACTGTATATAGTACATCTATCATTTATCTTCATAAACAATACCTTATCTCTTGATGCTTGCTAGACTTGAAAGAGAGTACTTTTTTTGGGGGGGGGGGCACACCCGGTGAATATGTGTTATGGGATCAATCTTGGCAGGGCTTGGAAGATCATGCATGTGCCAACAGACTGAACCTGATTTGATCATTTGAAATGCAAACATCCTGCCCACTGTATAACCTTTCTAGCCCTGAGATAGTACCATCCTTTGCCTTACTACACACATGTTTCCTGGGACTTGAGGACAAAAACCACACATGAATATTTATTACATGAGTGACACCATCACTTGATGAATCAGTAGGAGTGTGTGCATGTATTTTAATATAAGAATGCCTTATATTTGGGATTTAGAGTTTACAGCTGTGATTGTATGCTACACCAGTTAATCCTCAGTAATTCTTGTTGTTCTACCTATGGTTTACCTCATCCCTGCCCCAATATTATTTTTTTTACAATTATTTTTGGTTTTATTTTTGGGCCACACCCGTTTGATGCTCAGGGGTCACACCTGACTAAGCACTCAGAAATTGCCCCTGGCTTGGGGCAACCATATGGGACGCCCGGGGATCTAACCGTGATCCTTTCTTGGCTAGCGCTTGCAAGGCAGACACCTTACCTCTAGTGCCACCTTACCGGCCCCTTTTTCCCCACAATTTTGAAGTATGGTAACTTCGCTTGAGAGAGTTAAATTGATTTACTGAGGATCACACAAATAATAAATAGAAGACATGGTATTGTTTAGATTCAAATTGTAAATTCCCATTTAAGGGAGCTACCAACTCGTAATTTTATGCCTGTAAGTTCCTGTAGTTCCTGTAGAGTGGATTGATTAAAATGAATATCAGTTGATATACAACTATGTCACTAATAATCTTCAAAGTGTTGCTTTATCACTACTAATTTTTAGATTCCTGTGCTTTTAGTGATTTTAGAGCTATTTTCTTTCAAACTATGTTTTTAACATGCTGTTTTTATTAATTTCATTTTATCACTATTCAACTCTGTCATTCCATACTTTGTTTATTTACATTAACATGGTTTTATTCCATTTTTGAATCTATTTTTTTACTTAAGAAGTTACTATTTAAAGTTATTCATAAAAGTAAATTAATGAGTACTAATTCCTGAAAATATGAAAGCATTCTTCTTCTTTTAAAGAAACATTTGATAAGAAGTAGAACTTTAAGATATTTTATTGATTGATTTTCTGTGGTTTATAGTACTATTAATAATTTTTTCTTATGTACATTTCAACACCATATTAACCACGACTGTATCCATCTTCCTTTCCCAAGGACCCTCAACACCTTTCCCTCTTATTCTCCCAACTCAGTTGTGTGGATCAGTTATCCCTTTATGTTGTCTTTCATCCTTTGTTATTACTGTTATGTATTTTTATGACCCACGTATAAGAAAAGTTCTTCTGTACTTTCCTTTTGACTAAATTTACTTCGCATGATAGTGCTAGAATGTTTTCTAATCATTAGTAGGGTACAGTAGTTCTACTTTCCTTTGTTCAGTTCTTCCTTTTTCCCTCTTACCATGTCTTTCTTCTCTCCCTTCATGCCTTCCATCTTCTTTTCATTCATGCCTTCCTCCCCATCCCTCTTTTCTTTTGCCCTTCCTTCCTTTCCTTCTTCCACACTTCACAATATTTCTCTCTCCATATTCTTTTTCCTATTATAAACCTAGAGTTTAAGAAAGCAAAGCTTTTAACTTTACCAGAACAAGAATAGAAAAGCTTTAATGTAATTACTACTTTTTTTTGGCCCCCGACATAAGTACACTATAAAATTTAAGACGCCTATTAGGATAAAGTTCATAATTACCTAGTATCTCAAATTAAATGTGTTGCTAGACGTGTTCACAGAAGTATAAAACCAATACTACATAATTTTGATAGTTATAGAGATAATTTTCTGATTTTCTTTTGTTTTAGAGTCACACCCAGCAGTGAACAGGATACCAAGTGGCATCTGGGATCAAACCTGAGGTTCCCACCAGCAAAGTGGGATTTCCCAATACTAATTCCCTTTTTATATTTAGTAATGTGTTTAGTTATAAAGAAGAAAAAATGCTAATGAAAAATACCAGTTCTCAGAAATTCTTTATGTAATGCAATAAGAATAGAATCCAAAAATTCTATCAAAATGTTTATAATTATTTTTATTAAAAACAACTTTAGGCCTGAGAGATAGCATGGAGGTAAAGCATTTGCCTTGCATACAGAAGGATGGTGGTTCAAATCCCGGCATCCTGTATGGTCCCGCGAGCCTACCAGGAGCGATTTCTGAGCATAGAACCCCCGAGCGCTGCCAGGTGTGACCCAAAACCAAACCAAACCAAACAAACAAAAAACCCCAAAATTTTAAAGTTCCAAACTTCTAGAGATTCTAGGATTCCGGAGCAGCTAATTTAACCCTATTTTTCAAAGCTTGGCAGAAAACTTTTGCAACTGAAACAGCTACAATTTAGTGTAGATACTTTGCTTCTTTTCTGAAGCCCTGTTGGTATTTTTTCTTTTACGTAACTGAAAGCTAATAATATTCTGTGTATTCAGACAGTTTAAATACTTTTTGAAATAGGTTATTTTTTATCATAACACTTATTTTTCTAAGTCAACGGTTAAATAGTTATGTATGTAAATACACACATGTGGATATATGAAGTATGTATTACTATCATTTAGTATGATGGCCAAATTGCTGCAACAGTGCAGGTTTGTATGAGAATTTTCATAATTATAATGTAGATTAAAATCCTCAGAACATTTCATAGTAAGCGGGTATGTTTGAATATGCAACATGGAAACCAATATTATTAATGCAAAGTCTGATGTAATGGTATACAACCTTGTGCTTTATTGGTCCCTTTTGAAGACCGTCACAGGTTTTGCATAGGATGGCTCATTAAAAAGAACATGCTAAGCAAGCACAGTTTTGCAATGAGATTAGTTATGTTGCTGATGTGATGCTTAGTAAATGGCACTTTTCAGTTAGTCAGACAATGCACTTAAGGTCACTCTAATCTACCTTCATTCCTACTTAATTCACTCTTTAAAATATACTCAATAGTGCTTCTCCTTTTATTTTCTTATCACTACTGATATTTATTTAATTGTTTTTTTTTAATTAGCTTTGGGTCACACCTGGCAATGCTCATGGGTTATTCCTGGTTCTGTACTCAGGAAACACTACTGGTGGAGCTCATAATTCCCCCCATTAATTGTCCCCCTCCAATTCCACCTCCATTTTCCTACCACAGTAAACTCAGTTTTGAGTTTTGTACACCAGTTCTCAGGTACTTTAGCCACTTGTTATCCCCCTTTTATGTTGCTTTATATACCATCTGTGAGAAAGAGCATTCTGCACCCATCTCTCTTCTACTTAACTTTACTAAACATGATAGACTCCAGTTCCACATAGTACAATTTTATGTTTTCTTATTCCATTGCGTGTATGTTTTATAGCTTCTTGTCATCTGTTCTTGGACGCTTGGGTTCTTTACAGATTTTGACTATTGTGAAGAGTGCAATAAAAACTAAAAAATAAAATGGTCTTTCTACTTCTTTGCTTAACATCTCACATGTAGCAGTCATTCTTGAATAGAACATCAAGAGCATCTGGAACCTGTTTAGAGACCACACAGGCCTCTCTTGATGCCTACAACAATGTCCTCTTTACTCTAAAAACCAACACACTTATAGATTAAAGATTAAAATCTTCACATTGCATCTAAGCATCCTTCTAGAATTATGCCAGACTTTTACCCTATTAAATCCACTGCTCATAGATATTTCATATGCCATGAAGATCCACTACCTTCCTCATTCTGCTTCTCTGCTGATTTCTCTCTTCCCATTCTTGTTTAATGACTCATTTAATTTAGTAACTTTTAGTTAGTAACTTTATTTTTAATGTTTGAAGAATTATCCTATTGCTTGCAATGGTAACTGCACCACCATTTTATATTTTCATAAGAGCTCAAAACCAAAGGTTCCATATTTTACATTCTTAATACTTGCTGTTTTGCCTTTGAAATGTTTGATTTTTGATATACAGAATAAATATTTAATAAAATGATCAACCATGTATGTAAAGAATTAGGATCAGAAATATCAGTCTTCAGTTTTTAGAGGCTAGGAAGCAATAATGGTGGCAAGTTTATAACAGGTTTGATGTATGTGCCTAAATTACATATGTGCAGAGTAATGACCAATTCTTGGTTGTCGTTACAATCTCAGCTAAGAGAACTCCTGTTCTTGAAAGTTTTTCATGTCACACTATGAATGTTTCAGAACTACTAGTATTACATTAGAAATTACAATTGATATTAAATCCAAAGCTTATTTCCGATTTTAATGACATAAGAAATGTTCTTTAATGTGAATAGATATTTGGGGGGGGGGGGGGAGGAGAGGCACACCCAATGGTCTTCAGGAATTGTTCCTGGCTCTGCACTCAGGGATCAGACCTGGAGATGCTCAATGGACTATGTATGGTGCTGGGGATAAAACCCAGGCAGGCCACGTGCAAGAAAAATGTCTAACCTGCTGTACTATCTCTCTGGTCCTTAAGATCAATATTCTTAAATAAGCACATCTAGAATTGAATTCGATGTCTTTTATGGAGGACGGCCCTAATGGTATTGAGTAGAGGAGCATGGCAGGCTTTCTTGGAGAAGTCCTATCCTCAAGTTGTGAGCTAGAGATGGACCTGGCGTGCTGGGAGTGGAGCTCAGGTCCATCACGTTGGCATCAGGCACAATGAGCAGCACCATCGGGATCAATCACTATTTCTGGTTCTATCAATCTTTATCTAACAGTCATTTTACTTGACACACTTTTTATAAATTTTGTAGCGCTAAATAAATCTGAATAAGGCTTTTTTTTTGATTTTTGGGCCATACCCTGCGATGGTCAGGGGTAACTCCTGGAGTCCCCCCAGGCTTGGAGGACTCTATGGGATGCTAGAGATCGAACCCAGGTACCTCCAGGTCAGCCGCAGGCAAGGCAAATAAATACCCCACCACTGCGCTATGACCCCGGCCCCTGAATATGGCTTTTTATTCAAAGGTCAAGTCTGGCTGGAGAAATAGCACAGCAATAGGGCGTTTGCCTTGCATTCGGCCGACCCAGGACTGACCTGAGTTCGATTCCTGGTATCCCATAGGGTCCCCCAGCTTGCTAGGAGCGATTTCTGAGAGCAGACCCAAGAGTAACTCCTGACAGCCACCGGGTGTGCGCCTCCCCGCCAAAAAAAAGTCCTTTCGAAAAGTCAATTTCAAAACTTGAGTTGACGTGTAGGTTTTATGTCTGCCTTTCTGACGCTACTTCAATGAAACCTGTCTCCACATTCTTACCTTGTGTTGAGTTGTCTCAGAAACAGTGGTACTCCGAAAGATCACAGGAAGGAAAAATCTGAGAGTTCGGCTAGTCAAAACTTAAAACCTATCAATAATGAAGAAAGGACTTCCTTCAGTCACAAGGAACATACGTGTAGCTGTGAAACTGGTATGACTCAGCAATATGGTTTCCCAGGTGGATCGTTTATATGACAGCAAAAGCGTGTGTAGGTGGAGCACTAGATCTGCCAGGGCAGACGCTGGACTTACCCTCAGGTCCTGAGAGGGCTCCAGGGATCTGGGCCTAGAGACCAGGCCTACCTGGATCAACTCTACAAACTCAAAAGGATATTTGGCATTTGGGGCAAAGTCTTTGAATTCTGATCTATCTCCATCCCAATGTTAAATTTCCAGCATGAATACTTAATTTGTTATTAAAATTATTTAAATATATCACTGAAAAAATAAATGTCCATACCAAAGTTACTTCAAACATACTTAAAACTTTTCAATAACTAATATTTCAATTAACTGGATTTATTTATTTTTGGTTTAGGGGGCATTCAGGGATTACTCCAGGCTCTGGGCTCAGAAATCAGTCCTGGCTGGCTTGGGGGACATTATGGGATGTTGGGAATCAAACTCGGATCAGTCCCTGGTCGGTTATGTGCAGGGCAAGCACCTTATTGCTGTGCTATCTTTGCTGCCCTTATACTTTCTCTTTTTGTGTTGTTTTTGGGTCACACCCAGCAGCACTCAGGGGTTATTCCAGGCTCTTTGCTCAAAAATCACTCTGGCTTTGCTGACCTTGTACCTTTTCAATACTTTAAAAGTGTTAACTTTTTAATTTATTACTAAATTAATGTAAAATATTTAAAAATTAGTTCTGCAATCAATCTACAACTAAATTGATCAATAGGCAATTCAGTACAAAATGTGCTTTTAGAACTCAATTGTTCAAAATTAACTTCAACTTATTGATACTCTTCCTCATCATTTCTTAAGGGATCAGATTTACAGAATTCCTGAATGTTGAAAAAAGTGAAAATGAACTGTAGCTTTATGTAGATCCTTTAACAGTAAACTTTTATTGAAAAATTAACATTTTAACATTTACCTTACAGGCTAGAGTGATAGTCATATGGCTGAACCCCGATTTTGTCCCTAAGTACAGAGTCAGGAGTATTCCTGAGGACATTTGGCTGTGGCACAAAAAACAACTAACAAAAATAATCTTATACTTCTATGCATGAATAAGTTGGTGGATCAATAATAACAGGTGAGTTAGCATGAGGCAGAGATGTATAATGTGTGTTTTATTTGAACTCAGAGTCCTAGTCCCTGTTACATAAATATAGCCTTGATGCTCAATGATATATCTTCATTTATATAATGGAGATGGTACCTATTTTATATACACAGTCTCTACCAGGAAAGTTAAGAGAAAATGAAAAATTAATGTCAGGGGCCGGAGCAATAATACAGTAGTAGGGTGTTTGATTTGTACAAAGCTGACCCAGGACAGACCTCGGTTTGATCCCTGGAGTCCCCTATGGTTCTTTGAGCCAGGAGTGATTTCTGAGTGCATAGCCATGAGTAACTCCGAGCATCACTGGGTGTGGTCCAAAAACCCAAAAATGTAAAACAAAGAAAAAGAAAAATTAATGTCAAAGTGTTTTAAAAACTATGTTTTTTAAATTATGTTTTAAAAACTCTAAGCATTTATATGGTCAGGGCAGGAGCAATGGAACAATAGGTAGGGCATGTACCTTGAACATGGCACTCTCAAGTTTGATCCCTGGCATCCTATATGGTTCCCTGTTTCCAGCTGGAGTGATTTTTGAGTATAGAACCAAGAGTAACTCCTGAACACCACTGGCTATGCCCCTCAACAAACAAACAAGCAAACAAACAAAGAAGTGATATGATTACAACTAATAAATTGAAACATTAGATTGATGACTGCTGTTCATTAATTGTGTAGATGTCAGGCACTTTGTGCTAACTCTAAATCTCAAAGCATTTTTGCCAGATGGGAAACGTGATTTACATTTGACTGAAAATGGAATTTAAACACATCTGTAATAACCTGACTTAAAAGCTTAGTCAGAATTTGAACCCAGGGTTTTGTTTTTTTTTGCTTTGTTTTGTTTTTTTTTGTTTGTTTGTTTTTTGTTTTTGGGTCACACCCGGCAGTGCTCAGGTGTTACTCCTGGCTATCTGCTCAGAAATAGCTCCTGGCAGGCACGGGGGAGCATATGGGACGCCGGCATTCAAACCAACCACCTTAGGTCCTGCATTGGCTGCTTGCAAGGCAAACGTCGCTGTGCTATCTCTCCGGCAAACCCAGGGTTTTAGGCTTCAAAAATTTGGGTAGTCTTAAAAATTTACTCTCTTCCTCCACCCAAAGTTGAGATGCCTACTTTTCACTTCAGGAACAAAACAAGATCATCTAATTATGATTACTAGCTATGAATATAATTCAAATTGATAGATGTTGTGAAATTCCAAGCCTGTAAAAATTTAACTCGTTGCAACAAATAGAATAAGAAATAACTCTACAGAGATTTTTTTCAATAAGGATTTGCTCCAGATAATTTCCCAAAGGCATATATGACCTTTAAGGTTGGCAATTACTGGCATTTATGGCTAAGAGCCACGCCTGAAGCCATAGGAATTATTTGGCAATGCCTAGGTGAACACTCATTAAAGAAAATAGTTGAGTTTTATAGGTAATATAAACATGTTCCATGTAAATCTAAAAGCTATTTTTTATGAAATGCATAACTTGATGTTTAGAGAATAAAGAAGGGTGTGATATCAACAACTGTTCAAGCCATTAAAGCTAACAATGCTGAAAACAACTGCATCTGAAAGTCAAAAAAGGCAAGATTTTAATAATGTTTATATGTTTTATATGATCTTGGTCTTCTATTTCTACAAAAAAAAGATGGAACATGCCTTAGCAATACACATAACACTTGCAACTTGGAAAGAGTAGAAAAAAACTGTAATTTTCTTTCAACTCCATTTCTGGTATTAAAAATATCATTTCCAAGATTCATAGTGTCATGAACATGTATTGAACATCTCTGGTTTCACTCAGTGTTGATCCTCTCTTCATGAGAGGGATCCCTGGCCCATATTCTTGGCATCTTAGTGGTCAGACTGTGTCCCAGGCAGGAAAAGATCAACACAGATGAAAGACCTTAGCACCTTTTCAGTATGAGCAGGAATGAGTTTGAGCAATATGAGTATGAGCATCATAGAGACTCAAGGAAAGAAAGATTTCAGGCAAATCATTCAATATTGGTATCAGAATGTCACCAGCAAGGGCTCAGTTGGGAGAGCCCCACAAGTAGTATTTACCACAAAAGGTGCATAACAGTTCTATAGGATAGAATTTAAGGTATACTTAATGATAAGATAACCATATAAGATGTTAAGGACTTGCCTGGTATAGTCCAATTGAATGTATTTAGTAAACTATCTAATTTCTCTGGCCCTTCACTCTGGATCTCCCTAAAATGATATGACAACTCCTTTTAAATGGTTGCCTTGAGTTAAGTGGCCATTTTCATCCATGTATACCCATTATTTTAATGTGTCTTCTTACTTTTTTGATTTGGAGGTTTGGTCTATAATAGATTCAGGCGAGTTAAGGTAGGGTATTAAGTTCCCGAATACCCATACCATTCTGTGGAGTTGAGACAAAAACTAAAATTAATGATGTCTTTTCCACTATTGCCAGGTCTTTTCTGATGTATAAGAAATACAGTATTTATAGAGGATACAGCATATCCAGCATATTACATTTCCCCCTTTCGGGTTTAGTGATCTAACTTTGTGGTAGAATGCCTGCTGTGCTCTCCTAAAGATGCAAGTTTGATTCCCTGGCACCACCTCAACTCTTCCAGTCCAGTATCTGGTGCTAAAACCAAGTGGACAAACCCAGAACACAATGTTAACAAAAGAAAAGAAAGGGAAAGAAAAACATTAAATTGCTTTTTCTTGAAAGATATGGGTTTTTAACTATTAAAGTCTCTAAAGTAACTTTAAAAATATCAGTGTGTGGGGCCGGAGCAGTGCGCAGCCGTAAGGCGTTTGCCTTGCATGCGTCTGACCTAGGAGGTACCTTGGTTTGATCCCCTTCCCCCATTCCGGCGTCCCTAGGCAGGAGCGATTTCTGAGTGCATAGCCAGGAGTAACCCCTGAGAGTCAGTGGGTGTGGCTCCCCAAAAAAATCAGTGTGGGAATTTGGCATAGTCGAAGAACACATGCCTTGCTTTTATGAAGATATGGGGACCAGGGTTCAATTTCTGGTATGAGAACGGAAGAAAAGAAAGAAAATAAAACAGGGAAGAAAAGGGAGGGAAGAAAGAGAATGGGAAGGGAAGAAAAGCAAGAGGAAGGGAAGGGAGGAGGGGGGAGGGAATTGGAAGAGAAAAGGGAGAGGAGGGGAGAGGCAAGGAGAGGCCAAGAGAGGAGAGGGAGGGGAAAAGAGAAATTAGTCGTGGTTATTTGTGCTGAGGAGATAGTTCAAAGAATGGGAAATTATTTTGGAGTTAGAGGGTTAAATTCCTGGTGCCCTGAGCACTGAGTTGGACATCTTCAGTGCTCAGGGAATAGCCCCTGGGGCTCCTTTTAAAGACACACAAAATCAATAAATAAAATGACTTTTAAATTCTCATTTCCTTAATGTGGCTGGTCATGCCAAGGTGACTTAAACTACTGTGTGAAAGCAACTATGCGCCTAAATGGGGTGAGTTCATCCTCTGATGCTCTCAGGGATTCTATTTGTGCTCCAATATCCTGGGCTGAACTCTGTCTGTGGCCAGGCATGTGCTTCTAAAATCTTAATTTAACCTGGCTGACCAAGAGATTAGCTCCTGCAATTACCTGCCAGAAGAAATAAAATAGCAGGTCAACATGAAGAAGTTATATTCACGAGGCTTTTCATTCCAGTATAGATCTAAGAGACCTTGCTTTCAGGAAGGCTCTCATAGTTAGTTGAGGGCTTTCCCTAAGATCATGGGTAGATGATCACAGAGAGAAAGAGGAGCAGTAGAGGGGCCTGAGAGGTGGCACAGTGGTTTGCCTTGCACTCGCTAACCTAGGACGGACGGTGTTCAATCCCCTGGCGACCCATAGGGTCTCCCAAGCCAGGAGCAACTTCTGAGTGCATAGCCAGGAATAAACCCTGAGAATCACCAGCCCAAAAACAAACAAACAAATAAAAAAATGTACTTTAGGAATATGTTAACACATAATTTATAAATGTAAACTATCCAGTCTGAAAGTTTACTGACTGAAGGAAAGTACAATGGGGAATGATAGCTAGCATTTGTGGATGAGTGGGAAAGTGTATCTGACCGTGTGCAGAAGTTTCTCCTTACTCGGTGCTCAGAATTGGCAGTGATTGGAGGGCATATGAGATATCTAAAATATTATACCAGGGTCAGCTACATGCAAGATCTGCATCATAACCCTTGTGCTATCTTTCCAGCCCCATTTTTAAAGCACTTATAAATGCCAGACAGTTTTCAGTTCATTGCTTCTCAAAGCACCTTTGTAAGGCTAATATAATTTCCATATAGAGGTATTTGTAAGACTTGAACACTAAAAGTTAGTCCAATTTCCTGACTAGTGTTTACATAAAAATGTTGCTTTAACTCTGCTTTACATATTATTATTAGACATGAGTTTTCTCTCATTAAGTTGTCCAGTTTGTTCTTTTACTTAAGAGCATCTAAGAGAATGCTCATAAATCAATGTTATTAAAAATTCAGGGGTCATGATAGAAGTGCATACTGTGCATGTGGGTGACCCCAGTATACCATAGTCCCAAGTATCACCAGGAGCAATGCCCCAAGCAGTAAGCCAAGAGAAGCTACTGAGAGCATCTGTATGAGGCCCTCAAAAGAAGACAAGTATTAACCACCCCTACTATATCTTATTAGGATTTCTAAACATAGTTCTGTGAGTAGATTTTAGAGGACACTAAAATATGTCTGTAAATTAAAATAAAATTGTATTAAAATTTTTTATTTCATAAGTGGCAAATTGCCAACTGTGTTTATTAAATTTCTGGACCCCAAAAGTGAGGTACCTTATTAGCATCACGTTATAGAATTTAATTCTTTCCTAAGGAAGTTGAAAGAAGATAGAAATCCCAATGCAAATCTAATTTTAAGAGATATATATCTAGTTTTTAATTCTGAATTTGATGATCCTATAGTCAAACATACTATTTACATACATAGAGGCAAATGAAAATAATTAGTTATTCAAAATAATCTCATTTTTTTCTAAAACAGGCATCTTCAAAGAAGTAGATAAAATATAGATGCTTTGAAAAATATAAATGCTGATTTAATGAAAAGAAAGAGATAAAGAAAACTGGTGTAAGATTCTGGTATAAGAATAATGTTAACCTATTCCTTTCCCCACAAACAAGCATAAAGTAAAGAAAATTAGAATTATAGTCACAGTTTTCAGTCTTTGCACTTGAAGAACTGAAAGCTCTCTCTGTTTGTTATTTTCTGAGGGAGGGGGTTTCCTGTGTCTCTCTGAAGCTCTGGGGATCCCCTCCTCTTTTCGGTCTTGTCTACCTTTTCCTTTATAGTAAGCATCCTTTGAAACAATAAGAGTTTCTGTAGCTATTGTTTATCAACGCCTGGCAGAGAGAGTTCTAATGTTTCTCACTGAATTAGGATACAGTTTCCTAGTACTGGGCTCGAAATTCCTCCAAATGCTAACTGGAAGGCCTGCCTCAGGGGGAGATACCAACTATGTGATTTGAAGGGATAAAAAGCTGGATCTTCAGTCTCACAAATCAGACTCACCAGTACCTGTAGTTATCGTTAGAAATGTAGAACTCTGACATTTTCATTCTTTTGATGTTTGTGCCCTTTAAAATGCAGTCTTACACGAGACAGTTACTATTACTAATCTAATGTTTTCATGACCTCCATCAGGACCAGTTTCCACAGAAACTGAGGAAAGAGGCTTGCTTGTCGGTACTTACTGCAGTATCCAGGAGGAAAAGGCGAGGATCTGAGCCAGAATTGGAAGCAAAATGTCCTCCTGAACAGCTCTTGATAATGTTTCTTTTTCTCTCTCTCTCTTTTTGGCATGCATGCATGTCACTTTATTCCCCTTTAGCACTCAGTCTTTTTTTTTGGATTTTGGGGGGCCACCCCCGGTGACACTCAGGGGCTACTCCTGTATGCGCCCAGGAATCGCTCCTGGCTTGGGGAACTTGGTGGGATGCCAGGGGATCAAACAGAGGTCTGTCCTGGGTCAGCCACGTGCAAGTCAATTGCCCTACCGCTGCTCCCAGTTCTTGATAATGTGTCTTTTTCTCTGAGGAAATAGCTCTGAGCTCCGCAGCAGCCCCTCCTGCTGCAATGCCACTGAGACCACTAGGGCATGGGTCTAGCCACTTGGTGGACGGACCTTTTGCCATCCACTGAAGTGGGGAATCAAGGAAGTTGAAAACCTACACCAGCTTTTCAAACATAGAGTTTTTCCGTTTTTTGCCCGAGATCCTAAACTCTAAAGATCACAGAGGGGCTTTAAATGGATTATTAGCACACAGTACTTGATTGTAGTTCAATAAAGAATTCTATGTCTCCATTACACAGACTAATGACACCTCCAGACATATTTACAGTAATTTTCCCAGCTGATACAGTTTAATTAATAATATAAGGACATAATTACATGTTTCAGTGATCTTTCACATATTTACAGGAACTGCTGTAACTAGCTTAATTAGAGTAATTATGTAAATAGCTGATAATACACAACAAATTACAGAAAAAAAATCTCCTCCTAAGTAAGGGTATAAAAGAAAAATAGTCGCATCTGGGAATTAAAGTCAAGACTTCTAAAGTCAAGATTTCTAAATTTTGTTGTTTCTGCATCAGGCAGAACATCACTGCTGGAGTTTAACTGCTAAGTTTCTTCCTTTTGTAGCTCTGCTGCAGACCTCATGTCCGTTGCTGTTCAATGAAATTGCTCATTCTGCTTTGCCGCTGGCTCGAGTTTCATGATGAGTTTTCTGCCATGCTCAGTGCTTGTATTGCACACTCTGAGAATTGGAGACGGTGCACAGGGACAAAGAGGCTGACAAATCTCACACCTCTCTTTCATTTCCTTTCTTGTCTTTTCTTCAAGAGAAGAGCTGATCATCTTCTTTTCCAACTCATTCAAACACAAAAGATGTCTCGCAATTTTTTCAATAGTTGCACAGAGAGTCGAATGAATTATAATTGATGTTCTACCAGAGAGTTCTAACTCTAGTCTGCCCTCCACTCAATTCATTTTCATGATGTTTTCTCCTTTTAATGTGTTTCCTTTTGAACTAATCAACTTTTCAATTCCCCAAAGGAAGGAAGATCCTTCCTTTAAAATGACGTAATCCCCCCTCCCTTAATATACTGGGATGTTTCTATTGATTGACACCAGGCACATCCTCCTTTTCCTTTACGTTTGCAGACTGCTTTAGCTCCTGATGTATTTCTGCTCTTAAGACATGAAGCTATCCAACTGAGCCCAAAAATCATCAGCCTACCTAGAGTATATGATCAAATTCTTTCCATAAATTTGCTGAAATTAATGACACCTGAATTTACCTTCTGCCTAGCTTTTTAGTCATTCACTTGTTCTACCTTATTTTTTACTAGCCACAACATGAAGCCTCTGCTTTAATCAGGCCTACATCTTGACTTTCCTTAAATACATTTGTTCCTTTTCATAGTCTCCCTTTCTACTTTACTTTATTCATTTTGAGGTTCCACTTAATTTTATTTTCATGACCAGTTTTAACGTTTCTTTGTCATCTAGTCTATGCCATATAAGTCAAAGGATTCTGTATTGTCTTGTATTGCCTTTTTCTCCATCTAGATGAAAGTCTCCTGGAGGGCAGGAGGAATATATCTGACATTTTCTTATAGTCCTCCACCATCTATGTTGCTTACATAAACATTCAGTAAATTCTCACTCATCAATTCAAGCATATTTAACCAGGAGCTCTGTATATGACTGTACATGCAAGTTGTGTATGTACGACTCTAGGAGGCACCAGCCAACATCAACTTTGCAGAACCTTTTACTCTTTCAAAATTATAGCCACCTTTCGGGGCCCCTTTCTGTAACCACTGGACTTTCCACTTAATTTACTTAGTTTCACTCTGCTTACATCTGGAATTTGCTGATTCACTTACATAATAAGATCCAGCATCCTTCTGTATTGAATTAGGGACATGGGCATAAAAATGTCTAACCAGCAAATGTCTTGCTATATATTTTGATACAAGCACAGAAAAAAATTCAGAAGTAATGTGGCGGGGGAGAAATAACATCTGAAGTGTAAAATTAAGGAAACTGAGAAAGATCAATAAAGTATAGAATCATTTTTTAGTTTCTAAGTAAACTTTTTATTAAATAATGATGTAACACATGGAAGAGTTAATGCTGGACAATGAGGGTAGGTTGGAGAGAGTCTTACATATGCGGGTTTTGTAATTCCTGTGAGACATGGGAGAAACCCAGTGTATGGATTTCATGATCTTATGACTGAGAATTGATGAGCAGCAGTATATAGGTGGGTGCTTGATGCTAGAGACAGTGTGTGCATCATGAGAAGGAAAAGAGACCACGAAGAGTGTTCCAAGGAAGGAAGAGGAAAAACAAGCCAGGAACAGGCAGAAAAGCCCTTGGATCTCAAGATATGTTGTATTAAACTATGACAACCATTAATGGCACATTCTGATTTCGTGTATTAATAGATCATTGGAATGATTCCATACAAACACACCAATGGCCAATTCTCTGCATATAGGATGAATTGGCAATGCATTTTTTATACAAATTTCTTTGTAATATTTTTTCATATACGATTTCTTCATCTTACAGTCAAGGAGAATGCATGTAGCTCTGTCTTTACAGTAATGTTTCCCAAATAACCAACAGGGATGTCTAATTCTGTCCTGAGCCTCTGATGACTTAGAGCTGAATGCCAGTTGAGTTGAAGTGTCTGTTGACCTTTCCTTTTAAACAGTCTACAACAAAAATCACAGAATTCTAAAATACCAGAACTAAAAGTCCCTTAAAGCTTCCATAATTTAACTTGTATGTTTTATACAGTGGAAAACAAATACTAGCTAAAAATTAAAATGCTATGTCCTTCACCAAATATTAATATTTAGTTTGCATTATATTTGTTTTGTCTTGTTTTCCCCCAAACCCAGCAGTGTTCAGCATCTATTCATGGCCTTGTGCTCAGGAGTCACTCCTGACAGGATCAGGAGACCATATGGGATGCCAGTCGGCTGCATGCAAGACAAGAGCCCTACTTGCTGTAGTATCACTCCAGTCCATTACTTGGAATTATTTTCTATTTTCTTTGTAATTTATATTAAGACACCAATGTATTTTTAAATATTATTTATGTGTATAGTAAGTTCTTCAGTGAGTGGGCTTCTGTTCAGTAAAAAAATAAATCAGGCTTGATTTGTGCAACAGGTAAGTAGGCTGAGTGGTAAGGCTTGTCAGCACAATCATCAGCACAGCGATCATTGGACTTGTTGAGCAGGAAGAAAGGAGAATTGTGTGTCCTAGACATGTCCCACTTCTCTTCTCTGTCTCACCTGAATACATTTTTCCTGTCCACATAACTTGCTCCTTCACATTTTGTAGGCCTTTGTTCAAAAAACCCTTCTCAATGACAATCTCCTTTGATAGTCGTATTTCATATCCTCAGCTCCACATTCCCAGGAACTCTCCTTGATGACTTTTTTATAGCATACAACCGTTTCCTATTATGTAGTCAATTTGGAACTTTCTTTGTATGGTTTCTGAATATGGTTAGCATATGTTGGGTACATAATACTTACCTGATGACGAATGAAGCAGTAAAAAGAACATAATTGCTACTATTTAGCTTGTTGGTAAACACATTCTCATTCCTTCCTACCGTTTAGTAGCTTCAACATTTTCACTTTCTTTTCAATATTTCTGAACTGAGTGAAGAACTCCTGATAATATTTTCAGGATACATGTGTGCAATATGGAATATTCTAAGCTATTCAATTTTTCTTTTCACTCTCCTCATCATTTTCAACATCGTTTTTCCACTATTATTTATTGATAGCTTTTTCTGTTAGTTTGTTTTACTTAAGGGGTTCATACCAAGAGCTTGAAAAACACGTTCTAATTGTATCTATTTTTATTTGTTTGGGGTCACAGTTTACAATGCTCATGGTTTATTCCTGACTAGATACTCAGGATTTACCCCTCATGGTGCTCAGGGAGGCATATGGCATTTGGGGGATATAACGTGGGTTAGCCAAGTATTAGGCAAGTGCCCTACTCTCTCTACTCTCTCTCTACCCTCCATCTCATGTAAGCATGATAGCCACATGATGATTTAGATATTGTACTCTTTTAGGCCTGTCTTCCCAAGAAAGTGTCCATAGAACATTCTCAGTAGTACTTTCAGTGGCTATGTGGTGGTCAGGGGGTGGGTCAGATGGTACCTTGGTTTAAACTTGGGGTCTTGGTGCATACTACACATACTCAATAGCCCCTTAAGCTATCTTCCCAGTCCCTATTAGAGTCTTTTTGAGATGAGACAACTAAAAAAGCTTAAGAAATGTGCTCTGGGCTGGAGAGAGAGCACAGTGGTAAGGTGCTTGCCTTGCATACAGAAGGACAGAGGTTCGAATCCCTCCATCCCATATGGTCCCCTGAGCCTGCCGGGGGTGATTTCTGAGCGTAGAGCCAAGAGTAACCCCTGAGAGCTGCCAGGTGTGACCCAAACAAACAAACAAACAAACAAACAAAAAAGATATTAATAAAAAGAAGAAATGTGCTTAGAGCATATAGCTAGTAAGTGGCTTAGTACCACTTAAAAGAGCATGAGCAATTTTCAACTCATAGCTGAATGTGTACAAGCACAACTAAAAATTGTCGACCCTCTGTGAGCACAGCTAAAGGTAGGTGACCATTCTGAGCAAGAGTATGACACAGTGAATTGTGTGAGCAACATAGTAATATGGATATCTGCAAAAACCATAACTAAATTATGTGATTTCCTGCAATCCTGTGTGTGTGTGTGTGTGTGTGTGTGTGTGTGTGTGTGAGTGAGTGACCCATGATCACCACCACAACAAGCAACAGTAAAACAAGAGAGGACAGGAGAAATTGTTTTCATTACAAAAAGAACCAAATGAAATGAAAGCAACACCAGGCAAACTTTTTAAAGCATATGCTCAAGAAAATTGAATTGTCGTAATTTGCACTTGGGACATGGTTAATTTCAATGGAAAATATTATGCAAGATCTGCCAATTGATCTGTTAAAGAAAGGACATTCAATTTATATTATTCTACTAAGTCAAAGGTCAACTTTCCCTAAGAAATAGAAATAGAAGAAAATAAGTCTGTAATTAGTGATGAAATTTTAATCAATGTTCTAAAGAAAAACTCTGACTCCCAAAGATTGAGGGAGAAGTAGATTCTAGAGGAGTTTTTATGGATTTACTGAAGTCTTTTTATTTTGCTATTTATGTATGTGTTTTTTTTGTTTTTTTTTTTGTTTGTTTGTTTTTGCTATTCATCTAAGTAATATAAAAGGTTTAATTTTCAAGACTGGTGACAGGAAAGGATTTGACTATGATAATGGATGTTTTAGAATGGTAAGATGGGACATGTCTTTTTCCTCCCAGAAGAAAACATTTAGTTTCTCTCTTAATAATTATCTTATAAAGCAAAAGTGTGTGTGTGTGTGTGTGTGTGTGTGTGTGTGTGTGTGTGTGTGTGTGTGTGTGTGTGTGGTGGGGTGGGTAGAGCAGGGGATTGAGAATAAGTGTTCTTATACTTAGGAACTCCTAACGGCACAAACTGAAGCAAAAGATATTAAACACCGTCTTTAAAGAGGCTGTTATTTCATCATGAGTTTTGTAACTTCATGATACTTGAGGAAATTAGTATCTTATACATAGATTTTTAAAAATTTCTTCAGAAGTGTTTTGTAAGAGTGAACACGAAAAATAAAGGGCTCACCATTAAATTGATGTTATACTGGAAATGTATGAGGTTCCTTGAAGCCATTCGAAATAGCACTCCTACATAAACTTGTCACTTTCAGACACCACAATACACGGCACTTCCTTCTTTCAATAAAAAACTGGCAACTTATCTTTCTAGGTCAATTTCTACAAGCTGCTATTTTCTTTCTTTTAAAACTGCTAATGGAAAAGAAGTAGGAGTAGATTAACAACAGTTTATATCTTAATGCCTACAAGTACACATTTGTCAGAAACAAGTTAGAAGCTAAAGGAAGTGCTCCAGAATTCTATGAGAGAACATCTTTTAGAACAAGAATAAAATCTCAATGACCCAAATCATATTATTGTTGTTTTAGCATAAGATATTAGTTTCTTTGCTTTGATGACTGCAAATAACTTTTACTTTTCATTTGTACCAGCTATTGTTCCATGTTTCCCTTTATTCTTAGTGCTCCTGGGATTTGATCCAAGATTGAAGAATAAGATATTTAAAGACAATGTAATGATCATTTTGCCTTGAAAAATTACTGCTGACTTCTGGTCTACCTATCTAAAACTTAAAAGTTTTAAATTTAAGATTTATATTAATTTAACATTTCTCCTCCCCTTTAGTGAAAGTTTAAAACATTTAGAATTCCATTTTCCTGCTTTTGCTTTTTTCTCCATGTACATTTTGGATTTCAAACCTCTTAATTCTATATAAGTAGAATGATAGGCTTATAAAAAATTCTGAAATATGTTTTTCTTAGTTGTGAGATCAATGTGCTTACATTTGAAATGTTTTTAGTCAGAGACTAGCAATATATTGCTTTTATATTTTCTTTATAGTTTTTCTCAATATGCTCATCACTATTTTTGATCATCTCTTTTTTTGTTACACACAGAAAATGTTGTGTTCTGTGTTCTAAATTTATTCTAAAGGATTTTACTTGTGTTCTTCACTTTCTTGCTACCCTAGATTTTTGCCCCACTTTCAACCACTGTTAACCAATACCTACCTCAAAAAAGTCACTGCTTCAATGTTATGGGAATTAGTTCACTCTTCTCTATATCTCATCAGTACTTTCTTAGACACTTATTCATATCTATACCAAATACTGACAGCAAAGAAGTAACTAGATCCAGATTTTCACTTAAGGATATAGGAAGTTGATGTAGATGATAAAGTCAAATAATATGCAATGATCAAGCCTGCAATCACGATGTGTATAGGGGAACATAGATGAAGGAGACAAGTAAAGGACTTCATAGAGGAGGAATTATTACCAAGACAGAAACAGAGAACACTTCCCAAAGAGGAACTATTTGTGTGAGAGAACAATAGAGAAGCGACTAGAGCGAGGGGTCGGGCAGATAAAGAAAATGAATGAGTAGTTTAAGAATGATGCAGTGGAAAGGGAAGGAAATTGTGAAAAGAAGGATGCATACAAAGCAGAAAAAAATCCACAAAACAAAAACCAGAAAACAAAACACAAATTAGTTTCAATAGGTTGCTGTAATGTAATGTAGCAAGAGTACAAGTTATGTTTTTGGGATCAGGGAAAGATTATAGAGTGGTAAAAGATGAAGATGGGAGCTATATTAGGTCATTTTAAAGAGTTCTATTCATTATATTGATAGTTTGGACTTAATTCTAGAGGTAAGAAAGAACAAGTTTAATATAAAAAGTGCTATGATAATGAGACTAACTACTTTAAAAGTTCACAACATTTCATTAAAAATTAGAAACGGTCTACGGCCATTCCACCCTGAATGTGCCCGATCTCGTCTGATCTCAGAAGCTGAGTAGGGTCGGGCCTGGTTTGTACTTGGAGGGGAGACCGCTTGGGAATACCAGGTGCTGTAGGCTTAAAGAATAGAAACAGATTCTGAATGTAGATATACATCTTTTTACAGAAGTCGAATGTAGACCTAGCAATTGAGGTACAATTGTTGTTATGAATGATATTAATCAGGTACTGAAGAAGTAAAGGAGCACAGACCAGTTTTATTGCCACCAACACCACAAGTGTTTGCAGATGCAATTGTGTGTGGTTTGGGTAGTCGGCTGTAATCATCGCACTGTTAAAAAGGATTGTCAGCAGCTTCCTATTCTGAGGTTAAAAGGGAATCAGCCTCACTAAAAAGAATGGGACACATACAGGTTAGATAGAATAAACAGATCAGAATACATTCATAAGCTTTTCCATATTTGTATGCAAAGCTAGACCAATGTTGGGGTGATTGTAAGAGAAGGATGTAGTTGAGCTGTAACCTACTGTTTACCTGCTCTATGGTCAGGGAGATGGCATTGCTTTAGATAAAGTTGTCTATCCTAGGTCACTACCAATATCCCACTACAAATATTCCCTTGTCTGTGATCACTGAGTTTTAGTAATGAATGAATTTAAAGGGAAAACATCTAGATTTTCAGCCAAGGCTTCAAGAATAGGTTAGTGCATTGCGATAGCTCTAAATAATACCAGATTTTAGGCTGAAAAGAAAAGTCAAAACTTGTTTTCTATATCTAGGGAGACAGTCATATGGAAGAACCTGACTGTTTTAAGGTTCTGACAGTTTAAGTTCCTCATGTCTCTTCATGGGGCATCTTATGAGAAGGATGTATTGCTCCCTTTGACCCCCTTTTCAGGTTTAAGTAGGGTCTCTGGTGTTATAGAGACCCAAGAGTGAGTGGAGTCAAAAACTGAAACTAATGACTAAAGCTAGTCTCTGAGTTTTGAGTCATGGCAGGTCCAGAATTAGGATACAACTATTCTTAACAGTGAAAAATGGAACCTTGAACCTATCACAGCTCTGAGGTAACAAGCTGAGAACAGTAATTTAAAAGTAGAACTCTGGATTGATAGTTATATCTTTGTCTTATTATTTTTTCTTTCCGTTGGTCTTGATGCAAAATGAAAATAATAATTTGATATGACATAAATCTATTATTATAGAAATTAGTTTCATTGGGCTGTATAATATAATCTATAGAAGCTAAGTGCTTAATATAACACTTTTGCTGAGTGAAATTTTATATAACAAAGATACAAAGATATCTCCTTATACCATTTCTCTCTCTCTTTTCTTTCCTGGTCATACCTGGCAGTGCTTAGGGGTTACTCTTGACTCTCTGCTCAGAAATCACTTCCGGCATGTTCAGGGAAACATAAGAGATGCTAAGGATCAAACTCTAGTCAGCCAAATGGATGGTGAATGCCCTACCCGCTGTGCTATTGCTTAGGTCCCTCCTTACATCATTTGAATCATAAATACTTTATATTAGGAGACTAATCATATAGAAATAAGTTCCCACTAAATAGCATTAACTAGATTTTGTTTTTTCTAATGATTACAATATTTTCTTTATGTACACCCAAAGTAATATGTAAATGCCAAAAGTGAAAAGAAAAACAATTTTAAGAGTAAATAATGCAATGAAAAATTTCTGGCTTGTATGATGCATAGTAAGGGGAAAGACATAAATTGCTTCACAGATGTAGGCTTACACATATATAGATATGTATGTGTATCTATCTATATGTAATATATATATATTTCATTCTCGCTTTGATCAAAAAGGAGGAAAAAATCCATGAGTAAGGGGAACTTTGGGACTCAACTTTCATGGTTTGCAAAGTTCCCTGTTCAAACTTTCACTACTTTCATTATCAGTGTCAATGTCGGTTCTCATGTGTTCTTTCACTCGCGTGTGTGTGCGCGCGCGTGCGTGTGTTCGTGTGTTTTTAGTTCACTCTGGGATGTGCCTATCTTCTTACCCACGTCCTACCTCCAGTCAATTTGGAAAGAAATTCTATTTACTTCACAGTGGCGTTTCAATCTCTCAGAGAAGTGGGCCATCTACTGTTCACTTGTAGTATGACTTTTGAAATTAAAAACTTGTAGCAGAGCTCAGCCTAAAATAAACAATGATCCATGACCAAATGACCATGTGTGTTGGGGGAGAGTGAGGAAGATGGTGAGGGAGGAGTATCAGCAAAAGAAAAAATAAAATAAAACCATCAGAATTTGACTGTGGTCATTGTTAACCAAGGATGATTTTTCATTAGCATGATAGAGGGATGAGGTAGAAAGGATAAGAGAGATATTCAGAGTTGTGATGAGGCAGCAAATTACTCCCAGCTCTTTTCTATATCTGAGGCATTTGAGGACAATTTTTAAAGCCACCCAGACCTTAGGTCAGAGACATAGTACAGAGTTCAAAGCATTTGCCTTGCACGCGGCCAATCTGGTTACCATATATTGTCTCCAAGCTCTGCCGGTAATGATCCTTGAGATCAGAGCCAGAAGTAAGTTCTAAGCACCTCCTGGTGAGATCCCTAAACAAAAAACAAACAAACAAATAAAAAGTCACTCAGGCCCAGGCCACATCCCTAAGAAATTCTATATATATGTTCTGGGACAGGACCTAAATATCAGTTGCTTATCTTCAAAACTACCTGAGATGATTTAAATACATCAATGTTAAAAACTACTGTTGTAATTAATATTTCCTCTACTTTTTATTTATTCTTGCTTTTTTTCTTTATGTCAAGCTTTTTACAACACAGGCGATTCTTCGGAGCATCTATTTCTATCAAATTTCAGAAAGACATTGCTATGGATTTTTGTGGACAGGTGACCAAATCTTGGGAATAATTTCTTTTGAACCTTTAAAATTAGAAATGGGCAGAGTTGAATGAGCTCAAATAATTTTGGCTCAGAATTCGGCTCTTTCTTCCAATGATTGTCTACAAAAGTGCTTTATTTTACTTTTTACACTGTAAAATGGGAATGGCAATAATATTTGGTACAGTAGGTAGCAATTGAGTGAAAAATGCATATCCTTCTGTTGTGCTTAATCCAGCGCCTGAAACATAAAGATATTCAGTAAAAGTGACAACTTGCACTGAATTGAAAAGGTATTGATAGATATGAGACCCTAAAGGTGTTTTTATAAGCTTTAGTTTACACCTGGCTTTATCGAATCCTTACAAAAAGTTATATAAAACTGCATATAGGCTACTGTTAATTTTTGATGCATAGCTAAGAAATTTAAATTGAACTTTAATCGAATCCTTACAAAAAGTTATATAAAACTGCATATAGGCTACTGTTAATTTTTGATGCATAGCTAAGAAATTTAAATTGAACTTTCATTTCACTGCCAAAATCTTCCTGATTACTAGGCAAGAGCATAGCACAGGTTGCTACAAAAGGATAAACTAAAATCTGATTTTTTCTCTCAGAATCATGAGCAACATGTTTATGGCAGTGTGTGGGTGTGCGCTGTAGGTCAGGAGATTCAAGGTGAGTTTTTAGTGTTTGAAAAGTACTTTATAATGATTAAAAATGACATTTTAAGGACAAAGAAGTCTGAACAGAGAGAGCTCAATGGGCTGCGTATACTTCATTGTCACCCAACCCTAACCCCGGCACAGAATGTCCCTAGGCATCAGGTATGACCCTTTTCTTACTTTCGCATCCTGCAGTTCTGTTTGTAGACCTTTCTCTGTGCTGCTTCCATTTTGTCTTTGCTCTTTCATCTTTGTCTGTAGAACTTAATGATTAGAAATAGGAGTTCCAGGGTCGTTACTTTCTAAGTTAGTCTTAGTCAGGCTTGAACCCTCAGTGTCTGAGAGACCAGTATCTAGATACTTCATACATTGTCAGTATTGTGTGTAACAGGCTTATGTTGTTCTTGTTGTTCAGCCTTTTCAATTTGCTACATGGCATGGCATTCCCTATTATTTAATGCCAATGAAAAATTTTACTGATGAAACTTTATTACTTTGAAGGTTGGAAACAAAATGTAGGCATAGATAGAAATTATATATGCATATATTACTCTCCATACGAGCTCCCACTTTCTTTTTCTTCTTTTCAAAATTAATTTCCTTTTAATTTGGTTTATCCAAGTATAATGACTAAGTATGTTTAAAGAGAAAAAATACGGGAGCCGGAGAGATAGCATGGAGGTAAGGCATTTGCCTTGCATGCAGAAGGTCGGTGGTTCGAATCCCGGCTTCCCATATGGTTCCCACCACCCCGGTGCCTGCCAGGGGCGATTTCTGAGCACAGAGCCAGGAGTAACCCCTGAGCGCTGCTGGGTGTGACCCAAAAACCAAAACATAAATAAATAAATAAATAAATAAATAAATAAATAAAGAGAAAAAACAGGTTATTTGATGAAGACACTACCAGGCAACCACACTGGACATTGTTATATATGTCTAGATCATGCACAACGGTTGCTGAACCTCTACTGGTTTACTATGCAGTTCTTCATATTTGAGAAATCGTGGTCCTGGTCTGAGTCGTTGATCTTAAGCTTCTTCAGGTGTGCTGTTGATGGTGTGGTGAGCGAAGAGCTAAAATCAAACCTATGTGCTCTAAGCTCTTCACCTTTCAGTTGAAAGTGAGCATCTGATAATTCCCCAATCTTTGTGGGCTAATCTGTTTTCTCACTTAGCCAGGGTATCTGATCACACAGTTCTTATTTTCCAGACTCTACAATGTGAATAACAGCAGACATGGTTTGACCTTCTGAGTATATTATCAAGGAAGGAAGACAGGTATCAATGAGTTAATTAATCAGAGAAGTATGAAATTATACCCCATTGGGATGCAAAAGCATATAGGGCAAGATCAGAACAAAATCTTCCTAAAAACACTATAACTGGACTCAAATGAGATAGGTGAGTAGATATAAATTTTATAAAAATGATGAATAAATGATGAACATGAATCTTTGTTAGAAGGAACAGAAAGTACAAAAGTCCTATGGGAGGAGGAAGCAGAGCAAGTAAAGAGAATTGAAAGAAGGCCAAGTGGCTGGTCCCATGTTGGTGCAGGATGAATTCTTCTTAAACAGGTCGAATCAACAAAGGCTTGGGGTTGACCAGTACTTGCCTCTGAGACCCAATGCTGCTTTTCCCCCCTAACTCCTTACTCAGTGATTATAACTTGACATTGGCTAGGGTAGATAAGCTTTAGCCAACTCTTTTGGCCATTTTTATGAACATGAAACTAGTCCCAGATTCAGAATTCAATAATTCCAGATAGTTTTTAATGTGAGAATTAAGGCAGTGAAGATACATACTTAGAAAAACATTCTGATTTTCATTAATTATCACATCTTTTGCATCAAATAGGAACCATCTTCTTATTTGTTTTGTTTGGTTTTTTGTTTTTGGGTCACACCGGGCTTCGATCAGGGGTTACTCGTAGCTCTGCACTCAGAAATTGCTCCCGGCAGCCTCGGGGAACCATATGGGATGTCAGGATTCAAACCACCTTCCTTACTGGATAGGCTATGTGCAAGGCAAATGCCCTACCGCTGTGCTATCTTTCCAGCCCCCTAGGAACCATCTTCTTATATTCAAGCTTAGCCATTTCCTATTCTCCCCACTTTTTCTTTTTTGTTTGTTTTGTAAATATTTTTAATATTTAAAATAAGTTTGCTTTTGAGACACCATTAATTTACAAAGTTATTTATAGTTGAGTTTCAGGCACATAATTTCCTAACACCTATCCCATCACCAGTGTCAACTACCACTCACCAATGTCCCATCCAATGCTGAAGAAGATTTCCCTTCCATCCCCCAGTATGCCTTTTTTTTTTTTTTTTTTTTTTGCCATACCCAGGAGCACTCAGGATTTACTCCTGTCTCTGCACTCAGAAGTCATGCCTGGCAGGCTCAGGGGACCATATGGAATGCCGAGATTAGAACCAGGGTTGTCCTGTGTTTGCCACATGCAAGGCAAATGCCTTACTGCTGTGCAATGGCTCCAGCCCCCAGTATGTCTCTTTTTTTCCCTCCAAATTATAAGCAGGATTTTATTATTTTTTATTGTTTTAATATTCTTTTTTATAATGTCTTTATTTAAGCACCATGATTACAAGCATGATTGTAGTTGGGTTTCAGTCATAAACAGAACACCCCCCTTCACCTGTGCAACATTCCCACCATCAATGCCTCCCCTCCCTCCTTCCCAACCCCTGCCTGTATTCAAAAGAGGCATTTTACTTCTCTCACTCATTAATATTGTCATGGTAGTTGTTAGTTTAGTTATTTCTCTAACTGAACTCACTACTCTTTGTGGTAAGCTTCATATCATAAGCCAGTTCTTCCGGTCCTTATCTCTGGGCATTATAACAATAATGTCTTTTATTTTTCTTAATACCCATAGATAAGTGAGATTATCCTAAAAAAAGAGAGAGATTATTCTGTGTCTCTCTCTCCCTCTGGCTTATTTCACTCAGCATAACAGTTTCCATGTACATCCATGTATAGGAAAATTTCATGACCTCATCCCTCCTGCCTCTTAACATAGTTTCTGTATTGGTATCTCATGTTTTCAGTTTTATTTATTCTATAGTTCAGAAATATAGATGTACCATATAACTTCACCTCCAATGTGCTCTTTTGCTTTATGGACCACATCCACAGTGCTTAGGGGTTACTACCAGCTCTTTTCTGTGGGTAGTTCCAAGTAATGGAATGGAGACCATGTGTTCAAGGTAATGGAACCTGGACCCCTTCCATGCAGAGCATGAACTCAACACTCTTCCTCGCCATATTTCTATTTTACAATCAAATGCTTTAGGGGGATGTATCGGTAGCACAAGGGTTAAGTTACCTACCTGCCTTTCATGCAGCTGATACTGGTTTAACTATTGGTATTGTATATGGTCCATCAAGCTGTGCCAGGAGTCACCGCTGAGCACAGAGCTAGGAATAAGTCTTCAGCAGTGCCATATTTGGCCAAAACTACTTCAGGAAACCTAGTGCTATCCTTGGGATGACTGACAGTTCTTGAAATCAATGCCTTTTTCCTCACCTCTTATCTTAAACATCTGCTGAATATTCTCGAGATGTTTCATCTTGCCTGGTAGATATTAGTTGTCCATTTCTTTACTTTCAGAGCATGATCACTCATCACAAAACCATAATTTATGTTCATTTATTCCCCAAAGCAGCACCAAACAGGCACAGAAGAGAAACCATCATTATATTCAGGATTAGAGTTTTTCTTCCAAAGTTCACAAGCTCAAGCATATCTCCTCCCCACGCCCAACCCCTCTTCTTCTACTTCTTGTTCGATTTAGAAATTTTAAAATTTCAAGCTGTATTTCAAATTCAACATATATGTTTGCAAATCTATAACACTCTTCAGGTTGCTTGCTAGTCCACAGAGCTGTCAACCAGAGTGACCCTCAGTCATAGGGAGATGTCTGTCTAGTGCAGAGGATAAGATTTCTTCATCTTAGACAACAATAATTTTTTAGCTCAGTTCACTTCTCTACAAACCAAAGATATATTTAGAATTTTTATTCTTCATGTCATGAAAATATAAATTGTCTTTCACAATTTAGTTCAATTGAGCAAGAGAAGAGAAAATGGGACCTCTTCTCTAAATTTTAGTGGTTCCCATTAACTGTAAAATGAAGTACACAACTTTCCAATGTTTTTAAGAATTTTTAATATTATTTTTATAGTACAGACTCCTTGGTATAATTAGAATGAAATATTCTGCCTCCTCCTCTCTTGGTCTGGAACCCTGGACGCTGGCATGTTGCTGCAGGTTTCTGTTGGCCTCACACACTATTAGCAGCATGCTCTCGTGGGCAGATGGAAAAATTAATCTCAAGGTCTGGCTCCTCCACCTCTTCATCTTCTTACAGTCCTAATTCAGAATTCCTCTAGAGACTTTAGAGATTCCTGGTGCCATATCAGACACAGAGGAAGAAGCCACTCTTGGATAATAAAATGAACACTGCGTTATTTTTGAGAAAATACTTGGCTAGATAATACTTAGTAGTTTGTCTTCTGTCCCCTTTCTCTAGTCTAGAGGTTCCTACCTAGTTTCTTCCCTGTGCCTACAGAATCTGTCCAATTTTTCACATTATAGTATAAGTAATAAGACCATAAGTGCTTACTTTTAAGAGCTATTTTTATTTCACCCAGAGAAAGGCCCTGATTCAAAGAAAACACAATGTCATATGGAGAAAATTATCTTACAAAAAGATCCGTTGTGACACTTTCAAAATTATTAGCCCCAGTTTAGTTCTTGAGATTAAATGTGAACAGAAATAAAATATTTTATTATAAGGTACTTGATAAATTAATTCAGCACTGTTAAATAAATACATTTTTTTAAATTAGGAGTAAATTAAATGTACCTCCATTTTGAAAAGCAGAGTCTCAGAGAGGTTGAGAAAAAGAATTTAGTGACTGATTTATTCTGTTCTAAGTGTGTATTGTCCATCATAACTGGCCATCTCAGTAGAATAGGTCTGGAAATGAAAGAACACTCTGTCTGATTTGATCTAAAAATTAGGGGTCTCTAGTACTTTTTACACTTGTCTCTTAATATCTAATTTAAACAAAAGTATTCAAAAATTGAAACATTATTGTCAGGTCCTTGCTTATATAAGCAAACTATATGTAAGGTTTTGATTGAATACAAAGGCAAAGTTAAATGGACATCATAAGGTCACGGCAGTGTTGCATTTGGAAATGTGATCTGCTAATTCCAGAAATGAGGAATAGAGATCTTCTCAGATGGAAATGAAGGCCAATTAGACATGATTAACATGTAGATTCAAAAATAAGATAGCATTTTACTCTGAGACTTTGCCAGTATAGTTTAATAAATTAAAATGAGATGTAGTCAAGTCGAGACATTAGAAATGAGGTTAGGCAATGTTATGCAAACATATCAAGCCATGCATGGTTAATGGACCCCCACACTGGGAAGATGGCTCCTAAACTGAGCAGTGGGTTCTTTTTGTGAGTGAGATGGCCTTTGCCACTTCCTAAAAAAAAGTGACCTGCACAACAAATGGATAGAAGGGTTTGTATATTAAGAGCTAGATAGTCATATAGAATTTTTAAGCTGCCCACACCTTTTAAGGATTACTGACATACAAAAGTATTTGTTACCCTTATTATTTTTGCAGTCTCTCACTATGAGCTGTTATTTAATGACTACAAATGGAAAATAAATAAAATATGTTTTAGGAATCTGGGGAGTGGGCAATTAAAAATAACTGAAAGATCCTAATTCCTAGATTTTTTTTTAAAGCACTGTCTGTTTTTGTTCTTCCCAAGTTTTTATTTCCATAAAGCTTTAGGCTGTTATAGTGCAAATTGTACTTTGCTTAAGGGTAACAAGATTTACTTAATGACTATCTGCAAATCATGCTAGAATCTTCAGGGAGGAATGTTATTAGAGCGTGGCGCAGTAAATGCTCTCTGGGCTGGGCCAACCTTTCCCATCTCATGGCCGCAGGCTTTGATCTCATCAGCCCCCATCATGAAGTTCTCTCCCTTGTGTTTTATAGGGACTTTCTTCTAAGGAGAGAGCAAAACTCAGTGCAGACATTATCTAATTCCTTCTTGTAACATTCACATCAATTCAGGTGGGGCATGTATTATTATTACCCAACCCATTTTGCAGCGAGGTAAATAAAACAGAAAGTTAAGTGACTTTCCCAAGGCCAAGAAGAACAAAAGCGGGGAGGATTTTATGTGGGATGTCCCCATTGTACGCACAGAGCTTTCACCTACTGACTCTGGGGTCAAGTAACTATAGAGAAATCTGTAGGTCATGCAGGGCTATGACAGGAGGGCCGGATTCTGTGCCAAATGGCAGCGGCATGCCTCTCTGTGCACTAACTCATGATATTAAACAAGTCACTGGTCCTTTTGATTGAGGGATCTTTTTTAAAGTAGAGCTGAATTAGAAGTGTGTACCATCTGTCTGATGGAACATGAAATAGTATGGTAACAAGGTAGTAAAAATGATGTTGCAATTCATAAATACAGATATAAGAGTTGTTAAATAAGTGCACTTTATGTTTTAAATTCATTTTAAAGTGTACAATCAAATAGTTCACCAGGGACCTGGGATCAAGTGATAAAGTGGGTGTCTTGAATGGACCAGGCACTGAGCTGATTCCCAGTATCATACCCCCAGCACCCAGTTATCCATCATATCAGTAGGCTTTATTATTTTAGCTCAGTAAGGTATAAATCCATGTGTCTCTTATTCTTTCATCCTTGTTTCACATCTTTTATGCAGATAGTTTCACCTGGGCTCATGATAAAATGAGTCTGTCATTTCCTTCACTTTCAAGTTGTTCTCATTCCTTTGTGTCCTGGGGCTCCTTGCAATGCTCATGACAGTTATTCCACTGTCATGGGTTCCTCATTGAGTCCAAGGACCCCATTCTCTCTAGAATATCCCAAATACCGCAGTCCAGCTGTGTCCTGAGCAAGAGCAGGACTCTGATTACCTTTTTCTATGTTCTTTTTTCCGATGCCCTCAGGTCACAGGTTTTTAAAATAATATCCCAAGAAGAAGACAGTGATTTTTATCAGATGAAAAAAAATCTAGGACAATTAATTTGCTGAACTAAGATTTCCCCTTTCTTTTGACTTCTTAAGATTTCTCTTTTCAAACCTGGATCATTATTATACTCATCTCAAAATCTAACTTGCTTTCTTTTTTAAAATTATTTTAACTATTTAAAAATAAATAAGTTGTAGCATAATATCAGTTTCAGGTAAATTAATTAAAAATAAATATTGAGAAGATACATGAAGATCACTACAAAAATTCTGATCCTTCCTTCACATGTTTGTATTTCAGAAAGTCTTCTACAGCAGGTATCTCAGATGATGTAAATGATTTGTGGTAGACACCAACGTAGATGAATAAACTTGTCTGCTGATGGCATGAATACAATCATCATTTCCTATTTTCTCAGGGATATATAACTGTGAAATAAAAACTATTAAGTCAAAGTCAATAAATAAAAACAGCAATTAAAGTTAGCTTAACATTAACATTTGTATAAATTACATGGATCCTTGGATCTAATTTAGTAAATGTGGAATCTACACATCCATAGTACCTATTTCTTCCCCTTCAAGCAAATGAAAATTATAAAGTAAAGATAATAATTTTATTTGTTGTACTTCAGAAGTTTTTCAGATGTACTAGACAAAAAAAAATATGCCCCTTTTCCTAATTGGGATATCTGTGTTCCCATAGCCATGAATTTTTTTTTTTTGCCACACCCGGCATTGCTCAGGGATTACTCCGGGCTGTCTGCTCAGAAATAGCTCCTGGCAGGCACAGGGGACCATGTGGGACACCGGGATTCAAACCAACCACCTTTGGTCCTGGATCGGCTGCTTGCAAGGCAAATGCCGCTGTGCTATCACTCCAGGCCCCATAGCCATGAATTTTTAAGTGCTAAAATTGTTTCCTAAATATTTTCCTTTTTCCTTATTATCCAGTGAATCTATTCTATAGCCAATTTCATATCTGAAAATATGAAATCAACAGATTATAACATGACATTAATTGTTCACCTGTTGCTGTTGTAGAGTGTAAAAAAATCTCCCCATTTCGGGGGAGACAAGAGTGATCACAGCATTCAAAATGGAATTGTTCACTTTTTTCCAGGTCTAAGGCCTCCAGAAAATAATTTCATGTTATTTTATAGTCTGAAATATTTAGAAGGTTATGCACTTACTAATATATATGTATATATGTATATATGTATATATGTGTATATATATGTATATGTATTTACTGGGTGAGCGATGGGGTGTCAATTGTGTTCAAAACTTTGCAGAAACTTTAAAGGAACTTGAACACCTAAATTGGACACATTCCATACTCTGACCTATAAGAGGACTTTGGCTCAAATACAAATTTCAAAGGAACTCTGCAAGGTACAGGTATGAAGATTAGAGACTTTACTATATTATATATAGTCAGACAAGATTCTTCCAGTGTATTTTAGTTCAAATAGTAATATGTAAAGCATTAAATTTTGTCTCACAAGTTTTTTTTCTAAGACTTAATATTTGACTGAGTGTGGAGGAGGCAGAGCATGTTCAAGTTGAAAACAAAACCCATGTTTATGAAGGTTTCAGTCACCTTTCTTTGGATTAAGAATCTTAGACTAAAGATTAAAATGTCACTGTAGGTTTGAAGGTTTTCTAAAACGTGTGTGCATGGCTGTATGTGTATGTGGGTGTGTGTGAACTGGCTATATTACCTAAGGAAAAGGAATTACATAGACTAAACCCCTAATTAAATGCATAATCACTAAAGGCATCGAAGCTCATTTATTTTTATTTTCTGTACTCTAACTTTTCTTTACTAGCAATATTTTATAACAGGCATATAGAAACCCAGTAACAGGGATTTACCCTGTTTAACTCATTTAAAATGATCATTCATTAAGAGTATTTTCCTTAAATATATTTTTTCAAATCTTTATTTTAATGTGTCAGTATACTTTAAGTTTTAATATACAGCTGAAATATTCAATAACTGTGATAAATGAATAGTAGAATTGAGACAGAGCAAATACAGCAGGTTAAGGCACTTTTATTGTAAGCAGCTGACCAGGATCCAGTAATCAGCACTACATACGGGCCTTGAAAGTTGCTGGGTGGCTCCAACACCACAAAAAATAAGAAAGGAAAAAAAGAAAAGAAAGAAAGGAAAAAGAAAGAAAGAAAAGGAGAAAGAAAAAAGTAAATATAGATATATAAGTATATACAGAGTTCAATAATAGATAATAGAAAAAGTGGAAAAAATTTACCACAGGAAATATACTGGATTTTATTTAGACTCATAAGGTCAAACTTATATATGTTGAAATATTGATTTATAAAATTATGATTTTAAGGTGCACATATTTTTCAATAAATATCAGCTATCCTAGCAGTCCGGAGGGCAAAGAAGGGGGATGCTGGGAACTGGGGTGAAGGGAGGAGAGCACTGGTGGTGGGATACCCCTGATTCAATGCTTCTAAATACCACAAATATTACTGTGAAAGATTTGTAATTCATTTTTATCAAAATAAAAGTTATTTATTAAAAAAACTGTATATACAGCATTATATTCACTACCAGAAATACTTTTATTGGTTAGAATTGATTTCTTTTACTGGTATTCCCTCTTGCCACTTTACTTCCGGTAATCACTATTTTATTTTAATGAAGTTTGCCTTTGTTTTATTTAGCTCAGTCATTTGTTTTCTTTTTATTATAATATATAAGTGAGATCACATTGTGTTTTTATCAGCACTACTTAATTAAACACCTTGCAGTTCCGTTACATTGCTTTAAATATCAGGATTACGCTATTTCTACAGCTGATGGTACTCTATGGCATATCTGTACCATATTTTCATCTAGTCATCCTTGATGGCTATTGTGAATAATATCATGAACATGGTGGAGTAAACGTATTTCTTGGAATTAGCTTTTTATTTTCTTCTGATAAATGTCCAGAATGTAAGATAGTTGCATCATGTAGTATTTTTATTCTTTTTATCGTTAGGCATCTTTTGAATCTTTTACATAATGCTGTACCAATTTTCATCCCACTGATAGTATATTAATTAATTTTTTATATCCTCATCAATGCTAATTTTTGTTCTTGACATTATCACCATTTTCATAAATGTGAAATGATATCTCATTGTTATTTAAGTTGCATTTCTCTAATAAGAGATAAAAAATTCTTTTTTATGTGCCCGTTGGTCATTCATATATTTTCTTTTCATAAATGTCTATAACAGTTCCTTTATCCATTTATTTATCATTTTTCATAATTAAAAAGTATGAAATTAATTTGCCATTAATTTATATTATAAAATTTTAGAGACTTAAGAGTCTCTAAAGACGTGCCTTCATGTGCATATAATACTCTTCATTTCCACCATCAAATTTCAGTGCCAATTTGTTTGTTTTACTGATGCGTGATTTATATATGAGCAAAATCATCTGATCTTTCACTTCCTCATTTATTTCTCTTAGCATAACTACCTCACTGCCCATCAGTTTTCTCCCCAAAGACATTTAATTTCAAATGAATACATATATGTATAGTTTTATACTTAATGGCATAAGTTCTTTTGCTTTTCTTGTGGCGCACCTGGTGATGCTGAGAATTTACTGGCTCCTGGATTATTTCCAGTGAGGTGGAGAGGATCACTTCTGGGCCAGGATTAGAACCCAGGTTGTTGAGTGCAAGACAAGTGCCTTAACTGCTGTACTCCCTCTCTGACTTCACACATAACATCTTTGTGTGTGTGTGTGTGTGTGTGTGTGTGAGTATTTTTAAACTTTTTTTCTCTTTATTTAAACGTCTTGATTACAAACATTGTGATTAGGTTTCAGTCATGTAAAGAACAGCACCACTCACCAGTGCAATATTCCCATCACCAATGTCCCAAATCTCCCGCCATCCCACCCCACCCCACCTGTACTCCAGACAGGCTTTCCAGTTCCCTCATTCATTTACATGATTATGGTAGTTTTCTGTGTAGTTATTTCTATAACTGCACTCACCACTCTTTGTGGTGAGCTTCATGAAGTGAGCTGGAAGTTCCAGCCCTCCTCTCATTGTCTCTGAGGATTGTTACAAAAATGGCTTTTCTTTTTCTTAAAACTCATAGATGAGTGAAACTATTCTGCATCTCTCTCTCCCTCTGACTTATTTCACTCAGCATGATAGATTCCATGTACATCCATGTATAGGAAAATTTCATGACTTCATCTCTCCTGACAGCTGCATAATATTTCATTGTGTATATGTACCACAGTTTCTTTAGCCATTCGCCTGTTGAAGGGCATCTTGGTTGTTTCCAGAGCCTGGCTATTGTGAATAGTGCTGCAATAAATATAGGTGTGAGGAAGGGGTTTTTGTATTGTATTCTTGTGTTCTTAGGGTATATCCGTAGGAGTGGAATAGCTGGGTCGAATGGGAGCTCAATTTCCAGATTTTGGAGGAATCTCCATATTGCTTTCCATAGAGGTTGGACTAATGCTGTCTAAGCATTCCCACCAGCAGTGGATAAGAGCTCCTTTCTCTCCACATCCCCGCTAGCACTGATTGTTCTCATTCTTTGTGATGTGTGCCAATCTCTGTCGTGTGAGATGGTATATCATCGTTGATTTGACTTGCATCTCCCTGATGATTAGTGATGAGGAGCATTTTTTCATGTGCCTTTTGGCCATTTGTATTTCTTTTTTTTATCAAAGTGTCTATTTATTTCTTCTCCCCATTTTTTGATGGGATTAGATGTTTTTTTCTTGTAAAGTTCTGTCAGTGCCCTGTATATTTTGGATAATAGCCCCTTATCTGATGGGTATTGGTTGAATAGTTTCTCCCACACGGAGGGTGGCTCTTGTACCCTGAACACTATTTCTTTTGAGGTGAAGAAGCTTCTCAGTTTAATGTATTCCCATCTGTTGATCTCTGCTTCCACTTGTTTGGAGAGTGCAGCTTCCTCCATGAAGATGCCTTTACTCTCAATGTCATGGAGTGTTTTACTGATGTGTTCTATATACCTTATGGTATCAGGTCTGATATCAAGGTTTTTAATCCATTTGGATTTTACCTTCGTACATGATGTTAACTGGGGGTCTATGTTCGCTTTTTTGCAAGTGGCTAACCAGTTCTGCCAGCACCAATTGTTATAGAGGCTTTCCCTGCTCCACTTAGGATTTCTTGCTCCTTTGTCAAAAATTAGTTAATTGTATGTCTGAGGAACATTGTCTGAGAACTCAAGCCTATTCCACCGATGTGAGGGTCTGTCTTTATTCCAATACCATGCTGTTTTGATAACTATTGCTTTGTAGTACAGTTTAAAGTTGGAGAAAGTAATGCCTCCCATTTTCTTTTTCCCTAGGTGTGCTTTAGCTATTCGAGGGTGTCTATCATTCCAGATGAATTTCATAAGTGGTTGATCCACTTCTTGGAAGAATGTCATGGGTATATTTAAGGGGATCACATTAAATCTGTATAATGCTTTGGGGATTATTGCCATTTTAATAATGTTAATTCTGCCAATCCATGAGCAGGGTATGTGTTTCCATTTCCGTGTGTCCTCTCTTATTTCTTGGAGCAGGGCTTTATAGTTTTCTTTGTATAGCCCCTACACATCTTTGGTCAAGTTGACTCCAAGGTTTTTGAGTTTGTGTGGCACTAATGTGAATAGGATTGACTTCTTGACGTCCATCTCTTCCCTATCATTATTGGTGTATAAAAAGGCCATTGATTTCTGTGTGTTAATTTTGTAGCCTGCCACCTTGCTAGATGAGTCTATTGTTTCTAGAAGCTTTTTGGTAAAGTTTTTAGGGTTTTCTAAGTAGAGTATCATTTCATCTGCAAACAATGAGAGCTTGACTTCTTCCTTTCCTATCTGGATTCCTTTGATATCTTTTTCTTGCCTGATCACTATAGCAAGCACTTCCAGTACTATGCTAAAGAGGAGTGGTGAGGGCAGACAGCCTTGTCTTGTACCCAAATTTAGAGGAAAGGCTTCTAGTTATTCTCCATTGAGGATAATATTTGCCACTGGCTTGTGTTAGATGGCTTCAACTAGATTGGGAAAGGTTCCTTTCATTCCCATCTTGCTGAGAGTTTTGATCAAGAATGGGTGTTGGACCTTATCAAATGCTTTCTCTGCGTCTATTGATATGATCATGTGATTTTTATTTTTCTTGTTGTTGATGTTGTGTATGATGTTGATAGATTTATGGATGTTAAACCATCCTTGCATTCCTGGGATGAAACCTACTTGGTCGTAGTGTATGATCTTCTTGATGATGCTTTGGATCCTACTTGCCAGGATTTTGTTGAAGATTTTTGCATCTGCATTCATCAGGGATATTGGTCTGTAATTTTCTTTATTGGCAGCATCTCTCTGGTTTTGGTATCAAGGTGATGCTGGCTTCATAAAAGCTATTTGGGAGTGTTCCCGTTTTTTCAATTTCATGGAAGACCTTGGCTAGGATTGGTAGTAGCTCCTTTTGAAAGATTTGAAAGAATTCATTAGGAAATCCATCTGGGCCTGGGCTTTTCTTTTTTGGGCAGATGTTTGATTACAGTTTCAATTTCCTCAGTGGTGATGGGGGTGTTTAGATATGCTACATCCTCCTTTTTTAACTGTGGAAGGTTATAAGTGTCCAAGAATTTTCCCATTTCTTCTAGGTTCTCATATTTAGTAGCATAACATTTCTCAAAGTAGTCTCTGATTACCCTTTGGATCTCTGCAATATATGCCGTGATCTCCCCCTTTTCATCTTTTTTTTTTTTTGGTTTTTGGGCCACACCCCGCGGTGCTCAGGGGTTACTCCTGGCTATTTGCTCAGAAATAGCTCCTGGCAGGCACGGGGGACCATATGGAATACCGGGATTCGAACCACCCACCTTTGGTCCTGGATAGGCTCCTTGCAAGGCAAACACCACTGTGCTATCTCTCTGGGCCCCCCCTTTTCATTTCTAATATGGGTTATCAGGTTTCTCTCTTTCTTTCTTTGTAAGTTTTGCCAATGTTCTATCAATCTTGTTTATTTTTTTCAAAGAATCAACTTCTGCTTTCGTTGCTCTTTTGTACTGTTTTTCGGTTTTCCACTTCATTGATTTCTGCTTTCAGCTTTGTTATTCCCTTCTGTCTCCCTATTTTTGGTTCCTTTTGTTGGTCATTTTTTAATTTATTGAGCTGCATCATTAAGTTATTCAGATATGCCCCTTTTTTCTTCCTTATGTGTGCTTGTAGAGCTATAAATTTTCCTCTCAGGATTGCTTTTGCTGTGTCCCATGGATTCTGGCAATTTGTGTCTTATTGTCATTTGTTTCCAGAAAAGTTTTGATTTCCTCTTTGATATCATCTCAAACCCACTGGTTGTTCAGTAGCAGGGTGTTTAATTTCCAATTGTTAAGTTTTTCTTCTGTGTGGCTTTGTAGTTCACATGTAATTTCAGAGCCTTGTGGTCAGCAAAGGTAGCCTGCAAGGTTTTTATCCTCTTGATTTTATGGAGGTATGTTTTATGTGTCAGCATGTAGTCTATCCTGCAGAATGACCTATGGACATTGGAGAAGAATGTGTATCCAGGTTTTTTGGAATGGAGTGTCATATATATATATATATATATATATATATATATATATATATATATATATATATATGTCCTCTTTCTTCCATTACTCTTTTCAGGGCTCGTATGTTTTTGTTGGGTTTCAGGCTGTTTGACCTATCAAGTGTTGATAGGGCCATGTTGAGGTCTCCCACAATTATTGTGTTGTTATTGATGTCTTCTTTCAGAGTTGTCAGTAACTGTATTAGATAAATTGCTGGTCTCTCATTGGGTGCATATATGTTTAGTAGTGTTAGTTCTTCCTGTTGCACATATCCCTTGATTAGTACATAGTGTCCATCTTTGTCCCTTACCACTTTTCTGAGTATAAAGTTGGTGTCATCAGATATTAATATAGCCACCCCAGCTTTTTTAAGGGTGTTGTTTGCTTGGATGATTTTCCTCCAGCCTTTGGTTTTGAGTCTATGTTTGTTTTGACTATTCAGGTGTGTTTCTTGTAGGCAGCAGAAGGTTGAATTAATCTTTTAGACCCTTTTTTCCCACTCTGTGTCTTTTAATTGGTGAATTTAGTCCATTGATATTGAGGGAGATGATTGTCATAGGATTTAATGTCATCTTTGTAGATAAGTTTGCTGTGTTTGTTGATCTTTCTTGTCTTAAAGTAGACCTGTCAGTTTTTCCTTTAAGGCTGGTTTTTCATCTGTGAAGTTTCTGAGCTGTTGTTTATCCATGAAGCTATGTATCCTTCCTTCAAATCTGAACGTGAGTCAGGCTGGGTGCAGTATTCTTGGTGAGGCATTCATTTCATTCAGTCATGTCAGAATATCCCATCACTGTCATCTGGCCTTGAGAGTTTCTTGTGACATGTCTGCTGTAAATCTTAGGGATGCTCCTTTGAATTGTAATTTCCCTTTTTGATCTTTCTGCTTTCAGTATTCTATCTCTATCTGTGGGATTTGTCATTGTAATGAGGATGTGTCTTGGGGATGTGTCAGCTCTTTTAGCTGGTACTCTTTGGGCATGCAGGGTTTGATTGCGTGTAGTCTTTAACTCTGGGAGTATCTCTTTGATGATGTCTTTGACAGTTGATTCTTCCTGGGTATCTCCTACCTGGGCCTCTGGGACTCCAATGATTTTTATGTTGTTTCTGTTGAGTTTATCAAAGACTTCTATTTTCATCTGTTCGCATTTCTTGAGTACTTTTTCCATTGTCTGATCGTTCTTTTCCAGTTTCTCCTGCTGTGTTGAGTTTTTCTGCATCCATCTTCCAGTACTCCGATTCTCTCCTCAGGTGCTGTTACCCTGCTCTCGAGGCTATCCACTGAGGTTTTCAATTGTGCTACAGTGTTTTTCAGATCTGCTTTTTCACTTTGGAGTTTTCTGATTTCTGTCTTCGTGTTCTGTTCAGATCAATCTATGCTTTCTTTTAGTACTACAAACATCTTCCATATTTCTATTTTAAGTTCCTTATCCGAGAGATTAATCAGATGTTTGGAATTTTTTAGGTCATCCAAGCTATCGTCTTCATTCTCTGTGCATGGTGTTTGCCTGTGAGTTTTTCCCCATTGTCACTCTAGTAGTGTGGTTTTTCCTGCGTGTTGTGGTGGAGTGGCCACGCTCTTCCTCTGCCTCTAGTTGACAGTTTTGGGGGTTCACTTCCCAGGGCTCTGAGGAGATCTTCAAGAATTCAGGAAAGACAGAGAAGCCCAGGACAGGGCTCCCTTCAGGTCCTCAGTTTCCTCAGAAGAAGTGTGTGTATATTTTAAAATGAAGGAAAAGAAAAAACATGTTCTCAAGAAAGGCAAGTTTCCTCTGGGTCAAGAAAAGTGTCATTACCTATCAGAAAAATAGCACAATGAGTATTTCTCACAATAAGGTAGTATCTCACATACTAAGGTAGTATTCTTTTTTGTTGTTTGTTTTTTTGGGGGGTCACACTCTGCGCTCAGAAGTCACTCCTGGCAGGCTCGGGGGACCATATAGGATGGTGGAATTTGAACTGGGATCCATCCGTCCTGTATTGGCTGCATGCAAGGCGAACGCCTTACTGTTTTGCTATCGCTCTGGCCCCAACTAAGGCAGTATTCCAAGGCGCCTCTTCAGGGGAAGCTTGGCATCTGATGATTATTCTTTCCAATTAAACTCCAATGAGGGAATTGCTTCTTTCCCACAATATATTCTGATTTCTTCCATTGTTGTAGACATCTTGCATCTCAGCAATTCTCGTGGGTCATAGTCCTTTCACGGGAGGAAAACGGGTAACACAAGCGGACGAATATGAAATATGAAATAATGATACCACACACAGTATGTGGGGTCAACACGTTTCTGGCAGGAGTGCGACACACATAGCTTCTTTATCCAAATATCTCTTGATGACATGGAATTTGAGTTGATCTTTTGTGAATAATGATGATACAAACATAGGGGACGTTGTACTAATATCCTTTCAAATTAGTATTTTCACATACTTGACACAAATGCCTGGAGGCAGTGTTGCTGGAATAAAAATGGCACAAAAATGCCACTCCTCCCTTTATAAGGACTCCATACAATTTCCCATAAGATTGTACCAATTTGGGGCCGGGCGGTGGCGCTGGAGGTAAGGTGCCTGCCTTGCCTGCGCTAGCCTAGGACGGACCGCGGTTCGATCCCCCGGCGTCCCATATGGTCCCCCAAGAAGCCAGGAGCAACTTCTGAGCGCATAGCCAGGAGTAACCCCTGAGCGTCACAGGGTGTGGCCCAAAAACCAAAAAAAAAAAAAAAAAAAAAGATTGTACCAATTTAGATCCCAACAATAGTACACAAGAGTTTGGGTTATTACATCCTTTTTTTTATATCCTCAAAAACACATTTCCAATCTTTTTTACTCTTCTCATCATTGTGATGTGTCATCTCATTGTTGTGTTGATTCTTCTTAATCTTGATGTGTTTATTTGCTTGTGTTGATTTTTATGAGTTTTATGTTATACCTATAGTATATTAACTCCTTACAACACACATTATTAAAATATGTTCTCTCATCCAGAAAGATGTCTTTCACTGTGCAGAAGATTTTAAATTTATTAATAGTCCCATTTGTTTTCTTTGATTCTTTTGCAATTGGAAACACTCCCTCAAAGACATCACTAAGGTTGACTGGTGTCAACTTTGTTTCCTTCTATTTATAAATTATGGTCTCACATTTAACTTTTTAGATCATTTAGAGTTAAAATGGTATGTGGTATAAGATAGTGGTTGAATATCACTCTCTTGCATGTGGTTGTCTACTTTCTCAATACCATTTATTAAAAAGATTCCTGTTACTTCACTTTATGTTTGTTCTTAGCTCCTTTTCATAAATTAGATGTCCAGATATATGCAAGCTCTCAATTCCATTCCATTAAACTGTGTGCATATTTTAACTCCAAATACTATTTTTTATTATTCTTACTTCATAATATATTTTGCAGTTAAAAAGAGTATTATCTTTGCAGGGTGTTGATTTGTCTAAGTGAACTCTTGATTTTTTTTTAGATATTTATTTATTTTTCTTTTATTTCTGTGAAGACAGTCACTGAAATTCTTCTAGAAGTTGCATTGGATGTACATATTTCTTTAAAATGAATGGTCATTTTAATAAACTTTATTAAGAGAGAAAATATTATCTTTTTGGTTAACTCAGGACTCCTTTCAGTTACTCCTTTCAGCTGTTTGATATATAAAGGGATTATAAAAAGCCAAGAACTTACAGAATGACTGTTTGTAGGCTATGTGAGCAATAAGAAAGGGTCAACAATGTAGCATATTTAGAAAAATATTTAGCAAATAAGAGACTAAGGCTGAATGGGACGGGTAGAAGAGTCTACTCTCAAATTGCCCCCATGCAAAAACACTTATATCAAGCTGTAGCCTGATTCTTGCAAAGTGCAATTCTCAATAATTCACAATTATCACTGTTGTTCAGCTAAAAAAAAAGAAAAGTTTTTGTTGTTTCTGAATTTTGTTATGATTTTATGAAATGTCTGGCAAATTTAGAAAGGGGAGTAAAACCTATGCCAACTTCTCATTGATTGTTTAGGGTTCTCTTTTACCCTTTTCTAGAGTTGCAAAGTGGTTGTTTTTTTCCCTAGTTTTTCACACAGTTGTATTTTAGTAACATAGTGACTGAATTAGGGCCATTCCCACCACCAGTGTTGACTTCCCTCTACCATAGTTCCCAGCATGCATCCTGAACCTCCACCCTTAGACTGCTAGTCTAACAGGCCCATTTTGTGTTTAGCTTGCTATAGTTTTTGTCTCTTGATTCTAATGTCAATGACATTGGTTTGAGTATTTAGGGCTGACCATTTATATTTCCACTCTATGCTCCTGGGACTGTTTGTCTCCTGGGTCCAGTTCACTTTTTTCCCCCTTTTTTCATTTTGTATGGAGACAGACATATAAATGTGACGCAGAACCAGATGATTCATGTTCTATGGTTCTGAATAAATAAATAAATAAATAAAGCAAGCAAAAAAATCCACAAAAAACAAACAAAACAAAATAAATAAATAAAAAGGCAGGGGCCCTTATTTATAAGCTATAAATATAAATAAAATTGAAATTGAAAGAAAAGGAAAAAATTAAAATGGGGGGCAGATGTGGCAAGTGTTTTTTTTGTTGTTGTTGTTGTTTTGCATTGGCACAGTAAACATTGGGGAAATTAGAAAGCAGATTTTCTTGGCCTAAGAGATACAGGGTGTCTCCACCTTTGAAGCACCCTTGAGATCAACAATAGGCTCCAGGCATGTTAGCAGTCAAACCCTAAGGTCTTTCCTCATGGTCTTAGGAAAAGTTCTGTTCAGTCATGGTTGTCAGAGTCATTCCTCTGCAATTAGAGATCTTGGTTTTTGCACAGATCTTATGATGGAGGGTCTTTTGATTTTATCTCATCATGAGGTGGTAAGGTAGGGTAACCTGCCCTTAGAGTTGTTGCTGCTTCCTCTTCATTAGGGTGTCATATTAATCTACCTTGGTGCACGTTGGTGCCAGAGCACTATGAAGGCCTTCGTGGGGAGTTTGATTCCTGGTGCTGGTGCAGGGAACTGTGCCAGTTCTAAGATTGGGATCCGGGATCTGGGTTGGGTGGTCCATGTCTGATCACCTGAGGTCTAAGTCAGGTCCCCATGATGATTGTTCAAGATGGAAGGTGCCCCTGCATTATAAAAGTTATGAGTTCTTACCCGTATTAGATAAGAACTTCTTTCTATACATAAGATTTCCCTCTTTTAGTGTGCCTATACAGAAAAAAAAAGAAATGCCAGATTATATTATTGGTGCATTTAGGGGTAAAAATAACAAGCTATGCAATCTCTGTGGTCTGGTTTTTGACCTGAGTTCTTATCCCAAGCAAGAATTTCTACAAAGTATGGAGCAGGGGTCCTCAAACTTTTTAAACAGGGGGCCAGTTCACTGTCCCTCAGACCATTGGAGGGTCTGACTATAGTAAAAACAAAACTTATGAATTCTTATGCACAATGCATATATCTTATTTTGCAATGAAGAAACAAAACATACAAATACAGTATGTGGCCCGCGGGCCATAGTTTGAGGACCACTGGGCCATGAAGGTAGGGCATTTGCCTTGCATGCATAAGGATGGTGGTTCAAATCCCGGCATTCCATATGGTCCCCTGAGCCTGCCAGGAGCCAGCGATTTCTGAGCATAGAGCCAGGAGTAACCCCTGAGTGCTGCTGGCTGTGACCCAAAAACCAAAAAAAAAAAGAATTTCTACTAGAATTTTGTGCTAAGCAGAACCAAAGCAGCCATCCCCCCAAATAAGAAAGAAAAAAGAAAAAAAATGAAGAAAAGGCGAAAAGAAAAGAAAAAAATATTTTGGGCTATCTCTACATGTGGAAATAAACACTAAGAGTTATAACTATTAAGTAAGTAAACATACAAAGAAAATATTGATATTTCCATTGAGTCTTTTGAGATAGTCTATAAGGTACAGGGCACATGTTCATCTTACACCATGGTCTTGTGGAATCAGAAAAATGGTTTGCAGCAGTCAGAGTCCTCAAGTAGTATCCTCAAGCTGGGGTTCCCTCTGGAGCTGAATCCAGTAGTCCACATTGAGTGGAGGTGGGAGAAAGAGGCCGCATAGAATAACGCAGCTGGCTACAACTTCTACTAGCAAAGTGCTTTTTATGCATTTGAATACAGTACAGCCATCAAACTATCAAAGAGGTTTATTCTTCACAGACTTTTATAGAGAATTAAAAAATAATATATTTAAGCACCGTGATTACAAGCATGATTGTAGTTGGGTTCCAGTCAAAAACAGAACCCCCTCCTTCACCAGTGCAACCTTCCCACCACCAATGCTCCCCATCTCCCTCCTCCCACATCCCTGCCTGTGTTCAAGACAGGCATTCTACTTCTCTCACTCATTAACATTGATATGATAGTTGTCAATGTAACTATTTCTTTTAGAGAATTATTTTACTGAAACTCAGGAGATATTCTTCACTAGTATGAAGTTTCTTCTCATCCTATTAAAATTAGCATAGAAATATATTAGCATATATTATTAAATAATTAAAATATTAAATATATTAGCATCTATATATTATATTTTTATAAAATTCCATTAATTTTTTAATTTTAAATTGTTAAAAATATCAATTACCTGTAATAGGATAAAATAAATATACAAATAATCCATTTGTTTTATATTATGTATTCATTCATTTTTATAATTTATGAACCACCTATAAGCACATTTGTTATTTAACTCTAAAATTTAAAAGTATTATTATCATTTTTTGTTTTTTGGGCCACAACCAGTCATGCTCAGGGGTTACTCCTCGCTATGTGCTCAGAAATTGTTCCTGGCATGGGGGACCCTATGGGACGCTGGGGGATTGAACTGCAGTTTATCCTAGGCTAGCTCGTGCAAGGCAAACGCCTTTGTACCCTGAGCCACCACTCCAGCCCTAAAAATATTATTACTTAAGGAAAAGTTTTTGTACTCTATTTTCAAATATAATTAAAAGTAACTAATTGTGAATATTATTTTATGCCTCTGGGATAGTATGAAACAGTAGAATATTGAGCATGTGTTATAATTATGATATTCCTTATATAAAGCATTTGAATGTGTGTATTAGGTCTATTCCCTAATTTTATTAAAAAGAATATACATTATGTGTTGGGTCTGAGTATTTTCCAGATAACCAAAGAGATGGAAAAAGTCACCATGAATTTTTATTCTTCTTCACATTATGGGACAAAAGACAAGAGAGTTAGCTTTCCTGATTATTCCTTTAGTTTCTGGCTCTAGAAACTAAATGTCTTTGATACTAACCTTAACTCCATTAAAATGAATGAAATACTTTGTTCATCACAACATATTTATACGTATTTATAATTTATATAAATATATAATATTTATAAGTTATATTTTTGTTTGTTTTGGGGTCACATCCGGTGATGCTTAGGGGTTACTCCTGGCTCTGGTCATAGAAATTGCTCCTGGCAGGTTCCGGGGATCATATGGAGGGATCGAACCGGGGTCTGTTCTGGGTCAGCAGCATGCAAGGCAAACACCCTACTGCTGTACTATTACTATAGCTCTACATTAAATTAGATTTTATGCTAAAATGTAAATTCTCTAGGTTATGGAGTAGTTTTTTTGTACTTCCTTAAATTTTGTGCCTGAGCAAGTGACTCAGGAACCTCATTCTAGTACCAAACTTGCTTATTTTTTTCTGCTTCCTAAATTGCCATGAATAATTATCTTGGTCATCTCTGATTACTTAAAAAGCATAATACTTGGATAGAGCTCAGCATAAAATTGATGTTAGATAAGTGATTGCTGCTACTACAGATATACACATTAATTGTTCAGGCCTGAATTCTTCCATTACAATAAACTCAGTCATGTAAGCACAAAACACCAACAATTGTGCTTTCTGACCTCTCCAAAGAGGTAGGTGAGAAGAGGGGCTGTACTGCTCGAGATTGGAAACCCCTTCACTATGTATAAACAACTGTATTTCAACCTGCATTGAGAATGTGACCAACCTGACCATATCAGAGAATGTGTGTGGCCATTTATTTGAATTAACTCACTTTATAACCCAGGGCCAGTTGCATAACTTCTGTTCTCCATTTCTTTACCTGCCTATTATTTCTGTAGAAAAATAGGTGAATTAATAAATACATATTAGGATTGGTTCTCTAGAAATTGCCTGACACAAAAACTTACATATAATGTTAATTCTTGGTGACCACAGTATCAGGAAACAGGAGTGAGAGAGGAGGAATTTAATTAGAAAAGAAAGAGAGGAATTAAATACAAGAGGATGCTACAGGGTTGGCCCAAGTTTCTTGTTTGCTTACTCACACAGGGCCTCTCCAAGAAGTTGTATGAGGATAAGAAGCAGGTCCCCAAAGAGGTGGACATGAGAACTGTTTGCCTATGGCCCCTTCCTGTCTTCTAGTTTTCATTCACCAAAGCCAATCTATTGCTTTGCAACTTTATTGTTTGAATTATATTTACTGACTCACTAGGTAGTATAATCTCTGTGGATAATATCTGCATCGTGCTTCAGTCCTCTCTGTCGATCAGAGCCTCGAGTGGCATCTCTTTAATCTCTAGGGACAAATGGTCACTGTGACACAGCTTTGACTCACTGAACAAATTATTTTATATGGACACTCACTAATATCTTTCCTATTGGAAACTAGCTGCTGCTTGCTTAGCAAATTAAACCTTTGTATGTTTGAAGCAAATGCACGTTTTTTCCACGGATTAGTTCTTATGCTCTTCAAATGTCAGGATTATTTTGGTCATTTGGGGTCAACTCAAATGTTATCTACTCAGTAATGTCTTCCTAGGACCAAGTATGGCCTTCGCTTTTATTTGTTTGTTTGTTTTTTGGACTCATGTGTATACATTCCTTTTAACCTTTAGTTACTATTTTATAATACATTCTTTCACTACAAAAGCATGAATCTGGTTCCTTGGCTTGCTTTCATACACTGTAGCCTGGCAGTTCAGAAACCACAAATGGAGCTAATGTCTCATGACTAGCTCCCCATCACATCTGACCTTTCATCAATCAGCCCACTCTCCCTATCAATATCAAAATTGGCCTTCTGAAGATGTGAAGAGATGTCATTTCTCTTCCTGTTTATTTTCCGTTCTCTTTAGAGCAATTAATTTCAACTTTGATTTCTTGGCCTATGAGGGTTGGGAGGACCAGCCCATAATATGCAGCTTGCCACAAAGAACGGTGAGTTAGTTAGTTAGTTAGTTAGTTAGTACTCTAACTGCACTCACAACTGTCATGCTAAGGAAAGTGAGGGAGAAAGCAGAATGTCTGTTTCAGAGACCTGAGGGCTTGGGGAAGGGAAATGTACACTGATGGAGGGAAAGCTGCTGCATTGGTGAAAGATGGTGTATATTCTAGGACTGAAACCCATCTACAAACATTTCTGTAACTACGATGCTTTGAATAAATACATTATTTTTAAAAAATCAATTGAAGGGGCTGGAGCAGTGGCGCTACCCGTAAGGCTTCTGTCTTGCGCGCTAGCCTAGGACTGACTGCGGTTTGATCCCCTGGCTTCCCATATCGTCCCCCAAGCCGGGAGCGATTTCTGAGCGCATAGCCAGGAGTGTCCCCTGAGCTTCACCGGGTTTGGCCCAAAAATTAAAAAAGAGTCAATTGAAATTTGGAAAATAATCAGTGAGAAACATGCATAGAGATTCTTTTAAAATTGGGCCAGAGAGATAGCATGGAGGTAAGTTGCCTTTCATGCAGAAGGCATCCCATATGGTCCCCCGAGCCTGCCAGGAGTGACTTCTGAGCGTGGAGCCAGGAGTAACTCCTGAGCACTGCTGGGTGTGACCCAAAAACCAAAAAAAAAAAAATTCTTTTAAAATTATTTCCTTTCTCATTTATCTCTGTTTTCTCTCCATGAAACTATGGCTGATGGACACACTCCTGCCTACCACATCCTCAGTCTTTGTAAGGGATAGTAATGTTATTCATGCTTTCTACTTTTTGGGGGGTCACCCCCTGTGATGCTCAGGGGTTACTTCTGGCTCTGTGCTCAGAAATCACTCCTGGCCCAGGGGACCATAAGGGGTGCCAGGACTGATGGTCCATCCTAGGCTAGGTGCAAGGCAGATGGACGCCTTACTGCTTGTGCCACTGCTCCGGCCCCAAGATGCAAGAATTCTTATTATTTTTGATTGAAACATGCTAAGTTATTCACAGAGCCCAAAGATTTATATTGAGGCACAGCTAATTCAAGATTAAAAAATTAAAGTATTTTAACTAAAGTGTTATAATATTTCTCATATAATCAAAGTTTAACTTAATTTATTGATCTTCACAGAAAAATTAATTAGTGAAACTTCTTTTATCTCCACTGGTTTTTTCCTTGTTGTTGATTTGGTTTTTTGTTTTGGTGCCATACCCAGTGACACTCAGGGGTAACTCCTAACTATGCTCTCAGAGATTGTTCCTGTCTCGGGGGACCATATGGGACGCTGGGGAACGGAACGAGGGAACTAGCTCAGGTCTGCTCTGAGTCAGCCATGTGCAAATTCTCTATTGCTGTGTTATAGCTTTGGTCCCATCTCCACTGGTTTTAAAATTGAGAAAAATATTTACAGCCTCATTTCTTTTTTTTGCCCCACTATCTGGTAACTTCTCTATAAAGAATAGTGATTAGATTGACATCTTTATTGAATATCTCTAGAAATAAATACCAATTAGGAATGAAATTTCTTGCTTTCTATATAGCACAACCACTGGCTTGTTGAACATTCATTCTTATGACATCTTGACTTTGATTATGCAGGATTTATTTAAACCCAAAAATGTCAAAATGGCAACCATACAGAAAAATATTCCCATTCCAAAGAAACACTAGTCAGCAAGGGATTTTGGTTAATTTTTACTGTTGTTGTTGTTAACCTTCAAGTAGTCTCATCAGAAATTCAATGTTTCACACAATGTACTTGGAAGGCCACTTGTACCATTCCCCTTGTGAAGTGCAGGCTACTGACTCTCCTCCACCTAGTCATTTGTTTTTGGGACTGAAGTTTTAGGCCATATACATCCTTGCTCAAGGTTTACTTCTGGTTTTAAGCTGAAGGTCTATTCCTGATGAGACTTAGGGACCATATAAAATGCCAAGGATAGAACCATGGTTGACTAGTGCAAGCTGTGCAAACTCTCTGCCCCACCCCCATCCACAGAGCCATTTAAATAGCAGTTTGTGTTCATGGGTTTCTCATTCTTGCTTTTATAAGTTTATCCCACATTTTTTGTAAAGATCAATGCTCCTAAGCCAAAGGGAAGAATATGAGTGCCTCTTACACACCCAGTTTTTCAAATATTTGAATATAGGCATTATCTCTCTTCATGACATCGGTTCTCTGTACCATCTTTATTTTTCCCAGTTTTCCCTCAAATGAGATGGGTCCAAGTCTATTTATTATTGGATTGTATTTTATTGTACAAGATTGTTTAAAATGTGTTCTTGGGCCAGAGCAATAGGACAGAGAGTAGGTTGTTTGTTTGCTTTGCATGTGGCTGACTTGCATTCAACTCCTTAAATTTCATATGGTCCCCTGAGTTCACCAGTAGTGATTCATGAGCATATAACAAGAAACAACCCATGAGCACAGCTGGATGTGACCCAAAAACCAAATAAATATTTTTTTGGTCTATGACAGATTATAATGCTTCTGTGTGTACTAATAGGGATAGGAAATAAGGTAGAACACATGGTCCAATTCCTTATTACCATAGTTGCTTTGCTTCTTTTTTTGTGTGTGTGTGGTTTTTGAGTCATACCTGGCAGTGCTCAGGGGTTATTCCTGGCTCCATGCTCAGAAATTGCTCCTGGCAGGCATGGGGGACCATATGGGATGCCGGGATTCGAACCGATGACCTTCTACATAAAAGGCAAATGCCTTACCTCCATGCTATCTCTCCGGCACCAGTTGCTTTGCTTCTTATAGAAAAAAAAAAACATAAATAAAAGTGAGTACGATTATTTGGTTAAAGAAGTTCAATTGGCCATTGAAACTTTGGTGTATAGAGAAAGAACCTAAATATATTGAAATTTCAGAGAAGAATATTCATATGTTGTCTTGCGTACTCTGAGATAAATGTAATTATTCTGGATTTGGAAATTTTGGTAGTTGGCATGACATTAAGATAAACTTGAACTTTGATCTACGAATGCTAAGTGGAATTTAGCAGGCAAAAAGGAAAGGCTGTAAGGATTTAATTAACCTAATTGAGAATGTATCTTTGATAACTGTCATGTTCTCTCAATTTACATGTGAATAAAATAATTAATGTTGTTGTGAAAACAAGTCTTATAATAGTGGTAACTTGTCAAAAGTATTTTAAATCTAATAGATCTCATCATATCATCAGGAGAAAATTTTCACTTAAAGAGTATCATATAATTCAAGCTTTGGTCTCCTTAGTTTTTCTGAGTATTGCATGCAATACTTGGTCAACCCCTTAAAGATGATTATTTTCTTGACATATTTTGTGTTTACTTGTCTTTTACTTTGTAAGAGTTATTTTATCAACCTGAACCATAGTTTCTAGATACATAGAAGACAATTTGTAAATATTTTCTACACATCCATTTAATAACGATAGACCCTAGTTTTACTACCCATCTCTTACTGTATCCATACAATAATCTTGTGACATATAATATATTACTTCATTCAAATAGAGGGCCATGAAATTTTGAACAGTTATGTTCACCTTAAACTTCCACAGTTTGTGAGGATATTTTGGTTATAATGTTAGGATTATATCTACATGTTTAGAAATCATATATGCTTTAATTTGCTTAAATTATTTTGCTTAATTTTGGGAGGTGGGTGGAAGGCAGTGCTGGGATCAGGGATCAAAACCAGCTAGCCTAGCAGCAAAACATGCACCTTTACCTCTGGGCTACACCCCTGCCCTATTTCTGCTTAAATTCTTTGTCTCCTTCTTGGAGTTCTCTTCCTTCTACCACACTGGAGCTAATGCTTCAACTTTAGCTTTCTTTTACAATCCTCTCTTTGGAATAAATTCATTCACACTCTTTTTTAAAGAAAGGAATATAAATAATAATAGGTCAATATGGTCAATAAATATACCACTGTTTATCAACATTTATAATTAAGTAAATGATATACCATTGGTTAAATTCTGATTACTATAGGGTTATTATTTTCCCTGGCTTCTGCTAAACCAGTATATCAAATACTGAAAAGATTGAGCCTACATGTAAAGAATGAGTTGAGTGAGTTAGAGCAAAGAAAAATACACAGATCAAGGGTTTAGACAAGTTAGTTCAGCCTTTTTTCCATAAGGCTCTATGTTACTAACGTTGAAACCATAGGTTTTCAGGAACAAAGTTTGAGAAGTTTCACAAATTACGACCTTTTAGTCAAGTGTAATTGGGTTTTCAAGCTTAAATTAAAAAAATAAAAACTATTTGGAAAGGAATGGTTCATAAAAGAAAACATTAAGTGTCCACTAAGTCTTGCTTAGTTCAGCATCAGGGATTTATTTAGTTTGCTCATTTGGGTAGAGAGAAAATTATTATTTCAGAGAATTTGCAAATAAATTCAGATTATATGACTTAATGACTACAAAAAGAAATGATCATGTTTTTAAATAGTCTAATCACAAAATTAACTATTTTTCATTAATCTTTAGGAAATTAAAGGTTTCAGAAAAAGGTTAAGTCTTTCAAGACAATGACATCCTAGAAGCATGCATTTATGAATGTGGCAATGTTGTTTGGTCAACATTTATAAAAGAAATAAGACCACTTACATATGTATTTTATGTATATATATTTACACATAAAATACCAAATGAGGGGCCAGAGAGATAGCATAGAGGTAGGGTGTTTGCCTTGCATGCAGAAGGACAGTGGTTCTAATCTTGACATCCCATATGGTCCCCCGAGCCTGCCAGGAGCAATTTCTGAGCGTAGAGCCAGGAGGAACCCCTGAGTGCTGCCAGGTCTGACACAAAAACCAAAAAAAAAAAAAAAAAATCCAGAATAGCCATTAGGCAATTATGAGTTAAATATAAATCTAGAATGAATATGTTAATTTCCCCCAAGTAATTAGTAAAGCTGTTTTTTAATGTAGAGAAAATAATATACAATGTCATCTATTTGTTTTTTTGGTTAAAAAAAAACCCATATACAGAAAGCTTTATTTGTTCAAAGTACTAGTTCTATTAGATGCAAAACAAAAATCAAAACCCCCAAAACACAGACACATACAAATACACAAAAAAATTCTCAATTCCCCTTAATACTATTTGAAAGTGAACATATCAAATTCATTCTCAATAGGACATGGCTATTTCCTAGTAGATCAAAACCAAGCTCAGATTATATATAAACATATATATAAATATATAAAACAATGCATAAAATTATTAAACTTTATTTTCTGGTAAAGAATGCCATTTAGTCTTCATAAAAAGCAATTACAATTTGAGAAAATTCACATTTGCCTCTTTTGACAGCACTAAGTTTGTTTCATCTGAATCTTTTCACTTCATGAGAAACATTAATTAATTCTCCACTACTATCTGTGACACCAATTATTTCTTTAGGGTCCTGACTTCTTGCAAAGTCTCTTGGTTTGTCAGCAAATAGCATCTCTTTGCTTTTTGGATTTGCTATCATCAGATTCACTTTAGGATAAATATTTTCATTTTGTACCATATTTTTCTTTATTGGCCTTTTGGGAATTAAGAAATGCTTCAAAAAACTCTGGACAACCTAAATTTTCTTCAGGTTCTCAGGTATTGTCTGCATCAGTAAATCCTTTTCACCCACCACAAATTCTTTAGGAATTGCCTCTTTTTTTAAATTCTTTTTGTTCTGTTTCTTTCCAATTTTTCAATGTAGTTTTTTAAAAATAATTTTTATTATGACCAAAGTGAATGACAAATCTTTCACAGTAATATTTAAGGTGCATAGTGTCAATGATTTAGGACCATTCCCACTACCAGGGTTGTCCTTCCTCCACCCCTTTTCCAGCCATGTGTCCTATATCTCCCTCCTTTGCCCCTGGAGTGCTAATGTAACTGTTCCCCTCTGTGGATAGCTTGTTGTAGACAGGGTATTGCTTCTGTTGTTGTTGCCTTTGGGTTTGGTATTTAAGTCTGATAATTTTTTATTTTCACTCAATGTTCATATGGCTGTTTGGTCCTGATACCATTAATTTTTATTTCTCCCCTCAATTCATGAGGCAGAATAAGATGATTCAAGTTGTGCAGTTCTGTTGGAAGAAGACAAAAAAAGAAAAAGAAAGAAAGAAAAAAAGAAGAAAAGGAAGAAAATCATAACAAAAAAACAACAAACAAGAATAAAAAAATTAAAAAGAAAAGGCAGTAACTACCAAAAAATAAAGCACCCAGCAAGAAAAAAAATCAGCAAATAATAACCACAAGAGTGAAAAATAAAAATAAAAAGAAAATAGGGGCCGGAGAGATAGCACAGCGGTGTTTGCCTTGCAAGCAGCCGATCCAGAACCAAAGGTGGTTGGTTCAAATCTCTGTGTTCCATATGATCCCCCGTGCCTGCCAGGAGCTATTTCTGAGCAGACAGCCAAGAGTAACCCCTGAGCATCGCTGGGTGTGGCCCAAAAACCAAAAAAAAAGAAAAAGAAAAAGAAAAAGAAAATAAATAAATAAAAAGAACAAAAAAGAAGAAAAAGGGAAGAAGTGCCTGTGTAGCAAGGTTTTATGATTCTTTTTTTTTTTTTTTTTTGTATAGACACAGTAAGTATTGGGGAAATAAAAAATGGAATTTCTTGGCCTAAGAGATTCAGAGTTTCTCTGTCCTTGAAGCATACTGCCATGGGAACAACTACTGGCTTCGTACTTGCTCATTATCACATCCCCAGCGACTTGACCTAAGAGCAGGTTGTCCTATCTCATCACTTAATTGTAAGATGAAATCTTTGATTTGTGCAAAAACCAAGAGCACTAGCTACAGAAGACTGACTTTAACAACCATGACTAGGCAGAACTTATCCTGGGACTAATAAGAAACACCATAGCCTAGACTTCAGCCTAGGACTTGTACAATAATCAAGAGGTTTTGAATTCCAGAGGTCCAACTCTGACAACTGTGACTGAGCAGAACTTGTGGAACCATAATGAAAGACTATTCTAGGCTTGGCCTAGGATCTGAGCAAAAACCAAGACCACTTGTTCCAGAAGACTGATTACAACAACAATGATGGAATTAAACTTCTACAACTGTAAAGAAAGATTCTATCCTAGACTTCTTCCTATGACCAGTGTAAATACCAAGATTTCACTGTAATTTTATTGGAAGCCACTTTTGAATTGCAGACTTGAAGGGTCATTATTTACTGCTAGGGAGCTGCTCTGAGTCCTGGGGCTGCAGCATTCCTGTGTTCATTCACTCTTTTTTTTTTATTTTTTGCTTTTTTGGCCACCCCTGGTGATGCTCAGGGGGTTACTCCTGGCTATGCACTCAGAAATCTCTCCTGGCTTAGGGGACCATAGGGGACGCTGGGGGATTGAATAGCAGTTCCTCCTAAGCTAGCATGTGCAGATGCCTTACCACTTGCACCACTGCTCTGGCCCAGTATTCATTTACTCTTAGGGCTGTATCTCTATTTGTCTTCGGGTAACTTCCAAATCTACTTTTCTAGGTCATTCTCTCAGATGATTTCTGCCATTTGATTGCTTGAACAAAATATAAGCTTATTCATTCTATATCCTTTCATAATAGTAATTTTACTATATTCTTATAATATCCCAGTGAGGTTGGTTGCATCATTCTTTTTTTTTGGGAGGGCGTCACACTCGGCAGCGCTCAGGGGCTACTCCTGGCTATATGCTCAGAAATCACCTCCAGCTGGTTCGGGGAACCATATGGGATGCTGGGATTTGAACCACCATCCTTCTGTATGCAAGGCAAATGCCCTACCACTGTGCTATCTCTCCAGCCCTGGTTGCATCATTCTTACTCAAATATGGGGGGATAGAGGCTGAGAAAGTTATACTCAATATTGCTTAATGCACTGTTAATTTCTGAGCATACTCTGATTTTGTTTGTCCTCATGATGTACCTATTGTGCTCTAAGATTAGTTCTGCTTTACCAAACAATTGTTTGTATTTAGTTTGGTGCAGAATAAGCTCTCAACAAAAACTTGTAAATGGTCAATTATAAATTTTAGGTAGATGAAAAGTAATAATTATTTAATTTGTAGGTTTGAATGCAGTTTAGAAACCAAAAAGCAATTGTAGCAAGTGAGATTAGAATTACTAGAGCTTGGAGGTGGTACCAGAGGTTGGAAGGGGTTGAGGGATGAAGAACATTTTCTCTAGTTTCTTTAAACTTCACAAATTTTTTGAGAGAAAGAGAGAAAGAGAGAGAGAAGAGAGAATAGGAAGGTGGGAGGGAGCCTCTGAGTAGAGAAGGAGAAAATCACAAATTTTTTAAACTCCTGCACACATGTTTCAATATTGATTAGAATTCTAGGTTTCTGATTGGGTGAGTTGATGATAATGCAGCCATCAAACTTCATCTAGGAATACAGTGGAACAGGATTCATCTTTGAGTGTTCTCGACTACGAGACTAGACTAATCTTCCTCAGACACAAAATTTGTGGGAGTTTAAAAAATTGTGAAGATTAAAGAAACTAGAGAAAATGTTCTTTATCCCTCAAACCCTGCCGATCCCTGCTGCTTCTCATATCTGTAATTTTTCTACACAAGTAACTTAATTTTGGATTTAATAATTTGTACATTTTCTTCTCACTATATCACTAAATCATAAAACTTTATCTACTGGGAGAATAAGTTATTGTTGTAGTTATGCTATAGTAAACATCTAGAAGAATTTTAAATATGTAAATAATAATATTTTGCTTAAATATTTTATTTTTCCAAATATTTATTGTATGAATAGTGATCTCCTTTTAAAATCATCACTCTCGATTACATTTAAGCTTTATTGGCTTTGTCTTGAAAATTATCCAGCACTGCTGAGTTTACATGCCCAGAAAGTGGAAGCCACTGAACTCTGCTGGAACTCAGATGCCAGCACCCCTATCTGCCTTGTCCTCTGTGCTGTGCTGCATTTTTGGCCTGATTTCATCCTGTGTGTGGCTCATCTGCGTATGGCTAGCCATCCCTGGAGGTGAGTTTACACTCCCAGCTTTGCTATGCGGCTGCGCACAACATTTACCAATGAATACAACCACAACACGTAGAAAAACCCACAATACAAGTGTGAGAATGGGGAAACAATGCAGGCCAGCGCCACATAGAGAATGAAGACAGCAACTCAGAAGACCAGAACATAGACAACTACTAGTCAGTCTCTCAGATAAGGAGTTTAGAGTCGAAATATGGAAGATGTTCAAAGAACTCAAAGAAAGTATAGAAGAGAAAACTAATAAGAACCAAGAGAATATGAAGATAGAAATGAGAAAACTCCAAACTGAAATTTCAGGTCAAATAACAGGTCTGAAAAACTCAGTAGATGAATTGAAGAAAAACATGGATGAGCTTTCCCATGGGTTAACAGCTGCTGAGGATAGAATTAGTACACTGGAAGATGAGATGAATAACAACTCCATACAGCAGAAGAGACTGGAAAAAAGCCTTAAAACAAAGGATCAAACAGTGAAAAAATTACTCAAAGACTGGGAACAGATGAAAATAGAAGTCTATGATAAGCTCAACAGAAACAACTTAAGAATCATTGGAGTCCCAGAGATCCAGGAAAAAATCTTCAGAAAGAATCAACGGTCAAGAACATCATTAAAGAGAAACTATCAGAGCTAAAGAATACATGCGATAAATCCTGCATGCCCTAAGAGTACCAACTAAAAGAGACCCCAGAAAAAACACCCCAAGACACATCCTAGTCACAATGATGAACCCCATAGATAGAGACAGAATTCTGAACGCAGCAAGATTAAAAAAAGAAATTACATTCAAAGGAACATCCTTGAGATTTACCGCAGACCTGTCACAAGAAACACTCAAGGCCAGAAGGCAGTGGTGGGACATAGTGACAAAACTCAATGAAATAAATGCTTTGCCTAGAATACTGCACCCAGAAAAACTCACTTTCAGGTTTGAAGGAAGAATACATGGTTTCACAGAAAATCAACAGCTCAGAAACTTTACAGACTCAAAACCAGTCTTAAAAGAAAAACTGAAAGACCTACTTTAAGACAAGACTGACCAACAGAGACACCAAACTTCGATAAAAAAAAAAATGGCACTAAATCCCAGGACAATTCTTTCTTTCAAGACACATTTTAGTCACAATGACGAATCCCACAGATAGAGACAGAATTCTGAAAACAGCAAGATCAAAAAGGGAAATTACATTCAAGGGAGAATCCTTGAGATTGACAGCAGATCTGTCACCAGAAACACTCAAGGCCAGAAATCAGTGGTGGGATATTGTGACAAGACGAAATGAAATGAATGCTTCACCTAGAATACAGTGCCCAGCAAAACTTACTTTCCGGTTTGATGGAAGAATACATGTTTTCACAGACAAAAAACAGCTCAGAAACTTTACAGACTCAAAACCAGTCTTAGAAGAAAAACTGAAAGACCTAATTTAAGACAAGACTAACCAAAACACACACCAAATTTCGATAGAAAGATGGCATTAAATCCCAGGACAATTCTTTCTCTCAATGTCAAAGGACTAAATGCACCAGTTAAGAGACACAGAGTGGCTAAATGGATCAAAGAACTCAACCCAACCTTCTGCTGCCTACAAGAAACACAACTGAATAGTCAGAACAAGCATAGACTCAAAATAAAAGGCTGGAAGAAAATCATCCAAGCAAACAACACCCAGAAAAAAGCTGGAGTGGCCATACTAATATCAGATGATGCAAACTTTATACTCAGGAAAGTTATAAGGGACAAAGATGGACATTTTGTATTAATCAAGGGGTATGTAGAGCATGAAGAAATCACTCTCCTAAACATATATGCACCGAAGAATGGGCCAGCAAAATATTTAATACAATTGTTGACAAATTTGAAAAATAGTATCAATAACAATACAATAATTGTGGGAGACCTCAACATGGCATAGTCAACACTTGATAGATCAACCAGACCAAAACCAAACAAGAATGTACTAGACATGAAAAGAGAAATGGAAGAAAGAGGCCTAATTGACATATATATATATGATACTCCACCCCCAGAAACCTGGATACACATTCTTCTCTATTGTACATGGGACATTCTCCAGGATAGACTACATGATAGCACATAAAACATACCTCCATAATATCAAGAGGATAGAAATTTTGCAGACTACCTTCACTGACCACAAGGCCCTGAAATTATATGTAAACTACAAAGGGACACAGAAGAAAAACTTTTAATACCTGAAAGTTAAACATCCTAATACTAAATAACCAGTGGATTCGAGAAGAAATCAAAGAGGAAATCAAAACCTTCTTGGAAACAAATTAAAATAGAGACACAAACTATCAGAACTATGGGACACAGCAAAAGTGGTACTGAGAGGAAAATTTATAGCTTTGCAAGCACACATCAACTATCCTAATAATGAGAATGTACAAGGGAAATAGAAAGCCTGTCTAGAGTACAGGCGCGGGTTGGGTGGGGAGGAGGGAGATTTGGAACATTGGTGATGGGAATGTTGCACTGGTAATGGGTGGTGTTCTTTACATGACTGAAACCCAAACACAATCATGTATGTAATAAAGTGGTTTAAATAAGAAAAATTAAAAAAATAGAAAAGAAATACCTGAATAGCTTAATGATGCAACTCATAGAATTAGAAAGTTCTCAACAAAAGGAACCAAAAATAGGGAGACAGAAGGAAATAACAAAGCTGAGAGCAAAAATCGATGAAGTGGAAACCCAAAAAACAATCCAAAAGATCAACGAAAGCAGAAGTTGGTTCTTTGAAAAAAATAAACAAGATTGATAGACCACTAGCAAAACTAACAAAGAAAGAGAGAGAAACTTGATAACTTGTATTAGGAATGAAAAAGGAGAGATCACTACTGATATGGCAGAGATTCAAAGGGTAATCAGAAACTACTTTGAGAAACTCTATGCCACTGAAAATGAGAACCTGGAAGAAATGGATAAATTCTTGGACTCTTACAATCTTCCACGGTTGAAGGAAGAGGATGTAGCATACATAATCAACCCCATTACTACTGAGAAAATTAAGAAAGTAATCAAATGTCTGCCCAAAAACTAAAGCCCAGGCCCAGATGGATTCACTAATGAATTCTATCAAACCTTTCAAGAGGAACTACTAACAATCCTGGCAAGACTCTTTCATGAAATCGAAGAAACGGGAACACTCCCAAATAGCTTTTATGAAGCCAACATCACCTTGATACCTAAACCAGACAGAGATGCTACCAAAAAAGAAAATTACAGACCAATATCGCTGATGAATGCAGATGCAAAGATCCTCAATAAAATCCTGGCAAATAGGATTCAATACCTCATTAAGAAGATCATCCACTATGATCAAGTAGGTTTTATCCCAGGAATGCAAGGATGGTTTAACATTCATAAATCTATCAACATAATACACAACATGAACAACAAGAAAAATAAAAATCACATGATCATATCAATAGACGCAGAGAAAGCATTTGTTATGGTCCAACACCCATCCTTGATCAAAACTCTCAGCAAGATGGGAATGGAAGGAACCTTTCTCAATATAGTTAAGGCCATCTACCACAAGCCAGTGACAAATATTATCCTCAATGGAGAAAAACTAAAAGCTTTCCCTCTAAATTCTGGCACAAGACAAAGCTGTCCTCTCTCACCACTCCTATTCAACATAGCACTGGAAGTACTTGCTATAGCGATTAGGCAAGAAAAATATATCAAGGGATATATCAAAATATATCAAGGGATATCCAGATAGGAAAGAAAGAAGTCAAGCTATCGCTGTTTGCAGATGATACAATACTCTACATAGAAAACCCTAAAGACTCTACCAAGAAGCTTCTAGAAACAATAGACTAATATAGCAAGGTGGCAGGCTACAAAATTAACACACAAAGATCAATGGCCTTCCTATATACCAATAGTAATAAGGAAGAAATGGACATTAAGGAAACAACCCCATTCACAATAGTGCCACACAAACTCAAATATCGTGGAATCAACTTGACTAAAAATGTGAAGGAACTATACAAAGAAAACTATAAAATTCTGCTCCAAGAAATAAGAGAGGACAAGCAGAAATGGAAGCATATACCCTGCTCATGGATTGGCAGGATTAACATCATTAAAAAGGCAATACTCCCCAAAGCATTGTACTAATTTAATGCAATCCCTCTAAAGATACCCATGACATTCTTCAAAGAAGTGGATCAGGCACCTTTGAAATTCATTTGAAACATAGCTAAAGCAATCATTGGGAAAAAGAATATGGGAGGAATTACTTTCCCCAACTTTAAACTTTACTACAAAGCAATAGTTATCAAAACAGCATGGTATTGGAATAAAGACAGGACCTCAGATCAGTGGAATAGGCTTGAATACCCTGAGAATGTTCCACAGACATACAATCACCTAATTTTTGATAAAGGAGCAAGAAATCCTAAATAAAGCAGGGAAAGCCTCTATAACAAGTGGTGTTGGCAAAAAAGCAAACATAGACCCCCAGTTAAACTCATGTATGAAGGAGTGAGTAAGAAATGGCTGGATGTGGGGGTTGCCAGGCAGAGTGCTGATTGCTCAACCTGCAGAGTCTCCACCTGGCTGTGCTTCTTCTGAGGAAACTGAGGACCTGAAGGGAGCCCTGTCCTATTCTTCTCTGTCTTTCCTGAACTCTGGAAGCTCTCCTCAGAGCCCTGGGAAGCGAACCCCAAAGAAACTACATTCGGAAGCTACCCAGCGAGCCAGTGAGTGAGTAAGAAATGGCTGGATGTGGGGGTTTTCAGGCAGAGTGCTGATTGCTCTACCTGCAGAGTCTCCACCCGGCTGTGCTCCTTCTGAGGAAACTGAGGACCTTAAGGGAGCCCTGCCCTACTCTTCTCTGTCTTTCCTGAACTCTGGAAGCTCACCTCAGAGCCCTGGGAAGCAAACCCCCGAAAAACTGAAGCTACCCAGCAACTCTCCTCAGAGTCCTGGGAAGCGAACCCAAAAATACAGCATTCTGAAGCTGCCAAGCAAGTGAGTGAAAACTACGCCTGTCCAGTGGGGCCCGACTGTGAAAAACTGTGAGTGCTGCCTGTTTGTCTCTCTCTACTATCCTTTTGCGTGAACCTCTTGAGAGTGGGCTGAAAAGAGGCTCCAGAAGGCACTTAGCTCCACTTCACTACGCAGCCGTGCTCTCTTACTAAAAAATTAACACCATCACAAGAAGAAAAAAAAACACACTAAGAACTGTGTTGGATCACAGAAGCAAGAACTTCTCTCCAGACTGTCTTCTCTGCTGCGTGCTCGGGCCTAAGATTTGATCCTGTGTGAGGCTTCATCCACGGAGGACTCCCCTAACTTGGAGGCAAGCCGGCCCATCCAGAAAGGGCGGAGCCAGAGAAGTGTGCTGCCTGCATCATATAACCAATGAATACCACCACAACACGTAGAAAAACTCACAATACAAGTGTGACAATGGGGAAACAACGCAGGCCAGCATCAGACATAGAGAATGAAGATGACAATTCTGATGACCAATTAATGACCAACCAACTAATCAACCTCTCAGATAAGGACTTTAGAGTAGCAATATAGAAGATGCTCAAAGACCTCAAAAAACCATGGATAGAGTGGAACAGAACACTAATAATAATCAAGAAAATATGAAGACAGAAATCACAAAACTCCAAACTGAAATAACATGTCAACTAACAGGCCTGAAAAAATCAGTAAACGAAGTGAATGACAAAATGGATAAGCTCTGGGACAGGGTATCAGAAGCTGAGAATAGACTTGGTGCTGTAGAAGATGAGATACATAACAATTCCATACAGCAGGAGAAATTGGAAAAAAAAACTTAAAGCAAATGAACAGACAATGGAAAAATTAGTCAAAGAATGGGAACAGATGAAAATAGAAGTCTATGATAAGATCAACAGAAACAACTTAAGAATCATTGGAGTCCCAAAGACCCAGAAAGAAAATTTCCAGGAAGAATCAACAGTCAAGAACATCATTAAAGAGAAACTTCCAGAGCTAAAGAATATATGTGATCAAATCCTGCATGCTCGAAGAGTACCAACCAAAAGAGACCCAAGAAAAACCACCCCAAGACACATCCTAGTCACAATGACAAATCCCACAGATAGAGACAGAATTCTGAAAACAGCAAGATCAAAAGGGGAAAATACATTCAAGCAAGCATCCTTGAGATTTACAGCAGACCTGTCACCAGAAACACTCAATGCCAGAAAGCAGTGGTGGGATATTGTGACAAGAATGAATGAAATGAATGCTTCACCTAGAATACTGTACCCAGCAAAACTCACTTTCCGGTTTGACGGAAGAATACATGGTTTCACAGACAAAAAACAGCTCAGAAACTTTATAGACTCAAAACCAATTTTAAGATAAAAACTGAAAGACCTAATTTAAAACAAGACTAACCAAAAGACACACCAAATTTCGGTATAAAGATGGCATTAAATCCCACGACAATACTTTCTCTCAACGTCAATGGACTAAATGCACCAGTCAAGAGACACAGAGTGGCTAAATGGATCAAGAAACTCAATCCAACCTTCTGCTGCCTACAAGAAACGCACCTGAATAGTCAGAACAAACATAGTCTCAAAATAAAAGGCTGGAGAAAAATTATCCAAGCAAACGACACCCATAAAAAAGCTGGAGTGGCCATACTAATATCAGGTAATGCAAACTTTATACTCAGGAAGGTTGTAAGGGACAAAGATGGACATTTTATATTAATCAAAAGGTATGTAGAGCAGGAAGAAATAACTCTCCTAAACATATATGCACCAAATGAGGGGCCAGCAAAATATTTAAAACAACTGTTGACAAATCTGAAAAACAATATCAACAACAACACAATAATTGTGGGGGACCTCAACACTGCTTTGTCAACACTGGATAGGTCAACCAGACTGAAACCCAAAAGGAATATACTAGACCTGAGGAGAGAAATGGAAGAAAGAGGCCTAGTGGATATATATAGGACACTCCATCCCCAGAAACCTGGATACACATTCTTCTCCAATGTACATGGGACATTCTCCAGGATAGACTACATGCTGGCACATAAAACATACCTCCATAAGATCAAGAGGATAGAAATTTTGCAGACTACCTTCACTGACCACAAGGCTCTGAAATTATTTGTGAACTCCAAAGGGACTCAGAAGAAACACTTTAACACCTGGAAGTTAAACAACCTCATACTCAATAACCAGTGGGTCCGAGATAAAATCAAGGGGGAAATCAAAAGGTTCCTGGAAACAAATGACAATAAAAACACAAACTATCAGAACTTATGGGACACAGCAAAAGCAGTACTGAGAGGAAAATTTATAGCTTTGCAAGCACACATCAGGAAGGAAGAAGGAGCTTATCTGAGTAGCTTAATGACACAGCTAATAGAACTAGAAAGTACTCAAAAAAAGAACCCAAAAATAGGAAGACAGAAGGAAATAACAAAGCTGAGAGCAGAAATAAACGAAGTGGAAACTCAAAAAAACAATCCGAAATATCAACGAAAGCAGAAGTTGGTTCTTTGAAAAAATAAACAAGATTGATAGACCACTGGCAAACCTAACAAAGAAAGAGAGAGAGAGAAACTTGATAACTCATATTAGGAATGAAAAAGGAGAGATCACTACTGATATGGCAGAGATTCAAAGGGTAATCAGAAACTACTTTGAGAAACTCTATGCCACTGAAAATGAGAACTTGGAAGAAATGGATAAATTCTTGGACTCTTACAATCTTCCACGGTTGAAGGAAGAGGATGTAGCATACATAATCAACCCCATTACTACTGAGGAAATTAAGAAAGTAATCAAATGTCTGCCCAAAAACAAAAGCCCAGGCCCAGATGGATTAACTAATGAATTCTTTCAAACCTTTCAAGAGGAACTACTAACAATCCTGGCAAGACTCTTTCATGAAATCGAAGAAACGGGAACACTCCCAAATAGCTTTTATGAAGCCAACATCACCTTGATACCTAAACCAGACAGAGATGCTACCAAAAAAGAAAATTACAGACCAATATCGCTGATGAACACAGATGCAAAGATCCTCAATAAAATCCTGGCAAATAGGATTCAATACCTCATTAAGAAGATCATCCACTATGATCAAGTAGGTTTTATCCCAGGAATGCAAGGATGGTTTAACATTCATAAATCTATCAACATAATACACAACATGAACAACAAGAAAAATAAAAATCACATGATCATATCAATAGACGCAGAGAAAGCATTTGTTATGGTCCAACACCCATCCTTGATCAAAACTCTCAGCAAGATGGGAATGGAAGGAACCTTTCTCAATATAGTTAAGGCCATCTACCACAAGCCAGTGACAAATATTATCCTCAATGGAGAAAAACTAAAAGCTTTCCCTCTAAATTCTGGCACAAGACAAGGCTGTCCTCTCTCACCACTCCTATTCAACATAGCACTGGAAGTACTTGCTATAGCGATTAGGCAAGAAAAATATATCAAGGGAATCCAGATAGGAAAGAAAGAAGTCAAGCTATCGCTGTTTGCAGATGATACAATACTCTACATAGAAAACCCTAAATACTCTACCAAGAAGCTTCTAGAAACAATAGACTAATATAGCAAGGTGGCAGGCTACAAAATTAACACACAAAGATCAATGGCCTTCCTATATACCAATAGTAATAAGGAAGAAATGGACATTAAGGAAACAACCCCATTCACAATAGTGCCACACAAACTCAAATATCGTGGAATCAACTTGACTAAAAATGTGAAGGAACTATACAAAGAAAACTATAAAATTCTGCTCCAAGAAATAAGAGAGGACAAGTGGAAATGGAAGCACATACCCTGCTCATGGATTGGCAGGATTAACATCATTAAAAAGGCAATACTCCCCAAAGCATTGTACTAATTTAATGCAATCCCTCTAAAGATACCCATGACATTCTTCAAAGAAGTGGATCAGGCACCTTTGAAATTCATTTGAAACATAGCTAAAGCAATCATTGGGAAAAAGAATATGGGAGGAATTACTTTCCCCAACTTTAAACTTTACTACAAAGCAATAGTTATCAAAACAGCATGGTATTGGAATAAAGACAGGACCTCAGATCAGTGGAATAGGCTTGAATACCCTGAGAATGTTCCACAGACATACAATCACCTAATTTTTGATAAAGGAGCAAGAAATCCTAAATAAAGCAGGGAAAGCCTCTATAACAAGTGGTGTTGGCAAAAAAGCGAACTTAGACCCCCAGTTAAACTCATGTATGAAGGTAAAATCCAAATGGATTAAAGACCTCGATATCAAACCCAAAACCATAAGATATATAGAACAACACGTAGGCAAAACGTACCAGGACATTGGGACTACAGGCATCTTCAAGGAGGAAACTGTACTCTCCAATCAAGTGAAAGCAGAGATTAACAGATGGGAATATATTAAGCTGAGAAGCTTTTGCTCCTCAAAGGAAATAGTGCCCAGGATACAAGAGCCACCCACTGAGTGGAAGAATCAATTCACCCTATACCCATCAGATAAGGGGCTATTCTCCAAAATATACAAAGCACTGACAGAAATTTACAAGAAAAAACATCTAATCCCATTAAAAATGGGGAGAAGAAATGAACAGACATTTTGACAAAGAAGAAATACAAATGGCCAAAAGACACATGAAAAAAATGCTCCACATCACTAATCATCAGGGAGATGCAAATCAAAACAACTATGAGGTACCACATCACACTACAGAGATTGGCACACATCACAAAGAATGAGAACAGTGTTGGTGGGGATGCGGAGAGAAAGGAACTCTTATCCACTGCTGGTGGGAATGCCGTCTAGTTCAACCTTTCTGGAAAGCGATATGGAGATTCCTCCAAAAACTGGAAATGGAGTTCCCATGCGACCCAGCTATACCACTCCTAGGAATATACCCGAGGAACACAAAAATACAATACAAAAACCCCTTCCTTACGCCTATATTCATTGCAGCACTATTTACCATAGCAAGACTCTGGAAATAACCAAGATGCCCTTCAACAGACGAATGGCTAAAGAAACTGTGGTACATATACACAATGGAATATTACGCAGCTATCAGGAGAGATGAAGTCATGAAATTTTCCTATACATGGATGTACATGGAATCTATTATGTTGAGTGAAATAAGTCAGAGAGAGAGAGAAATGCAGAATGGTCTCACTCACCTATGTGTTTTAAGAAAAATGAAGTCATTCTTGCAATAATAATTTTCAGACACAAAAGAGAGAAGGGTGGAAGTTCCAGCTCACCTCATGAAACTCACCACAAACAGGGCTGAGCTTTGTTAGAGAAATAACTACATTTCGAACTATCCTAATAATGAGAATGTCTGAAGGAAATAGAAAGCCTGTCTAGAGTACAGGCGGGGGTTGGGTGGGGAGCAGGGAGACTTGGGACATTGGTGATTGGAATGTTGCACTGGTGATGGGTAGTGTTCTTTACAGGACTGAACACCAAATAACATAATCATGTATGTAATTAAGGTGTTTAAATAAAAAATATATATTAAAAAAGAAAATTATCCAGCACTAATAGTGCTCTCACCAAGAGCTGGTGTGAGGTTGGTCTGATTTTCAGACTTCAGCTATACTAGATTTATCTGGAGGTCATTGTGACATTGTACCCTGCTGGATCCCATCTCACTGGCATTGGACTATAGAACTCCATGGTACTAATGAATAGATATTTCCAGTTATTTAAGAACAAGCTAAGAATTCACATTTTCTTCCAAGTTCAAGGTCATGACAGTGGTCTGGAAATGAGTCTTTGATCATTAGTGCTTTGCTTGTCTTCATATGGTTGTTTTCAAGTGCCTCTTTAAGTAATCTTTAAAATTTATAATTCTTATTTTGGTGTCTGCTTTCAGTGTCTTAATGCCTAGCAGTAGAGAGTCTTGGTAGGTATGCTCTGAATTATCCAAGATGTGCTTTTCTCAGATTCACTGTAAAATCTTAGTTTTCCCGTGTGATGAATACAGAAGCAGAGATTCCTCTCTCCATGGTGTTGAGCTGAGAGCTATTGGCCCTGTAAAATAAAAAAACAAAACAAAACAAAAAAAAAACATTTTTTATTCTCAGAAGAGATATAAGCCAAACTGTGAAAATTCATGTGTCATACACTGGTCATGCAGCTATTTGGCAATCGGGGAGAGGGTGGGTCAAGTCCCCACCTACCACCCATCATTCACAACCCCCACTTTGCCAATGGCCCTGCTCTACCACCCTTCCACTACTCTCAGCTGAGACATCAATCTGACCAAACTTCTGGTATGCCCTATTTTAAAATTTTTAAGGAGCTAGAGAAATTGGGGTAAGGGACTTGAATGCTGCCTTGCACACTGTTGACCTAAGTCCCATGCCAGCACAGCAAAATTATCCCCTAAGCATCACTAGGAGTGATCTCTAAGCACAGGACCATAAGCCTTGAGCACCATTGGGAGTGAGCCAGAAACTAAAAATAAAATAAAATTTAAATTGATTACTTAGTGATTCCTTTGAGATTCATGATTGGGTATGGCCTAATGTAAAAATCTAATTTTCCTATGGTTGAATTTGTCTTGTTTTATAATAATAATAATAATAATAATAATAATAACAATAAACAAACATATTTATGGCTAGTCATCAGTTGTGCGTACTTTCCTTTTCTTTTCTTTTTTTCTCCCAGATTTCTTTTTGTTTTGAGGCTACACCTTGCTGTACTCAAGTGTTACTCCCAGCTCTGCACCCTAAAATCCCTCCTAAAAAGCTTGGAAAACCAAAGGAGATGCTGGGGTTCGAACCTGGCTCAGCTGTGTGCAAGGCAAATGCCCTACCCTCTGTGCTATCTCTCCAGCTCCATATTTTGCTTTTCTTTTCTCAATCAACTCTCAATAGCATCCTGTAAGACAACTACTACTATTATTAATACCATTTTATAAGTGAAGATATTAAGGACATTGCTTAAAATTAGTTTGTAAGTGTAGTTTGGATGTTATTATAGGCAAGTATTGTTTAAATGTATACCTAATAACTTTGATGCAAAGCTTACCTTAAAGATAGCTCAACACCCACTGATCACTATGATTGTAAAATAGTTTATCAAAGTCACTTATTAAATGTTATTGATGACCTTCTTAAAATGAGAGCAACATTTTAATACCCCTGAGAAAAGACATGCCCTTCCATTTCTTCCACCATCTAACATGCTCATGTTTAACAGCTTTGATTTTAATTAAGTTTTAAGTAATTTTTTTAGTCTATAACTTATTTAATCCCATGATATGTAGGAACGGGCAAGTAAACATTCTTAACTCTGCTTCTAAGAGGCAGGCCATGTAGTCAGAGATTGAAGAAATTTTGTTCAGGGCTCTGTTGTTCAGTCCAGTTTCCCTAGCACTAGTGTATGACTTTCTGACATATGCATATACACATCATAAGTGACAAGCTATATCATCTAGTTCATTTCAGGTTAAATGTATAAATAGAAACCATGAAATTCTGTGAGAAAACTTTACAGGCCTGTGTAAAATAATCTGATTTTTTTTTTTTTTTTGGTTTTTGGGCCATACCCAGTAACGCTCAGGGGTTACTCCTGGCTATGTGCTCAGAAGTTACTCCTGGCTTGGGGGACCATATGGGACACCGGGGGATCGAACCGCGGTCCGTCCAAGGTTAGCGCAGGCAAGGCAGGCACCTTACCTTTAGCGCCACCGCCCGGCCCCAAAATAATCTGATTTTTAAAAAAATTCTAAAACAAATGTTTTTATTCTGATCCTCCAAGAGGTGTCTTATTTAATACTTAGAGAAAGTTTCATCATATTTTTTTCTTATCTTGTTAAATTGCCAATTTTTCCATTTAGCAATTGTTCTGGTGGTCTAAATTTGAATAGCTAATTTGAGTTAACTGAGAATCAGTCCAGGCTCAATTCATATCTCACATAAATTAGAGAGAAAACTAATAATAAGAATTGATCACTTTAAGTTGTTTTCTGGGACTGACTACTAATTTGTAATGTTTTGAATAGCTCCTGAACTACAGCAAATATTCATTATATGTCAGCTATCACTATATTATCATTTTTATTACAGTTATTAATAGTCTGTAAAAAGTCACCTGAAAATAGCATTACATTTAATTTTTTTAGGCACCTCATTTACAATACTGTTAGGGTTTTTATGCGTCCAATATTCAAATGTCATATATTTCACTAAATGCCACCTCCCTCTCACACCATGGTTTCAGTTCCATTCCCTCGTCATTCTGCATGCCCCTAAACTCGTTTTTGTTGATTAATTGTCATATTGCTTTAGGCCTTTGCTACTTCTTTACTATGCCTTTTTATATCCCTCAGAGGAGTATAGCCATATCTTCTGTTACATTTTCTGAAAACTTTGTTTATTAAGAATAAGTGGGACATTGGTGGTGGGAATGTTGCACGATGAAAGGGGGTGTTTTTAACATGACTGAAACCCAACTACAATCATATTTGTAATTAAGGTGTTTAAATTAAATATTTAATTAATCTTTAATTATTAATAATTAAATTAAAGATTTAAATTAAAGATACTAATAAAAATAAAAAAGAATAAGTGTCATTGAATAAAGCATGTTTACAATGATAATCAAGTTTTACTTTTATGGATAATATTTAATAAATAATGTTTTATTTGAAAAGTAAAGAGATGATATCAATTATATAATATATTATTTTTAGAAATTTATTTTAGAAAAATAAATTTTTAGAAATTTATTTGAAAAATAAAGAGATGATATCAATTACACAATATATTATTTTTAGAAATTTATTTTAGAAAAATAAATTTTTCATTTTTCTTTATACTACATTGATTTAAACCTAAAATCTAAAATAAAATATCTTAAGAAATTCTTTGAGGTAATGAATAAACATAGATGGAAGATCCATAATATTTATTATTTCATGCATTTCTTTAAATATATTATTGTAGAGAAGATCCACAGCTGAATATATATTTCTCACGTGAGAGCCCTAATTGCAATCTCTGGCACTACCTGGAATGCCAGAACTGTCAGGAGTAACCTTCCACAACTTCAAGAGTCTGGAGTAAGAGCATCACATCTAGTCTGAGCATCGTAGGTTGGCTCAAAATCAAACAAAAAATTAAATCTTAAAATATTGATTTTGACACTTGTGTCCCTTTCCTTGGAGAGAAGTAGAGACCCATTTGTTTTCCAGTGTCATTATGACAGTCATCGTATTAACGGGCCTAAGTCTCTTTGGTTGTTCAACTTTGCTCTTCCTCTATTTTTGTCCTATTTGAGTTTAAATTGGTAGAAAAAAATAATTTCATCCATAGTTGCTGCAAAAAGGTATACATTGGCATGCCCTAGAAATAGGCCTACAAACTCCTCCTTGAAACTCTCTCTAAATTTTGTCAGTTAAGAGACCAAGAAGCTGGATTAGACTGGGCAGACTGACCTGACCCAGGAACGTTGGGTAGAGAATTCAGAAAGCCATTTGACAACTGCCAAAAGTGATTCAATCAGAATACAGTAGAGAAGGCCCATCAGGAAGTGTAAGAAATGTTGAAGGAACTGGGATGGGGGGGGGGGACATGTGATAGAGAAGCAAGTGTCTAGAAGGTGAAGAGGGTGAATGGTTAAAGAAGAGAATTATCAGGAAGACACAAAGAGGCTTTTGTGGTGAGAAAAGAGGGTGGAGAGCGGTGAGACACAAATGAGACAGGAAGAAACTTTGCCTGAAGAACAAAGAAATGAATAAGTGCAGCTTTTTTATCTTAATTAGAAAAAATTGGAAGTTTGTCTTTTGTGACAGGTTGTTCCAACTCATAATGTTTTGCTCAGATATTGTATTATCTCAACTGTTGATCATTCAAAATGTGCAGAGGAGGCTGCTATAGCCAATGCTACATAACATGCCTGAGCTGGTTGCGCTCATTGTATACAGTAATGCAGTCAAAATAGAAAGAATGTAATGATAGTCTCTCATCAATTAGCTAGTCCTTTTCTACTTAAAATAGTATAAAAAAGATGAAAAGTAATTATTATAAAAGCATAAATAGCTTATTTGGGGAGCAATGAAAGAAGATTTATAGATTTCCTGGGGATGTGCTATGGTTTAAAATATATTCTCCAGCAGATTCTAACAGTTTTGTTTAAACTCTTTGGGGGGGGGGGCCCCGGTAAATTTTCTTATATATTCAAAGGTTATAGTATTTTGGCAGCCTGTTTTATGAAGGGTTACACACCTTTCATCAAAATTGGGTTTGAGTTGAATTGCGTATGACTTTTAGCCAAGTTTCAGGTAAACACTGGGTGAATCTTTCAGGTAAACGCCATGTGAAATTGAAATGGTCCAAAGTGGATTTTTCTTTGAGTTTCTTCTGGGTTCTGCTTGAACTTGACACTCAAAATGAAACTCAGGAGGTCTGAGCTTCTTGCAAATTTATGTTCAGAGGGAGGTTTTTGGAAGAAAATATTGCATGTGAAAAATGCTGAGTTAACAGATTATCTTGCTGACAGATTATCTATCTGCCTTATGGAAAATGCACAAATTGTAGCAATGCTAGTTTTTCCAGCACAGTCCCAGAAAGAGTTTACTAAATTCATGAACCTAATCCTTACACCATATCCTTTAATTGGAACTAATAGAAAAAAAATTTTAAATTTCTGGGGGATAAAGGAGGGAGAAGTGGGATGCATGCTGGGAAAAGGGGTGGAGGGCGGACAACACTGGTGTTGGGAATGCCTCTTATTCATTGTCACTAGGTACCTTAAATATTATTGTGAAAGATTTGTAACTCACTTTGGCCACAATAAAAATTAAAAAAAATCATTTAATACATCCACTTCAAACAAATTAAACTGTATGTGCTGATTGGAGAGTTAACACCGAAGGTAGGAGGACACTTGATCTGCATGACTGTTCTGATTTAATCCCTGTGAGCCCATGTGGTCCTCCTAGTGATCTCTGAGTGCAGAGCCAGAAATAAGCCCTGAGCATAGCTGGTGTAATGCCAAAAAGGTAAAAACAAAATAAAACAATATTATTTTAAGGACTGGAAAGATAGCTCAGGGTAAAAGTTTTCTATCTTTTATATAGTCAACCTCGGTTTGAATTCCGGCACCGGATATAGTCCCTGGAACACCACCACGAACGAACCCTGAACACTGTGTGATGTGGGCACAAAAAATAAAACATCTTTATTTTGTGAGAATGAATCGTGTCCCCTACCTTAAACATCAGTGTCTAATATATCTTTCAAACACACTGTAGGCATAGATGAACCAATGAGCAAGACATTTTATAAGACAGCTTCCAATCTGATTAAACTTGGTGCTAGAAGAGAGGGAATTTAATTTACCTTTGTGTGTGGGGTGGGGGTGGTTAATGCTAAATTAAACTGAACAGAAACAAAGTTTTATGTTTTGAGTTTTTACAAAGAGAAACAAGTTGGCAGAATTTTGGCATATCAACAAAAGGAAATCACACAAAGAAAAGGATTAATCAAAATATAGATCAAATAAAGATCAAAATAAGTTGGCATCAGTCCAGGAAACATTTATTTTATTTTACAAGTAGGTCTTTCCCTCACTAGTGTGAAGAACAGAGGAACCACATGATCATCCCCTAAAGGTCACCAAACACCCCACTTGCTGGTGATGAAATGCTTGGGAGCCCATGAATAAGCCTTACACAGGTGTGAAAGTGAAAAGAAATGCAAACCCCTTCCCTAGTCCTGCAGCAATGTCGAAAAGAAAACTCTACAGAGAACATTAAACCTTAGATTCCACTTAAAGATAAAAGTTAAATGATAATGAAAATAAAATATAAGGAAAAGTATGTGTATAATCTGAAGAACTAATAACCCATTTATTTTTGTTTGTTTTCTCTGTTTTATTTTGGGAGTGGGGGCACGTGGAAGTGCTCAGGGCTTACTTCTGACTCCATTTCCAAGAATCACTCATGGTGTGCTCCAGAGACCATATGTGATGATGCCAAGGATCAAACTTAAGATGGCTGCATGCAAGGCAAACACTATAGCCACTATAGTATAGTGACTATACTATCTCTTCCGTTCTGGCCCATTCATATTTATTTCAGGTATAAGTCAAAAAGCTATTTTACCCGCAGATTTAGTATAGCAAAATATATTATATTTAAATAAGTAATTAAAAAAAAACAAACTACAAGCAAAGAGAAAGAGAAAAGGAAAGCTTGCCAGCCATCTCTATGTGAGACCATGTTTAATTGTATGTCCACAGAAAGGGTCCTAAATCATAACTTTGGAGCTATACTCATTAGTCATAGGGAGATAATCACAAAAGAAAATGTGGTTTACACTATATCAAAAAAGAAAAAGAGAGAGAGAGAAGTAAAATGTCTGCCTCAGAGCCAGGTAGGGGAAAGTCAGGGGGAGGGAAACTGGGAACATTGGTGGTGGGGAATGTACACTATATTGCAAACCAAATTGTCTAAAAGGAGATAAAAAGGGAGAGAAAAAGAGATAGAGGAGAAAGAGAGAGCTGAATAATGTGTGCCCCAGAGACAGGAAAGGGAGAGAGCATGGAGGAGGATGAGGGGAAAACTGGAGACATTGGTGGTGGGAAATGTGCACTGGTAAAAAACTGTTATGTATTGTATAACTATAACTCAATCATGAACAACTATCTGTGAAAAATATCTGTATTGTGAACAACTTGTAGCCATTTTTTTTAAATAAAAAGAAAAGAAAATGTGGTTTAGCAAATGAAACGGTACTTCAGAAAACTCTAGTTTATAATATTTATTCTGCTAATCATGGTTTAGAACTAGTTTTCACATTTTTAAAAAGAAAATAACATACGCTTTTGAATAGTCTAAATAGTAGTGTTGGCTTTCTAGCTTAATGCAATTTCTCTTGTACTAAGTATTGGGTTCCCTACTACCCAGAGCAAAGAAGACAAACCCTGTATTTAGTAGGTATATCTTGACTTGTTAAACTAAAATAAATTGTCCATAAAACATTTTTATTTGTTATCACCTGAAACATACCTTACTTATCTGTGTTACTTTCATCATGACAAAACCTCAGGGAAAGAAGAACTTAATATGCTGACAGAAATTTTGGATTGACTTCTGCTAGGAATACTTCTTACTCCTCCTTTTTGAAAGTTCCGTTGTGAACATGATCAATCTTTAAAAGCAAGCAATGGTGATCTGTTTCTCTTAATGGCCAGGCAACATCTATTCATTTCTTTACAGTTTGACTGAAATGCTTTTGATAGACAATGGTTCAGGTATCAGGGAAAGAACAAGAGAAAGGTCAGCCACATGGCTTTGAATTAGTAGTCTGTCTGTCTTCATTTCTTGGTGTTTAACTAAGTTTTATAATGTTGCTCAAATTGAGAAAACACATTGCTAATAGAGCTTAAACATTTTTTAAACTAAAGAGAGCCTTCAAAGATTTGGGGAGTTCCCATATCACACTTTGGGAATCATGAATGTGATAAATTATGTCCATATCTGATTAATATCATAGCAGATGCCTTTCATCTTTACCTAGCTTTTCACTTAAATCTTCCTAAGTCAATACAAATAAATACATTTTATTAGTCTAATGTTTCATTGTTTGAATGTTTTCCTCTATATTTGTAAAGAATTTTTAAGACTCAGAAAAAAGAATTTTAGAACTTTTCTCTTATACATTTTAAAGAGTTTGTCTCAATTTGTTGTTTGAATTTAGATATACTTATTTTTTATCATGTAGAACTTTTATATTTTATGTAGTCTGTGTTAAAATATTTTTATTTATCCATAGTTTTTGAGTTTGGAGACTAGATCCTAGAAGTACTCTTTTCATCTCAAAGTGATACAAGTATATGAAAATCATTTTTCTTATATTTCTACTTTCTTGTATCATCGTTTACATTTACTCATTTAATTGTTGGACTGTTTGTAGAGTAGCATCATTTACAATACAAAATAATTTAATTTAACATTTTTATAATTATGCCCAATTTATTTTTATGCAGCTGTGAAGTATCTCATTGTGATAACTCTTAAATATATTGGTTCTAGAAATAGAGGAAAAATGTCACAACGTAATAGAATATATACGCAAGTATCATTTATGACTAGAAAATGCATTTATAGAACTTATTAGATGAAAATATCTCACATCTTCTATATTGATAAATGTCAATGGCAAAATTGAATTGAGTGAGACACTGAAGACACTTCCTGATAAATCAAGAAAATAAACTTATCTGAAAGTTACAGAAGGAAGTCATTGTAATCAGGGAGGATGCACAGTAGAGAGACCTGCAGCAGTCTCTGACAACAGACAGAGAACACTGGCAGATGTGTGGCTGCAGATAGTAGGCACACAGAGTGAAGCTGCATGAGACCTCCTAGTAGTTCAACTGACCTACACCAAAAGCTGCCAAATGTTCCTGAGGTTCAGGCAATTCTTCTGCAGACTAGAGTGGGATCATGCCATAGAAGTTAAGTATATTTCTAATATTAGTAGGAGCCAGTAAATATGAGGCTACTGGGCACAATGTAAGACACAGTAGTGTATTTGGATAACGATGCCCCTTGAACTTAGAGCTGTGAAAAAAAAAAGCCCCATCAGTTATCAACATCTTTAAGAGCATTGTTAACAACCTCTTAGCTAAAAGATCTGGTCTATAAAGAGAAAGCATATATAATTATATTAACAGTTGTGGAAGATTTTACTGGTTGGCTGAAACATTAAAATAGAGATCATTTTTAGATTCAGGCTTTACCAAGAGCCTATAGTCAGTCAATGTTCTTATGGTAAAAATGCCAGTATTCTTACATAGACAAGCATTTCTTCTAAATTTCTGTCATCAATTTATATATATATATGTATATTTCAATATATGTATATATGTTGAAAGTCCTGAAGAATGAATTGAGAAAAATAAACATTAATATTAAAAAAGAGAAAATATCATTCATTTAATTTAACATATTTTTAATTATACCCATTTTTGTTTATTTTTTATGCAACTAGGAATAACTCATTGTAATACACTCTTAAATATATTTGGTTTCAGAGATGGAGGGAAAATGTCACAATGTAGTAGGATATATTTTATTACTGCCATATTTACTACTACATTTACCACCAGAAATGCATTCGTAGAACTTATTAGATGAAAATATCTCACATCATCCATATTGATAAATATCAGTGGAAAATTGAATTGACTGAGACGTTGCTATGTAGGAAATTAAAGAAGAATGGATTTGAAGATACACTCTAGTAAATAAGATTTTGTGTTATTTTTTTGTGGGGGAGTCACATCCTCTATGACTAGGGCTTATTTCTGACTCTACTCAGGGATAGCTCCTGGTGCTGGTTGGTACATGTGGTACTACACCTGGTTTGACTGTTTGCAAACAAGTACCTACTGGTAGTGCTAAGATAAAATTTATCTGTACTTAATTTGATATCTTATTAGGATCTCCAGATACAATTTTAACATATAAAAAGTGTTCTGTTTTTAGTTATCAGCAATGACTGATAACTAAAAAAAGGAAAGGAAATCTTGATACAACAAATGCTAATAAATTGTATTACTTTAAATACTTAAAATAACAAAGAAGAACAACCCATATGAAGAAAATGATAAAACTTCACTGAATATTCTCAAGAGGAATAGGGAGATGACTCAGAGATCTGGAGAGCATGTTTGCATATGGCGAGCCTGGATTCACTCTCCACCACTGCACGGACTTCCAGAGGCACTTGGGGCAATTCTGAAGCACCAAGCCTGGAGCAACCACTGAGCACTTCTTAGTGGAGCCTGTAAAACAACAACATAAATAAAGATCGGAAAAGTTTTGAGAAAAGGAAGAGATAAATATTGTCCCTAAAAGAGAATTCTCAATAAAATAGAAGATGGATTCTATGGAAGGTAATGTGAATGTTTACTGTAAATAAAAAATCACCAAAATATTAATGAAGATTAAGTTAAAACTTCCTATGGAAAATAATTCTAAATTCAGAAAAATATATAGGAAAACATTAAATAAAAAACACAGAGAAAATAACAATACAGAAACTTCTATTATTGTATATATGAAAGTGAAATGATACGAATATAAATATTATATAGAACAACAGTGGTCTTAAATATGAATAATTAATGCCTCACTCTTTTCCTTCCTGCCTTCCTCCATCCTCTCTTTTCCCTTAATTTTCCCCTCCCTCCTTCCTTTCCTTCCTCTCTCCATTTCTCCCTCCATCTCTCCCTCCCTCCCTCTCTTCCTACCTTCCTCCCTCTCTCCCTCCTTCTCTGTCTCTCTCCCTCTCTCTTCCTTTCTTCCTTTTTCCTTCCCTCTTCCCTCCATCCCTTCTTCCTTCCTTGCATCCTTTCTTCCTCCCTCCCTTTCTTTTATCCTTCCTCCCTCCTTCCTTCCCTCATACCTTCCCTCCCTCCCTTTCTTTCTTCTTTTCTCTCTTCCTTCCATCCTTTCTTTCTTCTTTCCTTCCTTCCCTCCATTCCTTCCTTCCTTCCATCATTCCTTCCTTTCTTCCCTCTTTACTCCATCCCTCCCTCCCTCCATTCTTTTCCTCCTTTCCTTCCTTCCCTCCCTTTCACCCTCCCTCCCTTCCATCCTTTCTTCCTAGTTTTCTTCCTTCCTTCCCTACTCTCCTTTCCTTTCCTCCTCCCCTCACTTCCTCCTCTCCTTCCTTTCTTCTCTTCTTCCTCCCTCCCTTCTTTCCTTCCCTCCCTCCCTTCCTCCTGTCCTCTTTTTCTTCCATCATTTCTTCTTTCTTCCTTTATTCCCTCCTTCCTTCCTTCTGCCCTTCCTCCTCCTTCCTTTCTTCCATCTTTTCTTCCTTGCTTCTTTCCTTCCCTCCCTTCCTTCCCTCTTTCTTCCCGCATTTATTCCTTCCATCCTTTCTTCTATTCCTTCATTCTTTCTTCTCTCTTTCCTTCCTTTCTTTCCATTCCTCTCTCCCTACTTCCCTCCCTTCCTTCCTTCCATCCTTCCTCACTCCCTCTCTTCCTTCCTTCTTCCTTCCTCCTTCCCTTCCTCGTTCTCTTCTTCTTCCCTCTCTCCCTTCCTTCCTCCCCTTTATTCTCCCATCCTTCCTCACTCCCTCTCTTCCTTCCTTTTCTTCCTTCCTTCCTTCCTTCCTTCTTCCTCCCTCCCTCCTTCTCTCCTTCCTCCCTCTCTCCCTTCTTCCTCCCCTTTATCCTCCCTCCCTTTCTCCCTCTCTCCCTTCCTTCCTCCCTTCCCCCTCCCTCCCCTCCTTCCTCCCTCCCTCCCCTCCTTCCTCCCCCCTCCTTCCTCCCCCTCCTTCATCTTCCCTCTCTTCCTCCCTCCCTCACTTCCCCTGCCTTTCTCCCTTCCTTTCTTCTCTCCCTCCCTCCTTCTCTCCATCCCTCCCCTTCCTCCTTCTTTCTCCCTCTCTCCCTTCCTTCCCTTCCCTCTTTTCTTCCTTACCTCCCTCCCTCCCTTCGTTTCTTCTTCCCTCCCTTCCTCTCTCACTCCCATTCCTCCCTTCCTTTCTTCCTCCCTTTCTCCCTCCCTTACTTCCTTTTTCTCTCCCTCCTTCTCTCCCTCTCTCCCTGCCTTTCTCCTTCCATCAGTGTTTCCTTCCTCTCCTCCTTCCTGTATCCCTCCCTCCCTTCTTCCCTCCCTCCTTCCCTCACTCTCTCTCCCTCCCTCCTTCCTTTCTTCCTTTCTTCTCTTCCTTCCTCTATCCCTTCTTCTTCCCTCCCTTCTTTTCTCCTTCCCTCACTCCTTCCCTCCTTTCTCCCTCTCTCCCTTCCTCCCTCCCCTTTATCCTCCCTCCATTCTTTCCTCCCTCACTTCCTTCTTTCCCTTCCTTCCTTTCTTTATTTCTTTTTCTTCCCTCCATTCCTCCTTCCTCATTCCTTTCCTCCTTCCTCCCTCCCCTTTATCCTCCCTTACTCCTTCTCCCTCCCTCCATTCCTTTCTTCCTCTCTCCCTCCCTCCTTCTCTCTCTCCCTTCCTCCCTCCCTTCTTCCCTCTTCCTCCCTCTCTTTCTCCCTTTCTCCTTCCCTCCTTCCTGCATTCCTCCCTCCCTCCTTCCCTCTCTCTCCCTCCCTTCCTATCTTCCTTTCCTTTCTTCCTTCCTTTATTTTTCTTCTTCTTCCCTCCCTTCCTTCCTCCTTCCCTCACTCCTTCCCTCATTCCTCCCTCTCTTCCTCCCTCCCCTTTATCCTCCCTCCCTCTCCCTCCCTCCCTTCCTTTCTACCTTCCTTCCCTTCCTTGCTTCTTTTATTCCTTCTTCTTCCCTCCCTTTATTCCTCCATCCTTCCCTCCTTCACTCCTTCCTCCCTCTCTCCTTTCCTCCACCCCCTTTATCTTCTCTTTCTCCCTTCCTTTCTTTCTCTCTCCCTCCCTCCTTCCCTCCTGCCTTTCTTCCTCTCTCCCTCCCTTCTTCCCGCTGTTCCTTCCTCCCTCCCTTCATCTCTATCTTCTCTCCCCTCCATCTCTCCCTCCCTTCCTCCTTCCCTCCTTGCTTCCTTCCTTCCCTCCTTCCTGCATTCCTCCCTCTCTTCCTCCCTCTCTTCCTCCCTCTCTCCTTCCCTCCCTCTCTCTCCCTCCCATCCTTTCTTACTTCCTTTCCTTCCTTTATTCCTTCTTCCCTCCCTTCCTTCTTCCTTCTCTCCTTCCTCCTTCTCTCCCTTTCTCCCTCCCCTTTATCTTCCCTTCCTCCCTCTCTCCCTTCCTTTCTTGTTCTCTCTTCCTCTTTCCCTTCCTTCCTTCCTCCTTCCTCCCTCCCTTCCTCTCTTCCTTTCTTCCTTTCTTCTCCCCCTTCCCTCCCCTTCCTCCTTGCTTCCTTCCTTCCCTCCTTCTTGCCATCCTTCCTCCCTCCTTCCCTCTCTCCCTCCATCTCTCTTTCCCTCCCTCCCTTCTTTTTTCCTTCCCTCCTCCTTCCTACCTTCCTTCTTTCCTTCCTTCCTCCTTCCTTCTTTCCTTCCTCATTTCTTTTCTTCCTTTTTTGGGCCACATTAGATGGCACTTAGTGGTTGTTCCTGGCTCTGTACTCAGGAATTACTCCTGGTGAACTTGGTGGGCCATATGACATTCTTGGAATCAAACCCTGGTTAGCTGCATACATGGCAAATAACCTCGTCTCTGTGGTGAGGATTCTGCCTTCTTGAAATGGAGGCAAATCAAGTCCTCTCCTTGTCAGTAGGTCTAGCAGTCTCACACACATTTCACATGTTCCAACATATAAATTGCCCAACTCCGCAATTGAACCTCCTCAAGACACCTACTGCCAAATAGTCCCAACTCTACCACTTTTGGAATACAGATGAAGCTGTTTGACACTTCCAAATCTCATCCTTCTGACATCCCAGTAGAAGCACAGAAGATTTAATGGGAAAGTGGTATAAGAAGCCCATCAAGAGAAAAAAGTGAGAACAAATCAGAGGGCTCAACTAGCACCAACCAGCTCAGTCAAAACTCAGAGAATGACTTTAGTAAGACCATTGTTATATAGAACAATGACCACAAATTGACTTTCATTGAATGATATTTTTATAATTCCATTTGCCATTAGCTGTAACAAGTAATATGAAGTAAATTTATTTGTGCCTGCTAAAGGAGAGTATTTGAGGTTGGGAGTGGGAAACTGAGGATATTAATGGAGGGAGGGCCATGCTTGTGGTAGGAATTGTGTTGGCATATTGAGTTCCTGAAATAACTGTAATTATGAACAACTTGTAAATAATGTTATTTAAATAAAACTAAACCACAACAGAACAAACAACATACTAATTGCTTCTTCTTCCCTCTTCCCAGTCTCTGGTCACCAGAAAATAAAAATATTGAATATCTTCTCATGGCAACACTATATAACATCTTTTAATGATCAAATAGTATGGTAAGAAGTTTCAAAAGATACTTCATTGCCCCTTGTTAACATAGGACTTAAACCCAGAAGAATTGTGTTATTACTTGTCAAAAAATTTTATCCAATTAAATATGACCTACTTATCATAATATCTCTGAACCAGAGATCTTGTATATTTCCTGGGATGTTCCTGTCTCCTCCTATAAGATCTTGGCAATCAGCAGAGTGAGTCTACTTTTCTCTCAAAGCTGGTTGATCTGGTTGATCATCTACTTATATAGGTCTCTTCAGATAAGTCTTAAAAGACTGTTTGAGGTTCTCCTGTTCTATTTCAAGCTTTCATTTATGACATTACAGACATGGTACTACCAAAAAGCTCTCTGAGACTTCTTTCTTCTGCTCTTGATGCCCCTCATTTCTATGACCTTTGCTCACAAAGGATTTCTCTTTTTGTGATAGAGTGATTACACATTTGTCTTTCAAAAAATGATAAAGAAAAACATATGACTCCAGGGTGGAGAGTTTAAATGTATGTCTTTCATAGACTGGACTAAAAACTGAAGCCTACTTTTCCATTTTTCTCATCCTGTAACATCAGAGTCTGAGATTGCCAGAATGGGGATGAAAGAGCTGCTTATTTTACCAGGTCCAGTACTTGTTATACATGAAGGAAAAAGTTCTCAAGTTATCTTACAGTTCAACAGAACAGTCCCAAATCTTTCTCTTGATTTCACAAATTTTATTTTTCATATCATAAGAGTTTAATCTTTTGTTTTGTTTTCAGTCACACCGGCAGCACTCAGAGATTACAACTTGCTCTATGTTCAGAGATTGCGCTTGGCAGGCTTGGGGGACCATATGGGATGCCGGGATTCGAACCACCATCCTTCTGCATGCATGGCAAACGCCCTACCTCCATGCTCTCTCTCCAGCCCCAAGAGTTTAATCTTTTAACAGACATGATTTCCTCATCTTGTTGATAACTGGCTATAGTATTCAGTTATATAGTTATATACAGGAAGATACCTTGTGTGATTTTTGAGGCCAACTTGTATATATTCTGCTATCTTAGTTAATGAACACTTTATGCAGCAAATATTTTAACATAGTTTATAAAATATCAATGTTTATTTAATACTTGCATATAAGAAACAGTAAGATATATTTATTGGCTTATATGCCCACATCCAAAGGAAAAAACGTAAAATAAAATAAAGGTTATGTATAGTTTGGCCAACATCTTTTTCATCTGTTGTGCTTTATGTCCTGTTTCCCTGTTTTCAAATCCCCATATCAGCTATTATCAAATCATAAAAGTCTTTCTCAATGTATGAGTGATTCTTATGTGTTTTTTTCTGAAGTGTGATTATAGGTAGAATAAAAGAGTTCGCTAGACTTGGTCTACAGAAATTTATTGCAGATCAGTATTATTTGGTAGATGACAGAAACAATAATATAGCAACGAGCTTTAATTAGTAATACCATAGATTATTTCTCTGTTCAAAACCCTCACTTTTCCTCTTATTACACAACAAAACAGTAAAACAACACATTTTATAGTTTACAATGACTTACAGGATTTTATTCCTTCCCATTATGCTGATTCTACCACCTGCTTCTCTTTTCATTTCTTTTCCACATTTTGGCACAATTTGGCAAACAACGTTAACTTCCTTGCTCTTTGCTGAAATGATGGTATACATGTATCATTTGACTTTCATACATTCTCTTGCTTTGGCCGGACCTCTTCCCCAGACTTTCTTCCTCTCTTCCCTACTCAGATAGCTCCTCAAATATCATTTACAGAGACTGTCCTCCAACCACCCATTCTAAATAATATTTCCTCTAAACTTGTTCTTACTCCCATGACTATTTCCTCATAACCATTTCTGGTTTTTATTACATCATAATTGATTATTCTTTAGATTCAATTCATGAGCCTGGATTTTGTTTATGACTTATACACTCGGATTAGAACTTACACTCAGACCAGGTGACACCATATATGGCACTTCTTGAACTATAGCAAATAAGTGTATTCTAATCAAGTTTTAATTGCTAATATCTGTGTCTTTTAATTTAGAATGCTTTCTGGAAATTGTAGAAAGAACATTTTGCATCAAGCTTGAGGATTTACAACCCTAAATTATAACTTTCAGTTAATAGTTCTCAGCATTTGATCAACTCCATTGTTCTAATGGAAGAATATGGAAGTAGTAAAGGTATATAGGAAATTCTTCTAAGTATGAGATAAGTGTAGCAATACACTGTTCATTGGTGATCTTCCCTTCCCTGTATCATTTCTTCATTCTTCAACTATCTAAATGGTAAATCATTTACCTTCAGGATATTTTTGGTGCAAGTCACATCAAAACATTAGACATACTTTATGGTTATTGAATTATAGTGAATCTGGACATATATTTTGAAAAAAAATACTGAAGTGGAAAGAGAGGCTATAGAAGTCCAAAAGGTGAATACTGAGCAAATAGGAGGTAGGTGTATTTAGAATGGGGATAAGGCAAGGCAGTAATATGAAGGAAAACAAAAATAAATTCTTGGCAGTGTCTGAGAATGTGTCTCCAATCTACATTCTTAAATAGAAACAGATACACTCAATGCTAACTTCATGCATGTGAAATCTGTGTGGTTTCTTGGGGCCTTGTAGTTTGCTTACATCTCTTACTGTCGCCATCTTAATATACTTCATAATTTCTTAACAGGTTCCCATCATTATTATTTTACCTTTTATCACTTTCATTTTACATTATTTTATTCTACAAATAATGTACCTAGTCATTGGTAAAATTTGTGGTTTCTCATTATTGTTGAAAAAGATAAATAGAATATTAATATTTTGGAATAAGAAAAACAAACTTATAGAGCTAAGTGATAGGTCATTAAATATTCTTAGACTCTTCCCATATCTATTTTAATTAAGAACATTGTTCCTTATTTCTGATAAGTATAGCAGTATTAGAAGAATAGAAATCATCTAACAATAGTTTATCAATGCATATGATAAATTATTCAAAGTTTTGGATGAAAATGATAAATATTCTTAATTTTAACTTGAAAAATATAATTTATATCAACCAGGGAAGTTTGTATGGATATTTATCAAAAATCCCTTTTTTGTTTGTCTTTGGGCCACAGCTAGCTGTTCTCAAGACTTATTTCATACTTAGCTCCACCCTCAGGAATCATTCCTGAGATTCATGAAGATACCCAGGATCCTTAGTTGGGTACCTAAAAGAAAAACACAAATTTCTGACTCACTATACTCTCTCATTAGACCCTCAAAAGTCACTTTAAAGAAGTCCTCATTGACCTGTTACCTTCTGTTTTTGTGTAATAAATTTGACTATGTTACTGCTGTTGATTTTTCAACTGATCACTTATTTGACTTTCCAGTTGAAATTATTTTTTCTAATTCCTGTCATGCTAGGCACCATTTAAAACATATGCTACTTAAAACAATGGAGACAAAAAATGATTTCTCCTTTCTTTTCCTTTCTTAGTTAATATAATAGTGGTCTGAGGTTGTAAACTTTTGGGTGAAAATGTCTGAACACTTCTTTGTGGTGCTAGGAATATGTTACACACTTAGCTGAAATGTTTCACACCTGCTCTCAAGGGTCACAATTATTTCACTGAAGTGCTCATGCAGTTAGCTGAGAGTGTACTGGAGACTGAACACTTTGCTATGGAACTGGGGATAACCAGAAGCAGAGAAACTGAAATCACATGCATGCTTGTAGGGTGGTACTCAGGATTGAACTCAGGACCATGGGCCCAGATTTGTAAGGCAGGTAGGTACTTATTGCTACTGAGTTGTGTCCTCAAGAAGTAGAACCTTCAAATGAACCATTTAAACACACACATACACAAAACTTTTGATATACAAACTTGAGGAACACAATAATTCCCTTATAATAAGGAAATGTTGGTTTGTGGATTTTCAGACCTGGTGGCAAATAAGACAAGTATTGCAGTATTTTCCACTAACTACAAACACATGTCATGTGGTGATGGGTGTTACATCTGCAGCTCACACCCACTTCAAAGAGCAGGTGCCTCTAGATGTTTGAACAAGAAAAGCAGCTCACATACCCTCCAGCAGCCTTCAGGAAGTCGTGAGTGGGAACGATGGAAGGACTGGTTCAGAGGTCACTCTAGCTCCCAGGGCACTCAGTTTCTCATTACATTTGTCTTGGGCAAGCTGTCAGTGTGAGAAATTAATTGCGAGATGGTGACATTTACTAACCATTAGCAACTTTATTTTTTATTTATTTTCTTTCCATCAACAATTTTAAATGCAAAAAATGAAGTGAAGAGCCAGATAGATATTACAGCAGATAAGGTTCTTGCCTTACATATTGCAGACTCAGGTTTGATCTCCAGCATCCCATATAGTTCCCCTAGCACATCAGGAATTATTCCTGAGAACAAAGCCAGGAGTAACTCCTGAGCACCAGTGAGCAAGCCCCCCCCCCCCAAAAAAAAAAACAAACATTAAAAAACCAACACAAGATGAAATAAATAGAGATAAAATTCTTCAAAAGAAATGGTGGGGATGGGGTAAGATCATGACACTATTTTTAGAAATAAGATAAGACCTTAAAAGCAGAGGGTATAAATTAGGTAAACTATACTTTATGAAAACGTCAAATTTTATATATACGAGCAGCAGATAAAGCAGTTGCCTTGGATGTAGATGATTCTGGTTCAATTCCGAGCACAGCACATGGTTCCCTAAGCATCACCAGGTCTGAGCAAGGATAAGTCTGCCGCTTCAAAACTGTTTGTATCATGAACACAATCAGAAAAGTATAAAATAGCCCAGAGAAAACAAAGACATTTCCAAATCATATCTATGAAATGAATTAGTATCCAGCATATATAGCAAGCTAAGAATTAACCATAACAACAATAGACAACTCAATTTAAAAATGGACATAGGGGCCAGAGTGATAGCACATCAGGTAGGGCGCTTACTTTGCATGCGACTGAACCTGAGTTCAGTACCCAGTATCCCATATGTTTCCTTGAGATTGCTAGGAATGATGCCTGAGTGCAGAGCCAGTAATAACCTCTGAGCAATTCTGGTGAACCCCCAAATACCCCCCAAATGGGCATAGGACTTGTATAGATATTTATTCAAGTATATATAAATATTCAAAAAATACATACAAATATTTCCAATATCAATAATAATTAAGGAAATATAATTTAAACCACAATGGGGTATCCCTTAATACTCATTCGGGTGCCTACTATAAAAATAGAAAAAAGCATTGTCAAGGAAACCAGTATATAATGCAGATGGGGAAGTTTAAAGGTAGAAAACATGACTGTTCTCAACTTAGCAATTCCAGAGGCCAGGGCAATAGTACAGCAAGTAGTGTGCTTGCCTTGCATGTGGCCACCCCAGGTTATCCCATATGGTCCCCTGAGCCTGCTAGAAGTAATTCCTGGTGCGGAGGCTGTAGTAACTCCTGAGCATTACTGGGTGTGGCCCCAAAAAACTAAAAATACAAAACAAAGCTAATGAACATATAAATCAACTCAAAATCAACCTAGTATTCTACTTCTGAATAATGACCTAAAGAATTTAAAGCAGGTTCTCTATCAGATATTTATTTACTCACCAATGTTGTTTTGCTATTTGAAATTTACAAAAAGTAAAACCAACTCACTAACAAGTAAATGAAATATAGTAGTTAGAGATAATGAGACGTTATTTTTTTTAGAAAGGAATTAAATTGAGAACCCAACTGGCAATGAATTTGCCTGGCATGCGTGTGACCCAGGCTCCATCATGGGCACACCAGATGATACCTGGAGCCACCACAAGAACTCTGAGCTCGGAGACGGGTAAACACTGAGCACCTCTGGCTGCAACCCTAAAACAAACAAACTAAATTTACACTAAATTACATGTGATATTAAAATGAAGCTTAAAATATGATAAATGAAATAAACTTTACGCAAAAGAAAATGCACAATTCTTTTTTCTTAGTTTCCTGCACTTTATTTAAAGTTTTAAAGTTATTGTTGCTAGTTTACAGTTTTTTATTAGCAATAAATATTTGAAAAACATTTAACCTACTGATTCCTCAATTATTGTAAATGTTTTGGGTGTATATATTTCTTTTTTATTATTTAATAACATGATTATAGTTGGGTTACAGTCAGAAACAGAACACCCCCTGTCACCAGTGAACATTTCCCCCTCCCAATGCCCCCCTACCCCCTTCCCAACCCCTGCAGGTATTCAAGATAGGCATTCTACTACAGTTATTTGTTTTTAAGTTCAGTAAATTGTTTTTTTCTTAAAGGATAAGGGTTAAAAAATAGTAAATGTGTGACAGTGGCAGTCGTCATTGTTTGCATAAGCCCCGGAAAATATGGGGAAAATGGAAAAAAAAATCCTTGGCTTGATTACAAGAAGGCCTCACCCCCGAAGTTTATTGGCATAAGACTGACTCTGGGATCCAGGCACACCAGTCTGTCCAACTAGAGGAAAATGCACAATTCTTAAAAGGGGACCTAGAATAGGGAAATTCATAGGACAGAAATAAAATAGTGGCTACTGGCTACTGGGAATGAAAGGAGTGAGGAATGATAAATTACTAGTGTAGAATAACATTTTCTGTTTGGAATAATGCCCTAGAAATAAATACTATTGATAGCTGTAGTATATTGTTAAATAGAACTCCATAGAGTTGTTCAACTTAAGCAAACAAAATTATTTGGAAAGGAAGTCAAGTTAAACAAATAAAATTAAAGAAATAAAACTGAAGAAATTAGAAGTTAGGAGCTAGTACAGGGGTTAGACACACATGCATTATTTGAACTTCACTCCCCAACACAACCCCAATACTAGGGTTTAGTCTAAGGAGCCTCTGAGCGTACATGAAGTGGTCCTATGGCCTTCTGGCCACTGTTTGTGAGGTCTACAACACCAAAAAATAACTGAACCAATTATTGAAATTCAGAAATGCTCCTTTTTTTTTTTTACAAGAAGGCTCAGGGAAGAAGAGGTTGGAGTTATGGATACATTTTTAAAGCTATGTGCTTCATTTTGGATACCATATGCAATGTCTTCATGCAATGAAAAGTGATTAGCACTCTTACCTTTCTATATCTGCTTTCATCTCTGTTTATTGATTACATTTTGATTTGATTTGAAATTTCTAGTTTTACTCCTTACTCTAAAAATTACAGACTCCCCCATCATCTATTTCAATGTCTGTTGGGACTAGTAACAGTCTTTCCTCTACCATTTCATTTATTGAGATTTTAATTTGGATGTCCCTCTAAGTAGGCTAACTAAATTGTTAAGGAAGGTTTTCAAGAAAGATTCGATTTCTTGAATGCTTTCACGTTGAAGAATTCCTGTACCTGTGTGATTAGTAACAAGTGATAAACTGGAATAAGTATGCACTTGTGAAAAAAACAACCATTTAATGAACAAATTAAAAAATTAAGAGGGAACTTGTTGAGGCATGTTGAACGTTGCTCACCTAGAGAATTATGACAGGATGCTGAGGGTTAAGTTTCTGAGGGCAGTGGGCTTCAATGCTGATTAGTATCAGAATCTAAACAGCCTTCTTTCCTTGCTGTGGCCCTCTGGACCCTAATGTCCCCTGGACTGTAATCCTGGATTTGATGGTCTTGTTTCCGAATTGGTACATAGTTCTGAAGCAGGTCCAGTCTGTGGATCGAAATTTACCAGGCATATTTACAGTTTCATTGAGTTTTATTTCCTCTCAGAGTAGTGCAAGTGATAAATATTCTGCTAAATATTGCTATGAAGATAACTCAGATGTGAGGGTCACAACTGTGTCCTCCTATGCACATGCCATTTATTTTCTACGTGGATTCCAGAATTCTTTCACTTAGCAGCTCAGCACCTTAACCTTTTTTTTTTTTCCAGTGTTGGCCATTCATATCAATATCTCATAGTATATTATATGAGCATTTGACCTATAGTATCAGATGCTGTATAATCTAAAAAATACATCTTTAACTTTTAAGCTGTTGAGATGCATATTTAGGTGCAAAATTATCAAAACATTAGATACATTATAGCTGCTTTCTAATTATTCAGTTATCTTTGTCCTCTAGTTCTCTAGTTATTTTAATTACTATATTTATCTTTTGGATTTACAGTAAGAGCTTTAAACATTTTCAAAATGCAAACACCAGTTCATATGTGTATGCTTACATAAGTGCGCATAAAATATTCTATTACTTGCATCCTATAAATATTAAAATCCATAATAAGAATATAGTTTTAGTTTTCTATTTATTTTATTGCTTAATAATGAGAGTCAGCACAATTTTCTGTAAAAGTCTAGAGAGGGCTGGAGTATAGAATGGCACATAGAGCATTTGTCTGGCAGGTGCCCTTTTCAGATTCAATCTTAGATTCTCCATATGAAGCCCTGAGTAGTGCCAGAAGTGATACGAAATGCAGAGTTGGGAGAAAGCCCTAAGTATCATTAAATATGTTTTCCCCTTGCCAATAAAAACCCTAAATAATACAAAACTAAAGGGTAAATGTTTTGGGCTTTTGGCACCACATTTGGTCTCTTACATGTTCTTTGTAATTTTTACGACCCTTTAAATGACAAGATCCGATCTTAATTTATAATCATGAGAAAAATACAAATAGCTGTAGTTTGCGTACTTTTATTCTAGAATCACTTTATCAACCTATTCTATTGCATATTATTTCGATGGGTCATTTTATATATTATATCACTTTATTAAAGAAAATAATCAAAACCCCGCTTCTATTTCTTTGTAATATATTTTATTTCTTTTTTAGTTGTTGCAGTTTTTTGTTTATGCTTTACTAAGATGGTTCACTTCAAACACTCTGTCTTCTAGAATATAGTGTGGGTGTGTTCTCACTAATTCTCTTCCTACTTATCTTGAGGCCCTATTTGTTTATCCCCTCTGGGCTAATATTTGAGGGTAATTTTATTCTTTCAATCTATTTTTTTTCCTGTAGCATAACAACACAGCTGAAAGAAGAGAGAAAAATGGCTGGAATAATTGTTGCTGGGAAATCTTGTGGACAATCTTCTTAGGTTATTTAATATCTTGGCTCATGGCCCACTCCAGTTACACAGAAGTAAATCCTATCTGTGATCTTTGGCTTCCCATCCCCAGACAACAACATCCTAGAAAATGGTAAGTTCTTAAACTTCAGCTTCAGCTAAGATTTTAAGTAAAACTTAGGTGATACTTTTCTTAAGAAATTTATCTTCACTTTATCCACAACCATAAATGGGCATTCCAGGTTTATTCTGAAAATAGTTTATTTCATCTTTTTACTATTTTTCTGATTATATTTGAAGAAATCTTAAAATGATAACATGCAACATTGTGCCCATGAAAATATTTTCTCCTTATTCACCCTATTTTCTTGTTTTATCATAGATGCTCACTTACATTTTTCGAGTTTATTTGAAAAGATGATACTGTACTTATGATTTATTCCATTGCTTTCTTCCTTAAGTTTTTAAAAGCATATATCTTCATAATGAAAATTTATATTAATCTATACTAACAGAATGTCCAAAAATATTGATTAATAATGAAACAAATACTTTAAATTAAATAAATATTTAAGGCAGCAGCAATTAAATACTGGCCCTAACTACATAATATTAGGGGTACTCTGAATCATTGGATTAGATTTTGTATCTTCCACAAAAAATCTAGATTGGAAATGATTTCACCAACGTCATATTTTTATTGTGGACTATCTTACATTTTGTCTACTTTCTCTATGGCACTCAGTCAGTACTTATTTGTATTCTGCCATACAGAGACTAGTTGCATACAACAATATACACATATCATATACAAGAAGCTGATGTTCTCAGAGAAAAAGAGATTCCAAGATCTATAGACCTTGAAGGAAGCAGAATGTCTTACAAGTCATTTTTTATGAGCTTTTGGTTAAGATGTTATTCTTGATTTACAAATTGCACTGCTTTAAACATGCCATGATTCTGGGTCTGAAATACATAGAACATATTCATAAATGCTGTGAGAAAATAAACACAATTTTATAACTAAGCAGAGAGCTATTTAATACTTTGCTTTCATGTTTGTCTTTAAATATAGCATAAAGTAAAATTAGTACAAAAAATGAGCAGGCAAGGAAAACAGTAGAAGTGGAAAAAAATGTAGCATGTGAACAAAGTACCTTTTCAAATAATTAAGAGGCTAATTATTCAATAAGAGGGTTTATAACTATTATTTAAAATGTAAATTATATACTATATGAGTCCTTTTATATAGGAGTCTATGTATATCTGAATTCTAACTTCAAGAAATGTACCCTTTAAGACAACAAACTCCAGGAAGACTTGGAGCAATTGAAGAAGATACGAACCCACAGTGAACTGTGTCACTTCTGGAGATTCGTTTCAGAACAAAGACCAAGAATTCCATTGATGTTCCATAGGTGTGTCCAAGAAAAAATAAGTTTGCAGGCTTTGTCTATAACATATAATTTGTACATTTAAAAAATGCCCCCTGCCTGACTTGGAGTGACAGTACAGAGGTTGAGGCACTTGGCTTACATATAGCTGACCAGAATCCAATCCCCAGCACACCATATGGTCCCTGGAACACTACCAAGAGAAAGTCTTGAGTGAAGAGCTAGGAGTAATCCCTGAGCATTGCCACTTGTGGCTCAAAAAACTAAAAAGAGATTATTTCAAAGAAATGTCTCCCCTAACAGACTTCTTAAATATTAAAAGTAAAACCTGTAATATTTAGATAATTTGTTTTTACATAAATTAATTTTAACGTATTTACAGTTTTGTGTAGAGAAAGCATTTCTAAGTATGACGTGAATACTAATTTAATAGACTCTGAAAATGTTAACATTCTGAGAGCTTTTTTTGGGAAAAAGGGGGAAAGGACAAAAGAGTTAACAAAATGAGTTGAGCAAATGCTTTGCATGGAGGAGGCACATCTCAGGCACATCTCAGGCACATGTCCTTGACAATGAAGAGTGACCCTAGTACAGAGCCAGAAGAAACCCCCAAATAATACTGAGTGTAACTCAAAGGATAAAAGAAAGAAACTTATAAAAAATTAACTATATATACAGCTAGAGTAATGCCTAAGGAGTTCACATGAATAATAATGACAGCTTCCAAATTTAATTTAAAAATTAAAATGCATATAAATACATTTAAAAATATATTTAAAAATTTGGTATCATGAATAAGCAAAAATAATAATACAGTATTTAAAATATTTAATAAGATGTTATTTTAAAAAGTAAACAAAGATTGTTTCTAGTGATAATACTATTGTCTGCAAGGTTAATTATACCTGGAAGTGATTTGGCAAGCACTAAAATTATTTAAATTATTTGAATAAATCAAATTCCAGAATTTTTAATTAAAGGTACCTTTATTAAAGGTATTTTTAATTTTGTAATTTTAGAATATTTTAGTTTATGAAGGTTTAAAAATGTACATTCTTTTAAAAACATGATATTCATATACGTTCAAACCTAACCTTTGAGAAACAGAAAAAGGTGTAATAAGGTGATTGAAGGTGAGCTGGGTTCTTACAAGAATGGTAGAGCCTGATCACAGCCAATCACTTTTCAAGCAGCTGCTACCTGAACCCACTGCTGTGGGTTTGGGGGCAAACCCCAGGCAGAAGCATCTGCAGAAACCACGTGTGATCAGAGGTGAGTCGGTACCGCCCAAGAAGGGTGGAGCCAGAGGAGCCTGGTTGCTTTAAAGGCTTTGCCTCCAGTGGAGCACATCTCCTAGTCAATGAACCCTAGCACAATACGCAGAAAACATCACACTACAGATATTACAATAGGAAACAATGCACGCCAGCACCATAAGTAGAGAATGAAGATGGCAGCTCTGGTGACCTGAAAAGTGCCAACCACCTATTTAGCCTCCCAGATAAAGAGTTTAGAGAAGAATTATGGAAGATGCTCATAGAACTCAAAAAAAGCATAGTTTGGGCTGAAGAGGAACACAAATAAGAATAAAGAGGATATAAAAATAGAAATAAAAAAACTCCAAACAAAATAACAGGACTGAAAAAATGTAGTAGGTGAAATGAAAACCTCACTGGAAAGCCTCTTCAACAGAGTATTAGCAGCTGTGGACCGAGTCAGTGAGCTAGAAGATGAGGTGCATAACAACTCCATACAACAAAAGAGAATGGAAAAGAGCCTTTAAACAAATGATCAAACAATGGAAAAAAATCCTCAAAGAATGTGAACAGATAAAAATAGAAGTCTGATAAACTCAACAGAAACAACATAATAATCATGGGAGTCCCAGAGACCCAGGAAGAAAATCCACAGAAAGAATCAACAATCAAGGACATCATTGCAGAGAAACTTAAACCTTAAGACAAGACAGATCAAAGACACCCTAAACCCCAACATAAACCCCTATATAAATACTAAATCCCATGACAATTATCTCTCCCAAAGTCAATGGACTAAATGCACCAGTTAAGAGACAGAATGGCAAAATATAACAAAAAGCTGAATCCAACATTCCGCTGCCTATAAGAAACACATCTAAATATTCAGAACAAACTGACTCAAAATTAAAGGTTGGAGGTCAATCATCAAAGCAAACAACTTCCGTAGAAAAGCTGAAACAGACATATTAATATCAGATGACACAAACTTTAGATTTAGAAAAGTTATGAGATAAAGATGGACATTTCATAATAATCAAGGAATATGTATAACAAAAAGAGACCTCACTTCTAGGGGCCTGTGAGGTGGCGCTAGAGGTAAGGTATCTGCCTTGCAAGTGCTAGCCAAGGAAGGACTGAGGTTTGATACCCCAGCATCTCACATGGTCCCTCCAAGCCAGCGGCAATTTCTGAGCGCTTATCCAGGAGTAACCCCTGAGCATCAAACGGGTGTGACTCGGAAGAAAAAAAAAGAAATCTCACTTCTAAACATATACGTACCCAATGAGGGACCAGCAAAATATTTAATACATTTTTTGACAAATATGAAAGAAGACATCAATAACAACACAATGATAGTGGGAGACCTCAACACCGCCCGGTCACCCCTTGATAGGTCAACCAGGCTGAAACCCAACAAGCATATCCTAGCTCTGAAAAGAGAAATAGAAGGAAGTAGCCTAGTAGATCTATATAGGGCACTCCATCCCCAGAAAACTGGATACACATTCTTCACCAATGCATATAGGTCATTCTCCAGATAGACAACATGCTGGCCCATAAAACATCTCTCCATAAAATCAAGAGGATATAAATTAGAAGTAAGCTTCAAAAGGACACAGAAGGAAAATTTTTGAAAATTTCTATCAAGATCTGTTTATTATTCCATTTTTCAAAGTGAAATTTCTCCCACTTTTACCTTGGTACCCATAATATGCACCTTAAAACATAAAAAACAGATGAGTAGATATGAATTCCAGTTAACATAGTAGTTAAGTTTTATCAAAGTGGAACATGAAAAATTTCACAGTGATGTGTTTTCTCATCTACCTGAATCCCATGTTTAGTCATTATCTGAATACTGCCTTTAGTTCTGGCCATGGCTTTAAGTGTGTTGGTTATAAAATTTCATAGAAGTCATAGGAATTATTTTTCCTTTGACTTAATTCCTATGATTTAAGACCATGGTGTATAGGGTGGGAAATAACCAATAAAAACATTTTTTCTACAAAAGAAAAAATATAGACAAGAAACTTGCCATAAACAGTGGAGCAATACAGTTAGGGTAGAGAAGGGTCTACTACCACGATGGTAGTTGGAAATGATCACTTTGGACAATAATATGTTGAAAATACATTAAGTGATATGTCCAGTACCCTTCATTGACAATAGGGTAAATCAAAGTCTAAAGGAAAAATAAAGAAGAGAGAGGGAGAGAAAAAGAGGAAGAGAGAAGAGAGAGAAGTAAAATGTCTGCCTCAGAGGTAGGCAGGAGGGAAGATGGGAGGTAAACAGGAGACATTTGCAGTGGGAAACATTCATAGGTGAAGGATGGTGAACATTCTAAGACTGAAACTCAATCATGAACAACTTCGTAACCACAGTATTTAAATAAAAGGTAAAAAGAAAATAGGTAAGAATTTCTATTTAAAACATTTTTACTATACCTGTGGACACAACTTTTTAGAGGAGTTTATCATGGTGTAAATTCATAGCTAAACTCTATATTACTTATTAAATAAATATTATCCACTTATTGATCTACCTATAAAGGATAGTGCAGTGTTTACTATTAATTAACAAATAATTGTGGATTTACACAATAAAAGTTTGCAAAATGTTAAGGTCATGTTGTGAAATAATATTGTACAGGAATTATTTAGTAGAATGAAAAAGGACTATTTATAAAGCAAAGTGAAAACTGCAAGTATTGCAAACACTTCAAATTTTCTTTTCTGTTCTGGAGAATGGCAGGTTGGAAAATAGCATTTCCAGAAAAGTTTTTTCTTCTTTTAAATTTTTTCTTTGCATTTTTTAAATTTTCTACATTACATTCTTATAGAAGAGAAGTGTTAAATTTTTTGATAGTTGATATCAGAAGTTTTTGCCAGTAAGTATCTCTGAAGGAACCACCCTGATAACATTTTGTGGTTTTGATACAACAATATCTGCCTCACAGGGTAAAAGTTAACCCTGATATACTGTTGGTAGAGTTCCTTAATCAAAAAGACCAAATTGCTTTCTTGTTTTGCAACTTGACAAATTATTTTTCACAATATGCCATACAAACAGAATTTAAAATTTGCTTTTGTTGAAGGGATAATGGTGATGTTTGATTAGTGTAAAAGGTATTTAATGTATGCCGAATGATCATAGAGAAGAATAACCATGCATATCTAAATGAATATTTGGAAATCTGAAGGTTTACATTCTACTTTTCCACTAGCTAAAGATTTGCCCTGGTGCCAATGAAAGTTATTACTACAAGTATCAGTACTGTTTAGCACATGATTACAAAGAATTTTTTTGTGATTCTCTATTTTATGTTCTCCAATCCTCACAATTTTCTCACAGTCTTCAATATTCCTGTTTTAACTATGAAAAAACCAATGTCTGCCAGTTGCAGGAAAGTATTCTGCCAGAGACAATACTGATTCTTGCCAACTTCTCAGTTGCAGAGCAAGGTATGATGGTATCTCCAGCTTGTTTGATTCATTAAATCCTTGGTTGTTCCAGTAAAATTAAAGGCAATGTCAAATTCCACATTGACTGCAGTGCATTACAAAGCATGTAACATTATTATACTGATCAGCGATCTTCCTGGCTCTGATAATTCTATTCAGCAAATGCTTAGTAAATATATCTAAATAAATGCATTAAAATTGTTATGCCAGTAGTACATGGATATTAGAAATGTTACTTGTTCATTAGTATCTTAAAGTTCAGAGCACTAGATTTAGATCATAGGTTCAACTACTAACTTAAAAATAAACTTAATAATTGTGTGATTTTAGCTGGGTTTTACTTTTTTGTGTCATATTGTCTTTATTTGTAAAGTGAAAATAATAATAATGCCAAAATTGTTAGGATAACTCAAAGAGCTATATGTAATATAATTACAATAGTATTTGGCACTTAGAAAAGTACTAACATGTCATTAAACACTATCTAAATGATGCTGAGATATATAAACAATCTAGTGACTAATTCTGTAATGCTATAATGTTCAAAGATAGAACTGCTAATCTACTGCTTCATACATGTGTAATTCTAAGTCACATACATATTTACTTAAGGATAGTTCTTATGTATATATTGAACTAATTTACACATTTTCACTACATAGTCTTCAGCTTGGCTGAAGAAGTACCTAAAATAGTATTATTATAGGCCTGAGTGATAACACAGATGGAAGGGCACTTGCCTTGCATGTGGACCAACCTGGTTCAATCCTAGACATCCCCTATCGCTCCTAAGTCTTCTAGCAGCGATTTTTGAGTGCAGAATCTGGAGTAACCCCTGAGTCCTGCCAGCTGTGGTACACACACAAACGTATTAGTAATATTACCAAATGTATGTACCAGTTAATTAATGTATTTTTAATAATTTAAAATATGAATAATTTAAGATATTAAAATAATTTAATATTTTTAAATTGCTGATAGTGTTCACTATTTATATGAAAATGTTTTTAGTTCTTGGGCCCGGAGAGATAGCACAGCGGCGTTTGCCTTGCAAGCAGCCGATCCAGGACCAAAGGTGGTTGGTTCGAATCCCGGTGTCCCATATGGTCCCCTGTGCCTGCCAGGAGCTATTTCTGAGCAGACAGCCAGGAGTAACCCCTGAGCACCGCCGGGTGTGGCCCAAAAACCAAAAAAAAAAAAAAAAAAAAAAAAAAAAAAAAAAAAAAAGAAAATGTTTTTAGTTCTTAATAGCTTCCTTTAACTAAAATCACAATATGGGTCAAATCACAAAGTATCTATGAGTATGATATATTCTAAGTATATGGAATAGTTTCTTATAAGTTTCAGGCTCTCAAGACTATGTGGATAAATATTCTTCTAAAATTTACATGATTTTGAAAGTGGATTGTCAGGTCTTGTTTATCCCTTGGATGTGATTGTACATTAACTTTTCAGTGAGTTGTTGACATTATATAAAGTTTTGATAAGATATTTATACTTAAGTTGGCATGTTTAATAACTAAATTTACATATCTTAGTCATTAAACTTATTTCATTAATAAAATATACACGAATAAGGAGGAATAACTATTAAGATATGATGTAAATTAATGGCAGTGTGAATTAATTGAATAAGGAAATTCTGGGCAGAGTAGTTTTCTACTTAATCACATGAAATTGTTAAAATAAAGATGCAGAAATATAAAAATTAAGAAAATAAATTGTACTTTGTTTTATTTTCATATGACATTTTTTGTACCCCATAATAATCATTAACAACAAAGTACAGTGCCAAGTAGCATGCTAGATATGTAGAGTTACAAAAAAATGTATGAACCATGCTCAAGGGGTAATGTGTTTTGGGAAGGATATGCTTTTGTTATTCTTTGGCATATTTTAGGTTATGTCCTTATTATCAGACATTTAGCAAAACAAATTCAAGTACTTAATGAAGAGTTTAATTGCATCCAATCTACCTATCACATGAATTTTCATTCATTAACAAACAAACATAGTAGTGAGAATATCTGAAGATATCTCAGAAGATTCTCAGCCTCATTCCAGACCATTTTCACTTAAAGTATAAAAGCATAATAATGCACATGTCAAAATGCATCTACTATGAAACTGATACTGGTTTTGAAGTAGGTTGATACTTGTTTAAATATAAGCAGTAAAAAATATCTCAGACATTGTTATCCCCTTTCTAATTTCCCATTGTTTACTGTGAAAAATCCAGTTTTAAAATGCATCGAATAGGTTTTATAATATATTTTAAAATTACAATTTATCATTGACTTGAGATTTATAAAAAATTTTATTCTTTCAAAAAGTGATATTTAAAAGAAAGTCAAAGTATATCTATATGACAAAAATATAACCAAGTCGAGTTGAAAGACTCAGTGTATTTCCATTAAACAAAGGAATAAAAATTCAACAAAGCCTCAAGGGTTTTAGAAATTGTTTTTGGAAATAAGAAAAGCTTAATTTAAGCAATAAAGATAATTATCATGCTTAAAAAAATAAGTAGCAGTGAATCATCAAGGACAATTTTACTATGAGTCATAATGATATGTGGTCAGAGACTTTAGTAGGCATACATTTTTTTGAAAAAGAGAATACTCTGGTGTTTTTCTTGGCCTGCCGAATTTTCACAATTTTGCATTGCTTTCTGGGGCTGAGTCTTTTCATCACTAGACTATTCATTACACTATAAATACAGTTCTGTGCTTCACAAGTACAACAGAGCTGACCACACAGATAAATTCACTTCAGAGTCACCTAGTCAGCTTCTCTCTCCACCCCATCTTGTCTCATGTGCAGATATGGAAGAAGTTCAGTTCATAAACAGGATGGCTGCCTTAAGGTGAAAGGTGAAAAAGAAAAAAGAATAAATCTTGTGTATGAATCTACCTTTGCAACTAACACACTCTGTCCGTAGTAAAGCATGAGTAAATATTTGTTGATCAAGACAATGAAAGAGTAAAATAACTCATCTTGGGTAATCCTTTGGAATATCTTTAATGTATTTAGGAAAACAATTTATTAAAAACGAACTAGAAAATAAGACCATCTCAATAGTTCCTTATATGTTTCTGGCACTTTATAGAACATGAAACACTTTCACATGATTTATCTTATTTGAACTCTTGTTAAAGAGACAGGTGTTATTATAGATGTAAAATATAAGTCTCAGGATCAAAGATCACAATGTTTTCCTTCAGTATCTCACTAGCGAAGCACCAACCTCTGGGAGTGTTGGTCCTCTGGGTAGCATATCATTAGTTGTGGTCATTGTGGTAAGCAGCAAACCATTCTAAAGATTAGAAGCACAACATTTTAAGGATGAAATAATTAGTGTAACGAGTAGCCTTTATGTATATGTGGACAGAGTGGCGGGATGGGATAGAAGCTTATAAACTAATATTATACAAATAATAACATTTAACGAGGTCTACTTTGTGCCAGGCGCCTATTCCCTTCTCAGGCATTTTTGTCCAGGTTATAAATGGAGACTCAGGCATTTATTGATTCTTCTAAGTTCATGTAACATGACAAGGATAAAATTCTATATACGAACAAAAACCATCAAATAAAGTTTCCATTAAAGAATTAAAATTTTGTGGGAGGAAAAATTGAATTCTGCAATAAGCTAGATTAAAATATGGTACAATACAAATGCAATAGTCTATTTAAACATGAAAACACCTCCTATGGCATAAAATGTTTCCTAGAAGAGTAGGCAAAATTGAGTTTATCCTTTAAAGGTAGGTATAGTTGTGCAGGTTACATGAAAGGAAAGGTGCTTCAAGCAAAATGAAATGCATCAGTAAATTTCCAATATAAAGGAATATAAACATAGTCAAAGGACAATAAAAGGCCCTGGAAAAGTCTCATGATCTTTCACAATCACCACCATATATGATTTAAGACAGTGGTCGCTGTGTCAAAACAGAGACTTTGGACATACAAACAAGGAGATCAGACTGGGTGATCAAGAACTGAATTGATGAAGGTCCTATAAGGGAACAGTATTCAGATCAATAATAATAATTTAAAACTAAAATAATTCACAAAGAAGAGATATCTGGAGAATTATCTTGGTAAAGAAATATTCTATTCATAGAGTATTTAGGGGAAAGTAACTTTGCTTGTAGGTCATGTATGTCAATAGAAGCTTTTTTTGGATTTTTTTTTTCATTCAAAATTTAGAGGAGGGGGATTTCTGGAAGGTGTTTAAGTGTTATGCATGAAACCATATCAGTTACAGAATTAGAATCATAAATCATAGTATCTAAAGAGGAACAGGGTCTGCCATAAAGGTACAATAGGAGGTAGGACGGACACTCGTGGAGAAAAGCGGAGATTGACAAAGAGATTGGTTTTGGAATATGGTATACCTGAAACTCAGTCATGGGATAGCTATAAATCATGATGCCTCAGATAAAAAACAGAATATTATAAATTTGGAGTTGCTCAGCTAAAAATACAATTCAGTAGTAGAATATATGTTTCATATGCTTAACGCACTAGCTTTTACCTCTGAGACTCTTTCCCCCAAATTTGAAATTGGCCATCAAACAAGCAAGATATATGTAAGACTTTGCATTTGAAAAAGTAATCATGTGCTATTTACAAAAATACTGAATAAGAGAAACATCAACTAGAATTAGAGCTATTAAGCTATTAAAATAATGTATAATGTATATGTAGAATGAGTTGTGTGAGGGGAATAGATGAGAAGATGTGAGGATTTATTCAGCATAAAGTGACAACAGAACCAAAGAAATGTGAAAGGTTCTCACCTAGTAAGAAGTCTGAGCATTTTGGTAATCTGTGTGCATGTATCATATTTGTGTTGTCAAATCTCTCATATTTGTGTTGTCACTTTACACTCATGCATATGAAGAGCCTATGAAGAGGACATTACTTTGATTTTGTACACAAGATCAATAAGTTAAGTGATTATCTTAGGTGGATACATAAAATAATTTCAGTAAGCATAGAATTTGGGTGGTGAGAACTATCATGAGAGGGTGAGTAGAGAGACTTATTTGCTCACAATTAACATTCTGAAACTGGTATGTATCTATCTCACAGTCCTATGACCACCATCGATGTGACGACAGTCCTAATGCTGTCATTGCTTGTTCTTAATGAATTCCAAGTAAATGTATTATAGTTATAGTTCAACTAAATTACATGTTTATTGATACCTTGTATATTGAGCTTAATTGTCATATATGATGCTTATTAAAAATAGTACTTGATTTTCATCACAAGCCGTGGTTTGATAAATGATTTGCAGCAGAAAGGGATCAGGTATTGTTTTATATATTTTTCCTTTTCTTTTTTTCCAAACAGAGCCACATAACTTGAATCATTTTGTTCTACTTCATAAATTAAGGGGAAAAATGGATGGTACCAGAATCAAACAGTCGTAGGAAGTAGAAATAAAAACTGATCAAAATTAAACACCAAACCCAAAGTTAACGACAACAGAATCTTCAACAAGCTATACACAGAGGGGACCAGCTATACTACTAGTCTGGGGAGCAAAAGAGGGGGATGCTGGGAACAGGATTGGAGGGAGGGCAACACTGGTGGTGAGAATACGCCTGATTCAATGTCACTATGTACTTTAAATATTACGGTGAATATTACTTGTAATTCACATTGATCACAATAAAAATTACTAAAAAATATCTAAGACTTAAAAAAAAAGACTACTTGATTTTCATGCATTGAAAGTTAAGGTCATGTGTATAAATAAAGACAAAGCAAGGGGGCATATATTTGATATTAGTAGTACTCATTTTCTAGTTTTTCCTTCAAAATGTACATAAATTCAATTATTTAAAAAAAAAATGGAAGCATCTGGAATGATAATAGAGCAGGTAGGGTTCGATCCTGGGCAGCCCATATGGCACCGTGTTTTCCAAGAGTGACCCCTTAGAGGAGCACTAGGAGTAAACCCTGAGTACTGCTATGTGTGGCCTGTCACCCCCAAATTTTAACAACATAAATTTATGACGTTTATGATTTATGATACAAACTGAAAATGGTAAAAGAGAAGTCTATGTAGGTTTCACTGGCCAAAAGCTAGACATTGAGAGGTAACATTTCTTTCTGGAGTCTCTCAGGCTTTTCCTCCCAAGCTTTCAAGGGCTACTTTCAGATTCTTTAGCTTGTGACCCTCTTTTTTCATTCTCAGTGTGAGTAACAGCAGTTCACCCCCAAATCACAGGTAACTCTCCTGCTTCTGTTTTAGTTCTTACCTGGAAACATGTTTCTATTTTTAAGGATTTGATCTACTTTTTATTTGATTAGGATAATATTCATATCTTATTGTCCTTTTTTGGGGGGGCGGTGTCTCAGGGCTTACTCGTGCCTCTGAGCTAAGGAGTCACTCTTGGTGTTACTTGGGGGATCATATGCGATGCCACAAATTGAACCTGGCTTAGCAGCATGCCTGGCAAGTTTACGGACTGCTGCTGCACTATCACTCATTGTGATATAAACTCATATTGTATAAACTTAAAAAAAATCTTTACATTTATTAAGCCCCCCTCTTCCAGATAAGCTAACATATTCACAGTTTATCAAGACTAGGATTTAGACATCAGTGGAAGCCATTATTCTGCTTACCACACTACTAAAGCAAATATTCATCTTTTGAACTATGATCATTTTGATACACAAAAGAATCAATGTTTTTGAGACTCAAAAAAGAGAGGTTTTGGGCCCGGAGAGATAGCACAGTGGCGTTTGCCTTGCAAGCAGCCGATCCAGGACCAAAGGTGGTTGGTTCGAATCCCGGTGTCCCATATGGTCCCCTGTGCCTGCCAGGAGCTATTTCTGAGCAGACAGCCAGGAGTAACCCCTGAGCACCGCCGGGTGTGGCCCAAAAACCAAAAAAAAAAAAAAAAAAAGAGAGAGGTTTTAACCATTTTATATTGTCTTCCTGAGATACATATTGAAGATTTTATTATAAACTAAGAAGGGCCTAAGTGAAGAAAAAACTACCCAATCCTTCAGAATGTGTCTAAAATATATCAGAGAGGTAGCTGATCAGATGGATAGTGATTTTCTAAACTGTTCTAATCTAATTCTTTTTCTGTTTGAATTAGTTCATCGCCTTTTGCTGAGCTAACTTTTAATGTATTTCAGGCAGGCTTTGTTGGAACTATAAATGGCCTCTCTTTGAACCATGACCTCTACTTAGTATAAGAATAAGATAACAAGACAAGTTTTACAAGTCAGAATGTGTGTATTCCTGGGCAAGTAAACGTTAGTGACAATTTCCAGTGTGGGTGGATTTGAGCTTCTGAAGGATGAACATTTTCCAGTTTGTCTGTCTATGAACATCAAAGACTAGATTGTCACACTTGCCCCATTTCTTCTTCAAACTTGTTCTTATATAATATTTTCTTGACCTTAAGATCTTTTACAGAGGTCTTATTTTATATATTTAAGTTTATTGTTAGATGAAAGCTTTTTGAAGATCTACCTTGCCAAGACTACAGAGAGACTTTGATATGTCAGCATATCACTGCTAATCCTGTGTGTATATTTATACATATATATGTATTAGAAATAGAAAAATCTTACATTGAATTTTAATTATTCATAATAGTGAGCCATGCCTAGATTTTGTAGCATGTGATATTAGCTACACCCTACATTTTAAACCCCCCAAAATAAAAAAGAAATGCCTAACTTTGAGGCCATGAGTAATTTCAAAGGCTCTGAGCCAGAGAGAGAGAGTATAAGAAATAAGGTACTTGCCTTCATGAACTCAGCCCAAGTTCAATCCTCCATACTACTTATGGTTCCCTAAATATCACCTAGGGGTCACTCCTGAACAAAGAGCTAAAATATAGTCTCTGAGCACCCCAGGTGTGTCCTAAACAAACAATAAAACACACACATACACACACACACACACACACACACACACAAAAAACACAAGACATTGGTAAAAGTTGTAAATTTACAACACATGCAACTGCCCAAGGCAATTGTTTTTTTTTTTTTTTTGGTTTTTCGGCCACACCCATTTGATGCTCAGGGGTTACTCCTGGCTAAGCACTCAGAAATTGCCCCTGGCTTGGGGGGACCATATGTGACGCTGGGGGATTGAACCATGGTCTTTCCTTGGCTAGCACTTGCAAGGCAGACACCTTACCTCTAGCGCCACCTCACCGGCCCCAGCAATTGTTTGTAAGGTAAAAACTGGTCCTAGAAATATATAGGTACTTAACTTTTATTCTTTAAAGATAGCAAAAAATAATTAGGTTTTAATTATATTGGTATGAGACTTGCAATGATTAACCATCTAACAATTAAATTTTTAGCTTCCATTGATTTTCTCAATAATGTGATTGCTTACTAAAAGAATATTGACTGAATACTATATATTGCAGAAAACTAAGAAGTTCAATTGTACTTAAAGAAAATAACAAACTGATCAAAACCATTCTCAGACTGACTCGTGCAGACTAATTAGTCCATTTTTTCTAGTTCAACTTCATTGAAAAAATGAATGTTGGATATAGTGGGAATATTTGCACCAGAGAGGAAAAAAACTTGCAACCCAGAATGGTTTATTATTTTAATTTTGAGGCTAGACCTGACTGATGGTGCTTTATTTTTTGGTTCTTTAATCTGAAATTACTCCTGGTGGAGCTCCACCACCAGTTCATCTAGTATTATGAATTAAACCTGACTGAATGATGTGTAAGGCAAATGCCCTACCTGCTGGACAATTGCCCTAGCCCCAATAATTATATTTTTATTAATTATTTGACCACTGGTTTATCAGCTCCTAACCAATATTGGGTCATTTCTCCCCAAATAAAATATACATTTCTTAATATTTACTTTAACTCATCTGACTCTAAACAATCATACTTAAGGGCAGACAGGATAAGTGTGGGCAACACAAGGACCTGCTACCATAAAATACTGAATGCCTGCCAAGCTTTGAACATAATAATGGTGACCAAAGTTAGGTACAGTTCTTGACTGTCATACTTACAAAGTGCTGGAGGAAACATATTAATCAAAAAAATAATAAAAGCAAATGACCATATAAGGATAGTAGGAGAAAGATACATAATATTAACAGATCATACAAGGATTATTTGATTGTGTTAAGGAAGAATGGAAAAGCTTTCCTGATGAGTTACTTAGATAATAATAAAGTAGAATTTAACCTAACACAGCTGGGAGAAATACAACTGCCAGGAAGAGATTAGGCTTTTTAGAGCTAAATAGTGGGTAAAATGAGTTCCAATCATGTACTGAGATCTCTGTTGAATGTTACTAGCAATTTCCTAGAAAACATGGGAAATATGAAATCTATGTTACTCTGGGAATGACAGCTGTTAGTGTCTTTTTAACGCCTATACAGTCTCATAGAAACTAGTTTCAGGGACCGTTGGCACCTGCTCACTAGCAGAACTCCAGCTCTGTATGAGATCATGTGATAGGATAGCTGGGGCCTTTATTTATACACCAACCACACAAGTGCCTGTGGTTTATTTAGTTAAAAAGAAATTATTCTACTTTAAAAACTCTGAAACTGTCAGCCTCTGGAGTTATTATGACCCTGCCTGTCTGTCTTATTCCCATGTGTGTCGTGACTCATATTGTCCTTTTGTCATATGATCAACTGAGGTAAAACTACAAGAAAGCATATACATGTGATAAACTTTAAGGTGGTGAAGCAAATTTTGAATGTGTGTATAATATCAGAAAATTTTGCTCAAAGAAATGAAACAACTTCCTGGTTTTGGGGATATATCTCCAGGGCAGAAAAAAACCTGATTCAAAAGGATACATGCACATTGCTATTCAATGCAGCACTCAGTACAATAGATAAGAGTGGAGATTACCCTAGATGTTCAACAACATACAAGCAAATCATGAGGATGGGATACATTTATACATGGTTCCAAAATAGTTTGCATTTAAACACATTATTTAAATTTAAAGATTTTTTTTGGTTTTTGGGTCACACCCGGCAATGTTCAGGGGTTACTTCTGGCTTCATGCTCAGAAATCTCTCCTGGCAGGCACGGGGGACCATATGGAATGCAGGGATTTGAACCAATGACCTTCTACATGAAAGACAAATGCCTTACCTCCAGGCTATCTCTCCGGCCCCAAATTTAAAGATTTTTAAAGATTCCAGAATATGAAAGCAAGTAAAAGTTGTATATGTTGGGCATATGTTGATGAAATATTTTAACAGAGCAAATGATATAGAATACTCAGATTATTTTTGAAATGTTAACATTCAGGATGTAAATAAAAATAAAATAAAATAAGTGGGATAAAAATGGAAAAAAATTAAAGCAGAGATCAGAAAAATAGAAACAAAAACAAAAAACTAAAGAAACTAAGAATAAGTCTTTTTAAATTTTTTTCAATAAACCCTTTCTAGACTCAAAAAGTGACAAACTGTTTCAAAATTACTTCGATCTAATACTTGCTTTTATTAGAATAGTATTATTTTGATACAAACATCAGGCAAGGACATTCACATGAAGAAACAATGTAGGCATGACAGACAGCCACGAAGGAGGGCCTTGTTCTCCCAAAGATGAAGTCAAAGCCACAGAAAAGAAATTTTTTAGAATCACTGTATTACAAAGTTACTCATGATTGCCTGTTGAGTACAGTATTCCAACACCCAAATCTTCACCAGTGTTAATTTTCCTCCTCTAATGTCCTTTTTGTGCTGTCCTTCTGCATATCTCATGCTCATGATTTGATATAGGGACAATTAAATTGTCCATCGATTGATGACTAAATATATGAAATGGAAAACTATTTATAAAAGGTAAAATCCTGCCATGTTTTACAAATGGAAGTAATTAAAGGAGATTCAGGAAATAAAATAAGATTGAAGAAAAAGGTCAGTATTGGATGTTTTTATTCTTGTTCGTAGTACAAGAAAAATGTTAATGGACAAAATAAAAATAGTCCACTGGATACTGACAGCAGAACTAAGGTTACCTGAGACAATTTTGAAGGTAAATTCATAGAAAGTGTGTGAGCATTCATTTTGAAATATATGGTGGTCAGATTTGTGCCGGGTCTCTGAAGCTCAGCAGACCTCTCTGGACTTGCTTCTCTGCCTGCTAGGGCCTAAGACTTGATTTTGTGTGGCTTCCTCCCCCTGAGCATCCCCTTCCTCAGAGGTGAGTCGACCTGCCCACAAAGGGTGGAGCCAGAGGAGTGCTGCCTCTCTGCTTTGCTACGCGACCACACACATCATTTAGCCAATGAATACCACCACAACATGTAGAAAAACCTACAATACAAGCATCAAAATGGGAAACAATGCAGACCAACACCAGGCATAGAGAATGAAGATGAAAATTCTGATGACCAGAAAACAGCCAACCACCTAGTTAGTCTCTTACATATGGAGTTTAGAGAAGAAATATGGAGGATGTTCACAGAACTCAAAGAAAATATAGATCAAGTTGAACAGAACACTAATAAGAACCAAGAAAATATGAAGACAGAAATCAGAAAACTCCAAACTGAAATAACAGGTCAAATAACAGGTCTGAAAACTCAGTAGACAAATTGAAAAACTCAATGGGCAACTTCTCCAATAGGGTAAGAACAGCTGAGGATAGACTTAGTGAGCTGAAAGATGTGATGCATAACAACTCCATACAGCAGAAGAGATTGGAAAAAAGCCTTAAAGCAAATGATCAGACAATGGAAAAATTACTCAAAGAATGTGAACAGATGAAATAGAAGTCTTTGATAAACTCAACAGAAACAACTTAAGAATCTTTGGAGTCACAGAGACCCAGGAAGAAAATCTCCAGGAAGAATCAACTATCAAAAACATCATTAAAGAGAAACTACCAGAGCTAAAGAATACATTCAAACAAATCCTGCATACCTGAAGAGTACCAACTAAGAGAGACCCCAGAAAAAACACCCCAAATACACATCCTAGTCACAATGACTAATCCCACAGATAGAGACAGAATACAGAAAGCAGCATATCAAAAAGGGAAATTACATTCAAGGGAGAATCCTTGAGATTTACAGCAGACCTGTCACAAGAAATATTCAAGGCCAAAGGCAGTGGTGGGGCATAGTGACAAAACACAAAGAAATAAATTCTTTGTCTAGAATACTGCATCCAGCAAAACTCACTTTCAGGTTTGAAGGAAGTATACATGACTTCACAGGTAAACAACAGCTCAGAAATTTTACAGACACAAAACCCACCTTAAAAGAAAAACTGAAAAAAAAAGAAAAACTGAAAGTTCTACTTTAAGACAAGATTGACCAACAGACACAGCAAACTTCTACACAAAGATGGCACTAAATCCCATGACAATTATCTCTTTTTTTTTTCGTTTTTCAGATCACACCTGTTTAATGCTCAGGGGTTACTCCTGGCTAAGTGCTCAGAAATTGCCCCTGGCTTGGGGGGGCCATATGGGACACTGGGGATTTGAATCGCGATCCTTCCTTGGCTAGCACTTGCAAGGCAGACACCTTACCTTTAGTGCCACTTCGCCGGCCCCGACAATTATCTCTTTCAATGTCAATGGACTAAATGCACCAGTTAAGAGACACAGAGTGACTAAATAGATCGAAAATCTCAATCCAAACTTCTGCTGCCTACAAGAAACACATCTAAATAGTCAGAACAAACATTGACTCAAAATCAAAGACTCAAGGAAAATTATCCAAGCAAACAACACCCATAAAAAAAGCTGGAGTGGCCATACTAATATCAGATGACACAAACTTTATACTCAAAAAAGTGGTAAGGGAAAAAGATGTATTGTACTACTCAAGGGATATGTACAGCAGGAAGAAATCACTCTCCTAAACATATACGCACCCAATGAGCGCTCAGCAAAATATTTAATACAAATGTTGACAAATATGAAAAAGGATATCAATAACAACACAATAATTGTGGGAGACCTCAACATGGTTTTGTCAACAGTTGATAGGTCAACCAGACTGAAACCCAACAAAAATATACTAGACCTGAAAAAGAGAAATGGAAAAAAGAGACCTAGATTTATATATACTATAATATCTATCTATCTATCTATCTATCTATATAGATATATATTCTATATGTATATACTATAATATTTACTATATAGATAGATATATAGTTAGACATACTATATATCTATATATATAGATAGATACTATATATACTATAATATATAACTATAGATAGATAGGACACTCCACCCCCAGAAACCTGGATACACATTCTTTTCCAATGTACATGGGTCATTCTCCAGGATAGACTACATGCTGGCATATAAAACATATCTCCATAAAACCAAGAGGATAGAAATTTTGCAGGCTACCTTCGCTGACCACAAGGCTCTGAAATTCGATGTGAAGTCCAATGGGACACAGAAGAAAAAATTTTAACACCTGGAAGTTAAACAGCCTCATACTGAATAATCAGTGGGTCTGAGATGAAATCAAAGAGGAAATCAAAACTTTCCTGGAAACAAATGACAATAAAGACACAAACTATCAGAACCTATGGAACACAGCAAAAGTGGTCCTGAGAGGAAATTTTATAGCTTTGCAAGCACACATCAGGAAGACAGAAGGGGCATACCTGAATAGCTTAATGATGCAGCTCATAGAATTAGAAAATGTTCAATAAAAGGAACCAAAAATAGGGAGACAGAAGGAAATAACAAAGCTGAGAGCAGAAATCAATGAAGTGGAAACCCAAAAACAACCCAAAAGACCAACAAAAGCAGAAGTTGGTTCTTCAAAAAAATAAACAAGATTGATAGACTATTGGCCAAACTAACAAAGAAAGAGAGAGAGAAATTTGATAACCCGTATCAGAAATAAAAAGGGGGAGGTCACTACAGATGGAAAGGAAGAAGTCAAGCTCTCACTGTTTGCAGATTACATGATACTCTACTTAGAAAACCCTAAAGACTACCAAAAACTACTAGAAATGATAGATTCATATAGCAATGTGGCAGGCTACAAAATTAACACAAAAATCAATGGCCTTTTTTTACACCAATAATGATAGGGAAGAAATAGACATTAAGAAAACAACCCCATTCACATTAGTGCCACACAAACTCAAATTCTTGGAGTCAACTTGACTAAAGACATGAAGGTTCTATACAAAGAAAACTATAAAACCCTGCTCCGAGGAATAAGAGAGAACATGCGGAAATGGAAACACGTACCCTGCTCATGGATTGGCAGGATTAACATTATTGAAATGGCAATACTCCCCAAAGCAATGCACAGATTTAATGCAATCCCTCTAAAGATACCCAGGACATTCTTCAAAGAAGTGGATCAAACACTTCTAAAATTCTTTTGGAACAATGAACACCCTCGAATAGCTAAAGCACTCCTTGAGCAAAGAAATATGGGAGATATTACTTTCCCCAATTTTAAACTGTTATTGCAAAGCAATAGTTATCAAAATAGCATGGCATTGGAGTAAAGACAGACCCTCAGATCAGTGGAATAGGCTCGAGTACTCAGAGAATGCTCCCAGACATACAATCATCTAGTTTTTGATAAAGGAGCAAGAAATCCTAAACGGAGTAAGGAAAGCCTTTTTAACAAGTGGTGTTGGCAAAATTGGTTAGCCACTTGTAAAGTAGCAAACACAGACCCCCAGCTAACACCAGTTAGGAAGGTGTAATTCAAATGGATTAAAGACCTTGATATCAGACCTGAAACCATAAGGTATATAGAGCAGCACGTAGTTAAAACACTCCATGACACTGAGATTAAAGGCATCTTTAAGGAGGAAACAGCACTCTCCAAACAAGTGGAAGCAGAGATAAACTGAAGGGAATATATTAAGCTGATAAGCTTCTGCACTGCAAAGGAAACAGTGTCCAGGATACAAGAGCCACCCACGGAGTGGGAGAAACTATTCACCCAATACCCATCAGATAAGGGGCTAATATCCAAAGTATACAAGGCACTGACAGAACTTTAAAAGTTCTCATAAAAAATTGGGGAGAAGAAATGAACACTTTGCCAAAGAAGAAATACAAATGGCCAAAAGGCACATGAAAAAATGCTCCAATCAATAGTCATCATGGAGATGCAAATCAAAACAACTATGAGATAGCATCTCATGCCACAGAGATTGGTGCACATCACAAAGAATGAGAACAAGCAGTGCTGGTGGGAATTTGAAGAGAAAGGAACTCTTATTCACTGCTGATGGGAATGCTGTCTAGTCTAACCTTTATGGAAAGAGATATGGAGATTCCTCCAAAAGCTGGAAATTGAGCTCCCATATGATCCAGCTATACACCTCCTAGGGATATACCCTAGGAATACAAAAATACAATACAAGAAATCCCTTCCTCACACCTATTTTTACTGCAGCGCTATTTACAATAGCCAAACTCTGGAAACAACCAAGATGCTCTTCAACAGATGAATGGCTAAAGAAATTTTGGTTCATATATACAATGGAATATTATGCAGCCATCAGGAGAGATGAAGTCATGAAATTTTCCTATATATGGATGTACATGGAATTTATTATGCTGAGTGAATTAAGTCAGAGGGAGAAAGATAGATGCAGAATAGTCTCACTCATCTATGGGTTTTAAGAAAAATGAAAGACATTTTTGCAATAATTATCAGAGACAAAGAGATGAGGGCTGGAAGGTCCAGCTCACTACATGAAGCTCACGACAAAGAGTGATGAGTGAGTTAGAGAAATAACTACATTGAGAACTATCATAACAATGTGAATGAATGAGGGAAGTGGAAAGCCTGTCTAGAGTACAGGCAAGGGTGGGTTGGGGAGAAGGGAGATTCGGGACATTGGTGGTGGGAATATTGCACTGGTGAAGGGGGGTGTTCTTTACATGTCTGATACCCAACTACAATCACATTTGTAATCAAGGTGTTTAAATAAAGATATTAATAATATAAAAAAGAATTTCATGTCAACTAAAAAAATACGGTGGTCTTTTCCAAGTTATCTTATCTAGTTCATATACCTTGAATCCTCAGTGACGCACACTCTATAGACTTGTCTGCAGACACAGAAAATTCTGTGTAAAATCAGAAAATTTAATCTAGGGCTGGAGTTAGGGCACAGCAGTTAGAGCATTTGCCTTGCATGCAACCAATCTAGGTTCAATTCTAGGCATCCCTTATGGTCTTCCAGGAATGATTACTGAGTGCAGAGTCAGGAGTAAATCCCTTAGTGCTGCTAGATGTGCCCTCTATCCCCCCAAAAGAATATTCCATCCTAGATACTTTGTTACTCAAGATCTTCCTGTTGGCCCCATAAGAGGACTAAGAGACTTTGTTTTTAAGCACTGTGGTTCATACTTGAGTCTCAATCATTGGATGTCTGCCACCCATCACCATTGCACTTTTCCTGCCAACAATGTCTCCAGTTTCTCTCCCATCTGCCCTGCACACAATTGTCTCTGGGGTAGGCATTTAGCTACCCTCCCTCTCTCCTTCCCTCCCTACTTTCCTCCCTCAATCCTTCTATTCCTCCTTCTCTCCTCCCTCCCTATCTCTATTTATAGAGTTATGTCTCATCCTGCAGTGATAAACTTCTATTTATTTTGATGATTGTAGTATTTTCACTGTTTATGAATTTTCATTAGTTTTGATCTTTTCTCACTGTGTAAGCTTTAAGTAAATTATACATTATTCCATTTTTATGATTTGTGCTACCTGTAAAATATGTTCCAATTTCTTTATTGTTAATATAAAAATAATATAAATATAATAATATAAATAATATAAAATCAATCAAGTAGAATTAAGTAGAATCATGGTTAAATTTTGAAATTACTATATATTTATTTTTGTCATTGTTTACCAGATTATGATTTTCTATTTTGACTAATAATATTTTTTATAAAATAATATATTTAAGCACCATGATTACAAACATGTTTGCAGTTGGGTTTAGTTATGAAAAAGAAACCAGGGGCCGGAGAGGTGGAGCTAGAGGTAAGGCCTCTGCCTTGCTAATGCTAGCCTAGGATGGACCACGGTTTGATCCCCTGGCGTCCCATATGGTTCCCTCAAAGCCAGGGGCGATTTCTGAGCGTATAGCCAGGAGTAACCCCTGAGCATCAACGGGTGAGGCCCAAAAACAAAAACAAAAAAGAACACCCCCCTTCATCTGTGCAACCTTCCCACCACCAATGCCCCCCATGTCCACCCTCCCCCAAGCCCTGCCTGTATTTGAGACAGGCATTCTATGTATCTCACTCACTGCCATTGTCATGAGAGTTGTCAGTGTAGTTGTTTCTCTAACTGGACTCCCACTCTTTGTGGTAATCTTCAGATCGTGACCTGTCCTTCAGCTCTCATCTCTGTTGTCTTTGAGTATTACTACAATAATGTCTTTTATTTCCCTTAAAATCCACAGATGAGTGAGACTATTCTGTTGTACTAATAATCTTAAAAATGTTTCAGTGAGCTATTTTCATGACTGATACATCATAAACTCTACTAAATTTTAGTAATAATTTACTTAGTATGTTTTTCTAAACTGAATTGAATAGTAGTAAAATTAATTTCTAATACATAGTTAAGAAAAAACTCATAAATTATTATTTTTGGCTTATGTATGTTCACTAGACATACTAATAAAATGTATAAAAACATTAAAAATTGTCATGTATTTTCTCATAGAAATCAACTCTTATTTGTAATGTTTTGATTGAAGGATTTTCCTAGAGTGTTATAGCCTGATAAGTTGTCCTAAGAATATTTAGCTCTTATGGATGCACCATTTCAACTTGCATTGCAGAAAAAGTGGATTGTATTTGAGAAATATAATGGGAAGAGTTGGATTGGTCCACACTCAGGAGTTCCCAAGGGCTAGTACTACTTATGTGACAGTGATCTGGAAAGGGGATCAGCAAAATGCAAGACAAGTGCCTCACTTCCTCTACTATTTCTCTGGCTAGATCATTTATTTTTACTATATGCTTACTAAAAGGATAGACTTAAAAAAAGTTAAAAAATATAAACCAATGGTTATGTGCTTAAACGTCATTGTGGTTGTCATTGTTACTGTGGCTGGCTTACATAAAACTTAGTTAATTATAAGAAATTGGTGGTTTCTGCAACTGGTGTAGTGTCTCACAACTTCAATGCTATTATAAAGATATTCCAATTTAAAAAGTAATGTGTGTGATTTAAAATTTTTAAAAGAATTTTAAAAGTATGTGTCAACATACTTTCAAGTCAAGCAGTTTTAATTATGTGGAAATGAATTGTTATTATATATCTTATACTTTCTGAATCTTCAAAAAAAACCTCCTTAAAATATATTTATATCAAAACTTAACACTGATGCCTTCTAGCTTATTCATTGCCTTTTTTTTTTTTACTAATTAGACAAATAACTGCCTGACTATACTCAGACTTCCTAAAGACCACGTGACATTCATTGCTTATTGCCTATTTCCACAGTAAAATACTACTGTTCATAGAAATAATTGTATCAGATTTAGAATGTAAATACTTGAGCAAACAGAAGCCTTGAACATATTGTTTAAATATTAGTGTTATAATGGGACAGAGTAGTAGCAGTGGTAGGGAGTTTGCCTTGCACACGGCTTACCCAGGAAGGACAAGGGTTTGATTCCCATCTTCCCATATGGTCCCCTGAGCCAGGAGCAATTTTTGAATGCAGAGTCAGGAGTAACCCTTGCTTGCCACCAGGTGTGGCCCAAAATACCAAAAAAAGGTGTAACAGTGAAATATGCTTCTAACAACTCACTTTAATACTGCAATATGTTTTTTAGCTATGGAGTAGCAATATTTAATGATGTTTAGTGTCTGTTGCTTTTGGCACACTTATTTGTATATCCCAAAGCATCTTATGTCATTTGACATTTAATATTACTTAGAATTTAAACATTCTAGTAACACTACCTATAAAGAGCATATATTTACTTCTAATTTAAGACGGCAGGTTTAAAGGAAATCTCATGGCTAGAATTTGGTGTTTAGATACTATTCTTTTAGCATGTTGTTTAGTTTATTACTTCTTACAGCTAAGAACATGTTTAATGCACAGAAGCTACTGATTTCACAGTTCATTAAACAGAGAAATGTCCTGTACTGAAAAGTAAAAAAAGGTACAAAAACACATTAAATTAGCTTCAATATATGTATAACTTATCTTTCTGTATTTACATGATTAATAATTTCTAATTTAATGGCCTATTTTAAATTGCAATTCCAATTTATTTATTTATTTATTGGGCCATACCAGGAAATGTCCAGGAGTTATTCATAGCTGTGAACTCAGAGAAAACCAGGATAGCTGCTGGAGATCCTGTACTATTTCTCCAGACCTGAATTTTTTATTTAATTTGATGAGAGCAAAATTTCCTAAGAGGGATATATATTACCAATGGGACTTAACAGAAGTTTCTGAACTTCACAGAAGAGCTTGTGCTATGGCTCAAAGTAAGAGTAGGTATCAAAGAAGAAACACCTATTAATATTTCTAAATGTGGGGCCAGAGAGATAATATAACGTGTAAGGTGCTTGCCTATCATGTGGCTGACCCAGGTTTGACCTCTGGTATCCCATTTTGTCCCCTGTACAATTCTTGGAGTGATTCCTGATGGAGAGCCAGAAGTAACACTCAAGCACTGCAGAATGTGGCATTCAAACAAACAACAAATAACAACAACAACAACAACAACAAAAACCTTAATGTGGGACCTGGACGATAGTTCAGTGGGGACAGTCCTGTCTTGTTCACAGAAGACCTGGGTTTGAATCCCAGCATGGAAATATGGTCCCCTGGGCCTTCCAGGAGTGCAGAAGCAGAAGTAACTCCTGAGAATCTCAGGGTGTGGCCCCAACACGAAAACAAAAATAAAAAAATTTTAAATGTAGTATTTAGAGAGTAGGGTCCAGCATATAGTAAAGTGGGTGAGATGCTTTTCTTGCACATGACCGAATCAGGTTCACTGAGGCCTGGCACCTCTCTTCCAGGAGTAATTCCTGAGCAGAGAAGAGTAGCCAAAGCTATAGGCTCCTCCACTTCAAAAACGTTTAGTGCATCAAAACTCACGTGTAAGTAACAGGGAATTATCTAGTATTTGTAGACTCTATTTTCGATATTACATAAGGAATTCTGCTTCCTTATCAAATATTGGCGTTTCATCATTTTCAGCATTGCAGTGGCAGTACTATATCTTCTGTTTCCTTCTTATCGAAATTTTACATTTCCTCATTCTCTTTGCAGTGTCAATGCTGTATCTTCCACTTCCTTCTTATCAAAATTTTGCATTTCCTCATTTTCATTGCAGTGGCAGGACAGTATCTTCTACTTCCTTCTTATCAAAAATTTCTATTTCCACATTTTTGGCATTGCAGTGGCTGTGTGCTGTATCTTCTGCTTCTTACTGAATTTTTGTGTTTTCTCACAAAAATTGCTGGGACAGTATTATATGCACTGACCTATCATGTGTGATTTTGCTTTAATCATGCAGTGAATGTGGCTTTGTGTTCTTTGAAATGTGGCAGAGGATTACTGACTTCCTCTAATTGACAAAGTCATCATCATAGAAAAATCTGCAACTTAAAGGTATTCATACTATTTTATATTTTACAAAGAGCCTCATGGAAATGATCTTTTGGGGGCAGTTTACACCATCTACAGAGACCAGAATTTAAGTCATTTGACTGGGAATTCAATGCTAATCTGAGCTCTCTATTCATCAGCCTTTTTTCTTATGTACTTTGGCCAATAAACCTATTCCTTCTTCTTGAGTCAAAAGAAAGAATCGGAGAGATAGTACAGAGTGGGACTCTTGCCACTGTTAGTAGTAATTCCTGAGTGCAGAGCCAGGAGTAACCTGAGCATCACTGAGTGTGGCCCCCAAACCAAAAACAAACAACCCCCCCAAATTAAGTAGACAGCAAAGAAATGATTAAACGAAGAAATAAATAAAAATTAATAAATGTGTTCTAGGCCAAGATAACATAGTAACTAGAATAGTTGGTGGAAAGTCTTAAGAACTTAGGTGGTGATGTGTGGTAATCTAGTACAACAATACTATCAACTTACACTATGGTAAACATGTTATAAATTATCGTAATTATAATAAAAGATTGTATAGATTTCCCTTGTGCCATCTTACAGGCTTTCTAAATATACTTAGATATTTCTGAATTATAGTAGTAAACATCTCTGTTTAAATTGACATTTAAAAAATATTCAGTACCAGCTCAGAGTCGCAAGTCTAAATGTCTATTTCTTAGAGCATAGGGCCCCAGCCTGAACCAGCACCCTTTATAGAAGTTCTGTTAGGACTTTCCTCTGGGCTTTGGGTTCTACTAAGTTCACTCTTCCTCTTTGATTTTGAGAGGTAAGCAAAATGGCCTCAGTTTTCTCATACCCATTCAATGTTTAATTATGTGAGATTATCTTATTAGTATATCTGGTTTCTGGATATATTAATTTCTGTTCTCCAGACAGGTCTCTTGTGAAATCCCTTGCATCAATAGAATGAAGCTGATAGACAAAAAGAGCCATGTATCTCTGCTGGATCAGTGTCCTTTGCTAAGACCACATTAATGTAAGAGGAAACAGAGAAAACCAAGCCCTTTCTTTAACTTGAGATTTCTTAATGCCTCTAGCATTTTCTATTAACTAAATCTAGATGGGAATTAGATTATAGTGAATTAGAGAAAAGTGTTATACAAAGTCCTAGTCATAGAATCATAAAAGAGTATAAAGGGTTATTTTTAATTTTGGAGCTCAAAGATAATAGTATATTAATAGGTACACATAAATTTGACCAATGTTTTTAAGTTTTAGTGAGCGTACTGAATTTATGATAGTACTACACAAAGAATATCTGAGGTACAAGAAAGAACAATATTCTACAATAACTTATAAAGCTAAAGTTCTTGTATAAATTTTGAGTAAGTAATAAAGAAATACGACAGTTATTTCATGACTAAATAAATGCTTATATTCAGTAAAACAAAAGTGAATTCATGTCATGCTTTCCAAGATAATTTAAATGAATCTAAACCTAAAAACCAAATGTAATAAAGATGTAGTTGTGAAACATATGGTGAGGAAGTCCTTTTGTGTCTCTAAATAACAGGAGGTAAAATATAGTATTGAAGTCATAAGTCATCTTTGTTAAAATATATTTTGTATTGCTCTGCTTATTTGTTAAATAAAATTTTTCTTATAGATGTCAAACTTTAGGTAATTATTCATCTATTTATTCTTAGAACATTTGTTGTGCTAGACAGCAGAACTGAAAATATGCCAGGAATTATTTGGGGGAAAATGTCAGGATTTCTTGCAGTAAAATTCACAGACACATTAAGTAAGTAATAATATTATTGATGAGTTTTATTATAAGGCAAAATTGTGAGCTTACATATTATTAAAATTCATGGACTTGGAAAAGATCTTCCTAATAAATGAGAATGAAATCGCACTTAAAGGAGGAACAGGAGTCAAAGGGATGATGGGGAATGAGATAGAAGTTGGCAAAAGAAATGTGGAAAAACTGTCATGTCATGAGAATCCTTTAACAAAGGAACCCAATTAGAGTTCATGTTCAAGGACAGAAATATTTTCTCTAAACTGCAATCTCCTTATAGCTCTTTTTCTTTTTTATATTTATCTCCAATGTTTTATAAAATGGTCATCATTTAGCAAGTATTCAATTACTAAAAGAAAATTATGAGTGGATGTGTTTCCTATTTCTCAATTATTGAATCTTACTGATTTTTTGGCCATTAATATTTCAGATAGAAATGTTTGTGAGTTAAAAACCCACTTTGCAATCCAAAGATCTCATTTCCTAAAAAAAAAAGTAATATATTTGAGTCATATACCATCAGAATTTTTAAAATTAAAAAATATTTTAAAATCTATTGAGAGCTTATTGCACTGAAAGTTCTGAACTTTAAGGAAAAAATCAGATAATATTTTATATGATTTAACATTTATATTTTATATATGGTTTTAAGTAAAGATAAAAACACTCAGATATAAAATATCAATATTATTTGTTATAAATGTTATAAGTTACCACTGAGAATAAGTTCTCAGTTCTCTGGAACTTAATTAGAAAAAATTGGGCAGCACTTGCCTTGCAAGTGGCTGAGCTAGGACGGACCATGGTTCGATCCCTGGCATCCCATATGGTTCCCCCAAGCCAGGAGCGATTTCTAAGCGCATAGCCAGGATTAACCCCTGAGTGTCACCGGCTGTGGTTGCCTTGCATGCAGAAGGACAGTGGTTCAAATCTCGGCATCCCATATGGTCCCTGGAGCCTGCCTGGAGTGATTTCTAAGCATAGAGCCAGGAGTAACTTCTGAGTGCTGTCGGGTGTAATCAAAAAACAAACAAACAAAAAAACAAAACAAACAACAACCCCCCCTCAAAAATTGCATTTATAATCTGTTGGCAATCTGTTAAATTTCCTTTTTAAAAAATTGTTTTAAAATTTTGAGGTACCATAGGGCCAGAGCATAATCACAGCAGGTAAGGAGTTTGCTTTGCACATGGCAGACCCTGGATTGATCGGCATCCCATATGGTCCCCTGCACCTGCCAGATGCAATTTCTGACCTAGAGCCAGGAGTAACTCCTGAGTGCTGTCAGGTGTGGACCAAAAACCAAAAAAACATTATTCGAGGTACCATGATTTAAATACTGGTTTTGTTTGTATTTTAAATAAATGCAATAATGAATTTTTTTTTTGGTTTTTGGGTCACATCCAGCCACACTCAGGGGTCACTCCTGGCTCTATGCTCAGAAACCACTCCTGGCAGGCTCAGGGGACCATATGGGATGCTGGGATTCGAACCACTGTCCTTCTGCATGAAAGGCAAATATCCTACCTCCATGCTATCTCTCTGGCCCTGAAAATTTAATTTTTTAGTTTGCATATGTGTTTTCCTAACAAAACTCATAAAGATATGTGAGGGAAAATGTTATTTTATGGTGTAATGATAAAAATAACTTGAGTTATTTCACAGGTCTATCTTCACATTTCTAAATTTGCAAAACAAATAAGCATAAACACAATAACCTACCAAACAAAAATATTAAAAGAAAAATAAATGCTATAATTAAACTGCTAATAGCAATGACAAAGTAGAATGGAAGGAGTATTACAGGAAGAATGAATGGCTTTTTTAATATTGCTACTTGATTATTGGCTATTGGAATTGACCAAAGCTTTCTATATGTATTCACAATATATTTATAAATAACTAAAAGCTCTAAACTCAGATATAGAAAAAATGGGAAATAGTAGGAAGACAGAACACATAATCTGAAAAGAAGCTTATGAAAGTTCCCCCCAATGTTTATATTTAGTTTATAAACATTCTCCACAATATTTGTAATAAAAATATAATTCAAATTTCAACTATATTATTTGAGGATAAGCAGGAAAGAAATTTCTCTCTTCAAATGGCCAAAGAACATGAAAATTTCCTTAATATTTTCAAAATTTTCAAAAAAAATTTAGTTTGTCTTTGAATTTATATTCAGTTTGTCTTTATTTATATTCATATAATAAAGTGTAAAGTTGCATGAGACAACTTTTTTGTCTGAACTTTAGAAAAGGTTTTCTTTACGCTTTGTGGCTCATGTCTTCTACTATCAAGACCTTGCATACTTTAGCACCCGCCCAACCCTGTCACATTTTTTTCAGATTGAGGGTTGAGTGACAAGTACATTGATACAACTGAATCATCCTTCTGCAGACATGTCTTTGTTATCAGATTGGTTTTCAAGTAGATTTATACATTGAAAAATGCATCCGTTGAACAAGATTTGTCTTTGCAAGATATGACATTTAGCCTAGCAATGGGCGATAGAATTTAATACTTTCAACATGTGAACCAAACTAGATAGTAAATTTACATATTGTTAAGTTCTTTTTTTCTGGCCATCAGATTAAAACACCAAAATGAAGCTGAGTGTTATCATGAAAGTTTGTTGGATTAGAGTCAAGTTTCTATCTTTATATGATGCCAGTATCACCCAACAACCAAGTAAGTCTTGCCTTATAAAAGGAGAATATAAAAATTTGGAAACTCACAGGTTAAATAAAACAGATAAAAAAGCAAATAAAAGTTTTCCTTTCTTGAATTACTACAAGAAATGTTCAAGGAATTACAAGAAGAGTCAGAAGATGTTTTCTGTCACATACATGTAGGAAAGAATTAGTCATATTGCTATAAAACATTGCTATATTAAATTATGTTAACTAATCATGATGTTTCATAAATAAATACCACTACTGTTAATGCTGGCTAAATATGCTAACCTAAATTTAACAGGTCTTTCTTGATGAATATAAAACAATTTATGGACTTTAAAAATCTGAAATTTATATTATAATAATGTGAACAAATTTATACATGTCTTATTGACTTTTAAGAAATTATGTTCAAGTATGACTTCCATAATTAAACAATAAAGGATTTATTAAGGAGAATAAAATAATTTGTCTTAATAGAATAAGTGTATCAGGATACTGACACCTTTCCCTTAAAGTAGTGGGCAATCTTATTTTCTTTGTTTGTTTGTTTTTGGGGCACACCCGGTGATGCTCAAGGGTTACTCCTGGCTATGCTTTCAGAAATCGCTCCTGGCTTTGGGGACCATACGTGACTCCAGGGATCGAACCGAGGTCCGTCTTGGGTCAGTCGCGTGCAAGGCAAACGCCCTGCTCTGGCCCAGTAATGTGCAATCTTAAATAAATACAAGTACATGAAGGCTCAAGATTTTACTTAATTTTCTTAAAAGAATTCCCTTTGTCTTGATGGAGAAATAATATTGTAAAACACAGATACACACACATACACACAGGATACATACACCCATACTCACACATAGTCTAAAATGAATTATTTGAAAAATTCTTTGTACGCACACAAATTTTACATATTCCTTTCTATTAATTTCTTTCAACTTCTTATATTCCATTTCTTTCTTTACCATGTATATCAATGCTGATAATAAGCAAAAATCTATGCTCATGTATTTATTCTATATTCAAGCCCTTTATACCTTAATTACTATTCTCACAGTCTTGCATCATATCAACTTGCTAATTTCTCTTCCTTCTCTTCTGTTAATCTGTCAATTTTGGGTTACTTCATACTGTGGCCGTTTTTTCCAGCTCTCATCTATATTGTCTCTGGGTGTTACTACAGTAATGTCTCTATCTTTCTTAAATCCCATAGATAAGTGAGACTATTCTGTGTCTACCTCTCCCCCTCTGACTTATTTCACTTAGCATAATAATTTCCACATCATCCATGTGTAGAAAAATTTCATGACTTCGTTTTTCCCAATGACTACATAGTATTCCATTGAATATATGTACCACAGTTTCTTTAGCCACTCACCTGTTGTCGAGCATCTGGGTTGTTTCCAGATTCTCGCTATTGTAAGTAGCACTGTCATGAATATAGGTGTGCAGAAGGCATTTTTGTATTGTGTTTTTGTGTTCCTAGGAGAGGTATAGCTAGATCATATAGGAGTTCAATTTTCAGTTTTTTTGAGGAATCTCCATATTGTTTTTCATAAAGGCTGGACTAGACAGCATTCCTACCAGCAGTGAATGAGAGCTCCTTTTTCCCTACATCCTTGCTAGCACTGATCTTGGTCTTTGTGATGTGTGCCAGTCTCTGTGGTGTGAGATAGAACCTCATTGTTTTGATTTGCATCTCCCTCATGATTAGTGAGTGGAGCATTTTTTTCTTGTCTTTAGCGACTTGTAGTTCTTCTTTGAGGAAGTGTCTGTTCATTTCTTCTTCCCATTTTTTGATCAGGCTAGATGTTTTGTTCTAATTAAGTTCCATCAGTACCTTGTATATCTTAAATATTAGCTTCTTATCTGAAGATTATTGGGTAAATAGTTCTTCCATTCTGTGGGTGGCTTTTGTATCCTAGTCACTATTTCTTTTGGGGTACAGAAGCTTCTCAGCTTAATATAGTCCCATTTGTTTATATCTGCTTCCACTTGTTTTCTTCTTGAAGATGCCTTTAGCATCAATGTCATGGAGTGTTTTACCTACATGTTCACCTAACAAATTCTTTCAAAGCTTTCAAGAGGAACTACTACCAATACATTTCAGGCTCCTTCAGGAAATTGAAGAAACTCTTCCAAATAGTTTCTATGAAGATAACATCACCCAGATACCAAAGCTAGACAGAGATTCTGCAAAAATGAAAAACTACAGACCAATATCCCTGATAAACACAGATGCAAAGATTCTCACCAAAATCCTAGCAAATAGGATTCAACACTTCATCAAGAAGATCATTAACCATGACCAAGTAGGTTTCATTGCAGGAATTACAAGAATGGTCTAACATATGTAAATAAATCAACACAATATACCATATCAAGAAAAAAACCCAAAATCCTATAGTCATATCAATAGATACATGTAAGCATTTTATAAGGTCCAAAAACCCATTCATAATAAAAACTCTCAACAAAAGAGGAATGGAAAGTACTTTTCTCAATATAGTCAAGGCCATGTACTACACAATGCCAAATATTTTTTTCAGTGTAGATAAATTGAAAACCTTTCTTCTAAAATCTGGCACAAGACAAGGCTGCCCCCTCTCCAACACTCCTATTCAACATAGTACTGAAAGTACTTGCCATAGCAATTAGCCAAGAAAAAGATATGAAAGGTATCCAGATAGGAAAGGAAGAAGTTAAGCTTTTACTGTTTGAAGATGGGATGATACTATATTTATAAAACCCTAAAGACTTAATATATAAAAGTGGCTGGCTACAAAATTTACACTAAAAAATCAATAGCCTTTTTATACACAAATAATGATAGAAAAGAAATGGACATTAAAAAAGCAATACCATTCACATTAGTGGCACACAAACTCAAATATCTTGGAGTCAATTTAACTAAAGAGGTGAAGGACCTATACAAAAAAATACAAAAGACTGCTTCAAGAAATAAAAGAGGACACTAGGAAATGGAGACACACACCCTGCTCATGGATTGGGAGAATTAACATCATTAAAATGGCAAAATCCCCCCAAAGCACTGTACAGATTTAATGCAATTCCTTTAAAGATACCATTGACATTCTTCGAAGAAGTGGATCAAACAGTCCTGAAATTCATTTGGAGCAATAAACACCCACAATTAGCTCGAGCAACCCTTAGGAGATGAGAGGCATCACCTTCTCCAACTTTAACTTGTACTACGAAGATTAAAGCAGCATGATATTGGAATACAGACTCTCAGATCAATGAAATAGACTTTAGTAGAGAACATTCCCCAGACATACAATCAATTAATTTTTGACAAAGGGGAATGAATTGCAAGTGGTGTTGGGATAACTGGTTTGTCACATGCAAAGAAGCCAATTTGGACTTCCATCTAACACCATGCACAAAGGTCAAATCCAAATGGATTAAAACACCTGGATATAAATTTACCTATACATGGATATACACGGAATCTATTATGCTGAGTGAAATAAGTCAGAGAGAGAGAGAGAGAGAGAGAGAGAGAGAGAGAGAGAGAGAGAGAGAGAGAGAGAGAGAGAATAACGCAGAATGGTCTCACTCATCTATGGGTTTTAAGAAAAATGAAAGACATTCTTGCAATAATAATTTTCAGACACAAAAGAGAAAAGAGCTGGAAGTTCCAGATCACCTCAGGAAGCTCACCACAAAGAGTGATTAGTTTAGTTAGAGAAATAACTACATTTTGAACTGTCCTAAATATGAGAATGCATGAGGGAAATGGAAAGCCTGTTTAGAGTACAGGTGGGGGTCTGGTGGGGAGGAGGGAGATTTGGGACATTGGTGATGGGAATGTTGCACTGGTGATGGGTGGTGCGCTTTACATGACTGAAACCCAAACACAATCATGTATGTAATCAAGGTGTTTGAATAAAATATAAAAATAACACCTGGATATTATACTTGAAACCATAAATTATATAGATTGCTTTCTAATTAAAAATAAAATTTTACATTAGAGTTGAAGAATTTCAAATGGCCATTTAGTTTTATCTCTTCCAAAAGGAAAAAAAAATCAATAGTATGCTTTTCATAGTGGAAAAGTCACTATCTTTAAAGGTCTCCATCTCATTGCTGACAAAAATTGTTTAAATTTTTCTTATAGTCAAGTAAAATATTCTTTCTTCTAAAGTCTGCCTTCCTAGGGAAACACAAAATAAATTAATTCCACAAAATGTATCTATTTTCATTAATTTATTAATCATAATCATCATCATTATTATTGATTTTGGGTCCACACTCTGCTGTTCAGAATTTTTGTCTGGCTCTACACTCAGGAATTACTCTTGTGGGGCTGGGAGACCATCTGGAATGACAAGGATTGAACCTGTCATTGACTGCTTTTAAGGCACTTTTTAAGTACCCACTGTAATACTGCTCTACCCCTTTCATAAAAGTGAATGATAGCAGCCATATATTCTTTTGATCGCCCTCTTCTCTAGGGTACTTAGTACCAAATTATTCAATATTTTTCCTAAATCATAGTATTCATCATCTAATGCTATCTCAGCCACCATCATTCAGTCTTCTTATGCTCCGTATATGGCCATTAAATATGTTCCCATGTATTGACTTCCCAGGAGGGAATTATCTAAATTTTAATATTTAATTAGTTGCCATAATGTTTGCATTTTATTTAATGTTCAAATTTTCACAAATTTAGAATTTTCACAATAATTTAGAACAGAGGTTCTGTTTCCTTTGCTTTTCACTTATACAGCAAATACTAAAATAAAATAGAAACATTTAATTCTAAAATAATTATCAATATAGATATCAAAATGAGATATTACCAACTCCTTTTACACAAAGATATAAGCATTTGTAAAGCACTTTACTCATTTCCGTACCACATAAACAGTTTTTGCTTGTTTGGGGGCCACAACCAGCCATGCTCAGGACTTTCCTGGATTTGTGTTCATGGGTCACACTTGCAGGGCAGTGCAACTTACATGGTCTTGGGTATTTCATCTCAGTTGGTTGTAAACAGGGTGAGCATCTTATCTACTGCTCTATCTTTTCTTCAATAGTGAGCACATAACTCCAATGATTTGTTAAAATCCTGTCAATGTTAAATATAGAAACACATGTATTTTTATAATCTAAAAACACTATACGTGAATTTCTACTTTATAATTAAATATGATAGAGATTGGCATTGCTGTGACTAAAGAAATTTAGAAATTTTAAGACTGGAAACATAGCATAGAAGTTGAGTCTCTTGACTTTTATGAAGCCAACATGGGTTCAATCCTTGGCATGCATATGATTCCCCTAGCTCAACAGGAATCAATCCTGGGTGCAGATCTAGGAGTAAGCTCTACGCATTACTAGGCATGCCTGCCCCAAAGTAAAATACATTAAAATAAGAAAGTAAATAAGGAACATAGTGATAGTACAGCAATTTACCTTGCACACAATCATCCAGAATTTGATCTTAGGCATCCCATATGGCTCCCCAAGCACTTCCAGGAGAGCCAGAAGTAACTCTGAGTATGGTCTCCAAACCAGAAATAAATAAATAAATAAATAAATAAATAAATAAATAAATAGAAAATAAATAAGATGAGATTTATTCTCTCAATGGAGTCTGGAATCTCGCAAAAAGATCCATGTCCTATAGAGAAGTTTCCCTTAGTCTCTCCATGATAGGACAATTCTATAGCACACCATAAAGCTGCAGTCACAAATGGAATTCCTGCCCATGATCATTCCCCTACTATGATGATATAGTACCATGAGGCCCCTTTAGAACCACATCCTTCCGACTGTTACCCATATGAATTAGTTGTGTAAAATAACTTTTAAAGAAACTTAAAAATGTTAAACTAAAAAGAAATTTAAGAGGTACATTAGTAAAATGTATTTAAAAGCAAAGGTAAAGCAAATTACCCCCCAGGATCATAGTTACAATTATTAGTAAGATGAAGAAGAAACTTAAATTCTTAAATAATAAGCACTTGCATTGCAATTACTCTTTCCTTTACAATTTGGTTTTTAAAAGTATACAAACGAAGTCTTTTCAGTCACTTATTCTTGACAGTGTTCTTACTACTTCAAGGTCCTAAGACATACACGTAAATCAAAACTTTAATACTTTTTTTTTCTTTTGGGCCACACGTGGCGGTGCTCAGGGGTTACTCCTGGCTCTCATCAGAAATCGCTCCTGTCAGGCACGGGGGACCATCTGGGATACCGGGATTCGAACCACTGCTGGTCCTGCCTTGCCGCTTGCAAGGCACATGCCCTACCGCTGTGCTATTTCTCCAGCCCCAACTCTTACACTTTCATGGTAAATTTACTATTATACTTAGATGTCTTGAAAAATACACTCAAATAAGTTTACTGTGACCTGAAGGACTCCAAAATTATTTTTCACCAAAACTCAAAATGGCATGAATGTTTTCTAAATTCCCCATTTACCCCATTTACCACACACATGCAATTTTTAACGTCTATCCAAAGAGACCATTCACAGTAAGTTTTACTAAACCTTTCTCCTCCTCAGAGATGTTGTGCAAAATATAGTGAAATATTGTGCCTGAAAAGTTCTTTCCCTGAAGTAGAGTCAGCAAGAAGCAAATTCTTGCATGGGAAATAGTACAGCACTCAGGGAGCAAGCCTAGTGTTTGTGCAATTGTTTCAATCCTCAGCCTCCCCCAGCATCATTGTGTGCGACCTGGTAAGAACCCAGAATTGCAGGATGATCTGGATATCTTCAGCCCCATGAGACTCTGGCTGTGTCACATCTGAAAACCATTTCTTTGAATTGCAGTCCCAGTCGAAAAATTCAATATACAAAAGAATTAGAATTCAACACACTTCTATCTGAGATAGAAAAAAGTGGTTTATTAAAAGAGTCCATTTATTTCTTCCTACTATTTTTCCTATTGTTTCTTCCTTATAATTTCCATATTATTTTCCTCTTAAACATTTTTATTATTTTCTATTTTTAAATTGACTGTCAATAGGCTATAACTTAACATACAATAAGACAGATATATGTGTACTGATAATTTTGTACAAAGGAACAAAATGTTCCATCTCTTCCCACAGTCTAAAACACGAAGAAGGGAATCATTCATTTTTACAAAATTTCAATGGAGGTTTAAAAACATTCTTACAAAGAATGTGTTTATTGAATTTTATTCTAACTACCTGAGTTACATGGCTGCATAATTTCTAGCCTCTTTACCTATTATTTACTAATCAAAACATAACTAAAGGAATAAGCAGTTTTTGAAGTAAGTATAACTTGTCACTAAAATTAAAATATACTTATTGCAGCAATATTTTAAAATGATAAATCACCAAGATTATATTTGGTATATTGGGTCAGGAATGATAGCACAATGGGTCAGACCCAAATTTGATTCCTGGCATCCCATATGGTCCCCTGAGCCTGCCAGGAGTGATTTCTGAGTGCAGAGCCAGTTTTTTACAAATTGCTAAAATAACAGTAATCTTTTTTAATATCTTTATTTAAACACCTTGATTACAAATATGATTGTAGTTGGGTTTCAGGGATGTAAAGAACACCCCTCTTCGACCAGTGCAACATTCCCATCACCAGTGTCCCAAATCTCCCTCCTCCCCAACCCAGCCCCTCCTGTACAGGCTTTCTACTTCCCTCATTCATGCACATTAATAGCCATAAATCTTGGAAGAAAATATTTGCTCCTTTAATTTTTCAATTATCATGTTGAGTAATATTTATGTATGTTTGTTTTGGGCCCACGCCTGCTGACACTCAGGGCTTACTCCTGGCTATGCACTCACAAATCGCTCTTGACTTGGGAGACCATATGGGATGCCGGGGATCGAACCGAGGTCCATCCTGAGTCAGCCATATACAAGGCAAACGCCCTACCACTGTGTTATCGCTCCGGTTCCTATGTTGTGTGATATTTTAAGAGTGGAGACTACACTATATCATAACATAAATTTTCCAGTGAGAAAACCAAGTCTTTTCTGAGTCACTTTAGTATTAAAAAAATCAATAAAATGGAATAAGAAGATCTTCATGGTAGGCCTTGCAGGCAGCTTTCAAATTTGTAATTAATAATTTTTAAAACTGAAATGGACTTTCACCTTTTATTCTTTGATGTATGAATAATCAGAGCCTATGATAGGTCATTAATTTTACATTAACATTTATATTTTTAAATTTTATTTTAGGAGCCATAGTTTACAAAATGTTAGTGAAGGGCTTCATACACCAAACATTCCACACCACACTCTCTTATAATTTTCATTTTAATCAACCAAATACAATGTCCCTACATCAAAATATCTCCCAACCCCTTGCCATGTTAAGCTTTCTACTGAAAAGTCCCTATTTAGTTTATTTAATTTAGTTCCTATTGCCATTTGGAATTTATCATTTTTTTATAAAACATATGAGAGAAATCATTCTATAGCTGTCTCCTTCAAATTAACATCGACCAGCATTATATTTTCCAGATCCATCCATATAGTAGAAAATTGCATGCCTTTATATTTTCTTATAGTTGAGTAGTATTCTATTGTGTATATTACTATAGATTCTTTTTTTTTTTTTGAGCCACACCCGTTTGACGCTCAGGGGTTACTCCTGGCTATGCGCTCAGAAATCGCTCCTGGCTTGGGGGACCATATGGGACGCTGGGGGATAGAACCTCGGTCCATCCTACGCTAGCGCTTGCAAGGCAGATACCCTACCTCTAACACCACCTTCCCAGCCCCAGTTATTACTATAGATTCTTTATGCAGACATCTGTTCGTGGACACCTGGATTGTTCCCAGATTTTGACTACTGTAAATAGTGCTATGATAAATTTAGGCGTGAAAATTTATTTTCTGAATAGTTACTTTGCTTGTTTGTTTGTTTTACAAAGACTCTACAAAAATAGTCCCATAGACAATAGATTTGTGAAGTGATGTTGCAGGCTACAAACCCAACAATTAGAAATATATGACTTTTGTACTTGCAAATAATGAAATAGAAGAGATTTTATTAAAAATTCTGTTCATGGGGCCGGAGAGATAGCATGGAGGTAAGGAGTTTGCCTTGCATGTAGAAGGTCGTTGATTCGAATCCCAGCATCCCATATGGTCCCCTGAACCTGCCAGGAGCGAATTCTGAGCATTGAGCCAGGAGTAACCCCTGAGCACTGCCGGGTATGGCACCAAAACAAAACAAAAAAAATTCTATTCACAATTATTCCTCATAAAATTAAGTACTTGGGAATCAGCTTAGCAAAAAAAAGGTGAAAGACTTATACAAAGAAAATAAGTCACAACTAAAAGAAATAAGAGGACATGATGAAACAGAAGCATGGATTGAAACTATTTACATATTCAAAACGATCATCTTACCTAAAGCATGATACAGATTCAATTCAGTCCCTGCAAAAATACCCATGCCATTTACATTTTATTTTACACTTGTTTATTTATTTATTTATTTATTTATTTATTTATTTATTTATTTATTATTTTTGGGGTTTTGGGCCATACCCGGTGACACTCAGGGGTTCCTCCTGGCTATGCACTCAGAAATCACTCCTGGCAGGCTCAGGGGACCAGATGTGATGCCGGGGATCGAACGGTGGTTTGTTCTGGGTCAGCCACGTGCAAGGCAAACGCCCTCCTACTGTGCCACCGCTCCAGCCCCATTCATATTTTCAGTCAAACATGCATTCATTTTGAATTTCCTTTTCTCAGAATAAAGGCCATTATACTGATGATCCATTGCATTTTTATATGAGTGAAACTTTTTATTTATTTATTTATTTTAGTGCCACACCCGATGATCCTGGGGGGTAGGTTACCAACTGAGGTCTGTCATGGGTCAGCTACGTGCAAGGCAAGTGCCCTACTGCTACTGTTACTGCTCTGGCCCTACTCATGGCATTTTTAAAGATGTATAGATATATATAATTAATACTTTTGATTGTATTCTTACATTTTAAAAACATTTTTAAAACTTGAAAAATGTATGCATCTCTAAATCTTCTTTTTTTTTTTTTCTTGTGAGGCAGTTGGTCATTGCCAAGCCAGTTCTTTAACCTTTTCCAGAAGGGTTGTTTGCAGAGAAGGAGGCGGCATTGAAACTGTCCAGTAACTTAGTCTGTGCAGTCCTGAGCAAGAGGACAACCTGGCTAAGTCATAGAATACAATATCCTGGGCCCGGAGAGATAGCATAGCGGCGTTTGCCTTGCAAGCAGCCGATCCAGGACCAAAGGTTCGAATCCCGGTGTCCCATAGGGTCCCCCGTGCCTGCCAGGAACTATTTCTGAGCAGACAGCCAGGAGGAACCCCTGAGCAAAGCCGGGTGTGGCCCAAAAACCAACCAACCAACCAAACAAACAAAAAGAATACAATATCCTCTTCCAACAGTTCAGTTATGAATATGTTAATAGGTAGATAAAGAACAGTTAACTGAGGGTCTGAGAGATAGCACAGCAGCAGAGTATTTGCCTTGCATGCTGCTGACCCAGAATGGACCTGGGTTCAATTTCTGGCATCCCATATGGTCCCCCGAGCCTGCAAGGAGTGATTTCTGAGCACAGGGTGAGGAGTAACCTCTGAGCACCACCAGGCGTGGCCAAAAAAAACAAAAAACAAACAAACAAAAGAACAGTTAACTGGTATATCTAGAGTTAAGGTTAGAATATTTATGTAGTCACAGATATAGTATCATAAGCAATCCGAAAATTTCTTCAAAGTATAAAATCGAAGTAGGGGTAATTTTCTATTTTGTTCTAGTAAGATATTTCCTGCTTAGGAACATATTTGTAGCCCTCATTGTCTAAACTATGCTAAACTTGTTCAGATCTCGAGGTTTTTTTTTTTTTTTATTAAGGAATGGATTTATTACATCTTCAAAATTTGGGGTGTGTGTGATAAATATTCTAGTTATTACTGCAAAAAATAATCATCCCAAAATTGTGGTTTAAAATAAAGACAAACCTAGAGCGAGAGTTCAGCAGGCAGGGCATTTGTCTTGTATGCGACTGACCTGGTTGATTCCTGACGTTCCATATGGTCCTCCAAGCAGTGCTAGGAAGAATTTATAAGAGCAATGTCAGGAATAAACCCTGAGCACTACTAGGTGTGACAGTCAGCGCACACATCTTTGTGTTCTTTGGTTATAGTGCTTACACAAATATTACAAGTACTGATACTCAGTTTAAACACACAAGCTATGGTTCTGGTATTTTTCAACTGTCCCTGAAATGCTCACACATGTGCTTACCAAGGATAGCACTTCCTGGTCATGGCTTCTGCATATCTTTTTATATGTGGTTTGGTTGCAATATGGACAGATATCTCTTACACTGCTGGTATCTCTGACAGCAGAGATATCATAATCATACTTACTATGATCATACTTAGATATCAGAATCCTACTTAGTAAGTAAAAGGTAATGGAGACTTGAAACCTGATTAGAACATATACTTGTAACACAAGTGGTGCCATAAGGAATCTCACTATCTCACGCAAAAGCCTCGGCTTTAAGGCATAGGCTAATACACATAATGCTGCGCTTAATGCACAATAAGGTGCATTATGTTTTAAAAGGGAAAATAAATACCCTCATTCTGAAATGGGTAGGAGTCAGTACCATGTGGTAAGAAAATGATGTTAGATGGGAGATACACGTGTGAATAGCTGAGGAAAATATACTCCACCATAATGATGATGGGAAAGTCTGAAGAATAATAAGTGCTTGCTGCTCCACCATTCCAGGTGAGGTTTGTCTCCAGCTGACATCACTGGGTCTATTCCAGATTGAGAGGCAGAGCCCCTTCTTACTGGGTGGGTTCCAGCAGCCTCCAGAACTGATCTGCACCATATTAAGAACCTACACACCACAATTCCTGAAGTGATTATCTACTCAACATTACACACGTCTCAGAGTTATTCTTCCTGTCCAAGAGGACAGTTAGAGAAGACAGAAAGCAACCTCCAACTCAATCCCTCAGCATCTTCTAGAAGTGTCAACTATAGACTCACCCAAACATAGCAAGAACATTAAAAAAAAACAACACTGGGGTTTTACTGTAACTTTAACAGAAGACTAATGTTTATTTTTGCCTATATAAATACAAATATGTCTAGAATATTTCTAGTCATACCAATGGTATTGTATTTTAATAAAAGTCAAAAGTGACCCTTGCAAACCTTCCCTATGCCTAAGAATCACAAGTCAGGAGATATAAAAAAAATAATGACTAATTGTGGCTGGAGTCATAGCAGAGCTGTAGGGTGTTTGGCCTTATACGTGGCCGATTCAGAACAGACCTTGGTTTGATCTCCTGGCGTCCCATATGGTCCCCAGAGCCAGGAGCGATTTCTAAGTGCATAGTCAGAGTAACCCCTGATTATCACCAGCTGTGGCCCAAAATAAGCGCGTGCACGCGCGTGCGTGCACACACACACACACTCACACACACACACACACATAACTAATTATAGAGTGTTTTTCCTGGGAGCAATAAAACTAGGAGTTACCAGGAGGTTTTTAAATGAAACATGATAAAATTACAAAAAGAGTCTCCAACATCAAATGGTTTATCATAAAGTAATTTTTCACAACTACTAACAGATATTTTGTGATAATCTTCAAGTTTTGTGATCCAATATATAAATGCTTCTTTTGAGTGTCCCAGCGATGTGGCCAAATACAACCAACACCTCTTTCCTCCATTTTAATAATTCTTCAGAAGAGGGTAAATGCTTTTTTACTTGCTCTTTCTGTTTTCTAACTTGAAGGCCAGTGTTAAGACATTTAATGATAACTATATAAAATGCCTTCAAAGCTTTTGATTTACCTTGTCTTCTTAGTTTTTCCAGGTTTAGGTTTCTTTTTTTTTTTTTTTTTTTGGTTTTTTGGGCCACACCCGGTGACACTCAGGGGTTACTCCTGGCTATGCGCTCAGAAGTCGCTCCTGGCTTGGGGGACCATATGGGATGCCGGGGGATCGAACTGCGGTCCGTCCTAGGCCAGCGCAGGCAAGGCAGGCACCTTACCTCCAGCGCCACCGCCCGGCCCCTCAGGTTTAGGTTTCTAAACAAAATATTGACACTATGCCCTATGCGCTAACTTTTCAAAGAAAATAGAGCATGACCAGGCAAAGGAGGGAAATTCCTTTGATAGTTCATTGTTTTAAAGGACTTCTAATAATAGCTTTTTTACCTGTCCAAACCATTCCTTTTATGTTTATGCATTTTTCCTTGAAATTTTATTTGCAGATTATCTTTGCTTTCAATTTTCCCTTGTGCTTTAATAATGTTTCATCCTTTGATTTGTTTTGAATATTCAGTTGATGCCTTGGAGCATTTTGAAAAGCAGATAACTTATTTCCCATGATTCAGGAGCTGCCTTTGTCTCTTCATTAAACATATACTGGTTGCATTCAGGATGATATACAGAAATTGACAGTAAATTGATTTAGAAGTTATATGTGTAGACTAACAAGGACATGATATCGAGCAAATTTGAATTTACACTGCGGTGGAAAAATGCTTTCTGTCATCAAAATATTTCCACTCAATTTTTAAACATTTTCTGGTATGTGTGAAGTTGAGGGCCGGCCTCACATAGTACTCAGGAAACCCAAATCCAAAGGACTAGCGCACCTTAACTCCTCTACTATCCCTCCGGTCTTCAACTCTTTTCTTATCCATATTTTAATGTTGCATCTAGAGTAATGTATTTCCGTTGCTCAAACAATAAAGCAAACAAACAGCTTCATCTTTCTTTTGCTATTGTTAATTTCTCAATGGCCTCTATGTAATTCCTGTTGCAGAAACAATAGACATTTAAAAGGTGATGATAGCTTGTTAAAGAGATAACTTGATAACTTGTGATGATAACTTGTTAAGGAGAGGAATAACAGGCCGGAGTGATAGCACAGTGGTAGGGCATTTGCTTTGCAGCAGATGACCCAGGACAGGCCTGGGTTCAATCTCTGGCATCCTTCCAGGATGAGCCTTCCAGGAGCGATTTCTGAGCCCAGAGCCAGGAGTAATCCCTGAGCACCGCTGGGTCTGACCCCCAAAACAAACAAACAAATAAACACAAATAGAAAGGAGAGGAATAACTAAAGGCAGCTAGCATATTATGCTATACTTACTCCACTGTGATTTTTCTTTTCTAATCACAGTATATTCAGGTTTGTAGTTTTTGAGATTATTTATAGTTCTGAGATTTGGAATCCTTAGGAAATAAAAATTGTAAAAATTATTTTGAAATGTAAATATTTAGATCAAAGGAATCTCAACACCTACAGATTTAATTTAAAAAAGATCAAATGTGAACATTATAAAATAAATGAAATAACATAATGCAAATGCTCTATTTGCTCTGCTATGATTCTAGCCTCTTTATTATTTTTTTTCTAGTTGATGAGATTTCTTCACATGACAATGATTTTGTTTTATAAAAAGAGAATAGATAGAAACCCAATATTTGTTTCAGAATAAGTTGATTAAAGTTTTCTTTTGGCTTTTCCATTGGTAAAGGTTTAGCAAAGTTTCTTTTAGCTCCACATCTCACACTTGTAATGTCATATTATCTGACCTGACACCAGTAATATCATATACATCTTAGAGTGAAGTTTGGGAAACCCTGGCTTAAGGGTTACTTTTTTCACAAATTAGCTGAAAGATTTTAGTGCTTTTCATGAATGTTTATGTGATAGTTTATTTTAAATTACCTTTGAAATAATCATTGAATAATTAAGTTTCTAGTGACATCTTTATTGTAGATATATATGCAAACAAAACACAAGTAAGGTTATCCTCTATCTCAAATTTTCCTTAGCTAGAACCAAAAAATGCTTGCTATCATTCTATTTAATAATTACTATATGGAAAATTTTGTTAGAGGAATGATAAGCTGGAAAAAAACAATATGAATGGTGTAGATAAGCTAGTTTTGAAATTTCTTGATGGAGTCAGAGAGGTATTGTAGGTGTTAAAGTCCTTGCCTTGGAGTCAGAGAGGTATTCTAGGTGTTAAAGTCCTTGCCTTGAAGGCTGCTAACTCAAGTTAGATCCCCAGAGCCACACAGACCTCTCTGAATCACAACCTGGAGTGACCTCTGAGTACTTTCAGGTGTGTCTTCCCTGCAAAGAAAACAACTTAGGACAAACTGTAGAGTCAATTCCAAGGGCCAGGAAGAAGCCCATAAAAATTAAGGACACTGAAGTTGAATTTTTCCAGTTTGGTGTGAAATTCATGCATTTTTCTTACTAATATTTGTATAACTTTTTCAACAAATATTAAAATAGATATAATGTACTTAAAATCACAAAATAAAAATAAGAATATATCTTTGGGTGAATTAAAACTTATTGGAAACTTAAATTTTGATTCATTGGCATATTTTTTATTCTTTTATCATGTTATTTTTTATTTTAATTATACTTCAGTAAAGTCCTACACGTCTAAGTAAAATTCAATGAGCCTGATTGGAAGTCTATAATGCATTAGCCATCACATATAAGTACAAAATACCTTTGTGTAAAATACGTTTGGAAATTAAGAGAACTATAATTATACAAAGAATTTATGTGGGAAAACTCTGATAATTATTATTTTTTATTATTGTTTTTTGGGTCACACCCGGCAGCACTTAGGGGTTACTCCTGGCCCTATGCTCAGAAATCCCTCCTGGCAGGCTCGGGGGTCTATATGGAATGCCGGGATTTGAAAACCGTCCTTCTGCATGCAAGGCAAACGCCTTACCTCCATGCTATCTCTCTGGCCCTGATAATTATTTTTTAGTTTTAATGTAAAACATTTTAATTAGGGGTCGGAGAGATAGCATAGAGGTAAGGCATTTGCCTTTCATGCAGAAGGTCATTGGTTTGAATCCCGGCGTCCCATATGGTGCCTGGAGCCTGCCAGTAGCGATTTCTGAGCATAGGGCCAGGAGTAACCCCTAAGTGCTGCCGGGTGTGACCCAAAACACAATAATAATAAAAAAATAATTATCAGAGTTTTCCCACATAAATTCTTTGTATAATTATAGTTTTCTTAATTTCCAAACGTATTTTGGAAGCCAGGAGTAACTCCTGAGCGCTGCCGGGTATGACCCAAAAACCAAAAATATTTTTTTAAATTAACTTTTAATTTTCTTTTTCTATCATTGCTTTTATTTATTTTTAATTAATATATTTATTTAAGCACTATGGTTACAAACATGTTTGTAGTGGGGTAAAAGTAATTTAATATTTAAAATTTATGTGCCTCATGCATAAAAGAGCTTTGGCCACCAGCCCAGGCATCAAGCTAGGAAGAACAAGGGACCATATGCTTTACCTCTGACTGATATTAGAGTAACATCAATTCAGTGTCTCTTTGCCTATTGCCAGAGGTTAAAAATTATTTTAGAGGGAGTGGTTGTTATGGAATAAAGTAAAGGACTAGAATTAGGGGAAAAGAGATAGTGTCAAGTTAGATAAGTTGATAGATAAATAAATAGGTAGATATGTAGGTAGGTAGATAGAAATAAGTTTGTTTGTGCCCCTAATTATGCATTTAAAAATGTGGTCCTAATATGACAATGATAGATGGAAATGATCATTCTGGACAAGAATTGGGTGCTGAAAGGAGATAGAGATATATCCATGACATCAGTAGCAATATTGCAAACCACAGTGTATAAAAGGAAAAAGTAGGGAAGAAGAGGAGAAGAAAGAAGGAAGAAGAGAAGAAAAGAAAGCAGCAGTAGCAGAAGAAAAGAAGAGAATAAGTGAAATAAAAGGAGGAGAAAGAAGAGGAGGAAGAAGAGGAGAAGGAGAAAGAAGAGTAGAAGGTGGAGGAGAAAAGAGGAGAGGAGGAGGAAGAAGAGGAGGAGGTGGAGAAAGGAGGAGAGGAGAAGGAAGAAGATGGAGAGGAGGAGGAAGAAGAGGAGGAGAAGGAAGAAGAAAAATGTTTGCTACAGAGACAGGCACGGGGGAGGGCAAAGAAGAGGTGGGAGGGAAAATGGGAACATTGGTAGTTGGAAATATGTACTGGTGAAGGAAAGGGTGTCGAACATTGTATGACAAAAACTCTATTGTGAACAACTTTGTAACTGTGCGGCTCATGGTAATTCAATTAAAAATTTAAAATAAATAAATACAAGGAAAACATTTTTAAAAAGTTTCAAGAAATGTGGTCTTTAAAGATCAAGTTCAAAAATCCACAACAACTAAAGGACAAACAATTTCTAAGTGGAGCAAAGGAAAATAATTATCAGGCGTTTAAAATTCAATGTGGTTTGTTAAGTCAGTGATACAATTGTGTAGAAATCCAGTAAACACAAAACACAGGGTAATGAAGATGTCAGTAGATCCTAACCATGGCCCTTGGTGCTCTATAAAATATGACTATTTTAATTAGTCATAATTATTTGAGCAAATCAATATATTTCTGGAAATGCTTGGGATTAGTATACTATTATGTCATATTCTTAATTTTTATTTAAAGGACTTTAATTTGGGATAAAACTTCAATAATGTGGACCTTAGTACAGCAGGTAGTGTATTTGCCTAGCGTGCTGTCAACCAGGGTCAGTCAAGCTGGCATCCCATAGGGTCCCCCAAGTCCACCAGGAATGATTACTGAGCACAGAGCCAGGAGCATCACCAAATGTGGCCCACATGCCTCATCTAAGAAGAAATGACATATTGTACTGAAGTTCATTTAACCTATCACCCTAGTGTCATAAACAAAGTTCTCGATAAGCTGATTATGCAGAAGATAATTGGCCCAAAATTGCATAGCTGGAAAAGCAGGACTTTTCTAGGTGCCTTGTAGCTACGACAGTAAGTTGCTACATACAGATATTTTTCCTTCTCTGCTTTGATGTTATTGACATTACTTTCTGCAATTATGTTTCTCAGGAGAATGAAACTCTGACTTCACTAAAATGAACTAAATACTTTTCTGGAAAAGATAGAATGTCACTGAGATATTTTTTAACATTTATTTTTATTTAGTTTTATTTTATATTCCAACATCATGACTTACCAAGTTGTTCATACATTTGTTTCAGGCAGTCAGTGTTCCAACACAACTCCTACCACCAGTGACCTTCACTCCACCAAAGATATTCTTCTCACACGATCTTTTTTATATCCTGCAGACGAGTGCAATCATTTTTGCCCCTCTCCTTCTGACCATATTGTTCAGCATGATATTCTCCATGTATGTTTGATACTCTCCATGCCTATGTATAGGCAAATTTTATACTTCATTTTTTTTCTAACATCTTCAAAGTCAATTTATGTTGTAAAATTTTGTCAATACTTTGCTATTTTATTATTGATAATATTCTACTAATAAAAATCACATTTAAAATTTTATTAATTGCATATGGACATTTCATAGATTCCTTATTTTTACCATGGTGCCATGCAAATGTGTTATATATACATATTTATATATAATATAGTTTTTATATACATGTTTTATTTCTTTTGTTTATATATATGAAAATCTTTAAATCTTGAAACTTGGACTCTTTCCATATTTTTCTCATGTTTTCCCTCATTCCTCTTGTATATACTTTCAGAATCTTAGGAATATTGAAGCCTCCAAGGCCTATATTTAATTTTTTGTCAATTATCCCAAAACCATCTAGAATGTATTTTATTAAGTTTTGTACCACTTAAAATATGGGATATTAGAAACAATTAAAAATATGTCCTTTCTTTAAAAAATGTATATTGAATCCTGAAGTAGAGGGTATCTCAAACACATTAGAATATTATACAAACATTATAGCAGAGGAAAAGGGAGTACATCAACTTCTGAAAACTGACTCTAAAAATAATTTTTGAATAATTTTTATTACTATATTTTATGTTAAATCATTTGACAGAACCTTGATCGGTAGGTTTGTATGGGAGATATTCTTTTGCTGGAATTCACCATTTATTTAGTAGTTCATTTCTAAATACAGAACTCTGACTCTTGCTTTCTTCTTAAAAGGAATCATTCTGAATTACAAAGTTCATGACCCCACCATAGTATTTCCAAAGTTTTGATATATCTTTGCATTAAGCTCTATAATACCATGAAGAAATTAAAAGTCACCCACTGAATCTTTGAAGATATTTCAGCTTCCCTGAATACCTTCTTGTTTGTTTAGTTCCGCTGTCAATTCGTCTGCCAAACATGGAATCTGTGGACAGCCTGAAGCTCTTTGAGGGCAAAACTTTGTCTCCATGAGGGACCTGTTAACTGGATCTTGCCAATTTTTGCTAAGCTAAATTTATACATAAAGGAAAAAAAAGTTATGAGGAAAGTTAGGGGAAATTCCAGAAAGGTGGGTATCAGTAGGTCAACCTGAATGTCTAAAGAATCTAATTTGGAAGTTGATCAGGAAAATATAGTAATCTGCTTATACATTTTACAAATATTTCTTCTTCCTTCCTTTTCTCTTTTCTTTCTTTCATTCCAGTTTCTTTCTTTGTTTCCTTTGTTTCTTTCTTTCTTTCCTTTCAGTTTCCTTTCTTTCTTTCTTCCTTTCTTTCTTTCTTTCTTTCTTTCTTTCTTTCTTTCTTTCTTTTCTTTCTCTTTCTTTCTTCTTTCTTTTTTCTTTCTTCTTTCTTTCTTTCTTTCTTTCTTTCTTTCTTTCTTTCTTTTTCTTCTTTCTTTCTTTCTTTCTTTTTCTTCTTTCTTCTTTCTTTCTTTCTTTTTTTTCTTTTCTTTTTTCTTCTTTCTTTCTTTCTTCCTTCTTCTTTCTTTTCTTTCTTTCTTCTTCTTTCTTCTTCTTTCTTTCTTCTTCTTCCTTCCTTCCTCCTTCCTTCCTTCCTTCCTTCCTTCCTTCCTTCCTTCCTTCCTTCCTTTCTTCCTTCCTTCTTTCTTTCTTTCTCTCTCTCTCTCTCTCTCTTTATCTTTTTCTCTTTTTCTCTTCCTTCCTTTTTTCCTTCATTTAAAATATTTACTTTATTTTTATAAGGTTGTTCATAATACAGTTGTTCCCCCACAGACAGTTACAAGGTTGTTCATGATTGAGTTTCAGTCATACAATGTACAACACCCTTTGCCAGTGCACATTCCCCTCCACCATTTTTTTTTACCCTTTCCCTCCTCCTGCATCTGGGACAGAATTTTTATACTCTCTCTCTGTCTTCCTTTATTTTTTTTTAGATACTATGGATTTCAATATTGTTACTGAATGGATATCATACATATCATTTTATCTCCTTTAGCACCCAATTCTTCTCTAGCCCCAAAACAGAGTGCAGAAAAGTCCTCTGTATTCCTGTGTTCATTGCAGCACTATTCACAATGGAAAGAAAGTGTGAACAATCCAAGTGTCTGAGAACAGATGACTGGCTAAATCATGATGCAACTATGCAATGGAATAGTACACAGCTGTTAGGAGAAACGAAGTTATGAAATTTGCTTACATATGGATGGATATGGATATGGATAGTATTATGCTGAGTGAAATGAGGCAGTGGGAGAGGAAAAGGCAGAATCGACACACTCCTTTTCCTGGACAGTGTGGTAACTGTGTTATATTTTGTATAATCATTGGCATGTTGATGTGCATCTGGGTTTTTAATAACATTTCAATGGTATAGCTGACTTTTGTGTATTGATATAATATCATTTTATTATTAGGTCCTTAAAACACTTCACGTTAATAGGACTCTTCTAATTTGATTTTCTCTTTTTTGTTGTTTTTTTGATTCACACCCGGCGGTGCTCAGGGGTTACTCCTGGCTGTGCGCTCAGAAATCGTTTCTGGCAGGCATGGAGGACCATTTGGGATGCCGGGTTTGGAACCACTGTTCGTCCTGGATTGGCTGTGTCCAAGGCAAATGCCCTACCACTGTGCTCTTTCTGGCCCCTCTTTTTGGCTTTTTATTCAGTTATTCTTAGAACACAATCCATCACCTGGCTCTGAAGAACTCAAACTGAGCAGCTGGCTCTCATCATGGACCAGGACTCTCAGAGCCTTATCTTCCTAACCTATCCTCCCTGCTCTCCTCCCAGCCAGGGGTCTCCTGTTTCCCACTTGGCCAGATACATTTTCACACAATCCTCTCAGACCCCTAGCCAGGGACAGCTGTCAGCAACAGGGCCCGATCGTAGAAGGAAAACACTGTAGACTTGCATATGGGGCTGCACAGGGAGTCTGGGAGGGTCCCTGTTCTGCCACACAGCTGTGGCTCGGCCTTTGGCCCCATCCCTGCCCCTGGTCTAGGCCAAGGCACCTGCCCACATGTCTGCTTTGACTTTATTTCGAGATTGTTTTATCTGGCCTGTGATCTTGGCAGCTCCATTTAAATCCCAGAATGAGAATCGACCACCAGGAATGGTTAGGTTTTGAATAGGGTCATATTAATATACATTCATTTGGACGGACATTCACATTTTTCCACTTAATGAAACGTCAGTGACTCTTGTAAATGATCATGATAGGCCTCTGCATTTTAAATTTTCTCAGCGCGCGTCGGCTTCCCCGGCCACGGACGCCCCGCGGGAGCAGCCGGAGAGCGAGCGGCCCGGCCCGAGCCGAGCCCAGCCGCCGCCGCAGCCCCATCGCCCCACCGCCCCACGGCAAGGCCGCCCGAGCGCGGGGCGGGGCCACGGCCGAGCGAACGCGCTGCGGGCATTTGGGCCCCGCCGGCCGCCGTCGCCCGGGCGTGCGGTCACGTGTCCCGGCGCGCGCAGGCGCTCTCCGCGGCCCGCGGCCAAGATGGCGCCCGGCAGCTCCGGCCCGCCCGCGCTCTGAGCGCGCTTCCGCCTCGGCACGGCCGCGGCCCCTCTCGCGCGCCATGGCCCGGCACCGCAGCGTCCGCGGCTACGACTACGGCGAAGGTGGGCGCGACGCGGGCAGGTGGACGGGCGCCCGCCCTGCTTCCCTCTCGGCGCCGCGCGCGCTCCCCCGTCTCTCTGCGTCTCTGTCTCTCTGTGTCCCTGTCTCTCTGTGTCCCTGTCTCCCTCCCTCTCGGTCTGTCTGTCCCGTCCCCCCCCCCCCCGTCTCTCTGTCTCCCTTTCTGTCTCTGTGTGTCTCTCTCTCTCTGTATCTCTCTCCCTCTCTGTCTTGTCTCTGTCTCTCTCCCCCTCTCTGACTCTGTGTCTGTCTCTCCCCCTCCCTCTCTGTCTCTCTGTGTCTCTGTCTTTCTGTATCTTTCTCCCTCTCTGTCTTGTCTCTGTCTCTCTCCCCCTCTCTGTCTCTCTGTGTCTCGGTCTCCCTCCCTCTCTGTGTCTCTCTCTCTCCCCCCTCTGTCTCTCTGTGTCTCGGTCTCCCTCCCTCTCTGTGTCTCTCTCTCTCCCCCCTCTGTCTCTCTGTGTCTCTGTCTCTCTTCCCCTCTCTGTGTCCTCTGTCTCTCTTCCCCTCTCTGTGTCTCTGACTCCCTCTCTCTCTGTGTCTCTTTTCCTCGCTCTGTCTCTGTCTTGTCTCTGTCTCTCTGTGTCTCTATCTCTCCCTCTCTCTGTGTCTCTGTCTTTGTGTCTCTATCTTCCTCTCTCTGTCTCTGTCTTGTCTCTGTCTCTCTGTGTCTGTCTCTCTCTCTTTCTGTTTCTGTGTCTCTCCTCTTTCTGTCTCTCTTTGTCTCTCTCTCCCTCTCTGTCTCTGTGTCTGTCTGTCTGTCTCCCTCTCTGTCCCTCTCTGTCTCTATCTCTCTCTCTCTGTCTCGCTCTCTGTCTTCATGTCTCTCTCTCTCTCCCCCTCTGGCTTTCCCCCAAACGTCCCACGTCTCCGACTGCCTCCAAGCTCACTGGACCCAGCTGTCAGGCAGGCAGGCAGGCAGGCAGGCAGTGCCGCAGCAGCGCGAGCTGGACGGACGTGGCCAGCCACCGTCTGCTTGCCTGTGTATTTACTTTCTATCCCTTAGCGAAGAACTTGGCTCGAGCTCCCCTCACCGTGTGTTCGGATCCTCGCGTCTTTCGGAATTGGGGTGTCTGCAAACACCACACGTCAGACGCGATGCACGCGTGGATCTGAAGGTCTTGTTTGAGGGGTCAATAGAAATGGCCTTGGAGTGGCAAGGAGAAGCTAGTAGAAGAAGACAGGGGACTTTAAAAAGACACTGATATTTTTTTCTTTTTTTATCTAAAACAAAAGTGTTGCAGGAGTTTTAAAGGACTCGGAGGTAGCTTGCCATTAGAGCAGCTTCTCTATGGAGTGAGTGGTTAATAAGCTTCGCCAAGCACTGGACAAGCTGAAATAATCCATTCCAAATGAGTGCAGAACAGTGTAAAGCATGCGATGTTTACTACTTTGGTAGTAATTATTGGCATACCCAGCAGATTATTATAGAATATCAGAATGCATACTGGAGGGCAGCTGACACGTACATCTGGGGACCGCGATTCTGGCACACTTTCGGTTCCCAGTGTTCAAAGTGGAGGCTATTCCATGGGTGTGATTATTGCATATGGGTCACCTGCTAAAGAAATGATTTTGGTTTGGAGATGATTTTGCAAATACAGTATCATGTAAGACACATGGATAAGTTTAATTGCTACTTACTTTAATAGGCATTTGTTGTTATATCAACTCATACTATTTATTCTGCATTGAGTACCTATGGACAATTTTAGGCACTGGAAAATGACAGGCTGTTGAGGGAGATAAATAGGTAATATGACTCATTTGAGCTGCTTTAAAATAAAGAAACAAAACAAAACATTTTTTTAAAAGGATTCACAGAGGGTCCCAGAAAGATAGAATAGCGGACATATGGCCCTCAGTCCAATCAGGAATTATCCCTGAGCATCTCTGGGTGTGGTCCCAAAACCAAATAAGAAAGACTCACAGTGTGACTAAATGAATCCTTCAGGATGGTTGTTACAGGATTTCTAGGTGAAGGATGGCTTCTGAAAGACAGGTGCTTGGCTTGAGGGAGTTCAATGGTAAATAATTTGGGTAATAATGAAGTCAGGTCAGTTTGTCATCTTTCTTTGGAATAATAGGTGACATCATAACCAAGCTGTTCTCTGCTGTAGGAGGTTCAACCTTCTTTTCTTCTTATAAAAGTCCTACTCACTTTATTGCTCCAGTTTACCCCAGGTAAAGTATCTTCCTCTACTCTTGAAATACTACTTAAATGCTTCTCAAAAGGAATACAACCTCATTAGAATTTGTGCTTCCCAACTTATTGATTCCTCTTTTTATCTCTCACTCTATTCTTTATCATTTGGATAGTACTCAACATGATTACTTAAGCTGCTAGTTTCACAGTGCCAGAAAGGCAAAGCTTTTATTTTTTTTATAGGAACTACTCCTGGCAGAGCTAACTTGGTGGTGCTGGGGGTCACAGGACTACACTTAGCTGTGCTGTGGTACTGGAAGTCAGAGTTGCTGCAAGTGAATGTGAATACTAGGAGATTGATCTTAGTACCTTGCATATACTTTATCACTTGGACTATCTCGCTGACTTCATTTGTACTTTATATGTACACGTTAGTAACTGGTACGATGCTTTATTATAAATTTTCTATTTTTTCAGAAGGAGCCATTTTACAAAAATTCTAGCAGAGGGGCCGGAGAGATGGCATGGAGGCAGGGCGTTTGCCTTGCATGCAGAGGGACGATGGTTCGACTCCCGGCATCCCATATGGTCCCCGGAGCCTGCCAGGAGCGATTTCTGAGCCTGAGTGTGGAGCCAGGCGTAACCCCTGACCGATGCTGGGTGTGACCCAAAAACAAAAACAAACAAACAAATTCTAGCAAAGAATTCACTTTATCTTTGTATTTTCTGCTACTTTCGGGATTTTTTTCTTTTGGGGCCACACCCAGTGGTGTTCGGGGGTTATTTTTGGCTCTGTGCTCAGAAATCCTGCAGGCTCAGGGGACCATATGGAATGCCTGGTTGGCTGCATCTACTCGTTGTGCTATCAATTTCTGCATTGAAAAGCTGGCCTACACAAAAATTCTTTGTTGTCTGTAATTTCTTTTTCATGACTTCTCATTTATTTGGTAATGAAAAGTTATTAACTCAGAATGATGATATAGTTATTGGATGTTTAAGATTTATCTTATTTTTCTTTGCCATGAACATTTTGTCTTTGATCATATTGTTTTTGCTGCTACTAGTTATTGCCCCTGGAAATTGTATGACTATTGTATTTTTTTGTTTGTTTTTGTTTTGGGGCTACACATGGTGATGGTCAGGGGATACTCCTGGCTATGTGCTCAGAAATCACTCCTGTCCTGGGAGGCCATAAGGGACGCTGGGGATGAACCAGGGTCCAACCTGGATCAGCTGTGTGCAAGACAAATGCTCCACCACTGTACTGTCGCTCTGGCCCTGGTTATTGTAATTTTTGTGCTCTTACTCTAGCTTCCCATTTTCAGTTTTAGTTGTTCATGTATGTGTTTCTCTGTTGCTCAAGCCAGGCACTTGTCATTTGGTTTTGCAGTGTTTCCTTTTTAGATTAGTGATTTGTAGAGTTCTGGGAATGTGGCTGTCATTTGTTTTTTTGTTTTTTTTTTGGTTTTGGGTCACACCCGGCAGTGCTCAGGGGCTACTCCTGGCTCTATGCTCAGAAATCACTTCTGGCAGGTTTGGGGGACCATATGGGATGCCGGGATTCGAACCAATGACCTTCTGCATGAAAGGCAAACGCCTTACCTCCATGCTATCTCTCCAGCCGGCTGTCATTGTTTTAAACAAAGTCTAATTGACTTTGGCATTGTGTTAGTAATTGCCAAGTGAATGAATGACTCAAAACATTGATATAAATATACTTATGTTCCTTCTGGAATTTTAAGTATCCTGATTTATAATAAAATACGTAATTTAAGTAAATAATATGTAATAAAATGTTAGTTAAACATGAAGTTAGTTGGTTAGACAGTTTTGCCACTTCTGAAATGAAACAGATGCACTAAGCCCTCACAATTGTCATAGGTTCTTGAAAGTTTATTAAATGAAATGATCCGAACAAGACCCACTTTGTCATAGAGGAATTGATATTTAAATAACAAGAGTTAAGTTTTTACAACATATATAAGTAGATAAAACATTTATATATATCATCACAAAAATCACAAAATGCCACCAAACTTCTAAATAAAAAAATAATTAATTTTTATTCTTCCAATAATTTTTTTTGAGCCACATGGACAATGGTCAGGGGCCAATCTTGGCATGCAGGAATCATTCATGTTAGTGCTGGGAGTAAGGGAGTGTCTTACCAGCTGTTCTATCTCTTTGGATTCATCTTTCAATAATTTTTAGCTCACTTATTGCAGTTCAGAGATACAGGGTGCAGGAATAGCTGCAGTCCCAATACGGGTGGGTAGACAGTCCTAGAACAGGCTGCCTCTCTGTTGGGCATACACAGATAGGCCCACATTCCTGCAACTTTGCAGGAATAGTAGACATACCAGTTAAGCTCTCTTGCATATTTTTGGGATATGAGACAAAACTTTAGTGCCTGAAAATTGAAAACCCTGGAAGTCCTGGTGAATGTACAAACTCTATACAGTGGCCCCACTCTGCGGGAACCAGTTATTTTTTTTCGCAATTTATAGTAGAGCAGTGTTGACAGGCCAATGCTATCCAGAGACCTGCTGAATGCAGCTTTGCAGAGAATTGGCATAGTGTGCTAGAGTAAAAGTGGCAGGAGGACATGCTACTTTACCCAGAATGGCCATTGAAGGCTTATGCACATAAGTGATATTTCATTGGTATCCTTCAGTAGAAGAAGGTAACAAACTTAAGGAAATATGGACAGAGAACACATTCTAGTTAGTAGGAGAAAATTCAGTTAACCTATGTGGAGTATGATCAGCTGTTTTGGTTTTTTTTTTTGTTAATAGAGAATTTCCTCCCTGTCCATGAATAAAAACTGCTGTTTTAAGGTCAGAAAATACTTAAAGGGGGAAAATTAATATAATATGGAGGGTGACGGTAAAAATGGATTGAGGACTTAATTCAGATTTTTTGCTAGCATTGGAAAGACTTCAAGGGTGTTTTCTGTAGGATTAGTTTTGATTACATGAGGTGCATACTGGGATAAAGTAAAACCCCTGTAGTTTATGGGGATTATGTCAGCGGGAGGATGGACCTCCCATCAATGTTTAGGGGATCTCCGGGGACCATTGAGGTTGGATGGTTCAATGCTCAAACCTGGTGACGTGATGTTGTTTGGGTCCAGCAGTGCTGGGGCTCCCAGGATCACCCTGGTAGCACTTATCCATAAGAAATGCTTGAGGACAACAGTTCCTAACTCTGTGGTACCATGGACAGGGGATTGTGGTACAACAGATTGAACTCAGGGCCTTCAATGTGTAAGGCATGTGCTGTAGTCCTTTGATCTCTCCTGGCACAAAACCAATTTAATTAAAAAAACTGAAGAACTATATATGTCTTTGTAAAACTTGTTTTGTGGGTAAAACATTTATGTTGTATACCTAACTTCTGTTAGAAACTGACATGTTATGTCTCCATTCAAAATAGAAAAAGGAAAAACATTTTTGAATATTTCTGGAAAAAGTTGTCATTCCAAATTTTGAAGTTTTAATGAAAACATTTTTCATTTGTTTTGGAGTTCATATGCTTTTCTGTCAGTAATAATATAAAAAGAGATCCTGAAGAGATAGTATAGGGGTAAAAGGTAGCCTTGAATATGCCCAATCCTAGTTCTATCACCGAATTGCATCTGGCCCTCAAGCTTTGAACTATATCCTACTCACAAAAGTGATCCTTAAGTGCAGAGCCAGGAATGAGCCCTGAGAACCACTGAAATGCCCTCTCCCCCACAAAGAAATGAATATATAATTGTCTAGTAAATAAATTTGTTTCTTGTGTTTTTATTTTAGATTTTGAAGACGATGATCTCTATGGCCAATCTGTAGAGGATGATTATTGTATTTCGCCCTCAACAGGTGAATTCGAAAAATTATTTAATTTCAATTACTTGGGTCTTTAAAATGTAAGCATTAGTATCATTCGAGGACTGTAGTGTTCCACAAGACTGTACTGTGCAGTAATTAAAAAAGATAATTGCATGCTGACTTCAATTGTATATGAAATCATTTCTTTACTGAAGAACAGAACTTAAAGGTTTGACTGGGGAGACTGACTTCCATGCAGTTAACTTCCACTAACTTAACATGCAGTTAATTTCAGATTAATGGTAATTTAAATCAATAATACAAATCAAAAACTTAAAAAAGTAGACTGCAGTTAATTTTATAGACTTGGAATATTTTAAGATTTTAATTTTTAATTTTAATATTCCAAAGGAATCTTTTGAGTATTACCCATAGGCTTCCATCATACAGTTAATGTTGTTTCTGTTACAGTTTGTTAAATAAACAAATATGGGTATTTCAAACTTCTGATGGTGCCAGAGAATGAGTGATTCAGAGTTCAAATTTCTTTGTTAGCCGCATCACAGTTACCACTTGTCTCATCCAACAAGAGATTTCTTCTTTGCCATTGAATAAAGAAAACCACTCGGATGTTTTTTTTTTCCCAGCAGACTTAAGTCTTTGATCCAGAAAAAATTGCATTTTTCCTTCAAATTTTAGCCTACTTTTTAAATAATTGATTGAAATGGTCAGCTACATTTTATTATGCTAGAAAAGGAAGGTATAATTAAGTAGTTACAACATAAATGTATTTCATAAATGTACATACTTTCCACAAGGTTACTTATTTTATGATTGTCATTTCCATCCAAGTCTTGCTTTTAGTGTCTTGGTCTAGTGAGTTGTCCTGTAAACCTGTTCCAACTTTAATCTACCTCACTTACCCTCTAAATACTGAGTGTATATCCCATTTAAGTTTCTAGTATTTTTTTTTCTTTATAATGGCATAGGTGCTATTGAAGTTATCATAGCAGCTCTACAGTTACTATCATCTTTTTCCTATTTTTATACTTTGAAATGCCTGTAGTTTTCCATTTGTACTCTTTTCATTTAATCTTATCTAATCATGACCTTTTCTCTCTTCAATACTACATTTGTCTGTCAAGATCTTTTTTAGAGATAGGAATTGTACTAGGTATTTTGCCAGAGAAAATATTAAAAGTTGTTCCCTAGGTGTTAAGAGAAGTGAAAATTGCTGAAAGGGCAGCCAAGTATCAAGGTAGTAATATCAGGAAGCATTTATGAGCCCTAGTTTTAAAGAATGAATGTGCAGGTTGAAGCCAATCTCCAGAAGCTTACATAGTATTTGCTTGGAACTGAGACTTAGACATAGTCTAAGTCTATCATAATAAGAGAGTACTGCTTTGTTACTTGCCTTGAAGTTCAGAGAGGAAACTGGGTCTCAAACATTAGTGAAGAGAGCTGGGCTGGCTGGTACCGATATCTCAGAAGGAATCCTTTAAATTGGATTTCGCTTTATAAAAGTAGAATTCAGGCCTCCTGGCTAGTAATGGTATCTAGGAGATGGGCCCATTAAAACTGACTTTGGTGTTTGGGAAAAGTGAACAGGTAATAATTGACGTTGCTGGAATAAATGCTGGAACAAGGTGAAGTGTTGCTGGAGTGACTGAACTGACTTGACTGAAAGCAAAAAGGAAAGTAGCAGCATGTTGTCTTCCTTCTCTAGCCTCCCAGTCTCCCTGTAGCATCTCTGTGAAGGGGAGCCAGCTATCAAGGAAAGACAGATTGTGGAAATATCAACCCTGCTTAGCATCACCAAACATTGAAGAAGGGAAGAAGGGTAGGTTAGAGGCTGAAGGTGACTTAATCAGTATTTCTTGAAAGCCCTTCTTTAGGGATTCAAAAGATTACATTTTATGGGAAATGGGGTTAAACCAGTCTTTGAAGGTACATTGTAGCTCCCAAGCACTAGCAGTTTGTTGAGTATCAATGTCTATAGCTTCTTATGAGCATTTGATGTAATGAAGTGATGTCTGGTAGGTCTAACTTTGCAGTAGAAAAGAGAGCACATTCCTGAAACTGAAATGGCACTGTGGGTGTTTTTTTGTTTTTTTTTTTTTTAATACATTGTCAGAATTTTCCCAAAATCTCTTATAGTTGGCAGAGATTGGATTGATGGTGTTATCTAAGTGAATGCTAATATATCAGTTACGAAACTCTACCTCTAAAATAGAGGTGCTGTTTTAGGCAATTGCTCTCCAGGTGTGGTGGTCTCTATCCATTAGATTCACTTGAAAATTTGTTAGAAAAGTAGCTGTTGACACCAGTCTGAGTCCAGAACATTGATGGTAGGGCACAACCTGTCTTACCATTCTCTTCAGTCTCACTAATTCTTGGTGGTGCTGGCTTGGTGAATCATTCATTTAGAAAAAGGGTGGTGTCATAGGATCTAGAAATAGACACCGGAAATGATTCTAGAAATTGAGGTGTTTAGGATTTGGAAGTTGGTTGAATATGGCTTACACAAGGATGGAGCTCTTCAGAGAAGACCACTGAAAAACATCTCAATATTGCAGGTTAATTTATTTAAGTCTGTCTGGGTCAGTTATCTTGGGTAATGAAGTGACATGCACAGCTCAGGTCAGGGGTTCTTAGTTTTTTCTTTATTCCCTAAACTAGCACCACCAAGCTCCTAGGTATCGCCCTCAGACCAAAAAAATAAAAACCCTAAAGGTGATTTTTGTTTTTGGGCCTCACCCTGTGGTGCTCAGGGGTTGTTACTCCTGGCTCTGCACTCCCGTCATTTCTTTTTTTTTTTTTTTTGGTTTTTGGGCCACACCCGTTTGACGCTCAGGGGTTACTCCTGGCTATGTGCTCAGAAATCGCCCCTGGCTTGGGGGGACCATATGGGATGCCGGGGGATCGAACCACGGTCCGTTCCTTGGCTAGCGCTTGTAAGGCAGACACCTTACCTCTAGCGCCACCTTCACGGCCCCTCCCGTCATTTCTTGCACTGTTTTGGGATCATAAGGGATACCAAGGGATTGACCGTGGGTCAGCCACGTGCAAGGCAAATGCCTTATACGTGCTATTGTTCTGGCACCTTAAAGGTGATTTTTGAATGCTAGTTGTATCTTTTGTTTTTCCCTTTAGAACAGTTGACTCTTACAAAAATTGAAAACATAGCTAGGTGCTAGGCATAACAAAAATCATTTCTAGATTTCAACTGCATGGTTAGAAATTTTGTTTCAGTAGTAAAATTAAAATACTGCAGTCATTGGTGGCATATTAAAAGTTTCAAATTTATTTGAGTAGACATCAGTTTGAAACAAGCAAGTTCAAACTGGAAGTGGGTAGAGTGTTCCACCACAAGGACTAGAGTCAAAGATTTTGTAGAGAAGACTTGGAATCAACCAAGGCAATTGTTTGATGGAGATAGCTTATAAATACATATATATCTCTCTCTCTATATGTATATAAACACACCTTCCTGATATCCCACCAACTGATAATTCCAGCTTAATACTGTAGGATTTATAGGTTTTGAATTGGATTTGCATGCATGTGGATTGTAACATTATTAGGATATTGACAGGTAGGAAAATATTCCTTCCTTTCCCCCACCCCTCCCAAGAGTTCCTGGGAAGACATATAGAAGTCTGGCCTCCATGAACTAATTCCTTGCCATGTTTGCTAAGTGAAAGTTGTGAGGAGGGTAGTATCTCAGTTCTTATTTTTCTTAATTCTTTGCCTTGAGTTTTAACCCCTTATAATACATCAAGGAGAGGAAGTTGGGGAAGGTATATTTGTTACTTTTAAAGTCAAATTTAGTATAATTTATTATAGCCAGTTGAGTAATTTGTAAATTCTCAAGAACAAAATGTAGCTCACCTTTATATTTTTGGTAGTGCAACTTAAATTTAAGATACCATGGACCATAAGTTATTATTTTATGAACGTTTTTAAGTGTCACACTTTTTCAACATCACATCTCTAAGTGTGTCATAAGTGTTGCATAATTCTAATCTATCATTTAATTGCTTGTGTTTTATTTGTAATACTCAGGCATATGTTGACATTTGGTACTTATCTTTTCTTTTAGTGAAATAGATACAGTTATTGGTATACATTGTCACCGTCAGTTCTGTAGAGTGGCATAGATTAATGTCTGAAAAAAATCAAGATTGATATATTGCAAGTGTTATTAATTGATAATAAATACTGTTCAAAAGTTAAGGCCTATATTTTAACTTTGTGCTCACCTTTCGATTCAGGCAAAATGAACAGTTCTTACATAAATGAAATTCTAGCCTTCTCTGTATTTTAGTATTTTATTTTCTTAATTAAGCAAATAAGCAAATTTGATTAAGAGTTTGGAATATTTATACCAAAGGGGAAAATTTCAAGGAATATGGCCTAAGAGGCAATAATAACACTGAAGTTGGTATTGGAAAACTAGGCTCATTGGAATGGATTTAGAAATTAGAGGTAAGGAAAATGATTTTATGGAAATTTGAGTAGGATTTAGATATTTTCTTTCCTTATTTTGTTTTCATTACAAAATGGGTAAGGGAAGGGTAAGTAATTGAGGTAGTAGGTTCAAATCTTTTAATTTTTTTGCATGAAAAGGGAAGGGGAAATTGCTATATTACCACAATCTTTGATCATTTTATTTTCTAGCTGCTCAGTTTATTTATTCCCGACGTGACAACCCTTCAGAAGAATACGATTATGAAGGTTTGAAAGAGTCTTCCAATTTCCATTTGAGTCATCAATTAAGTGAAATTGACCAAGGTATAGTAATAAGTACTCTGTTTCTTAAAATGAGTATAATCAGTATACTCAAATATATTAATTTTGTAAATTATTTGTAGTAGTGTTGTATTAATTATTAATTAATGAGTCCTTGTAGCGTTTGGAGGTTGGATAGATGGGTGGGCCTTTCTTGGCCCAGCTGGCACCTGCATCCCCAATGGCCTGGCAGGTCTGTAGGTATCAGGGTAACTGAGGAAATGACCCACAGCAGTCAGATGAAGTTTCAGGAGACATCCAGCTTATTTATACAAGGCCCTAACTGCCATGTGTATATATATCTCATATGGCTTCTAAGCTAAACAGTCTTTTTCTTGCTCCTCTGCATCCATGCTGTCTCTGATCCTCTCTCTCTGCTGCATCTTCTTTGCTGAGGTCCCCTCTCACCCCTCCCACAGACACTTTAATTACCAACCACAGACCCCTTCCAGCTGTGGGAGTGTCTGACCATCCAGGTAAGATTAGCATTTGGCTTTGGGGAGGGGTAACATAATAGTATGCAGCAATCATGGTATAACTGTTATTCAAGAAAAACTTACTTTTATTAATAAATTTTGAGGAATATATTTCATCTTTTGGTTCAAAATTATATAGCTGTTTTTTAGTAACATCTTTAATTGAACTATTTTAATCTTTTTTTTTTTCCCCCCCTTGGGAGACAAACTTGTGATTATATTTGTTCTTTAAAAGATTCTATATTTCATGACTTTAAAAAAGAAGCTTCTATTTTGATAAAATGTATGGTTTCACGGAATTGTCCAAACTCATACTTCTTAAGCATTCTGGGGGTGGGTGGGTCTTAGGACCATAATGTTACAGCAGATAGGGCATAGATACTGAGCATAGAGCCAAAAATAACCCCTGAGAAACACTTACTATAGCCCCCACAGTGTTTTGGATATAATATTTGTAAATTAAGTTTCAAGGTAGTAGAACTTGTATATGTTTTTTTATTTTGTTTTGTTTTTTTGGTTTTGGGGGCAGCACTCAGGGATTACTCCTGGCTCTCTGTTCACACAAATGCTCAAAAAGAGCGATAAAAGCAACAGATTAAGAAAACCATTTTCTTTTACTCAGATCTGAAAATACCTTTGGCTAAAGGATTATAGAGGAGCTAATATATAAGGACCTTACTAATCCTTTATTGGCCCAAGGGATAGTACAGGGGTTTAGATGTTTTCACACTTCTGATCCTGGTTTGTTTTTCATTATTGTAAACTGTTCCTGCCAGGAGTGACCCTGAGCACAGAGGAAGGGGTGATCCCTGAGCACAGAGCTTGGTGTAAGAGCATGGTGGAATGGCCTGAAAACCAAAAAGTATTCCATTGTAATTTAAAGAAAGTGGTATGTTTACTTTGTGAGACAAGAGAGTAGGAGTAGGTTAGAAGGTTAGAAGTATTATACTTGTGTTATTATGCTTCAGTGAGTAATGATTAAGGTATATGAAGTTCATTTATATTTAATGATGAAAGTTAGTCATTCCCACTTGTTTTATGTAAACAATTACACGATAACAATAGTATGACTATAGTTAACCTTTATTAAATACTTTCCTGTCACTATTCAAAATGCTGTTTAGGGATTAATGTATGTAATCTTCAGAGTGACTTAATAGGTAGGCTAGTTATTGTCTTCATTTTGCTGCAGTGGAAATGAGACAGGTTTATTTGGCTGAGGTTCCACCAGCTAGTTCACCTTTAGGATATATGAATTAGGATCATCAAAGACCACACCCTACTTTTTTTTGTGGGGGTGGGGGTTTGGGTCAACCCAGCAGCGCTCAGAGATTACTCCTGGTTCTACACTCTGAAATCGCTCCTGGCAGGCTTAGGGACCATATGGGATGCCAGAATGCGAACCACCATCCTTCTGCATGGAAGGCAAATACCTTACCTCCATGCTATCTCTCTGGTCCCTACTTTTGATGTATGTGTAGAAAACAATTGTGTAACTTAAAGGACATTTAATAGAAACCCGAACTAAGCTAACTGTGTTGAGAACTCTGTTCTAGTTTTAGTTATTCATGTATTATTTTCATGTACTCGGGAATATATTTCTAAGTATAGGTTATTAGCCTAAAATTTATGTTGGACCCACTATCCAAAATTTTTACATTTTTATTAGCTAAAAATTAAGCAAGATTATCAAATGCTTTTTGTTCAAAATAGTAAGACTGTTAGTTAACATGCAAGCATATAAAATGCAATATAAGTGGCATTCTGAGAATTTTTTTTTGTAGTAAGGATTTGAAAACCTAGTTTTACTTGGTTATTGTTAACTTAGTAGTGACATGATATCTTTATGAATTAGAGTTTGCTTCAATGTTTTTTGGTCATAGGGTTAGTGTGAGAATTACAAAAGGTCATGTCTCTCAAATACTGTATGAAAAATAATTGTTAAACAAATTAATATATTTGTCTTTTTATTTTTTGGTTTATAAATATTATTTGGAGTCATAGAGATATAAAACCTCTGTTCCAGTAAAATTTACTTTAGTATTATTGGTAGTTTTTATGACATTATATTGAAAAAAATGTTTTCAAAGAATTTAGACCAATGAATAATTTTAGCAAAATGAATGTTCATTTTTTCATATTTCATATTTGTATCAATTTTATATGGGTTATCTAGTTCATTTTGAAGAGGTATTTTCAGAGGAGCAGTCTACACAAACAGTACTTAGGGAGCCAGGGACTTCTTTTGGCAATTTTATGTCGATGGTAGGGCTTGAGATGTTACTTGGGCCCTGCAGTAACAAGAACCACAAAAGCCACTCTGTTGGTGTTCGGGAGCTTTCAGGGCCAAATCCAGTGTTTACCAGCTTCCAAGGCTATACCAGGCGATGTTTGGAGAACCATGTGATGCTGGGTATTGAATTGACCACAGTTTCATGCATAGTGTATGCTATAATCCCTATAGAAATTATCATCTTTATCTTTTCCCATTTTTCAAGAATTCTAGAAGATGATATTTTGTTGTATGGGGAGAACTAAAGTTAACCTAAAAAAATTAAAAATAGTAATTTAAGACAGACAGGAATTAAATTTGATGATTAGCTGAACTCATTGATACGTTAGAAATAATGCTATCCTGGGGCCAGAAAGGTGGCGCTAGAGGTAAGGCATCTCCTTGCAAGTGCTAGCCTAGGACGAACTTTGGTTCGATCCCTCCCACACCCCCTGCGTCCTATATGGTCCCCTGAGGCCAGGGGTTATTTCTGAATACATAGGCAGGAGTAACCCCTGAGCATCAAATGGGTGTGGCCCAAAAACCAAAAAAAAAAAAAAAATAATAATAATGCCATCCTTACTTCTCCCTTTCTACATATGCATGAAGAAAATCTGCATGTTGATTATTATCAATGACTGGAAATTTATATTAATATATAATATATACTTTCCCAAACATTTATCAATTTTATTTAGTGATAATATGTTTGTGAAACTGAGGTATGTGATTTCTTTTTTTTCTTTTTTTTTTTTTTTTTTTTTTTTGGTTTTTGGGTCAAACCCGGCAGTGCTCAGGGGTTATTCCTAGCTCTCTGCTCAGAAATTGCTCCTGGCAGGCCCGGGGGACCATATGGGATGCCGGAATTAGAACCATTGTCCTTCTGCATGTGAGGCAAAAGCCCTACCTCCATGCTATCTCTCCAGCCCTGTGATTTCTTAATGTTACTCTTATATTGCATGATAAGAATGTTTGGATAAAAACTATAAAATAATGCTTAACAAAGAAAAAAGGAGTACTGAACATCATGCTATTGTTTTAAATTCTTTTTCAGTTTTAAAGGTAGAATAAAATATTGTCATTTATTCTAGCCCGTCTTTATTCTTGCCTTGATCACATGAGAGAGATACTTGGAGATGCTGTGCCAGATGACACATTGATTGAAGCAATTCTGAAGAACAAGTTTGATGTACAGAAGGCCTTGTCAGTGGTTCTAGAAAAAGATAAAGTACAACATTTGAAGGTCAAGAATGAAGAAGCAGTCTCTACAGAAGAGATAGCAAAAGGTATGCTTTTACTTGTTTTATTTGTTTCATGGTTAGATTGCTTAGATTTGTTTGTTGACAGCAAAAATGGGCAGAAAATTTCACATGTAACAGTAATTGTATATTATCAATCGATTTTCTAGTTTGAATTCATGTTTTGGTGGGTATTGGAAACCAGATACCAGGGACTCAAAAACATGTGAGGAATGTACTGTACAACTGAGCTATAGTCTTGACCCTCTAGCTTGATGGATTGTGTGTGTGTGTGTGTGTGTGTGTGTGTGTGTGTGTGTGTGTGTGCGTGCGCCTTTAAATTATTTTTTATTTGTGGTGCCAGGTATTGAACCCAAGGTCTTACTATACTACACTTGTGAAGCAACAGTTATACTTGTTAACCTTCTTTTCCCTGCCCAATTTAAATTATTGCACTAAATATTGTTTTTCTCCCTTTGTTAAATTTTATTTCCTCTATGTTTATTTGTGTAAATAATTAAATACTGGTTAAATGAAATGAGTTTAAAATATTCTTCAAACAAAACCACATAACTTGAACTATCTAGCTCCGCCTCTCAAATAGAGGGGGAAACAAGGGAGGGTACCAGGACCAAACAGACATATGATCACTAGTAGTAAGCTAGACACAGAGGGGACCACTTACTCTAGCAGCCCAGGGGGTGAGGGTGGGGAGAATGGGATGCAGGATGGGAACGGGGGTGGAGGAAGGACAAATTTGGTGATGGAAATTCTCTGGTTTCAACGTCAATATGTACCTAAAATACTACTGTGAAAGATTTGTAAGCCATTATTGTCAAAATAAAAATTATATATAATAAAAAATGATAAATTTTGCTTCTTATTAGTAGGACAGAGAACTTTAAGTTATTGTTTTAAAATTTAAATGGAACAAGAGATGGAAGTAGCTACACATTTATTGTTTTTTTATGCCTATTGCATGTATGAGATTTATTAAAAACATAAGTATCATTTATTGCCTAATTACATATATTGCATTGTATAGCTGAATTCTTAATTTTAAATTAGAATTTTGGATTAGATGGGAATTTAGTCAACCTAAGAAAATTGGTGTGATGGCCATTAATTGATTAATTGATGGACTGATGATTATTTTCTGCTTTAAATCAAAATAAAAACTGGTAGGGTGCTCTTTGATCAACACGAATCGATGTGTAATAGGCTCTGTGTGGGTAAATGCATGTATATGTTTATATATATAGTTTGTCCAATATCACAGCATGACTTCCAGGTATTAGTTTGTTTTCCCATTAATACACTAGAAATAGAAAATAAAGTGATCCTATGTTTTAATCTTTTTCCCCAAGAAGGTTTGAATTTGTGAAATAATCCTGGATATAATTTAAGTATAGTAGAACTGTATATTACAAATGGGTCAGATTTGTAATTTAACTAACTTGGTATTATATTTGAATGTTATTTAACAAAGAATAAAGTCATTTATAAGATGAATAAATGAAGGCACATGTCCTTGATTGATTTTTAGAGCATTGCTTTTATTAAATAATGGTATTAGCAAGTATTATTAGAAGTGATCAAAAGAAACACTTAGTAATGAAGTGCCTCATTTCATGTTTCTTTTTGTTCGCTGTGACTGTTTCCTGTATATGTCAACCTGTGCATCTGAAAATCAATGGCTCTTGTAAGGTAAGGAGTCTTATTATCTTCCTCTGAAATATCAGCTGATAATGTTCAGAGTTCTTGTACCAGACCTGTAAACCTTTTGGATTGTAGTAGCGAGTCCCTTGATATTTCTGGTCCAGTAGCAAAACATCGATATCATAATTCCTCTTTTGTACAAAGTTACCATTTACTCCACAAGAGAAAGAAACTTGACAGACCTAAAAGCGAAAAGAAATTAGAATCATGTAAGTTGACAAAAGGGCTGTCACTGGCTGATCTTACTGAGGACATGCCAAGTTCTTGTAAACATCCATCTTCAGCTAGATCGTCATCTGCAGATAGTCTGGAGGGTCTGCCTGCAAAGAATGTAGATGTTAATTTGGTCAGACCGCATGCCTCTGAATATGTTCCCAAAGATGATTCTATGTTCAAAGGAATACCAGATTTGAAGTCCTTAATGACAAAGAACCCAACACCTAACAACTCTTTCCTGATTCAAAATAACTCACTACCTGACTTGCAGAACATTCCAATACCAAATAGCTTACAACATTTAAACAGTCCTTTGCACTTAAATAGCCCATTGGAAGGTATAATTCTTGATAATGTAAATGCTAGTAAGATGCCTGAAGTTGGAAGTGTTTCTTCAGTTGAACAGAGTGGGAAGAATCGCTTTTCAAAAAACGACAATTTACAGTTTTCCCAGTATGAATGTTCATCCCTAGCTGAACTGTGTCAAGAACACAAAGCAAAAAATCCAGGTCAGTGTTTAACTGATATGGGTACCCAGCCAGCTACCAGTTTCACAGATTTGAGTTTGGGGTCCTTATCCCTGTCACAACTCACAAATCGGTCTCACTCTTCCACTGGAATATCAGAATTAACAGGATCTCTGTCATCTTTGGCATTTCGTAAACCTTCTCCTACAAGAGACCTTGAGAATTTGTCACTCTCCGATTTGATTGCAGGAACCATTGATATAGACAACTCTCAGATTAAGAAAGAATCCCCTAATGTCAGTTTATCTGAAGTCAGTTCTCGAGGAATAGATGCAAATATTGATCTTAGTGTCCTTATAAAAAGCCCAGATTTTATTCCAAAACCTGCAATAGAGCAGTCAGTTGCTTCAACACCAGGAACTAAACTTCTGATTTCAAAGTTAGGGAAAAGTTCCAATTCTGCTGATGATAATAAAAGCAGTAAGAGTTGTCTGACTAGGAAACCACCTTTTCCTTTATCTTGGACCAAGGCCCTTGCTGCTAAACCTTCAGCTTTTGCTTCAACACTGTGTCTTCGTTACCCATTGAAAAGTTGCAAACGACGTACTCTTCACCTTTATAAGACTTTTCTTTATAGCAGACAAGTTCAAGACATAAAGGACAAAGACATCAGTCCTCTTATAGCAATAACACCATTTGACTTCAAATCAGCATCTCCTGATGATATTGTAAAAGCCAATCAAAAGAAAGCTTTTACAAGAGAATAGTAACAAAAGAAAACCTTGATAACTGTTGTAGAACTTTTTATTTTAATTTCAGGTCTTTTTATTATGGGTTTAAGTGATTTATGTGATTTTATATTGTCTTAGGTCAGTTGATAACTATATTGATATGTATTTTTGCACTGAGTTTTTACTTTTAGTGATAATTTGCTTTATTCATGTTAATAATGTATAATGGATATTAAATTTACCAAGTCTATGGAAACTTAATATTGTGAAATCAGACCTCGGATATTTTTGGTTAGAGCATCAACTTTTTTGAGTTTTTTACAGTGAGACTTTTTATAAAATTATTTTGTGCTTTGTTCTTGAAAGAAAAAAACATCACTGAGATTAGTTTGGTGATGAAAATTTTCTTAGGATATGTAGCGTAGTTTTGCTGAGACATAATTAAAGTTTTAAAAGTTAGCGATATTCTTAATTTCATAATTTATCTGAAGGTGAATACTAAGAAACTCTTAAATTCCTCACTTCTAAGAATACTGTTCGGGTTGTGAGACACATTTTGACATAATAAGTGAAAGTACCTTAAAGAATCATGTAAATATTTAAGTTGGGCTACCATACAGATTTTTTTATATATTATCAGAACCATTTGTCTGAAATGCATGCTTTAGAAATAAATATGTAGAAAGTGTTCTCATGATTGCATGGTCTTCGAGTATGCTATTTTATTCAGAGCACTTTTAATGTTTTTTTACACTACTGTAGAGTTGTCCTTTGTGCTACTGCCATCTATGAGAAAATTTCAGCAATGGCTGATCAATTAATAACACTTCTAGTAAAACAAGCATGTAATTGATTCATTCTTTAAATCAGTGATCTTAACTGGCAGAATCCTGGTGAAAGAGATACTAGGGGCTTCAGTCTTTGAGAGCTGACCTTTGGGAATGTTTATTTTTAAGACTGTTCCCACGTGATTCTGTATTGCTATTTTATTTAAGAATAGCTGCCTTTGAGGCAGGAAGGAATGGTGTATCCCATACCCGAACTGGATTGGATCCCCCATCCCATCTCGTCCCCTGACTCTGCCAGGAAACATTTCTGAGCTCAGAGCCAGGAGTAATCCCTGTGCACAGTCAATTGTGGCCCCAAAACTAAACAACAAACAAAAAATGATAATAGCTGCCTCAGTGCATTTTCTTTCTCAACCACTTTTGAGCTCTGACATTTTCAACTTTGTTTCTTTCTTGGGCCCTTCCTACCGGTTCTTCTGCATCCCTCTGCCTCCTCCCAACGTACACACACCTCCCCATCATGTTTCAGTCCAACAGACTGGCCCCTCTAGTTTTGTACTGTGGCTCTCTTAGAACTTCCTGGGCTCATTGTTGGGGAGGGTCATCTGACCCCTGCTTGAGAAATGCCACATTAGAGGGAAAATAATTCGTGAAATGAAAGGAGTTACTAATTCTTAAATTAACATAGAGACAGTTTGAAATTATAATTCATCATTTCTTTTACTCATAGTAGAGAAAATTCCTTATTAGGAATAATGGTTTTTGTATGTTATTATTTTTTAGGAAAATGATATCAAAGGTATCATTATTGAATGCAATAAAATAACTGACCTTTTCCTAGTAAGCAGAATTTTCCTCTGCTAGTTACTTTGCCTGTATACTTGATATATATACATATTTCTTTTGTATTTCAATGTTTTCATTTATTTGAGAATGACATTCCAGTATTTTTAGTTGTCTGATGTTTTTATATATGGTGGTTGGTGGGAAAACTTAAGCTGGTATTTTATTCTCATTGTTCTTGTGACCAAACACTTTCTTGTGATGCCTTTAGGTTTTGTTTTTATTGCATATTTCAGTACAATTAAGTACTGTGCATTCATAGTGAAGCTGAGGAGAGCATATAAATCATGAGTTATATTTTATGATTCATTTGAAAGTTTGAATTATACCAACTGCTGATTTTGGTGTTTCTAGGCTTGAACCTTGATCAAAGATTTTAGTAATTTTGAGCTATTAGTATGACTCATCAACTAGATTTATATCTAGGCAGTCTCCAACCTCGAAGTTTGCTGTATGCTGTGAGTTTGTTTGACATTGATAGTACTTCCTGTTAAATCAAGAACTACACTGAGTGGCTCACTTTGCAGATCAATCCAGTTAATATATTGAAATTGACCAGTGCTACTATATTGCTTTTGTGAGGGAGGTAACAACTAATTTTCGGTAGAAGTACAATATACTTAAATTCCTCTATTTTAAGTCTTTTAGTGTGAACTGGCACTCCCTTTGTTTAGTGATTAGGATTGCAACTATCATTGTTTTGTATGAGAGGTTACTAATGAAGGCAAGAGTCTTTTAAGTAAGTCTTATTTCCCTTGTGGCTGTTGCATTATCGGACATGCACTTGCCCTGTTGACTAAGCAATGCCACATCTATGATACTTCAGGTAGAATTATAAGAAACCATGGCCCCTGCCTCTGCTGCTCTGTCATTGAATTGGCCCATGTTTAAAGGCAAGAGCCTGCTTGTTCGTGGGTACATTCTGTGTGATGATTGTTGCCACCAAGTGCATTTTCTCTGCTAGCTGCCATTTATTGACAGAACTTTGTTCTTGATAGCACACAGTGCTAGGTTTGGCTTATTTTCTAGTACAAATGTAATTATTGCTGCACAATGCCATTTTTATTTTTGCTATGATCAAGCGTATTAATATTTTACTTTGGGAATAGATATGATTGCATTCAAAATGATGTGATGCAAAAGACTTAAAGTTGTCATGTTTTACTCTTTAGAACTCCCCAAGCCTTCCAAAAATGATGTTTATGGATGTTTTGTCCTTTTGAATTCTAAAGAATAGGTCCATTCTTGATTTTGCCTCTTTAATTGTGATGAGGGCTTCACTTCTGTTCAGACTACTTAATTTGTTAACTCTCCCTTTTTGTTTTTTTGGGCCCATCAACTGTGCTCAGGGCTTACTCCTGGCTCTGTGCTCAGAGATCACTTTTGACAGGACTCAGGGACCATATGCTGTGTGTTAGGGATCAAACCCAGGTCAACTGCCATGTAAGCGCCTTACCCTCTGTACTCCTCTGTACTCTTTGGATCCTTAACTTTTCTAATCTGTTTTACCTTTCCTAGAGCAGAACATTCACTTTGACCTCTTTTCCTTTCTTTAGTTTTGAATTCTTTTCCTTGAATTTTTCATCTTTTTTCTTCTAATGTAATTTTTCATAACTGTTCCTATTGTGTTACTATTTAGTGGGAGTTGATGTGACTAATAATCAAACTGAGGATCAAACTAAAATTGCACTCTGTATATGAAAGGAAACATTCCTAAGATACACATAGTTAAGAGGAAAAAATGGAATATTTTATGATTGTGTATAATTTAAATTAACCTTCAGATTGATCTTTCAATCAACTTGTGGCCTGTTGCAACTGAATATGTACACCATGGTATATTGTGGAAAATGATCAGATTCTTTTTTGTGTTCACCTAAATATGTGCTTATAAAATTCTCGTTTTGTATCTTAGAAATTGTTTTCTATTGATCAGTGTATATAAACAGTATGTTTATATAAGTTGACCAGAAAGGGAGGGACTAAAATGTGTTTCTTTTCTGGCTTTATCTCTATTCATATAATTATATAAAGCTCAGTGTATGTTGTGCATTTACTCTAAGATATGTGATTTGTCACATTTGGGGAGTATTGTCAGTTTTGTAAGAGCTTCATTGAGATAAAGTTCTGAGCTTTTCTCAATCCAATGTGAAACATCACAGCTATCCATTAGGAATTTTTATATAAAATTAATGTTTTGCAATGGTACTTTCATAAATTATGCTGAAGTTCTGCTTTATGTTTCTATAAACAAATTAAACTACTGATTGTGAAGAATTTCTTCTAAGGTATATGTCATTTCAAATTCTTTTTTTCTGAAAGATAAATGTTTATATTTTTAGTACTCAGAAATACTACAGTGTAGGCTGTGGTGAATATTGGTAATGTAGTTGCAAAAATGGTAGTGGAAAAATAAAAGAATTAATAAGCATTTATTTTTCATGTAGACATACTTAATTTACATAACTTCTAGGAAGGCATTGTTTGAGTTGCACCAAGATGAACAGAGATTACTCTTACAAAGAGGGATTAGAAACACACTTAACCAAGTGATTACATTTATATACATTACATTCTTCAAAATTGACTGGCATTTTTGCATTCCTAAGTCAAGTTACTTCCACCTTATCTCCAGTTTCATATTTTGGTCAAATCATCTTTCAGTTGTATAAACCAGAAACCTTACTAGTATCATTCTCGATATCTTTTCCTCATACTTAAAACTTCTATTATTTCCTCCTTACGAATAAGTAAAGGCATATGTGTTAATCTAGAGCCAGTCCCTTGTTATTATTTGTGGTAGTCAAAATTTTATCAGGTCACAGAGTAGCATCACTGAACAAGATTATGAACAGTGACAACAAATATGAAAGTTGTCCCTACAGAAATTAGTATTAGTATTGGTAACATGTTTTTTGTCAGCCAATACATATCCGGAGAGATAGCATAGTAGTGGGGCATTTGTCTTGCATGCTGCCGACCCTGGATGGACCCGGAGTTGATTCCTGGCATTCCATATGGTCCCCTGAGCCTACCAGGAGCTATTTCTGAGTGCAGAGCCAGAAGTAACCCCTGAGTGCTGCTGGATCTGGCCCAAAAACCAAAAAAAAAAAAAAAAAAAATCTGTTTAAAGGTATTTCTATTCGGTATATTCTTGGTTCATGAACATTGAACTCACAAACAACAGCACTAACTCTTATGTCTAAGTGAGACTTTTCTAGCTTGAACTGTTTTAAAATTTAAAAATTTTTATATTTAGTCACTGAAGTGGCAAAGTTATTTATGATTGGGTTATGGCATACATTAACATACAGCATTTATTTCAAAGGCATATCATAACTGTCTTTTAGGAATGCAGAATTGCACTGTTAAGACTCCCCTTTGGGGCCATTTTATTCTAGTTATTTTATTTACTTGGGAGGAGTTTACAAGCAGTGCCAGATAGCCTTAGAACCCCACCAGTGATTATCAGCCAACTGGGCCAGTCATTCAGTGCAGTGGCAGAGGATACCATGCTGATCAGGGCCTGCAGTGATTGGGGATCCTCAGGGCTGCATCTGAGGTGCTCAGGATACCTACCGTATGCTGCTGAAAATCTAACCCAGGTGAGATGCTTGCTGAGTGTGCACACAGGTCATTGTATTATCTCTTGGTCTGGGAACCATTTTAAACAGCAAATTTACCAGCAAAGACTGCAATATGGAAAGAAACTGAATCAACTCATCTTACAAAGGACAGTTATTTACGTACAGAAGCAGAAACAAGAAGATGGGGATGTGCATGTTGCGTGAAGACTCAGTTTTTCTCCTGTGTCAGAAGTATTGATCTGGGAGTTCCAAATGATTATTTCTGAAAAGGTGAATATACAGATCTAGAATCTGCAAATAAAGGACATTGGCTGTATGTCATTGAACCCAGTATTCAGTCCTCCTTGCTTCTTTTTTTCTCATAAAGACTATTAAGTTGAAGAGCATTACTGAAATATTTTACTGGTTTCTTGACTTTTTTTTTTTGCTTTTCTTTCACCTCAAACACCGGACATCTACAGAAATTTTTCTAAAATATAACTTTGAATTTTCTTTTCCACAGAATATAAACCACTTAAATTCCTTTTTAACTTTCTTCTTACCCCACACAGACCTGTTCAGGTACTTGAGCCCAACTTTCTACTGCTTCATTAGTGCTTTTCCCATCCCTGTGGCTAATTGCTCATCAGGATATGGCTTATATGCCATTTTATCCCCAAATTTGATAGGAGATTCTTTATACCCCAGATTCATCTTATTTCCTTATTTTAATGATGCCAAGTGAAATCACAACTTTCCCATGTAGGTCTCATAACTATAGTCCTTTGTCCATGTGCATCACCAGCTTAGATAGAGCATGCCTACCTAATACATAAATGCAGGAAAGGATCTAAAGTAAAAATAAGAATCCCACAGTCTTCTTCCATAGAAAAAGTTGCAAATAAATTTTCTTTTACAAATTATTCTAAAAACTTACATATTATATGAATGAAAATATTCAAATGTTTTCACAACTGGGAAAATACTAGTACATTTTTATTGGTATCACTTATCAAGGCATTTGAGATATCTTACTAATATATATATATATAAATCAATCTCATTCTTTTTAAAAGTTGTATTTGTATTCTTTAATATATTTGTATCATTATTTGACAATCCTTGTAAATATTTTGTTGCTACTGCTAATGTTCCCAAGTGCAACATCCCAAATTTTTAGAAATTGAATCACTGACTACAATTATTATATATTTAAACACTTTTCAGTAGACATTGACTCATTGTTCTTGATATTGTTTTCCTTTCTGTTCTATAAATTAATGCGTATCCTAGCCCAGATTTCCACTAATATGGATAATATTCTCTGTTAGTATGTCAATAATTCCCACTTCTAAAAATAGGCAGAAGTCTATGAATAAGACTAACGCCATTTTGCATAATTAGTCTATTCATTTATTTTTCCTGGAGTTGTCTACTCTTGCTTTTGGTTTTTGATTTTGGGGCCACACCCAGGGGGTTCAGAATTTATTCCTGGCTCTGCTCTCAGAGATTACTTCTGAGAGAAACTTGGGTAGGCTCACTGGGGTCCTGGGAACAAGGCAGGTAACCTCTGTACTATATCATTGGCCCCCAGAAACTGTTATTTAGTTTCCATTTTCCTCCTTCTTATCTTATATGACATATCAATTACACATGCATATGTATGTGAAAATACATGCATATTTAAATATACATAATATATAATACATATATTTGATTTTTGGGCCACACCCAGTGACGCTCGGGTTATCTGCTCAGAAATTGCTCCTGGCTTGGGGGGCCATATGGGATGCTTGGGGATGGAACTGCAGTCTGTCCTAGGTTAGCGCATGCAAGGCAAATGCCCTACCGCTTGCACCACTGCCACTGCTTCGACCCCATATATTTAAATATTTAAATGGAAATTATTTCTTTATACTTTGTATAGAAAAATCAAATTTAAGTTTGCCATTCTTAGAAGTTAAATTTTAATATATTCATATGTACTGATCTTTTTGGGGGGGGTTCTGCTTCTTTGACAAGGTAGTGAACAAAAATTGCATTTCTTCTATTATGTTTAATAAATTCATTGTTATTTTTGTTTGGCTCTCCTTAAGTGTGAGCTATTGCTGGGGGCAGTATTGGGTAGGAATCCTTTATCTCCACCAAAGTCTCTCCAGTCTCTCCTTTCTTAGCATTGAATTTATCATTTATCATAATCCATTTGTTAAACATCCTTTCTTCTTTTAGTCTACTTTGAAATGCTGTCTTTGACATATGCTAAATTCTTTTTATCTATTTCTGTTTCACAATTCTGTACTATACCATATTTGTCTTTTTTTATGTCAGTGCCAGATTACTAAAATGGTTAATTCTCTTTGGTTTTTAGCATTTCATAAACCATACTGTCTTCTCATTTTTATAGGTTTTGGGAAGGGTATAAGGGGAGTCTTCCTCAGCTACTGAGCTATCTATCTATCTATCTATCTATCTATCTATCTATCTATCTATCTATCTATCTATCTATCTATCTATCATCTATCTATCTATCTATCTATCTATCTATCTATCTATCTATCTATCTATCTATCTATCTATCTATCTATCTATCATCTATCTATCATCTATCTATCTATCTATCTATCTATCTATCTATCTATCTATCTATCTATCTATCTATCTATCTATCTATCTATCTATCTATCTATCTATCATCTATCTATCTATCTGCTGGTGTTCAGGAGACCATGTAAAGCTGTAAATCAAGTTTGAGGCCTCTGAAAGCCAGTGATGTGCTCCAGCCTATTGGAGGTATCTCTCTGGTTCTACTTTTTTAGTTTTTCTAGGTTATCACACATGAATTCTTAGAGCAGCCAGTTGTAATTTATATTAAATGTCATAAAAAACTTTTGGCCGAAAAATTCATGGTCTTTACTATGTATAGTAAAATGACGTAAATCTTTATGAGGAAGACTCTTTTGTTACATAAATAATTGTAGAGACTCCACGTGCCATAATCTAACCACTGGTGAATGGGTCTGAAACGGGTGCTTCAAGGTTAAGGAAACAAGACAGACATAAAGAAGAAAAGCCTGGGGTCAGGTCTTCCGGCCTCATGGCTGAGTACAAGCTGTCCTCCCCATATTTATTGACCAGATCCAATCCACTGGGGGTGGGTGGGCAGACTAGTTAACAGACAAAATCTATCTAATGCTAATCAAGCTTAGTGGGTCTCTGCTCAAGCTGGGTGGGTAATCACATCTCTAAATGAGTGGGTGAAGGGAAGAGGAAGCTAGGACAAAGTCTCTTGGGGAAAGCAGGGCATGTGTTCTCTGTGTTCAGCTACAGTTAATCTATTCATTTCTTTTTCCTGGAGTAATCTATTCTTGCTTTTGGTTTTCGATTTTTTAATAGCTAAAAGCTTTTGATAATACATTAAACTTGACTTTTGATCACTTTTTATTTGTTTACGACATGGATGACCAATTTTTCATTTTTAATTAAGGTACTATGATTGACAAAGTTGTTCCTAACAGAGTTTGGGGTACACAGTGTTCTTATCCCATACCACCATTAGTGTTCTCTTCCTTTCACCACGTGTCCTTAATTTTAATAGATTCACTAGTGTTGAGCTATTTAATCTTACAATATTGAACATCTAGTCATTTCTAGTCGGCCATACTAGCTTAATATTATATTTGCTGATTTATTTAAGAATCTTCCATGTATTCTTATTTATGGTCTTATTGGACTTGCATTTGCTCTTCTGATGCTTTTATAGACAACTGAGAAAGTCATTTGTTATCCTTAATCTAAAGAATTTGAACTGTTCATGGCAGGCTTAATCTTAGTATTTTTAGGGTAACTAGAAATTTCATTTTCTACAGAAAACTCTTATCCAGATTTTCTGTTACATTTTAAATACTGCTTTTATTTTTTTAAATCTATATCTCTTAACTGGCTTTTTTTCTTAGTATCTAGATTTATTAGCTTGTAATATATTTCTGCCTCCCCAAAAGGTTGATGCCAGGTCAATAATTAGTTTTATTTGGTGTTATTTTTTAGTATGTGAGTTTATCTTGACATAAAATGTTTTCCTTTTTTAATTTACCTGACTGACAGAGCCTGTAATAGATGGCTTTTTAATTCTTTCTCTTAAAAGTTAATTTTAATATTAATAATAATATAACATACAGAAAATCATACAGCAAACACTCCTGTGCCATCATTTAGTTTTATAGAAGGTAACATTGCCCAGCATACACTCTAGATCTTTTCCTTGGCTTTGAGAAATAATTTTAGATTTAAATTCTGCCTCCCCATTTTTCTCATTTGTCTTGAAGCTGATATGTCCTACTTTATTCTCTATTTACTGAGTCTCTACAGTTTCTATGTTTTCTCTGTGTATTTATTGTAACTTATGTGCTCTCTTAGAATTTGTGGGGTTCTTTGAGCACTTTTTCAAAGAGGAAGATAAATAAATGGAGGTGACTGGAATCATCTGGGGGGTTTATAATAGTCCCAGATACAATTGTGGAACATTTTTGTTCACTTAAAAAACAGATTTTCAGGGGAAAACAAAGTAATTATTTTTAAATTTAGGAATAAGACTCTGTTACTGTTATTTTCTGTGTTATTCATAATTTAGATTTTTTTTTCTTTCACTTTAAAGGGACAATTAAAATCCAGGCTTACTTCCTTTTTATTTTTAATGTTTTTTTTATCATGATTAAATTACTAGTTTTCTTGCATTTTTTACAGACTGTGTTGTTGTTCCTTTAATTTTTGAGAACTATTGGGCTTTTTCTGGTGGTCTGATGTGATTGTAGAATGGTTTTTGTAGTCACTTGTTAAGTATACAAATCTCAGCTGAAGAGTTCAAATAGGTTTGTTTCTGTTTGTAAATTTTACAAAGTTAACTCTTCTAAAATCCTTTTTTCCCGGATTGGTTATTGCCTGCAAGAGGTACATTTAAAGTATTTACTTGAATATTTTATTTAATACCTTACAGACTTTGGCCATCCCATTTTGATGTTTTGATACTTTGAATTTTTCATTGAAAGTTGAAGTTGAAATTTGAAATTCCTTTTTGGTTTGTCTTAGGACTTTTATCTTAAATTGTATTTATTTATATAAACTGTATTTGCTGCTTTTTCTAAAATCTTTTAGTTCAACCTTCACTTTTGCTGTGTTGAGTCACTTTTGTTTAGATGAACTTCAGTATTTGTGTATGTTTTGGGTTTGTCAGACTGTCTTTTTTCTTTCTTTTTCTCCTTTTCGATTTTGGGCCACACCCTGCTGTGTTCAGGGTTTACTCCTGGCTCTGCAGGCACTGATCACTCCTGGCAGGCATTGAGGACCTTAAGGCATGCTGGAGATCAAACTCGATTGTGGCTGCATGCAAAGCAAGCATCCTACGTACCGTTATCGCTCTACCCCCCATGTTTTAAAAGTTGGCTTCTCCCCCTACATATGGATTGATATGATTAGATATAACTTCTATTTAAAAATTATACTATGATCTTTAATAATTGTACATATACTGAAACATGCACAGATGCATTAACATTTACTGATAAATGGTGTCTTTTGACTTTGATGTCATATTGAAGTCTTATTTCTTTTTTTTTTTTTTTGTGGTTTTTGGGTCACACCCGGCAGTGCTCAGGGGTTATTTCTGGCTCCACGCTCAGAAATTGCTCCTGGCAGGCACAGAGGACCATATGGGGCGCCGGGATTCGAACTGATGACCTCCTGCATGAAAGGCAAACGCCTTACCTCCATGCTATCTCTCCGGCCCCTGAAGTCTTATTTCTATTATTTGGAGTGGGTAGGGTGCTTGTCTGGCAAGTGGCTGACCTGGGTTCGATTCTAGGCTTTCTGTTCAGTCCCTTAAGCACTACCAGGAGTAATTCCTGAGTGCAAAGCCAGGAGTAACCTCTAAGTGTATGGGTATGGTCCCTCCAAACTACAACAACAACAAATTAAATAAAATTTTTTTCAGCATTTAAAGATATGTATTGGGGCTGAAGAGAGAGCTTGATGGCCTGAGCACTTGTTTTCTGGCCTGGAGACCTGGATTCAGTCCTTGGCAGGCACTGCTTTTGGTCTCTCTTATAGCCAGGCGTGACTCTGAGCACTAATCCTTGAGTAACCTCTGGTATTCCTGTGTGTGACCCCCTCCCCCCAAAACCAAATAAATATATACACAAAAATAAATCTCTTGATATTCGTTGGAAAGTTGAAAACGTCAATACACTTATACTTCTCTATTTCTCATAATATGTTAATATTTTTAGTTTTTAAGTTATGTATATTTTAATAATTTATAATCTAAACTAAACTTACATTAACCAGATGACTTTTAAATAGTTATTTTGTGAGTCCTGGCTTTCAAGATTGTATTCATCAATTTCCCTATATTTGTGTGTGTGCGTGCATGTGTGTGTGTGTGTGTGTGTGTGTGTGTGTGTGCATTGTGCATGCATGCCTTGCTTTGCACTCAAGACTTTTCACTCAAGACTTTGCACTCAAGAATTGCTCCAGGTAGAGGTGGTAGGGATTGAACACTGGTCACTGTGAGCAAGGCAAACACACTAACCACTGTACTATTTTTTCAGCCACTATTCTGGAAATTTTGGCCATTAGTTTTTAAGGCCAAGATTTATAGAATATTTAAATTTTTAATCTGATTTTCAAAGGTTAAATGAACCATAGCCTTTAAAAAAAATGATTTCTTATGATTAGCTGTCAGTCTCTTGTTTTTACTTTAACATCTATTTTGAACTCTCTTTCTTTCCTTCCTCCCCAAATATGCATGTATGAAATACTTTCTAAGCACTGAATATTTGAAAATAATTCTGACCATTGTTTGCACTGCAAATTGGCAAATATTCAGGTTTTTTTTTTTTTTTGGAGAGCTTTGCAGATAGTGCTGTAGTATTTTATTCCTTACCAGCTAATCAGATTCTTTTGCCTCTGATGTGAGTTTATTTATTTATTTATTTATTTGTGGTTTTTGGGTCACACCCAGCAGTGCTCAGGGGTTATTCCTGGCTCCATGCTCAGAAATTGCTCCTGGCAGGCATGGGGGACCATATGGGACACCGGGATTCAAACCGATGACCTTCTGCATGAAAGGCAAACGCCTTACCTCCATGCTATCTCTCCGGCCCCCTGATGTGAGTTTAATTTCTCTAGTAGTTCTCTGTTTTTAACCTGGTTTACTTTTCAACTTTTTCTTTTAAATTTTATCTCCTTGTTCTCTTTACATCCTCTCTTATTCTTCTCCCCCTTTCTGGCCTTTTGACCTGACGCTATCTCTCTGTTTAGGTGGCAATGTTTTTAAAAAACAAATCTTCATTTTTGTTTTGAGGCATTTCTTTGCTGAAGGCTCTTGACTGTATTATATATCTCCATTAAAACTGAAAAACTAGATTGATTTTAGTAATATCTTCCTGTACCAGAGAAGACCATATTGGAACAAAGGTTAAATTACTTACGTGTGATTTCACTTATATTCAGCTTGATTTTCTTATGACGAATAACACAGTAATCTAAAGGAAAATCTGTTTCTCACTTAGAAAAATTTTCTAAATTTTGTACTTTTAGAATTTTTGGAATGAGACTAATAAGATGAAAATTTGTCACTTATAGCAATATATTAACCTTAATTTCTAAAATAAAATTAATATTGATGTTTCTTTGAATGTTCATTTGAATATGTATATTAAATATCAACTGCAAATAAAACTCAGAATGAGTTATTGTATAATTCTGTTACATAACATGATTACATGAGTAAATTACTAATAGTATATATTCAGAATAAAATTGGTATGAATGTTTTAGGTTTTTTTTTTTGTGTGTGTGTGCTTAATTTAGTGAGAAAAGCATTCCCCAAACTACAAATTTAAATAGCACATACCCTTTATTTAAAAATATATGTATATGAATAAATCCAGAGATTAAGGTACATAAAATACTTATGTGTTAAAGGAAATTCCTGATAGAAAAGATCTGTTTTTTATAGTTTAAGTTGTAGCAAAAATGTTTAAGTAATATAATATGAACTTTTTAAAATTAACATTAGCTTTTAGCAATTTAGTTATGCCATTTTACATAAGTGTGAGGAATTTAAAAAGTATTTTATTGATATAATTTTGAATATATTGTTACTTTATAATGTCTTCAATAGTTTATCACTGAGTAGTTTTACTTTCAACAATTAGAAGAATTTTTACTTGCACAGAAAATTTTAGAATTAATTGTCTTCCTGCTTTAACATTATGTGGGCTTTGGAAGGAAGTGGTTATTTCAGTGAAAAATGTAGTTCAGAATGTTCTCAGATACATCTTGAGATTCTCTTTGTATATCCACCTACACTGGAAAAACTGAAACACTAATTGCCTAATTTAAAAATAATTTACTTTATGTTCTCAAAACAGTTTATCTTCTAGTGCTTTAGAAGAATTCATGAATGTTAAATACAGCGTTCTTTCATTTTAAGTACCATTTTAAACCATAAAAGCTATAATCCCATATTTTTGTAGATATTCTATTGCTTCATACTAAGACAGTCAGTGGCTCATTTTTTAGTATATTGTATGTGCTAAGTATGGTTAAGTTCTTCAGTAAGCTTTCAGATAGAGGAAAATAGTAAATAAAATTTTGTTTAGCCAGCATATTTTGCAGGTTTCACTTTTTACCAGGAATTTGTGTCCATCATTGAATACTACGATTTCAGTCTTAGAGAACTTTCTTTAGAATGTTATAGTTGACCTCTCAGGACTCAAATTTGATTTGATAGACACACCAAATATGTGTAACTTGTCTTACATAGAACTTATCTGTTTGTTTTTATTAATTATGATTTAATGTTTCCTTCAAGGAACTGTTACTGTTCTTTCAAGGGATATTTGTGTATATTTGATTATTACCTATCTTTAAGTAACTGAGACTTATAAGATAATTTGCTTTATTCACAAGGGTATTAAAGAGGTAAACTGTAACTCAAACTGAGTTCTTTTGAACTCCCTAACAATCTTTCCATTGTTACATATGACTTGCAATAATTTTTTTGATCTTGTTTTGGGGCTTATACTGGTAATGTTTAGTGGCTACTTCTGGCTTTGCACTCAGGAACTATTACTTTTGGTGGTGTTCAGGGTACCAAATGAGATGTCGGGGGTCAAACCTGGGTCCACTGTGTGGTAGGCCAGTGCCATACCTGCTGTACTATCACTCTGACCCCAACTTGCAATTTTTATATTGTAATATTAAGCTTATTGACTGTTTGCTGACAAGTAGTAAGGATACAGTTAAATCCCTTAATTTTACAACTACTTTGTCATTAATAAAGATATAAAGTATTACTTTAAATTATTTTTTCTATTTGGGATAGTTTTCAAAGACACTTGAAATTCACATATAAAAATAGTCATTAGAGCTAGAACAGTAGTACGTGGATTGACCTTGTACACAGTCGACACAGTTTTGGTCCCTGGTATCCCATATGGTGCCCAAAACATTACCAGGAGTAATTCCTGAGTGCAGAGCCAGGAGTAACCCCTGAGCACCTCTGGGTATGACTCCAAATTCTCTGCCCCCCACCCCCAATTGTCATTAATTTCTAAATCCTTACAAAGCAGGAGTCAAGAAATGGAAGTTCACTCGTAGTTTATTTATTCTTTTTTTTTTTTTTGCTGGAGGTCAGAGTGCTCAGTACTTAACTCCAGTTCTGTGCTTAGTGGTCACTCCTGACAGTCTCAAGGACCATAATGTAGTGCCTAGACTCCAACCCAGTTGATTAAATGCAAGCACCCCAGCTACTAATTTTAAACGACTTTGTCATTGAAAAGCAACAGTGTTTTAGGCTCTTGCCTTGCACACCACCAACCTGATTCCCTGTACCACATATGGCCCTTGAGCTCCACCAGGGGGGAATTCTTGAGTGATGCCAGGGGTTTACTTACCCATCTCCAAAAACCAGCAGTTTTGGTCTGGACTGGAGTACATTCTGTGCCTTGAGAACCTTATGTTCCATCTCACCCCAGAGCCTCCTCGAGCATCCTCTTTGTGAAAGCAAAAGAAAGCTGTGTGTGTGTGTGTGTGTGTGTGTGTGTGTGTGTCCTCTTTGTGAAAGCAAAAAGAAGCTGTGTGTGTGTGTGTATGCGCGTGTGTGTGTGTGTGTGTGTGTACACAACGTACATGTGGCTTTTTGGACCACACCTGACTGCTCAGGGCTTTCTCCTGATTCTGTGCTCTGGGATCATTCCTAGCTGGCTCCAGGTAGTGCCATGATCAAACCAAGTAAACCACTAGCAAGGTAAGTTCCCTACCTGTTACATTATAGCTCTGGTTCATGGTAATATTTTTGAAAACATGCTTAAATAATACAGCTGTTTGCATGAAATTGGAACATTCAGATAGGAAGAAAAAAAGCATGCTTAATTCCATAATTCCAAATTTAAAACTATTATCATCTTTTTGTACTCAAACATAAATCAGAGGCATTTAATATGTTCCAAGTATTGTACTAATTTCTTTTTAACTGTTATCTCAAGTATACAGTCCTCATAAAGCAGGAGTGTTCTATCCTAGGCTTACTATGATACAATCTGAAGCTGAAAAAAGTTTAAACATCTTATCCATTGTCATTAAATTTATAAGTGGTTTCATTCTGAGTAATACAGTTTTGAAAACAAAATTCTCACTTTAATAATTAATTGGTATGTATTTCTACATGTCTAGGATATTGTTCCTTTTTATGAAAAATGAATACATCCTTTTTAACTTTAATTACATGTTACAAACCTGTTTATTATTTACTTTTCAATATTACAGTTCAATTTTACTTTTAAATGTAAAGATACAATGAAAATTTACCATATTGAATTTGTAAACTTTCAGTTCTCAGTTGTTTTGATTAGTCCTGGTGTTGTGCAACCAATCCATAGAACTTTCCTATTTGTAAAGGTGAAACTTTTACTTACTCAACAGTGCTCCATTTTCTCCTCTCCTGCCCTGAGCAACTCCACTTTAGGTCTGTTTTTTTATGCCAGAAAAATACAGGTTTCACAGTATGATACTATTTAAACAGACATAAAGGAATTAAAATGTTTTGCTTTGTAAGCGCCAAAAGAAGCTTCACTAAACTATTGCATCGTTGTGCATCACTCTCCCCCGTCCCTCACTCCCAATTTTTTTTCTTCTTGTTTTGTTTTTGTTTTGGGTTCACACCCATTGACGCTCAGGGGTTACTCCTTCCTGGCTATGTCATGCTCAGAAATCACTCTTGGGTTGGGGGGACCATAAATCCATAAGGGACGCCAGGGGATGGATCGAACCACAGTCAGTCCTAAGCTAGCGCTTGCAAGTCAATGCCTTACCTCTAGCCCCACCGCTCCGACCCCCACCCCCACCCCATTTTATAGAACAGTTCTAGAGTAATGGTGCTGAATAGATGGTTTGAGGACATTGCTAAGGCACTTAGTACAAATTGTGACATTATCACTTGGAAAGATGGTGCTAATTTATTACTTTTTTATGATAGCATTCAGGGCTATTTTACAAGGGACAAATTACTCTTGGTAGTTTTTGTATTTTTATTGACTTTTCATTCCCTACTTGTGTGGATGAGTGAAAGGTTTGTGAAGCATTGGGGAGACTTTATTGTGATAACTCTGATAAATAAGTCTGTTTTCTTAGTAAAAAATCAGTGTAATAGTGCTTCTTGATGTTAAATGAAATATATTAAGCTGTTAAGATAGTTTTAACATAATGTAAGCATACTAAATTTGAACTCTCTAGATCATCAACTTCTCAAATATGCATTTTTTTAATTTGCTCAGATTTTTTAGAAAAAGTTAAGACTAAGTGAAATTCCATAGGGCTTAATGGCCAGGGACATTGATATGATTGAAGAGTTCTGATGTATAAATTACTTAGGAGAAGAGCAGGAGAGATAATACAGTGGTAGGTTGCGTTCCTTGCAGGCAGCTGAACGAAATTTAGTCCTCAGCATCCCAGGGTTCCCTGAGCTACTCCAGGATGGCTCCTTAGTAGAGCAAGGCAGTAACCCCTCAGCACAGCCAATTGTGCTCCCCCCCAAAAAAGATAATATTTCTTTCCTGTATTTGTTTTATAGGCCTTTTGCTCCATTTCTGGCTTAATAATATTCTTCTTATAATAATAATAAATGAAGATATTTGAAGATAAATGTAAGTGGCTTTGTTTTTTGGTTTTTGAGCCACACCCAGTGACACTCAGTGGTTACTCCTGCCTGTGTGCTCAGAAAGCACTCCTGATTTGGGGACCATATGGGGCATCAGAGATCAAACCTAGGTCCGTCCTGGGTCAGCTGCATAAAAGGCAAGCGACCTAGTGCTGTGCTGCCACTCCGGCCCCTTAAGTAGCTGTTTTTTTGTTTGGTTTGGTTTGGTTTGGTTTGGTTTTTGGGCCACACCCGGTGACGCTCAGGGATTATTCCTGGCTATGCGCTCAGAAGTCGCTCCTGGCTTGGGGGATCAAACCGCGGTGCGTTCAATGCTAGCGCAGGCAAGGCGGCACCTTACCTCTAGCGCCACCACGCCGGCCCCTGTAAGTGGCTTTTTTTTTTAAAGGAAACTTGTTAGTTACCTATACCTTTCAAGTTACTTTTATAAAGGATATATTGCTAGTTTTCCTTTGGTAGTGGAGGCAGTGTTGGACCATACCCAGCAGTATTCAAAGCTTAATCCTGGCTCTACACTGAGGTTTCTGCAGTATTGTATACATAATGTTAAGAGTTTGAGCCATCACACTGGATAATAAAATTCTTGACAATTCCAGATAATTAAGGTCTGAAATTTACAACACAGCAAATAGCGATCTGTATTGTAGCATATCCATGTAAAAAGTGTCTTATTCATACCCAGAATTGGGTTCTTTGTCATTTTTCCACAGCATACGGGTTAGTATGTGGTACATATAAAACTTGATTGTCAGCGTCTGGACTGATAGCATAGCTAGCAGGTAGGGTGTTTGCCTTGCACACAGTGGATGTGGGTTTGTACCCTGGCATTCCATTAAGCAAACAAGTCAACCTTGATTTTCAACTGTAGTAATTGATGGTGACTTTATCAAAGTTTGGTGGGCAAGGATGTCTTACTGTTTTTGGCTTTGGGCCACATCAGTGGTACTCAGGACTTACTTCTGGCTCAGGGAACACTTCTGACAGTACTGTAGAGATCATCTGTGTCAGGAATCATAACTGTGTAAGGCAGGTCCCCTACTTGCTATATTGTTGCTTCAACCTGGTACTTCAACCTGGGTACTCTATGAACTGAATATCCCTCACTGCTTAGAGAAGATATTACTTTCCCCTATATATTAAGTTACATGATTTTATTAGGTATTTGGATAATATTTGATAACTTAAATTTTATGTAATATCTTAAATTTTATGTGTATGTACCACATATGTGGTATGTACCACACATTAGACTGGATGTTGTGGGGAAATGTTAAAATGTATTCATTGGTTAGTTGTATAGTAGTAAGAAGGCACATATTTTACATGGATATTTCACGTTACAGCCTGATTACTATTTGCTATATGTTATTAACTTCAGGTCTTCATTGTTCAGGAATTGCTAAAAATTTGTTTATCCAGTGTGATTCCAAATTGATAGTTTTATGCTATACTACATGCTTTAGAACCTAAAAATCTCATTCCCTACCCACAGTCAGTGTAAAAAAGGGTAATACCATGTATTTTGTTATTAGATTAAAAATATAACTAGTCTTCTAGTTTCAAGTGGTAGACAAAAAGTTCACCTTTGTTAAGCAGAGAATGATTTAAAACATGAGACTATGAATATGCATTTTTAGATTTTGACATGAATATATTGAATCAAATGTTTTTACAATAGGATTTTATACCATCAAAGAGAAACATCTCACATAAAAACAATAAATATATACTTGCATATTCTACAATGGAATATTGCACATCTGTAATAATTTTTATATATGTGTGTGATTAACTCCATAATCTTCAAGTTGGCAAAAGAATTAAAAGTCACTTGCTATGTGATACCATTTTAAATTAATTGTTTTTAGAAGTCTCTGGTTAGAGATTATTGAGCATTAACTTCACTAAAAATCACAAAATCATAATCTGGTCAAAAACATAACACTTTCTATATCTATGTAACCCTACAGCAGCAGATAGATAACACAGTGCAAAATTTACATTTAAAAAAGCCTTTTAAAAGGATCACTATGACAGTAATAGTTGGGATTAATTACTGTGGACAAAAACTGGGAATTAAAAGGAAATAAAATTATATGTATGATACTCCTTCAGTAACAGTATTGTAGACCAGTGTTTTTCAACCTTTTTGTGCAAAGGCACACTTTTTTTTGTGGAAAAAAAAATCACGAGGCACACCACCATTAGAAAATGTTAAAAGAATTTAATTCTGTGCCTATATTGACTATATATAAAGTAATTCTCTTGATAGAAATCAAACACAAATTATTTTATAATTATTATGAAACAATCTATTGATCTATTTGTGAGCTGAAGCCACAAGTTATGGGTGAAATTGGAATTTTTCCCATGGCACACCAGACAATATCTAACAGCATGTGCTGCGGTACAGTGGTTGAAAAATGGTGTTGTACACTATAGTGCCTAAAAGCATAAGGGGAGGGTTGGGAGGGAGGGAGGGAGGGAGGGAGGGAGGGAGGGAGGGAGGGAGGGAGAGAGGGAGAGAGAGAGAGAGAGAGAGAGAGAGAGAGAGAGAGAGAGAGAGAGAGAGAGAGAGAGAGAGAGAGAGAGAGAGAGAGAGAGAGAGAGAGAAAGAGAGAGGAGAGGAGAGGAGAGGAGAGGAAGAGACAGAAAACAAGGAAGGAAAAAGGAAGGAGGGAGGGAGGAAGGAAGGAAGGAAGGAAGGAAGGAAGGAAGGAAGGAAGGAAGGAAGGAAGGAAGGAAGGAAGGAAGGAAGGAAGGAAGGAAGGACAGACGGACACTGGTCAAGGGATGGGTGCTGGAACATTATATACTTGAAACTAAACTCGACCACTTTTTATTTCTGTATTCTTTTGTTTTAATAAAAAGCAGTCTGGCATAAAGCAAATGAAGATGAGTAGGAAGTTGGTGAAGGACATGGACATTGATGAAGGGATTGGTGTTGAAATACTGTATCCCTGAAACCCAATCATGAATAACTAATTTCATATGGCTATATAAAAATAAAATTTAAGAAAAATTAAAAATAAGTTATTCAGTACGTCTTATCAGATTCCTATTTATTTATCTATCTATTTATTTGAGTCATACCCTGAGTTGTTCAGAGATTAGTCTTGGCTTCAAGTTTAGGAATCACTCCTGGCAGACTCGGGGGACTATATGGGATGCTGGGATCTAACTTGGGTTGACTGCATGCAAGGAGGCAAATGCTCTCCCTCTGTACTATCACTCTGGCCTCCTTGGTTTTGGTTTTTGGACCACACTTAGTGATGATCAGGAATTATTCTGCACCCAGGAATTGCTCCTGGCAGTACTCAGAATCGTGTGGGATGCCAGGGATTGATAACAGGTCAGCCATGTGCAAGTGCCCACTTTACTATTGCTCCAGCCTCTCTTTTGCTCAACTACAGCCATAACATTTGTGACCTCTTGAAAAATTCTCTTGGGGCCGGGTAGGTGGCGCTGGAGGTAAGGTGTCTGCCTTGCAAGCGCTAGCCAAGGAAGGACCGCGGTTCGATCCCCCGGCGTCCCATATGGTCCCCCCAAGCCAGGGGCGATTTCTGAGCACATAGCCAGGAGTAACCCCTGAGCGTCAAACGGGTGTGGCCCAAAAACCAAAAAAAAAAAAAAAAGAAAAGAAAAATTCTCTTAATTTCTTTGTATTTCAATTTTGACATCTACATGTCCAGTGAAAGTCCCTTGAAAACAGGAGTTACTGCTCATTTTTGTGACTCATGCCAAGAACATGTATTAGTTTGAAGAACTCTGAAGAATCAAGATAGAATCTAAGTAACATTTCCAAAGGTATGTTCTTTAGTGGAAACCCATCTATCTAGGAAAGAATTCTATGAACTGCTCTCATTCTGCACTTAATGAAAGGTCCATCTGAGAAGATCAGGAAGCTGACTTCAATTTGTTCCCTTGAGTGTATTCTTCATTTGATAGTGACATACTCATTCTATGTTAGAGAGCCTGAGTCTTTTTTTTTTTTAATTTTCTTACATAGATTATTCAGACATTGGATGTTTCTAATTTTACCTTGTATTATCTTAGATGTCACTTTATTGTCAACATTCTTAGTCCAGTGCATAGAATTTCTTAACAATATTGAGACAACAAACTTCTAACTGCTCTACCTTTAATCTTGTTTGAATTCGAATTCAGGAATCAATCCATCCTCCCTCCCTCCCTCCCACCTTCCCTTCCTCCCTCCCTCCTTCCCTTTCTCCCTTCTTACCTCCCTCCCTCCTTCCCTTTCTCCCTTCTTACCTCCCTCCCTCCTTCCCTTCCTCCCTCCCTCCCCTTCCTCCCTCCCCTTCCTCCCTCTCCTTCCTCCCTCCCCTTCCTTCCTCCCCTTCCTTCCTTCCTTCCTTCCTTCCTTCCTTCCTTCCTTCCTTCCTTCCTTCCTTCCTTCCTTCCTTCCTTCCTTCCTTTTCCTTCCTTCCTCCCTTCCTCCCTTCCTTCATTCCTCCCTCCTTTCATCTGATAGGACACTCCAATATTTAGTCTAAATTAGCAGCTCTGGGTTTTAAAATGGCAAGTGACAAATCAGGTGCCAAGTACAAGTGACATGAGTAATTGAATTGTCTGTATTATTTATCTTATTATATTTTTGGGCTACACCTGGCAATTCTCAGGGTTTATTCTTGGTGCTACTCAGGAATCATTCGTTGTGGTACTCTAGGGTCCATATGGGGTGCCAAGGATCAAACCCAGGTTAGACATGTGCAAAGCAAGTACCCTACCCACTGTGATATCTCTCTAGCCTCTAACTGAATTAACTTTATCATTGTCTGAGCACTTAATATCTCTTTCCATAATATTCCAATCATGCTCTTCTACTGGAAGTTTTAAATATTGTTTCAAGTTGCCCTTAACTTACTGTCATATAACTGACATTTTCTTTCCCATCATGATTTATTATGTGATTTCCAAAGGGTAATTGTAGGTTTCTTGGTATTAAATAAGGAAAAGGAAGTTGATATTTGGATATTTTAGACACTAGAGACTGTTGTTTTCTATTTGTGGTGTGAAGCATGTATTACTTTATATATGCTTGTTCTAACACATGTATTAACTTGTCTAAATTATATCCCTATTAGGTAGATTCTATTATCATTGTTTAGGTGAGGAAACAATAGGTCAGAGAATATCATTCAATTGAACCCACATAGCTATTAAAGTGGTAGAGCCTGGCTTCCATCTGTGCTATCTGGCAGCTGACCATGTCTTACGTATTTGACCAGATTTTAAGTGACTGGCAAAATAGAGAACATGAAGTGGTTATTGAGGCTATCAAGAGGGAGTGTGAAGGTATGCATGGAAATTCACATATATTCTATTGCCAGTAACACTGAAGGAACAATTCTATCATTCTACATCACAGGCTGATAGTAAACCTTTCTAAAATGAGTCCAGGAGTATTTAATCATAAAACTTTGGAACTGACCTCTGTAATTCTCAATCTCCAGAAGCTTTTGCTTCCTTGTATTCATATGTTAATGGAAATAAGGACAGTTTTTCATGAGCATGAGCATACCAAGAATCATGGCTATGGATGTAAGAAATGGATTTTTGCCAGAAATTCTCAGTTTGTTAAGGGAACAGCAAGAAAGAGAGAGAACTTGAAAGGTAAATTGGGATCGTGTTTCCAAGGACTGTGCGAAAGTAGGTTTAGTAGGGGCTGGGGAGCTTAGAAAACCACTGAATATATTTTAGCTGGTGAGAGGTGATAAAAACATAGTATGATTACTAAGATGTGGTTTGGTAAGAAAGAGATCGAAAGCAGAAGTGCCATAACTATGCAATCATCAAACAAGCTGTTATAGGTAACTCGGAAGACAAGTTCAAATCTGAGAAGTGTTTTAGAGGGAAAAGTTAGTAGAATTCATTTATATGTATAGAGGTTTGTAAAAAAGGGGAACCAGAAATAAAGGACAGCAGTTTCAGGCTTCTCATTGTATTGGGGAGAATGGATATGTCTCCTTCCGATATGCTTTGTATGTAGGGTGTTCAATGCATATTTCTTTTACTTCTACTCTTTTAAAGTATTAGTCTCATATGCAGGTTTGCCCCTCGGGGAGGGGGGAAGCCTTCAGCTATTTGGGGAGATGTTTTGGGATACTATTAGACATCTGGTATTGGCAAAGTCACCTCCTCCTGAGTCCCCATAGCAAGTGTCTTTAACAAAATGTCAATATTGTCAAAGTTAGTGAATCCTGCTTAGAAATTCTGGTAAATGAAGGTTAGATTTTTCTATATAGAAAATTTTGTTAGCAAAAATGGTACCTTTTCAATTTCTTTTTTGTTTTATCTCATTTCTTTAGAAAATTATTAACTCTGGAAAATCTAGCAGTTCTTTTGTTTAATTCAGCATCTTAAAAAGGAATACATGATGTACATTGTATTGAATACTTAGACCACAGAGACCGATTCAAAAAGAGGTAGTTGTTGATGACAAGGAGCCTCCAAAAGAAGATGGGTACTTAGACACACTCATGCACATACACACACACGCTTGTTACAGTCCAGAAAAGGTCTGTGCTTAACAAAATACAAAGCCAATACATGAATTGTATTTTTACTAGGACATTCTGAATATTTTGCCACTGACCATGTGAACTTCATTTCCAATGTTTCACAACAGCTTTTCAGAGCCTTTTTCTCAGTGATACATTATATTCAGCATCATTGATAGAGTGGTAATATGGTACACAGATTCTAAATATATTGGCAAATAGTATTTTAAAATAAATAGTTTAATTGAATTATCATGACAATTACAATGTTACAGAGTTGTTTATGATTGATTTTTCAGTCATGCAGTATCCTCTCTTAACCAAAATGTTATTAGTCTAAAGCTTTCCTTTTTTGTTTATTAGTTTTACCTCCTACTAAGAGTTTTTTTATGGGATGGCGGAGGTGAGTGGGATTTCTCAAGAGGTGCTTAAGAGTCTCAAATATTCCATCAGCAATTTTTGATCAATGGGCTTATGTTTCATGCAAGGGCTGAAGAGGTGATACTACTTTTCAGGCCATGTGTAGCCAAGGGATATGTGGTACCATTGGGACATCCCAATGCTGCTACGGGCCTCCAGAGCACACCCTGGGAGTGTTTTGGGGACCAGGAGGTGACAAAATAGAACTGCGGTTCTGTCTACCAATTTTTCCCAGCCCCAATTCTTTTCTTCTGTATTTCACTATAAGCTAAATCAGCATAAGATTCATTCATCTTGCAAATGACAGATTTCATCTTTACATGACTTTAGGTGTAGATCCTATTGTAGGAGTTTCAATTTTTTGAGGACTCAACATACTCTTTCATAGTTAATGCGCCCAGTTTATATATGTAACACCATTACATGAAGGTTCTTTTTCCTCATCCGTGTCAACACTATTATTTCTTTTTTTTTTTTTTTCTTTTTTTGGATTTTGGGCCACACCCAGTGATGCTCAGAGGTTACTCCTGGCTATGCGCTCAGAAATTACTCCTGGCTTGGAGGATCATATGGGATTCCAGGGATTGAACTGCGGTCCACCTTGGGTCAGCCACGTGCCAGGCAAATGCCCTACCATTGCACCATTGCTCCAGCCCCAACACTATTATTTCTGATACCTGTTTTAACCATTGTAAGGTGAAATCATGTGGCTTTGGTGTATCTTGCCCTAGTGATTGGTGATAAAGAATATTTTACGTGTATCTATTGGTTATCTGTGCGACTTTGGTGAAGAGCCTGTTTGGGTCTTTTCTCCCATTTCTGAATCTGGTTTTATTTTTTTTTATTGACATATCTGTTTCAGGTATTGATCATTTAATACATGGTTTCTAACTACTTTTTTTCTACTCACTGCCTAAATGATTTTAAGGTTACTTCTTTTGCTGTGTGATAATGTTTGAGTTTGATGTAGTACCAGCTAGTTTATCTTGCAATTTCCTTGCTGTTGCTGATCAGTTCACACACATTTGGGCTTGTGGTAAATGGCTTTGACTATATTTTTGACTATAGTGAGGAAGTTTCCTTCAATTCCCATCTTGTTGGGAGTTTGTATCATGAATGTGTTCTCAGTCTTGTAAAGTGCTTCTTCTGCACCTATTTCTTTGATCAGAGGACTTTTATTTTTTTTATTGACATGGTCTATGTTGATTGACTTGTGCATGTTAAACCATCCTTGCATTTCTGGAATACATTTTACTTTGTCATGATGTGTGACCTTTTTGATGAATTGCTGGCTGTATTTGCTAGTATTTTGTTTTGGATCTTTGCATTTTTGTTCAAGGATATTAGCCTGTAATTCTCTGTCTCTCCTCTCAGTCTCTGGTGGTGTCTGTCTCCTTTTGGTATTAGAGTGATGTTAATGTTGTAGAAACTTTTGGGAGTGTTTCTGTTTCTTTTATTTTCTGGAAGAGCCTGGAAAGTATTGGTAGTAGGCCCTCTTTAAACGTGAAAGAATTCAATACTGAATCTGTCTGGCCTGGGTTCCTGTTTTTGGGAAGCCTTTTGTTTACCTTTTGAATTTTCTCAATAGTGCTAGGTATGTTCAGGTAATCCACATCATCTTGTTTCAGGCTTGGAAAGACAGAGAAGCTCCAGATTTTATTCATTTCTTCTATATTTTCTCATTTTGTGGCATAAAGATTCTCAAAATAATTTCCAATTCCCCTTTGAATGTCTATATTTTCTATTGTGACATCCCCTTTCATTTCTGTGTCAGTTTTTAATGTTGCTTCTCCTTGTGAGCCTGCAATTGGTTTATCAATTTTTTATTGTTTCAAGAAACCATCTCTTGCTTTCATTGATATTTTGGATTGCTTTTTTGGATTTGCAGTTTGTACTTAGTGTTCTAATTTTATTATTTTCTTCCTCCTGCCTGCTTTTGGCTGATTACGTTTGTCATTTTCCAAATTCTTAAACAGTGCTTTTAGTTATTTGTATAGGCTATTTCTTCTTTCCTTATAAATGCTGTAACTTTTCCTTTAAATACTCTTTTGCTGGGTCCCACAAATTTTGATAGTTCTTGACTTTTTTCTCATTTGTAGTCAGTACCTTAGACTTCCTCTTTGATTTCTTCTATAACCCACAAGTTGTTTGGTAGTGTTTAATTTCCAGATGCTAAAGTTATATTTTTGTTTTTGTTTGTAATTCACTAGTTTTCAATATTTCATGGTCTAATAATTTATATAAAATTTTTATATACTTGAATTTATGGAGGATATTTTCTGTCTTAGTCTGTGGTCTATTTTGGAGAATATCTATGTGCCTTGGAATGATTCTTCAACTTTTGAGGGATGCAATGCCCTATATTTATCTACTAATCTACTCTTCCATTTCTTTGGGCAAAGCCAATATATTCTTGTTGAGTTTTAGCTTGGTTAATATATCAAGAGGTAATAGAGCAATGTTGAAGTCTTTGGCTACAATTGTTGTAGTATTAATGTCTTTTTCAAGTTAATTAAAATTATTTTAAATTAATATGGCCACCACAGCCATTTTAATGTAGTTATTTGCTTGAAGGATTTTCTTCCAACTTTTCACTTTGAGTCTGAGTTTGCTCTGATTATTTATTTGGATGTGTTTTTAGCAGGCTGCAAAACCTCGGATTCAATTTTCTGATCCATTTTGCCACCCTGTTTCTCTTAATTGATGCATTTAGTCCACTGAAATTGAGTAATTGTTGTCATGGGATTTTGTACCTTTTTGTAGATGTTTATCATATTAGTGGGGTTTGTTTGTCTTGTGGGATACTTTAATATCCCTTTAGTTCTTTTTTCCCCCTTTTCTCTGAATAATATCTTTATTTGAACACCATGATTACAAACATGTTTGTAGTTGGGTTTCACTCATAAAAAGAACACCGTCCTTCACCAGGGCAACATTCCCACCACCACATCCCATCACCATTTCACTTCTCCCCCAGGCCCTGCCTGTATTTGAGACAGGAATTCAATTTCTCTCACTCACTACCATTGTCATGATAGCTGTTAGTGATATTTCTCTAACTGCTTCATGATTCTTTGTGGTGAGCTTCATACCATGAGCCGGTCCTTCTGGCCCTCATCTCTATTGTCTCTGGGCATTATTAAAATAATGTTTTTTATTTTTCTTAAAACCCATAGATGAGGGCTGGAGAGATAGCATGGAGGTAGGGCATTTGCCTTGCATGCAGAAGTATGTTGGTTCGAACCCCGGCATCCTATATGGTTCCCTGAGCCTGCCAGGAGCGATTTCTGAGCATAGAGCCAGGAGTAACCTCTGAGCGATGCTGGGTGTGACCCCAAACCAAAAAAAACAAAAAACAAAAAACAAAGAACAAAGAAAAACCCATAGATGCGTGGTTTTTTTCCCACTCCATCTGACTACTCTCCATCTGACTTATTTCACTCAGCATAATAGTTTCCATGTACATCCATGTATAGGAAAATGTCATGACTTAATCTTTCCTGATGGCTGCATAATATCCTGTTGTGTATAGGTACCACAGTTTCTTTAGCCATTCATCTGTTGAAGGGCATCTTGGTTGTTTCCAGATTCGGGCTATTGTAAATCGTCTGCAATGAATATGGGTGTGCAGAAGGCTAGGGTTTATCCCTAGGAGTGGTATAGCTGGATCATATGGGAGCTTAATTTCCAGTTTTTGGAGGACTTTCCATATCCTTTTCCATGAAGACTGGACTAGACGACATTCCCACCAGCAGTGAATGAGAGTTCCTTTCTTTTCATATCCCCGCTAACATTGATTGCTCTTGTTCTTTGTGACGTGTGCCAGTCTCTGTGTTGTGAGATGTGTCCTCATTGTTTTGATTTGCATTTCCCTGATGATTAGTAATATGGAGCACTTTTTCATGTGTCTTTTGGCCATTTTTATTTCTTCTGTGAGAACACAGATGCAAAGATCCTCAACAAAATCCTGGCAAATAGGATCCAACGCCTCCTCAAGAAGGTCATAACACAAAGACCAACTAGGTTTCAGGAATGCAAGGATGGTTTAACATGTAAATTAATCAATATAATATACCATATCAACAAAAAGAAAACTAAAAACCACATGAAAATATCAATAGATGCAGAGAAAGCATTCAATAAGGTCCAACACCCATTCTTGATAAAAACTCATATCAAGATGGGAATTGAAGGAACTTTTCTCAGTATAGTCAAAGCCATCTAACACAAGCCAATAGCAAATACTATTCTCAGTGGAGAGAAACTAAAAGCCTTTCCTCTAAAATCTGGGACAAGACATGGCTGCCCTTTCTCACCTCTCCTATTCAACATAGTGTTGGAAGTTCTTGTCATAGCGATTAGGCAAGAAAAAGATATCAAGGGCATTTAGATAGAAAAGGAAGAAGTCAAGCTCTCACTGTTTGCAGATGGCATGCTACTATATCTAGAAAACCCTAAAGCAGGGATCTCAAACTCGCGACCTGCGGGCTGTTTGCGGCCCTCCGTACAACATTTTGTGGCCCTGCCCTAGAGGAATCTTGTTTTGTTTTGTTTTAGTTGTTTTAGTAAGCCAATGTTCATGGCTTACTACTGAGTTTGCACTCAAGGATAATCCTGACTTTGCCTCCTGTGGCCCCCAGGTAAATTGAGTTTGAGACTCCTGCCCTAAAGACTACCAGAAAGCTTCCTGAAACAATAGATTCATATAGCAAAGTGGCAGGCTACAAAATTAACACGCAAAAATTAATGGCCTTCTTATGCACCAGTGCTTCTCAAATAATGGGGCGCGCCCCCCTGGGGGGCGTGAGGCTCCCTAAAGGGGAGCAAACACTGCAAACACTGTCATAACAAGCTAATCCCCATGTTTATGCCTCTGTTTCTGGAGTTGAGAGTTGCTGTGTCTTGCTTCAAGCCCCACTTCGAAAGCTATGTATTGCAAAACGTGCTCATTGTAGGCATTAATCTAGACATCATCTCTGATTTAAAAAATCAGCTCAAATTTATGATATATTTTTGTTTTACAGGTTAAACTTTCTTTTAATAAAGATACTATTTACAGTCATGCGGGGGGGGGGTCACAAAATGTTTTCTTCTTCCTAGCGGAGCATGACAGAAAATAATTGAGAAGCACTGTTACACATCAGTAATGGTAGAGAAGAAATCGACATTAAAAAACAGTCCCATTCTCGTTAATGTCACACAAACTCAAATATCTTGGAGTCAACTAAAGAGGTGAGGAACCTATACAAAGAAAACTACTAAACACTGCTCCAAGAAATAAAAGAGGCCCCAAGGAAATGGAGACACATACCCTGCTCATGGATTAAGAGGATTAACATAATTAAAATGGCAATACGCCCCAAAGATTGTACAGATTTAATGCATTCCTCCTAAAGATATCCATGATATTCTTCAAAGAAGTGATCAAACATTCCTGAAATTTATTTGGAACAATAAACACTCATGAATAGCTAGAGCAACCCTTAGGAAAAAGAATATGGGAGACATCACTTTCCCCAACTCCAAGTTTTTTAAAATTGAAGACTCACTATTCCCATGGAGGCAATAATAGGGGGGTTAGTTTTCTTCTACAAGATGTTTACCAAATTTTTGAAATATTGCATCATGGGTTTGAGGTCTTATATAAAGGAATTATCAGAAATGAAAAGTAATTAACATCAGAGGTGCTAGCATATAGTGTGCTATTTTATTTGGATGTTTTTTTATAATGTGTCTACTATAAAAGTGTCAAAATTATAGTACTAGTATTTTAGTATATTAAATATTTAAGTGGCTCAAGATATTTTTTTATATGAGTGGCTAGGAGATATTAAAATGTATCTTCTTCACGAGTTTGAGGATTTATCTGTACCCTTAAGACATTTTTTTAAGTTAATTTATTTTCGTTTTTTTTGGGGGTTACACCCGGCAGCACTCAGGGATTACTCCTGGCTCTACACTCAGAAATTGCTCCTGCCAGGCTCGGGGGCCCATATGGTGTGCTGGGATTAGAACCAACATCCTGATGCGAAGCAAGTGCTCTACCTCCATGACATGCTCTACCTCTTAGGACATTTATTTTTATGGAACTTCTTACCAACATTTTTATGAACCCACGATGCTGTTAAATTGACATATAAAACCCTTCATGTTACTTTTATTTTTTCTTGTTCCCTTAGCTTGTTTCCTCTCCACCCAGCTTACCCATCCTTATCTACTCTTACACACAAAGTCATAATGCTCTCAGTTCCTTCTTCCTTGCTTTCCTCTCTCCTTTCAATCTTCGCTGTCATTCTGAAAACTTCTCTTATATGAATAGTACAAGTCCCCTGTAAAACTGCTTTCTTCATATTTTTCCTACTTGCCTTCATTTGAAGCCAACTTTTTCCAACATATTTTATTCCTCCATTCTTTTGTTCCCCTTTATTATTATTATTTTTGTTTGCTTTATTTCATTGGGGGCACACACCTAGTTGTGCTCAGGATTTAACTCCTGGCTTGCACTCAGGGATCACTCCTGGAGTTGCTCTGGGATGGTTCTGGTAATTGAACTAGGATCAGTTTTGTGAAGGGCAAGCACCTTACTTGATAAACTCTCTCCAGCTCCTTTTCCTGTTCCTTTTTAAATTGCTACTCTTGAAATTTTGTCATTTGCTTCTGGGCCTTTTGGTAGTTCTCACTGCTACTAACTATGAAGTAAATGCCAAGTCACTTGCTTATTCATTAAGTGTTGGCAACTGCCTTACAGTTTAACCCAAGGTAAGGTCTTTATGATCATATGTTTTGTTGTGTAAAAGCATCAATAAGCCCAACCCTCATCTTTCAGTTCCTTAACTATCTGTTGCCAATGACTGTCAGTATGTCCTTCTCCCCTCCATTTTTGGGTCACACCTGGCCGGGCTCAGGTGTTACTCCTGGCTTTGCACTCAGAAATAGCTCCTGGCAGGCTTGGGAACCATATGGGATGCTGGGATTTGAACCACCACCATCTGTCCTGGGTTGGCTGCATGCAAGGCAAACAACCTACCGCTATCTCTTTGTCTCCTCTAGCTTGATTCTTAAATGAGGAGCCATGGAAATGATTCAGAGGGCTGGAGCACACACTTGGCCTGTGGGAGCCCTGGGTTCAGTTCTGTTCTTTTTTTAGTTTTTGGGTTTTGGGCCACACCCGGTTATGCTCAGGGGTTACTCCTGGCTATGCGCTCAGAAATCGCTCCTGGCTCAGCTGCTTGCAAGGCAAATGCTCTTCTGTTGCGCTGTCGCTCAGCCCCTCATTTGCTGTTCTTAACAGCAATTCATAATATAAATTTTTTAAAATGAATTCACACTTTCCATCTTGATCACAGCCTTCTAAGTGTGCTTTTTATATAATTCCTTTTGTTGCCCTGTTAAGCATTCCACTTTGCCCATGTCACCCTGTATTCCTCTTTTGTTTGTTATCTTATTGCTGATTATACTTTGAAATCCATCTTAGAGTTTTTAATTATATATTCAGATGCTTTTTCTCATTTTTACTTATTTTTTCCCAATGCCTTCCTTCACTTGCCACTTCTGTGCTTGATTGGGTAGAAATTTAAGGATACCACAGTTCATTATTATTATAAATTTTTTCTGGTTTTTTTATTTTATTATTACGATTTTTATATGAATTTTTAGTACATCCTTCCATTTTTTTTTTGTTGTTGTTGTTGTTTTTTTTTTTTTCTTTCTTTCCTTGTTTGTTATGGGGCCAGACACATAGCTGTGCTCAGACCTTACTCTTGATCACTTCCGGCAGGTTTGGGAGACCACATGGGATGGCAGGGGGAGGAGAGGAGGATCTTGGGATTGAAGCTCGGTTAGCTATTTTCAGGACAAGCACCCTCCCTGCTTCACTCTTTCTGGCCCTTCAGGGTTTGTTTGTTTGTTTGTTTGTTTTAATGTTAAAACTTTCTGTTCAGTAGTTACATTGAAACTTTGCTTCACCAGTCTTTTACTTTACTTTCTCTCAGTCTCACTGGATAACTGTCTGTACTGCTATGAAGAAAGTAGAAGCCATTAGTGATTTTTACCTCCTAGAATCTTAGCTTATATTTCTTTTATTCCAAAGAATTCTTTCTCATGTCCTCAATTTCTACTGGAGTTTTAGAAGTTTTAGAAGTATCCATCTTTATTCATCTTGGAAATTCCGGAGTATCTAAAAACAGTTTTTCCCTTCTATATTCAACCAGTCCTTAATTTTATCATTGATCCACACATTCCTTTCCTTCTAGTTAAATTTTACAGAGTCATTGTACAGATCTGTAGTCTCATCTGAATACCTTTGGGACAAGATTTGATTCAGAAGTGAGGATTTTTTTAGATTTAGGAAAGATGATGTTATGTTTAGGTTCTTTAGTCTGATTACCATAGTTATCACACTGGGGTGCGGGACAGCTTCTTGTGATCATCAGCGCTCTTGTGTACAGAAATGTGTAGGTTTTTGCTTTAAGTGAATATTTGAAAAGGACAACATGTCAATTCTGTCAGGATTTACTTTCAAATGAATTATTAAAATAATTTATTTTTAATGGTTTTGGATTTGGTGTTTGGGTTTTGGATAAAGAATTATTCTGTGACTTTCTCTTCGGGTCATATTCTTCATGCTTGCACTTCTCTCTCGATGCGTTCACTTAGATCAAAAAGAGATACTCCTCCACCCAAGGCCTTTCCGTTGATCATGACTTCCTCTCTTCTCTTCTTCCCATTTGTTTCTTGTGACTTCTAATTCTTTTATTACCAATATTAGTTTATGTGTCAGTGTGGCCTAAAAAAATCCTTCATTTTCAGGCCACTGCAATTGATTGACCCAGTCCTTTTATTCTTTGTAAATCAGGACCATTAAACCAGCTACTTTCATTTTTTTGTTGTTGCATCTTTTTAAAACTTTTTCTATGAAAGTGCCACTCATTTGTCCTATCACCAAATTTTAAAATCCATATATAAAGTTTTGTGTGTGTGTGTTTGCGTGATATGTGTTAACATATTTTCTCCTTCTAAGTACAAATATGATGTCATGTTTTGCTAATATATTTCTAACATAGTGCTTTTCCTATAGTAGAAAAATATGAATCTTTGAGAAATCTGTAAATTAATTTGATCTTTCTCATTTTTAAAATTATTATTTTTTTGGTTTGGGGGCCATATCCCGTGGCACTCAGGGGTTACTCCTATCTTTGTGCTCAGAAATCACTCCTGGCAAGCTCTGGGAACCATATGGGATGCCGTGGATCAAACATGGGTCTTTCCCAAGTCAGCTACATGCAAGTCAAAAGCCCTGCCACTGTCCTATCACTTCAGCCCTATATTTCTAATTTTTAAAAGTACTTTTGTCCTATGCATACTATGTCACATATATAGTTTATGGAGTTTAATTTAATATGATCTAACCCTGATAATCATCTCTTGATGCTTATTTTTTGGTTTTGGTCCATACCAGTAGGTGCTCAGGGACAGCTACTACCAGTTGCTCTGGAGACTATTTTCTGATGATATTCAAGGGACATGTGGTGCTAGGAATTCACAAAAGCAAAGCATTTGCACTCTGACCTATCTCCCAGGTCCCTCCATTACATTTTCACTGAAAATTATGAAGCTGCCTTCTGAAGTGTTCCATGAATCGCACATATATATTTTAATTTTTATTAAAATCAATGTGAAATACAAGTCTTTCACAGTTATATTTAAGGTACATAGTGAGAGTGAATTGGGGCAATTCCCACCACCAGTGATGCCCTCCCTCTACCACTGTTCCTAGCATGTATCACATACCTTCCCCCTTTGCTTCCTGGAATGCTAGTGTAACTGGTACCTTTTGTGTATAGCTTTCTGTGGTTTGGATTTCTTGATTTTGTTGTCATTAGCTTTGAGTTGGGTATTTAAGACTGATCATTTTTATTTGCACTAAATGCTCATGAGACTGCTTTGCCCCTAGTATCATCCGCCTTTTTTTGCCCCTCAGTTTGTAGGAAGACATAGAAATAAGAGGCAGAGGGTACAGAGAGATAGCATGGAGGTAGGGTGCTTGCCTTGCCTGTAGAGGATGGTGATTTGAAACCTGGCATCCCCTATGGTTCCCCGAGCCTGCCTGGAGTGATTTCTGAGCATAGAGCCAGCAGTAATCCCTGAGCACTGCCTGGTGTGACCCCCTCCCCCCCAAAAAATCCACAGAAATATGAGGCAGAACAAGATGATTCATGTTCTATGATTCTGATTAAAAACCAAAAAAAAAAAAAAAAGGGGGGGGGGCCCAGAGAAATAGCACAGCGGTGTTTGCCTTGCAAACAGCCGATCCAGGACTGACCTAAGGTGGTTGGTTCGAGTCCTGGAGTCCCATATGGTCCCCCGTGCCTGCCAGGAGCTATTTCTGAGCAGATAGCCAGGAGTAACCCCTGAGCACCGCCGGGTGTGGCCCAAAAACCAAAGGAAAAAAAAAAGAAAAAAAGCGGGCAGGAGCTTCTGTCTACAAGCTATAGACATGAATTAAAAAATAAAAAAAAGAAGAGGGAGGTTGATATGGTGATTTTTTTATATTTTTTTATTTTTTGCATAGGCACATCAAATATTGGGGAAATAAGAAAGGAAATTCCCTTGGTCTAAGAGATACAGGATTTCTCCACCATTGAAGCGTACTGTCATGAGCCTGACTATGGGCTCTGGACCTATTTATCGTTGAATCCCAAAGTCTTTCTTTGTGGTTCCAGGAAATGTTCTGCTAGGTTGTGGTTGTCAAAGTCAGTCCTCTGTAACTGGAGATTTTGGTTTTAGCACAAAATCTAGGATGAAGTCTAAGATAGAGTCTTTATGGTTCCAGATTTCCTGCTCAGTCACAGTTGGTGTAGTCATCAGTCTACTATATTTAGTGATCTTGGTTTTTGCATAGATCAAAGTAAGGAGTGTCTTCTGACATCATCTCACCATTAGGCATGAGGTGGGGCAACTTGCCCTTAGGTCAACTTGTTTCCTCTTCAACTGGGTGAACCTACTCTGGGCAAGTTTGTACCAGAGCGGTATTAGGGACTCTCTTTGGAAGAGTTTACTTTCTGGTGCTGCTACAGGGAACTGTGCCAGTTCTAAGGTTGAGATCTGGGGCTCAGGATTGGATGGTTGATGTTCGATTACATGAGGTCCAAATTGAGTCCTCATGACATACGTTAGGGTTGCAGGCACTCTATATTATAAAATTTATGGGTTCTTAATCTAGTAGATTAAGAGCTTGTTTCTATACATAAGATTTCCCCAGTTTAGTGTGCCTATGCAACAAGGAACAATGTCATATTATATTGTTGGTGCATTTGGGGGTAAAAAAGACAAGTATACAATCCCTGTGCTCTGGTTTTGACTTGAGGTTTTATCCCAAGCAAGACTATTCTACTAGAATTTCAAATTAAGCAGAACCAAAGCAAGCAAAAATAAAAATTAGAATTTAAAACAGACAAATTAAAGGAATGGAGGAGACTACCTTTACATTTGGAAATAAACATACTAAATTATGCTATTAAGAAATTAAACAAAAAAAAACAAAAAAATAAACATACAAGAAAAATACAGTTATCCCTATTAAGTCTTTTGAGACAGTCTTGCTGGGGATGAGATCCAGGGCACAGTTTCGTCCCACATTGTGGTCTTATTAAGTCTGAGAAATGGTTTGCAGCTGTAAGGGATCAGTTAGTGTCCTCGAGTTGGGTATCCCTCTGGAGCCGAGTCCTGTAGCAAGCAATAGTTCATATTGAGGGGGAGTTGGGAGAAAGAGGACTGCGTGGATGCTGATGCCAGCAGGAGTGATGATTGCAGCTTCTTGCCATCTTGCACGAGTGAGAGATGAGAGGTTGAGAGGATGTCCTTTAGACTTGGGAGTTGGGTGGCAGCTTACTAGGGCAGGTGAACAGTCCCACTTCCTAGGAAGTTAAGAACTGAGGGTGAAGAGGGTGAAGAGGGAGAGAGAATGGATCAGAATTGAGGGGGTTAGAGGATGGAGTTCTGGATGAGGGGGTGAGGAGGGATAATATATAACGGGCTATATACCATATAGGCATGGATTGTTTACAATATAGATTAGGCAAATATAGAGGTGTCCACAGCATACAAACTCATGCCCACTTTATACAGACATTAGAGATCTATTCATAGTTTTTAGTTGGAGTCCTGAGTCGGGGTGGGTCAGCGTGCTTAAAAGATAATTGAGTTGGGGCCTGGAGAGATAGCACAGCGGTGTTTGCCTTGCAAACAGCCGATCCAGGACCAAAGGTGGTTGGTTCAAATCCCGGTGTCCCATATGGTTCCCCCATGCCTGCCAGGAGCTATTTCTGAGCAGACAGCCAGGAGTAACCCCTGAGCACCGCCGGGTGTGGCCCAAAAACCAAAAAAAAAAAAAAAAGATAATTGAGTCAAGAAAAAAAATAGATAAAAAAAATAGATTAAAAGAAAGAAGAAAAGAAATAAACAACGAATAAAGAAAAAATAGGTAAATAATTAAATTGGTCCAGCACATCAGAGAGAGAAGATTTTCCAATTTCTAGGGACTGTATCAATGGCAGAAGTGAACTTAGCTAAATTTTAGGTTATACATGATTTTCATGTCTGGAGTGCTAAGCAATATGATAATGACTGCAAGCAGAGTCTACCCTATGTAGCATCCGTCCCCCCACGCCCACCCCCGTGTCTTGTGCATCGAGGTTCTTTTCCTGAAAGTAAACTGACAGCATGGGCATTATGCTGTAATGATAACGTAGTTTGAATTGAAGAAGGAGAAGAAAAGGAAAAATTACAAAATAAATAAATAAATAAAAAATAACAGAAAGGAAAAGAAAAAAAGAAGAGGAGATAGTAGTAATTTGCAAAAACATATTCAATGAGTGCGACCTTCAATATGTTTCTGGTGTGCAGTTGCTTAATTGCACACATATATATTTTTGTTTGTTTTTGAGCCACACACAGTGATGCTCAGGGGTTACTCCTAGCTATGCGCTCAGAAATTGCTCCTGGCTTGGGGGACCACATGGGATCCAGGGATCGAATCCAAGTCCATCCTGGGTCAGCTGCATGCAAGGCAAACATCCTACCACTGTGCTATCATTCCAGCCCCAATTGCACATATATTTTTAAAGGATCATCCAAATACCTGAGAGATTTACTTTGACATTGTTCACAATCTTGTCTTCTTGTTTTTGATTAATTCATTTTTTATGCTGACATTTCCCCCATGTTTTTATAGATATTAAATAATTTACTAAACCTAGAATTATATGTAAGTAAAATAACATGCAATGGCCAATTATCAACCTTTTCATTACCATAGGTGCCATAGGATTAAAACTAGTTTAGCCATCTGCTAACTGTTCAAACAATTTTAGTATTGTGAAAAGGTGTGGGTAGTAGAGGGTCCTAGGCCCTAGGACCTTATTATTATCTTAACATAACTCAGAGAAGAAACTAAATATTGAAATAAGTCAGTTGAAAATTAGGAAAAGATTTGGTTGAAGCAATTATAGCAAATCCTGGCCGGAGGGGATTTCCCAAAATAGGGTGATAGAAGAATTTCTTTCAGCATTTTAATATTTTTTTAATTTTTAAAGAGACATGAATGAATACATGAATTCACTGAAATCATATGTATAATATGTTGATATTTTTAGAATTCAACTTTAACCTTACATAATTTATTCTTTAGGAAAATCCGTAGGTTGCCAGTTATCTCGAAATGAACCTGAAATTGTGCCAAAAGTTGCTAAAATGACTGTTTCTGGAAAGAAGCCAACTATGGGATTTGAAGTACCTGGGTAAGATTTTTAACCCTCTCTTCTTTAAAATTAAGCATTGTGTCATATTATTAGGAGAAGAATATTTTATTTTATAGCTAGCAATAGTATCACAGGATTTCAGTATGGTCTTATATAAAAGAATAGGGTGAGAAGGGGCCAGCGTGATAGCACAGTGGTAGGGCATTTGCATGCAGCCAACTCAGGATAGAAGGATGGACCTGGGTTTGATTCCTGGCATTTCAGATGGTCTCCGAAGCCAGCAGTAGCCCCTGGATGCTGCTGGTGACCCCAAAAATAAAAACCAAAAAAAAAAATAAAGAATGGGGTGAGAAATTAGGCTTGATTTCATCTAGATTTATCTATGCAGGTCAGCTACACTCAAGGCAAATGTCTTACCTGGCCCTTGAGTCATTGACCTTTTTATTTTTATTAAATGAGGTGAGAAAATTTACTATATTTAAAATGATATATCTTCACATTTAATAAAAATGGACTAACAGTTATACACGTTTAAACTAACATAGCTTAAATTACAATATTTATGAATGGGGCCGGTGGTGGCACAAGTGGTAGGGTGTTTGTTTGATTGTTGGCACTCTAAAGTCTAGCTTTATATACTGTTAACCTTTAGAGTTCTACTCTTTTTCTCTCACGTTTTTTAATTTCCATTTGGTGTGTGTTAAAAGAGAGATAGTCTTATATGGCAAATATAGTCCAAATCCTATATTTTAACAGGAAAAGTAAGGGGTTCTCTTATATGCTGGAAAATACGGTAATAGCGTTTATTTCTTATCAGACCTCTGAAAATTTTCTCTGCATGTTTAAGGCAAAGGCAGTGAGTTGCATGAGAACTTGTTTGAAAATATTAATTTTAATCCATTATCATTTAAGAAGTTTAATAATTTTCTTACCTATTACTTATAAAGTTAATATAGTTTGCTGACAGATAGACATAGAAGAAACTATCCACAAATATAAATAATAACTTTCATTTTAAACTTGAACATAGATGCCAGAATTGGTGGATGAGATAAGCAGCTTTTTTGCTTTTTTTTTTTTGGTTTTTCGGGCCACACCCGTTTTGATGCTCAGGGGTTACTCCTGGCTAAGTGCTCAGAAATTGCCCCTGGCTTGGGGGGACCATATGGGACGCTGGGGGATTGAACCTCGGTCCTTCCTTGGCTAGCACTTGCAAGGCAGACACCTTACCTCTAGCGCCACCTCGCCGGTCCCAAGATAAGCTTCTTGTCCTTCTACTCTGTTTTGTACTTTTCATGAGCATTCTGCATTCATTTGCTTTCCATTTTAGAATTTCCATTTTAAATTTCCCTTTAAGAAAATCTTCTGTAATGAAAAACTGAAAGATTGAAACCAGAGGTTGTGCCCTTCTTTAGGTTTACAGTCTCTGTCTTGGCATTCTGTCTGAGTAGTTTGATACTTGAATGTTTGTATTTATGACTTCTCCATGTACAGGCTTGTCATGTTTGGGATTTTATCACTAGCTATGGTTATTCAAATAAATATTCATGTATTATGGTCTTATTTATCTTCAATCAAGATGGAACTAATCTGTGTAGGACCTCAGTGATGGCTAACCTATTGAGCCCAAGTGCCCAAACTGCTGCACAGTTGGGTCCTCCCAATGGCCAGCCCAGCCCTGTTGCCTGGTGAGCTGCAAAGCAGATGCCAGCACACTCGCCTTCCGCCGCGTCCCCCGCAGATCTTCATTGCAGACCTTCCCTCGTGCTGAATGCAAGGCCTTCTCGTGCCAGGGGTTTGCCATTGAGGGTCGAGGAGTCTAGGTCATGTTTAAAACTGATTTCTCATCAGTAGTTGTCTCTGGTTTAACTCATAGTGTTTGTTGACATGTAAATGCTGAGTTAATGATAAAGGCTCTTTTGCCAAAAATTTTTTAAGAAAAGAAAGTTATTTAGAGATATCTCTCTGTATAGTGTTTGAACCAAAAAGCCCTTGCTTTCTATAAAGCTTGAAGAATGAATCATAGAACTCACATAGCATATACTTGTTTTAGGATATTCCCAGCAGCACATTTGGTACTAAGTTTTACAAAGTATCTCTTTGATGCCAACTGTTTTGATAGAATTATATAGCTAAGACTATAGCATTGGGCCCTAAATTTCAGTTATTTGCAGAGTATTTTATTCTTATCTTAGGTGTAGGTACACTTTTACTCCAGGGATTTTCCAAGCTTGTATTTGTGTGGTTTGAGTCTAGCTACTTAGCATTTCTACCTTATCAGACTTGGCCATTTAGCAGAGATCCTTTTTGTGTCCAAGAATAAAGAGTATGAAGAGACCATCCCTTTCACGTAAGCTGCATTAGGATTGGTCTAAATACTCATTTCTTATCTTTGTTTTCTGTAGACTGACAACTGAAGAAAATGGTCATCGTTTTCATGCACCTCAAAAAGGACATCATGGTGAAGATGCCAGCATCACTTCTGATGCTCTTGGGACTAAATCAGCTCTTCCATCCCACACCGTTCAAACATCAGAAGAGCAAAGTCCAACACCAGCATCACTGAAAAAGTCTGGCAAACTGAGGCAACAGATAGATATCAAAGCTGAACTGGAGAAGCGGCAAGGAGGGAAGCAGCTCCTCAACTTGGTGGTCATTGGTAATGCCCTGTGCTCCTGAATTGCCAGTCAACTCTGCTGTAGCCCAGCCATTTTCTAGTGGCCACTGAAATTCTTGTTTCACTCTGGGATTCTTTATTGAATCGTGGAGGCATTTCATCATAATACTCGCTATTCACCCTGGGTGGAAGAATGCCATGCTACCACAGAATTTGACGTGGTTGTGGCATTTTTCCTTTTTGTGGTCATTTAAATAATGGCACGTGCTATTAACCTTTGGTTTTCAAAAATCAATGAAATTTCTCCTTTTCTAAAGTGACACATGCTATTTCTCCCCATTTATATATTTTAAACAACCCTTGGGTAAAAGAAAGTGTATCTGTTATTCCAAACAACTATTGAATTGAGTATTCCTGCAATGCTTCAATGTGAATGATACGTATAAAATATACCTCATATTAATCCTGAATCAATTTTCCTTAGGTCATGTTGATGCCGGGAAAAGTACTTTGATGGGCCATATGCTTTTTCTGCTGGGTAATGTAAACAAAAGAACTATGCATAAGTACGAGCAAGAGTCTAAGAAGGCTGGCAAGGCTTCGTTCGCATATGCGTGGGTCTTGGATGAGACTGGCGAAGAAAGGGAAAGGTAGTCATATCTCAGAATTTTCACTTTGAAATGATACGTAGTCTTCTAAATAAGTATGTATTGAATATGTAGGAAATGCATCAGAAATTACTTTAGCAATTATTTTTAGAATAAAGCTTTAATTATCAGGGATATGTTTTTTTTCCTATGGTTTTCCATGTAATTGGTACTGTTTTACTCTTCCAAGTTCTATTAGAATAATTAAAAAAAAAATCTAAAAACATACACATGCCCACAGAACTAAAAAAGAAAAACAAAGCAGTAAAATACTGTAAGCTCATCATTCCATGGAAGAAGTTTTAGTTGCCACTTTTTAGTATTTGCCACTATTTAGTATTTTAGTTGTCTTGATTTTGAGTTAGTTAGGAATAAGATTTTTATACTTAAGTATAAAGGAAATAGTCAACCCTTTTCTCTATTGGCTTGTGTAGTACGTGGGGTTCTTGGATGCATGAGCCTTCTCCCCTGCCCAAGACTTAATTTAACTTTGTATTTTTCTACTCTAATTATGGGCTGGAGAGATAGTACAGTTAGTACAACTGCCTTGCACACAACTGACCTGGGTTTGATTCCTGGCTGCATCGAATATGTTCTGAGCCCTTACAGGAATTCAGAAATTACCCCTGAGCGCAGAGCCAGGAGTAAGGCTTGAAACCACACTGGGTATCACCAAAAAGCCAAAAACCAACCCCCCCCCCAAAAAAAAAAGAAAGAAAGGGAAATAAAAACTTGGACTAGAAAAGTAATATAGCTAGTAAAGTTCTTAACTTGCATGTGTCTAACCCAAGTTCAGTCCCTCAGCACCACATACATTCTTCTGAGCCTTCTAAGAGTGATCCTTGAGCACAAAGTCAGGAATATATAGTCAGGTATGGCCCAGAAACTAAAACTAAAAAGAAGCAAAAACAGTACAAATAGTAGAAAGAGTAGAAAATGAAATACTATTCACTTGTTGATTCATTTACCAAGCAGATTATTGATGCATGTAATATTTTTAGTTTATGTCCCAAAATAGGTAAAGAGTAATGTATACGTTAGGTCAGAATAATTTGTTTTAATTAATATGTAAATTGAGCTGGTAAAAGGATTATATGTCATTCTTAGAATAAATAGTAATTTTAGGGTTTCTTCACTAAATAAAATATACACTGGCTGGCTGTCAGATTTGCTTCTGATGCTTACCAGGATGAACTTTTTAGAAATACATTCATTCTCTAAATAGTAGAATTCTCAGGTACACAATAGGAATTTTATCTACTTCGCTTCCTAATAGCTTTTTTAAACTTGATATGGTAGGGCCAGAGTGATAGCACAGCTGATAGACTGCCTTGCATGCAGCTGATCTGGGTTTCATCCCCGGCATCCCAATTGGTCCCAGAGCACCACCAAATCAAACACCTGAGTTCAAAGTCAGGAGTAATCCTTTGGGCCAGGTGTGGTCCAAAGAACAAACAAACCAAAAAGTATTATATTGCTGTTAAGAATTGTGAAGCCGGGCCCGGAGAGATAGCACAGCGGCGTTTGCCTTGCAAGCAGCCGAGCCAGGACCAAAGGTGGTTGGTTCGAATCCCGGTGTCCCATAGGGTCCCCCGCTGCCAGGAGCTATTTCTGAGCAGACAGCCAGGAGTAACCCCTGAGCACTGCCGGGTGTGGCCCAAAAACCGAAAAAAAAAAAAAAAAAAGAATTGTGAAGCCTGGGGGTAGAGTGATAGCACAGTCATAGGACGGCTTGCCTTGCAAGCTGCTGATGCAGGATAGACCCCTTAGGGTCCTCGGAGCCTGCCAGGAGTGACTTCTGAGCACAGAGCCAGGAGTAACCCCTGAGCCTCTGGGTGTGATCCAAAACCAAAAAAAAAAAAAAAAAAAAAAAAATTGTGAATTCTTTGTTCTTATATGTTGAATAGAAATGAATAAAATAAGTGATATTTTTATGTCTTTACAAATTCAAACAAAAGGTTGGTCAAAACTACTTATTCTGGGGCTTGTAGTAACAACACAGCAGGTAGGGTGCTTATCTTTGGTCCCCAGCATCCCTTGCTGGCTAGGTGCAATCCCTGACAGCAGAGCCAGGGAGTGAGCCCGGAGAACCATTCGGTTGGTCCCAAAACAAAAACTAAATGTGTATTTGGACAAAGATATTTAGGAATTTGCTCAGAATAAACTTTACTTGATCACTATTCTGAAGACAATTATTTTGGGAATTATTAGAGACTTAAGCATCATTTTGGTAAACAAATGGTCCATGGTTTCTGATTAAACTAGGACATTCTGAGTGAAGAGGCCCACAGATACCTTAACATTTAATATTTGTGTGTACACTTAATTTGTAATTATAATTGTTGGGACACTTGGTAGTTAGAAGGAATGCTCTCTCATTCATTACTCTTGTCTGTCTGGGCCAACCAGAATGAATAGTTATTTAGATTATTTTTCATATGATTTTTCCTTCTATACACAGAAGTTCTAAAATAATGAAATATCCTCTTTCGTTTTTGTTTTTTTTTTGTTTTTTTGTTTTTGTTTTTCGGGCTCAGGGGTTACTTTGGTCTAGTGCTCAGAAATTGCCCCTGGCTTGGGGGGACCATATGGGACGCTGGGGGATCGAACCATGGTCCAGCGCTTGCAAGGCAGACATCTTACCTCTAGCGCCACCTCACCGGCCCCCTTTTTGCATTTATTTATAATCTGGATCTACATATTGGTGGCTAAAAAGGAAACTGCCTTGGTCTTAGAGAGGATTTTTCTGACATAAGTAAACTACTGTATATTTCTTAGGTTTCAAAAACTTGGGCATGTCTTTCAGTTTTTCTCTCATGTTAAATGAAAATATTGTGAGTTTATTTCTGTAATTATTGAACCACACGCCTTGGATGAGGAAAAGTACTTCCCAAAAAGTGATCATTTTTATGTTACCATTTTTATGTGCATTGTTTGTTGTGGCCTGCTTGGATGTGTCCTCCTAGAACTTTACTTGTCAGCAGTTACACTATTTCTTCACTACCCTCCTCCATCCCCCCCCAAATAAACCCTCTAATTTTGATTAAATTGCTTAATTTTTATTTTTATTACATTCTTGGTGTTTCTACAACCTCCTTTTTTGTTTTGTTTTGCTTTTGGGCCACACTAGTGGCACTCAGGTTAATCCTCACTCTGCGCTCAGAAATCACTGTTGGCAGACTCGGGTGTCTATATAGGATGCCAGGGATTCCTCCCGGGTTGACCACGTGCAAGAAAAATGCCCTACTGCTGTGCTATTGCTCTGGCCCTTCTGAAGCCTTTTTATTTAAATCTGCAGAAATTTTAGTCCAAACTTTAGCTTAATCAAAATGATTACTTAAGAAATAAAATTCTTTTTTTTCCTTAAGAATTTAACTGTTATCCTATTAGTTATTCCCCCCCCCCCCCCAGTTATTTTCATTCTAACAGTTCTATGTTTCACTTAAGGGGAGTAACAATGGATGTTGGTATGACAAAGTTTGAGACTACAAGCAAAGTCATTACATTAATGGATGCTCCTGGCCATAAGGATTTCATTCCAAATATGATTACAGGAGCAGCTCAGGTACCAATACTTCTTAACTGTAGAACACTGACTGTATGTAGATTTTCTGATACTGATGCTATAATTTCAGAATTTTAGATTTTAAGATCTATTAAAGGAAATTTTAGACTTTAAATTAAAAGAGAGGAAATATTTTTCTTTTTGTACTTACACATCATTTCTAATTAGTAAAGAGAAACAAGTTGTGAGAAAGCCATAACATTTTTAACAGTAAAAGTCATGGTAATGCGAAATGAGAGATTTTTTTTCTTTTTGGGGATTTTTGGGTCACACCCGGCAGCACTCAGGGGTTACTCCTGCCTCTTGCTCAGAAATCACTGCTGGCAGGCTTGGGGAACCATATGGGATGTGGGAATTTGAACCTCTGTCCTTTTGCATGCAAGGCAAACGCCCTACCTCTGTGCTATCTCTCTGGCCCCTAAATGAGAGATTTTACTTCACTTATTAATGAGTTATAGTTAATGTTTCAGCATCTGCCTTTTTAGTATGTTCATATTTAAACTATCATTTTATTCTATTCAGATATAATGCAATTTGGGAGTTTCCTTTTGTGTTTTATCTATTTTCTTTAGATTAAAATGTTTATAAATTTCATCTAATCCTTATAAAAGCTATGATATACATAATTTCCCTTTTTAGTTAATATACTTCTCATTACATTTACTAAAGAAATATTTCCCTTTATTTAATAAGTTATTTAATTGACTCACCATGAGATACACAGTTACAAAGTTGCTAATGATGAAATTTCAGTTATGCAATGTCCAACACCCTTCACCAGTGCACACTTCCTACTATCAATGTCTCTAGTTTTCTTCCCACCTCTTTCTACATTCTTTTCCTGGCAGACATTTTTCTTTTATCTCTTTCTCTCTTTAGACACTGCAGGTTGCATTATTGTTATTGAAGGTATCATACATATTATTCTATTTCCTTTTAGCACCCAGATCTTGTCCAGAGTGATCATTTCCAACCATTTGTTTCCTTCTTTTGATATGTGTGTTTCTTTCATTGAATGCTTATTGAATTCCTGCTGTGTGACAAGAGCTATAGATGTTGTGAGATATGACAGATTACAAAGTACACTTTATTTTATTTAATCATTGGTTTGGGAACCATAATTGACGATACTCAGAGCTTAGTCCTGGCTCTACTCAGCAATCACTCCTGGCAGGCTTATGGGACTGTAGGTAGTGCCACAGATTGAACTCAGGTAAGCCATATGCAAGACAAGCATCTTTCCCCCTTTATTATCATTCTGTCCTCTATAAGATATATTTTATTAATTTAATAGGAGAAGTCCCAGTAGGATAACAGTTAAATGTTTGAATCCTTGAGCCTTAGATTCCAGAGTAATTATGGAAATCATAGAGTCCAAAATCCTTATGCAGTTTAGATAGGAAAGAATCTTTTAAGAGATTTTCCAATTGCCATTAAATGTCAGCTAAGAATTATTGATTTACTGACTGGTAGACTTCGGAGGAAACAATAAAGCACCTAGGGATGCTGCCTCTTCTCCTGGAAATCAGTGTACATGGGTTGGATATGTACAGAAGTGAGGCAAACATACTTGAACCACACAGTATACTCAATGAGTCGCATTGTATAAAAGACTTCCCAGAAAATGTGGATTGCATTTGAGTTTCCATAAACAATTTGTTGCATAGAAAGAATATTTGTAGGAAATAACTCATAAAGTTTTGGAAGTACAAAAAGAAAACAATATTACAGAGAAAGAGAATTAGGTTTCTTTCTCCTAAGTTTATTGAGATTCAAATTTAACCGAAGAAACTAAATATAGCAATTATTAACAAAACCAGAGGAAAAATGTTTGCAATGATTGGATTTAGAATATACAAGGTCAGTGAGTCAGTATGAAACTATATTCCTGGGGCCAGAGATAGCATAGTGGTAGGGCGTTTTGTCTTGCACTTGTTAACTTGTGGTTCAATCCCCCAGTCTCCTATATGATTCCCTCAAAGGCAGGAGCGATTTCTGAGCCCATAGAAGGAGTAACCCCTGAGTATCACCTGTGTGGCCCCCCAAAAGCAAACAAACAAAAAACCTATGTTCCTCCCAGTGTTCCTGTGAAATAAGTCCATCAATAGAGTAAGTGACTAGACACTTTGCTTTAGGCGTGATATCTTTGAGTGATCACAGTGACTCTTTGAGGCGATGTCCAAATTGATTATTCTAATTTGTGCTCTTAACTGAGAATCCCTTATTAAAAATTTAACTTCCATTAAATAAACTAGATTTAGGTAGGGTTATAAATAGATTGGAAATTAATGATTCACTAAGAGTAGAAGTTAAAAAAATATGAAACGAAGGAAAGAAATATAGAAATAGCATAAATTGCCCACCAGACAAAACATGGATGATCTTTCTAAGTGTTCAAAGTATTTCATGAATTTTTGGCCTTAGCTATTTTGTTATAATAGATGTAAATTAGTTAGGATACCCTGTTGATAAAAAACATTTATAGAAGAATAGGTATACTTGCATGGCAAAAGCTATATAAAGGAAACATGAATGCATTCCTAGCAGAAGTAATTCATAGAACGAAATATGAAAGAAAATTTGTTGTTAAACCCTAAAGGACAAATTTTAAAGACTGCATCTACACAGAGAACTAAAAGCTTAGCTTTTATTCTCTCTCTCTCTCTTTCTCTCTCTCTCTCTCTCTTTCTCTCTCTCTCTCTCTCTCTCTCTCTCTCTCTCTGCCTGTCTCTTTCACTCTCTCTGTGTCTCTGTCCCTCTTTTTCTCAAAAATAGTCCATAAATACATAAGAAACTTGACTCAGGGTTCCTTTTTAGTAGTTGTTAGAAATTGTACCATTTGGTTATGGGGGGATTTATTTATTTACAGATTTTCATTATTATGAACAGTCCTTGGCAAATAATTCTGTGGCTCCTTAGATAATTCCTCAAGATTGAAGGTCCTAGAGATGGAGCTGGTGGCAGGCAAAATAAATTGTTTAAAGACATTTCCTATGAAAATGCCTTCAGTTCCACAGAGACTGTGCCTGACTGTGCCTGAGAGGCTCAGCATAGAGGGAATAACTTTTATCTTTAAATCTCTGCCACTGTGCTTTATAAAATTCCCCTGAAAGAAGGAAAGGGGCAATATAACTGCATTTTTATTGTTAGTGGGATTTTTTAATGAATTTTAATTTTTTATGTTTAATTGGCCATTTGTTTTTTTAGAAAATTGCATGTATTTTTAGGTAGTTTCCTATAATACAGTTAAGAGTCCTCATAGTAGTACATAACTTCTACCATATATTATGATGTTATTGTGGTGTATTATTATGTTACCATATATTGTGATATTGTGGTGTATTATGTTAGTTTTATGTTTGATTTCCTTTGTCTAGCTATTTAATGTTATATAACTAAATGTGGAAATTTTTAGGTCATTCTTTGTATTTTGATTATTATATTAATTTGTTTTTATATTTATTCAGTATATCCTTATTTGACCCATTTTGTATTTTTTAACTAAAGTATTTGATCCATCTATAATTCTCTTGCTTGATTAGCTATGGTATGTTTAATGTCACATTCAAGTGTACATTTAAAAACTTAACACAATTGAGTATTCTGCTCATTGAGTTATATTGCTGTCACATTGTTTCTAGTTTTGGTTATTTTTTCTTTCTTAGGCAGATGTAGCTGTTTTAGTTGTGGATGCCAGTAGGGGAGAATTCGAAGCTGGATTTGAAACTGGAGGACAAACACGAGAACATGGCCTCTTGGTTCGTTCTCTTGGAGTCACACAACTTGCAGTTGCTGTGAATAAAATGGATCAGGTATTAAAGGCTTTCTAAGAATTCTTGTGAGATGCTAGTTAAGTTACTATTCATCATAGAGATGATCTCATATCTGATTGAGGTACATTTTATAAGGTCGGTACTAAATAATAAATTCATGATCCTGGTGTTAATCAAATGAGGTATCAGTGCCATTTAAAATAATTGTTTTAGTACAGAATTACAGAGCTTGCCTTTTATATGGCGGACCAGGATTTCTATTCCTGACTTCCCACATGTTCCCTTGAGCTCCTCCTGGAGTGACTTCTGAGTTCAGAGCTAGGAGTAAGCCCTGAGCATCACTGGGGATGGTCCAAAACAAAACAAAACAAAACAATAATTGTTCTAGCTCTCTAATTCCTTTAACCATGTAGGTTTTATTTTCTTTATTAACTTTTTTGATTTGGAACCGCTCCCAAATTAATGGTTAGTACTAGTTCCTGACTCAGTGCTTAAGGGTGGTTCCCAGCAGGATCAAGATTGCAAATCATGTTGTATTGGGTTTGAACCCAGGCCTCTCTCATGAAATTTTGCAGTCTAGCCCTTAAAATCATCTCCTCAGTGTCAGCCTTGACATTAATACACTAAACAAGAAAATACTTTATTTTTGAGATTAATTTTAAAATGTTAAAATTATTTTCAGTTATTAAATAAAATGTTTCTTGCTGTTTAAGAATCAAGGGGCCAGAGAGCTACTAGTGTAGAAGGTAAGGGGCTTAGTGCCTTGCTGCTAACTTTGATTCAATCTGTGATATCTTCTGGTTCCCTAGTATGAGTCACATCTAGACAGGAATAGCCCCAATATACTTTCAGGTGTGCCTCCAAACAAGTAGGAAAAAAAAGAAGCCAAGTTGAAATACCTATAGTTCTAAACTTATTTTCATTAATCAATTTAACATCTCCTTGTTTATGTCCAACCAGTTAACTTATTATTTATTTTAATTTTGTATATGACTTTTGAACTAGAAATTGGATTTGAGGAATACTTTTTAGATAAGAATTTAGATAGAAAAGTAGAATCAGTTTACAAATGAGAAACATTTTTATGAGTGCATGATGGTAATTTGTTTTGAAAGAAACTTAATTTTTTAATTAGGGTTTTTTTTTCAAATAACTTTATTTGAATACAGAGGTTTACAAAGTTGTTCATAATACAGATTATATTTTAGGCATTCAGCATTAATTGTGTGAACTTCCCTCTACTATTGTCAGTTTCCCGCCCACCTGCCAAACCTGCCCCTTAGTAGGCTTAAATTAATAAATGTTTTATATTGCTTGTTACAAAATGGTAAGTAGGATTATCAAAAAATAGTTCAGTAGAAGAAATTTGTAAGAATTTTTCTATTTCACAATGATGTTATTAAATTTATAAACTGAGAATATCCTGAATTGTTTGGTAGTTGAACCTTCTGTGTATTGTTTTTGCTTATTGAGCTTAGTGGATTTCTATATAATTTCATATAATTTGCTGTCAGTGTCGTGGAATTTGGAGGTGTTGTATGGCCACATGTGTGACTGTGGGCTTCTGGAGTTCCAGAATCTGTGCAATTGGTATTATTCTTGGCCCACCCCTACTTCCTTAGGAGGCCCCAGAGTTTTCTATCTGAAGAGCAGTATAGCAGTGAATTTCGTTGGTTTGGCATATTTTCCAAGATTAATCATGAAAGGGCTGGAGCAATAACACATTGAGTAGGGCATTTTCGTTGCACGCAGCTCACCCGGGTTAGACCCCTGGCATTGATCCTGCCAGGAGTAATTTCTGAGCGCTGTTGGGCATGACCTAAAAATCAACCAAAAATAAAAGATTAATTATGAAAAGCTTAGGGGATAAATCTGGCTCTGTGCTCAGGAGCGATAGCACAGTGAGTAGGGCATTTTCGTTGCACGCAGCTCACCCGGGTTAGACCCCTGGCATTGATCCTGCCAGGAGTAATTTCTGAGCACTGCTGGGCATGACCTAAAAATCAACCAAAAATAAAAGATTAATTATGAAAAGCTTAGGGGATAAATCTGGCTCTGTGCTCAGTGGTCACTCCTGGCATGTGCAGGAGACCATGTGGATGCCAGGGACTGATTGATCCCAAGTCAGCTGCATGCAAGGCAAACATCTTACCCAGTGTACTATTGTTCTGGTCTTCAAACTGACAATAATTTTCTGAGCATTGTAAAGCTTTTATATAAGGTTAAAAAAAAAAACACACTTTTGGCTTTGTTCTAGTCTGTTTTATGTGTTTATTTACTTTTTGCTTTTGGGCCACACTCAGTGGTACTCAAGGATTACTCCTGGCTTTGCACTCAGAAATTGCTCCTGAGTACCATATGAGATGCCTGGAATCAAAACCAGGTCATCCTGAGTCGGTCGCATGCAAGGCAAATGCCCTACCGTTGTGCTGATGTGCTATCTCTCCGGCCCTTGTAGTCTGTTTTAAAGATACTGTTATTTATCTGGGAGATAGCTCAAAGGGTTCGCAATGCATCCCTAGCATGCACCAGACCTAGGGTTATTTCCCCAGCACTGTGTGGCTTTCTTTACCCTTGGTGTATCTCTGATTATCTTCAGTACTGCTTGGGAGACTCAGAAAATTAAAATAAAGTTTTAATGGAAAATATTATCAAGCAGTTTTTTAGTTTAGCTCATATATTTGCGTGTTGCATGTGTGTTTTTACAAAAAGCATATTCCATTAAAATTACTGGTTTGAGTTCATAATTTTTTAATTAAATATAATCCAAGTGACTTTGATGGCTTGAGATGGCTTAAAGGGTTGGATCATATGCCATACATTTGGAAGACACAGATTCAGTCCTAAATTGGTCTTGGTCTCCTGAACACCACTGGGACACCAAATTAGGAGTGGCCATATTTGCTGAATGTGAGCACAAAAGCAAAAATCTTTGAATGTCATATTTACTCTTGGCTGTAAGGTACATTCACTTTCTCAACTTTTTAAAAATAATTTTATTTATTTAAAACAATGCATTATATAAAATTAATTGACATAGTTGATCCAATGCATTTGTTTCCAGATAAGTGAAAGCAGAGTTATTGGGGGGAAAAAAAAAGAAAAAAAATGAGAGAAAAGAGAAAAACAAAGTAAAATAGTAAGCTCATTTGTGAAAATTATTGTATCACTAATGAGGTCATTAATACACTGGCAGAAAGTTTAGTAAGCTCTTGTTATATGTCCAGTCTGTCAACAGCTCCTGACTGCCTGGTCAGGATTCTCTCTCACACAGGTGAACCCTGCCCATGGTCATGAATGGGATATATAAGGAAGGGATTTAGGGAGGTTCTAGCTTTGCGATGAACTTTAAAATGATTGGCTGTTGTCTAGTGGAACCTTCCTACTGCTGCCTATGTCCCTTCCAGATAGGTTACCTGATATGACCAGGTAGCTTGGGCTTGTGTAAATGGAAACAGGCTTGGGGAACCAAGCATATGGCTCACACCAGGTGGTCCTTACAAAATGGCATCTCTCTTCCTTCAGAGCCTAAAAGAGGCCTGCTATGTGGCCTTTTCAAAATGGCATCTCTCCTTTTTTAGAAACCAGGTCCCAACATTCCTGGAGGAAACTTTTTTTAGATCGAATAGGTAGTAAGATTTGGTATCTTCGCTTTTAATTTAAAAGACTTTAAGAGATTTAATATATCTATTTTGTGGTTCTGATTCTATTTTTTTTTTTCATATTCATCTATAAAGTTTTATTCAAGATATATTGATCATTTCACAATTTATTTTCTTTTTTTTTTTTTTAATATAATTTTTATTTTGATCATAGTGGCTTACATATTGTTGACAATAATATTTTAGGTACATATTTACATAAAATCAGGGGGGATTCCCATCCCCAAATTGTCCTCCCTACTCCCCCGTTTCTGTCTTACCTCCCATTTCCTCTTTCCTCACCCCCAGGGCGGCTAGAATATGTGGTCCCCTCTGTCTCTAACCAACTACTTAGTAGTCTTGCATCAGTTTGGTCTTGATGCCTCCCTTATTTCCCCCTCTAAGTAGGGGCAGGGGTAGCTAGTTCAAGTTGCGTGGTTTTGCCTGAAAAAGAGAAAATAAATAAACCGGGGTAAGAGTTTAATACCCCGAAAATGGGCAGAATCCTTCTAGAGGTTCTCATCATCGATTTGGGAAATGAAGGAGAAAAAGAAGTTGAAACACTCCACCAGTACCAAAAGAAGTGTCAAATATCCAGTGAGGACTCCAGCTATAACGATAAGCACCACAAAAAAACAGATAAAAAATAAACCAAAACAAACTAAAAACAAACACAAACAAACAAAAAACACGCCGTGGTCTTGAAATAAGAAACATGGCGTAGCACATAACGAAAGAAAAGAAAGGAAGAGAAAGAAAAGAAAGAAAAAAAAAAAAAGAATAATTGGGGCCAACAATTTCAATAATCACATCCAAACTGAGGAATCGACCAAAATAGCTAGGTAAATAAAAATAATAATAACAATAATAAATGAAGGTAAGATATATATATATATATAACCAAGGTTTTGTGTTTTTTGTATTTTTTTTTTCCCTCCTGCCCTGGCACAGTAAATATTGGGGTCATTCGAAAAGGAATTCACTTGCCCTATAAGATATGGGGTTTCTCCGTCCTTGGAGTATACTGTCATGGAATCAGCTCTAGTCTTTGCTCAGGATCATTACTCTCCAGGTTGTGGTTTTTTTTTTGTTTTTTTTTTTTGGTGTGTGGAAAGCTTCTGCTCTGTCCAGTGTGATACCGTCAGAGCTCTGTGTTTAGCAGTCCCAGTATCTGTACATATCCTGAGGTGGGACTTATGGTGAAGTCAGTCTTTGTGAATCTGGAGGTTCTGTTACCTCAGTGCCATTTTAATCCATCTTCTGTGGTTGGTGATCTTGGTCTTTGCGCTGAACCTAGGAAGGCATCTAGGATAGCGTCTTTCTTTGTTCTTCCAGAAGCCCCTTTCCGTTACAATTGTCTCTGCCGGACCTTTGGGACTGGGGATCATGCTTATTGTGCAGGTCTTAGTTCAAACCCTAGACTAGGGCTTTTTTATTGGTCCCAAGATGTATACAGTCTGGTCGTGGTTCTAGTATCCAGTCATCTGTAAATCACGATCTTGGCTTTTGGACCTACCAAAGGGTGCCACGTCTTCTGGTTTTGTCTTGTCGTTAGCTGGTGAGGTAGGCTAAACTGCTCTAAGGTCAAGTTGTTCACATTTTCCTCATTGTCAAGATATCATGTTAGAGCTGGCCCTTGTTGTTGACCCTGCAGTAATAAGGCTGTCCCAGATGGAGATTGTTTCTTACAGCTGTTGTGAGGAGCTGTGCCGTTTCTATGTCTGGGATCCAGGGTTCAAGACTGGTTGAATGGTATCTAATCACCTGAGGTCTAAGTTGATTCCACATGACATATTTTCAAGGTAGGAGATAACCCTGTATTGTAAACAACTATGAGTTCCTATCTCTAGTAGATAAGAGCTCTTTTTTTTTTTTTTTTTTTTTTTTTTTTACTATGTAAGATTTCCCCTTTATTTAGTGTGCCTTTGCAGGGGGAAGTGGTGCTCCATTATATGTCGGAGTATTTGGGGTGGACAGAGTGAGTAACAGAGATAGGTCACATACCCAAAGACGATTAAAAAAAAAAAAAGGAAATAAAAGTGTATGTGCCCACAAATGTATATGTAAGGCAAACATTTAAATAAATAAGTTAATTAAAAAAATATAAAAAAATTAAAATGAGTTAGCGAAGTTTTTAAAGGACCAATGTGGTGCAAAAGACTACTTTGCATTTGGGAGAGAACAGGTAAAGAGTTGGTGTATTACAGGTCTTATGCCTATGTTGGAAGTACAGTTTTCCCATTGTCTTTTGGATTTTTCTTGTGGTGTGTGGGTTCCCAGGCATCTTCCAATCACACCCCCTGCCCCCCTTCAGATTGGTAAAAATTTGCAGCTGGGAGGTCTTGGAAGAGTTCTTGCATTGGGGATACTATTGGACCTAAGTCCGGTTTCAAGAAACAGTCCATGTTAGGGGGAGTTGGTAGGGAGGGTCTCGCAGCATGTGTCCACAGGGGAGTTGGCTGTCTTTTCTTGCAGGAGACGATGTGTGGGTTCGGTTGGGTGTCCCCTCGCCTGGGTGCTGGGTACTGGTTCATTGGGTAGGAGGTCGATCTTGATGCCTAAAAGATTAAGGACTGAGGGTGGAGAGTTTTAATATGGTGGGAGATCTGGATGGGATTGAGGGGTGAAGGGATAGTTGGATTTCCGGGGGGGGAGAAAGGGGAAGATATATGGGAGGGGTATGAAGGAAGAGAAAAGAGAAAATACCGTAGAAAGGGAGAAGAGAAAGGGAAAAAAGTAAAGAGAAGAGTAGAAGAGAAAAAGAAAAGAGAAAAAAAAATAGAGAGAAGAAAGGAGAGAATAGCAAGGGAATGCTGGTTTGGTTGAATGTGTTCGATGACTAGAGCCTGTAGTTTAGGTCTGTACATCGCAGGTACTGCTTTGGTGGTCTGACTGGTCACGTGCTTCGATTCCTAAAAGAAGGTTTAACCTAGAGATAAAGTGAATGTTAAAGAGTTTTCTCGTGGCCGTCTCATAGTGCAAGCAAGGTATGGTATCTCGTGTGGTATCCCGAGTTGCCATCTTAGTTTGTCCGCCCTTTGTATCTAAGGGCGCCCGTGGAAAGAAAAGCTGAGAGGTTATTTTTAAAATATAGTAAGGTAAAGGGATTAAAACGTAGTGTTATGGTATGTTGCCATTGCATTACGTGATTTCCCGCGGTGTTCTATACTTGTGTTCCTGTTTACGATCTCTAAGGGATTATTGTGGGCCTTTGTTGTAGGAGTCTGGTTACATACCTGTTCTCTCCATGTTGCTGTTTCTGTTGTTGCTGTTTTCTTTGTGGTATAATGTGCAGTCAAGAGTTTGCATTGTTCCTTTTTCATGTATTTTGGACACTGCTCCCACGTATATGTTGACTATTACAGTGATCGGAGTTTCTACCCTGTTAAACCCTGTTATATGATTGTTAGGTATTAGTTGTGTATAAAATATATGTTCTAGGTGTTTCAGAATAGTGCTACCATTCTGTGTTTATCTTTTGTCTTCTGGCTTACTTCGTTTAACATAACATGATCTAGGTCCATCCACGTTGCTGCAAAGTCTGTGATTGTATCATTTCTAACTGCCATGTAATATTCCATTGTGTATATGTACCACATCTTAATGATCCATTCATCCGTTGTTGGACACCTAGGTTGGTTCCAAGATTTGGCTATTATACTGAGTGCTGCGATAAATAGTGGGGTGCATATGTATTTTGGAATGAATGTCCTTCCATCTTGTGGGTATATGCCTAGGAGGGCAATTGCTGGGTCAAATGGCAGCTCAATTCTGAGTTCTTTGAGCACTCTCCAGACTTTCCTCCATAGGTGTTGGACTAGGGGACATTCCCACCAGCAGTGGATGAGAGTTCCTTTCATACCGCATCCCCGCCAACAAAGGTTGTTTCCATTATTTTTGATGTGGGCCATCCTCACTGGTGTAAGGTGGTATCTCATTGTTGTCTTGATTTGGATCTCCCTGATGATGAGTGAAGGTGAGCATGTTTTCATGTGTTTGTTGGCCATCCTTCTGTCTTCCTCAGAGAAGTGTCTATTCATTTCATCTCCCCATTTTTTTTATAGCTTTGTTTGCTTTTGGGGGGCTCAGCTTTCTGAGTGCTTTGTATGTTCTAGATATCAGCCCTTTATCTGATATGTCGAGTGAAAAGATTTTTTCCCATTCTGTTAGCTGTCTTCTTGCGTTAAGCAGGGTTTCTTTTGCCATGCAGAAGCTTTTTAGTTTGATGTAGTCCCATTTGTTTATATTTGATGCTAACGTTCTTGCCATTGGTGCTCCATTCTCAAAGACCTTTTTGATATATAGGTCTTTGAGTGTTCTGCCTATTTTATTCTCAATAAACTTTATGGATTCGGGTCTGATTTCAAGGTCTTTGATCCACTTTGAGTTGATTTTTGTATAAGGAGTAAGGTATGGGTTGATTTTCACTTTCGTACATGTGGTTTTCCAGTTGTACCAACACCATTTGTTGAATAGGCTTTCTTTGTTCCATTTTCAGATTCTTGCCTCTTTTATCAAATATTAGTTGGCTATATACCTGGGGGTTTATGCCTGGGAATTCTGTTCTGACCCACTGGTCTGATGTCCTGTCTCTGTTCCAGTACCATGCTGTTTTGATTACTATGGCTTTATAGTATAGTTTCAAGTTAGGTAAGGAGATGCCTCCCAGCTTCTTGTTTTTCAGTATTTGTTTGGCTATCCTGGGTCTTTTGTGGTTCCAGATGAATTTTGTGAATGCTTGTTCTAATTCTTTAAAGAATTGTGTCTGGATTTGGATAGGGATTGCATTAAATCTATATAGGAGTTTGGGTAGGATAGTCATTTTGATTATGTTAATTCTACCTATCCATGAGCATGGGATGTTCTTCCATTTCTTTAGATCATCTTCAATTTCTTTCTGGAGTGTTTTGAAGTTTCCCTGGTATAGGTCTTTCACTTCTCTTGTAAGGTTGATTCCTAGATACTTGATATTTTTTGATACTATCTTAAATGGAATTGTATTTTTAATCTCTCTCTCCTCAACTTCATTGTTTGTATATAGAAACGCTACTGTCTTTTGTGTATTGACTTTGTAACCAGCCACTTTGCTGTATTGGTTAATTGTTTCTAGGAGTTTTACTGTGGACTCTTTAGGGTTTTCGATGTATATCATCATATCGTCGGCAAAGAGAGATAGCTTGTGTTCCTCTTTCCCAATTTGAATTCCTTTGATTTCCTTCTCTTGTCGGATTGCTATTGCTAGGACTTCTAAGGTTATATTGAATAAGAGTGGAGAGAGTGGACAGCCTTGCCTAGTTCCTGATCTTAGTGGGAATGCTTCTAGTTTCTCACCATTGAGTATAATGTTGGCTGTAGGCTTTTCATAGATAGCTGTAACTATCTTGAGGAAGGTTCCTTCTAACCCTATTTTGCTGAGTGTCTTTAACATGAAAGGATGTTGGATTTTGTCAAATGCCTTCTCTGCATCGATTGATATGATCATGTGGTTTTTTGTCTTTCATGTTGTTGATGTGGTGTATAATGTTGATTGATTTGCGTATGTTGAACCAACCTTGCATTCCTGGGATGAATCCCACTTGATCGTGATGTATGATCTTTTTGATGAAGTGCTGGATTCGGTTTGCTAATATTTTATTGAGTATCTTTGCATCTATGTTCATTAGTGAGATTGGTCTGTAGTTTTCTTTTTTGGTAGTGTCTTTGCCTTCTTTGGGAATGAGTGTGATATTAGCCTCATAAAAGGAGTTGGGGAGGATTCCTGTTTTTTCTATGGTTTGGAAGAGCCTATGGAAAAGTGGTAGTAACTCTTCTTGAAATGTTTGATAGAATTCACCTGTAAATCCATCTGGGCCTGGGCTTTTGTTCTTAGGGAGTTTTTTAATTACATCTTCAATTTCCTCTGAGGTGATTGGTCTGTTTAGGATTTCTAGATCTTCCTTTTCCAGTCTTGGAAGAGGGTGTTTTTTCCAAGAATCTATCGATTTCTACTGGGTTCTCTAGCCTAGTTGAGTATAGTTGTTCATAATATGATCTCATGATATGTTGTATTTCTTGGGGTTCTGTTGTAATCTCTCCCCTTTCATTTGTGATCCTATTGATTTGGGTGTTTTCTCTCTTTTTTTTGGTGAGTTTTGCCAGTGGTTTGTCTATCTTGTTTATTTTTTCGAAAAACCAACTCCTGGTCTCATTGATTTTTTGTATTGTTTTCTTGGTTTCTATGTTGTTTATTTCTGCTCTGGTTTTTATTATTTCTTGCCTTCTGGATGTGGTTGGACTTCTCTGTTGCTGATGTTCCAATTCTTTGAGGTGATCTTTTAAACTGTTGGTTTTGTTATTTTCCTGATTCTTGACATAGGCCTGAATTGCTATGAGTTTCCCCCTAATTACTGCTTTTGCTGTGTCCCATAAATTTTGACATGTTGTCTCTTCATTGTCATTTGTCTCAAGGAATCTTTTTATTTCTTCCTTGAGTTGTTCTTTGATCCAGCTGTTGTTGAGCAGCATGTTGTTTAATCTCCAGGTATTAGTTTTTCTCCATTGCTTCTTCTTGACCTCAATTTTGAGCTCTGTGGCATAGTGATCTGAGAGGGTACTTCTAATGATCCTTACCTTTGTGGTCTTATATAGGTTGGCTTTGTATCCTAATATATGGTCTATTCTGGAGAAGGTTCCATGTGGGCTTGAGAAGAATGTGTATTCTGCTTTCTGGGGGTGGAGGGCTCTATATAAGTCTATTAGCCCTAAATCTTCTAATTTTTCATTCAGAGCTCTTATTTCTTTGCTATTTTTCTGTTTGGTGGATCTGTCCAGTGGTGATAGTGGAGTATTGAGGTCCCCTGCTATTATCACATTTCCCTTCATGTGTTTCTCCAGGTTTGCCAGTAGTTGCCTCACATATTTTGCTGGCTCTACATTAGGTGCATAGATATTGACCAGGGTTAGTGTTTCTTGATCTAATGTTCCCCTGATCAGTAAGTAGTGACCCTCTTTGTCTCTGATCACTTTCTTGAGGTTGAATGCAATTTGGTCTGATATAAGAATTGCTGTCCCTGCTCTTTTTTGTTTTCCATTGGCCTGAATAATCACTTTCCATCCTTTTATTCTAAGCCTGTGCTTATCCTGCATCTGTAGGTGTGTTTCTTGCAGACAGCAGAAGTCCGGTTTATTTTTCCTAATCCAGTTCTCTACTATGTGTCTTTTAATTGGAGAGTTTAGTCCGTTAACATTTAGGGAGATTATTGAGAGAGAGGATTGTTGTGTAGTTGTGTTGTGTAGGGTGGTTTTTGTTACAATCGGGGGTTTGGATTGTGTAATTCGTCTTTGAGTAAGTCGTTTAGGATCGGTTTTGTTTGCACAAATAGTTCAAATTCGTTCTTGTTTGAGAATGTTTTTAGTCTATCCTCCCATATGAATGTAAGTTTTGCTGGGTATTGGACCCTAGGTTGGAAATTTCTTTCATTCAGTCGTTTAAATATGTCATTCCATTGTCTTCTTGCTTGAATTATTTCAAATGGGAGATCTGGTTTGATTCTTATGTCCCTACCTTGGTACTTGAGGTTTCTTTTCTTCCTTATTGCTTTAAGGAGTTCTTCTTTCTCTTTGTTTTTTGCCAATTGCATTACCATGTGTCTTGGTGTTTGTTTATTGGGGTCTATCTTATTGGGAACTCTTTTTATTTCCTGTATTGGCATTGCAGTATCCTTCCAGAGGGTGGGGAAGTTCTCCGCTATTATCTCTCTGACTACTTGTTCTTCCCCTTTCCCTACTTCCTCCCCTTCTGGGTATACCCACAATTCTTAGGTTGTTTCTTTTGTCCTTTTTCATTAGATACTGGACCTTTCCTTCCAGTGCTTTGCCTTTTATTTCTTTGTTGGTTTCTTGATCATTTTTTGTTTGCAGTTTTCCTTCGAGTTCTTCAATGTGTTTCTCCAATTCTGTGTTTCTGCTTGTAAGGCTTGTTACTTTGTCTGTTAATTCCTTCACTTCTTTTTGTATGGAATCTCTCATGTTCTTTAACATTTCTTCTTTAATTTGGCTGATTTGTTCATCCATAGATTTCTTATACTCGATAGCTAGGGTTTCTCTAATTCCTTTTATTAATTCTTGCATTTCCTTCCTCATGGCTGCTTTTAGGTCTTCATCGCGTGTATCTGTGTATTTTGGTGGACTTGGAAGCTTGCAAGAGTTTGTCACCATATCTCCAGATATTAGTGATTTCCTTGATTTACGCATATTTCTTTGTATTTAATGGTGTGTTTTAGAGTGCTGTGCTTCTAATTTTCACCTGTTTTGATCCCCTGTGGTGTGGGAGTTGGTTCCCTCCCTGAGGGTGGTTCTAAAGGGACTTTTGGGTGAACTCGCTGAGGTTTTGATCCTCCTGTACTCTTTATGTGGCCTGGTTAGTTGTTTTCCTCTTTTGTTGGCAGCTAGTACTGGCCCTTTCCTGACCACAGTGGTGGGGGGCACTGTTTCTCCTCTCCTTTTTCTCCTCTCCTCTACTAGTTGGAAGTCAGTCTTCCTCTTTATTCCTGTCAGCAGGTGTAGTTCCGCTTCTGGCCACACTGGTTGCGGGCGCTGTTGAGCCTGACTCTCTGTTCCCTCCCTTATCTGGGGGTCAATGAAGCTCTGCTCCTCCGAGTTACCGCGGAAGAAATTCCCCCAGTCAAGCCCTCCCGGTAGCTGCTCTCAGCCCTAGGGGGGGTCTCAGGTCCACTCTGGGGCTCGGGGCTAGGTTGCTCTAGGTTACCTAAAGGTCCAGGGGGCAGGCCCAAGCTCACCTAGTCTATTCGTCCCACCTGTCCCAGCTGGGCAGGTGACTCCGGCCCACTAGGTACTAGGGAATGTCCTCCCCAGTCTACGCTCGGGTCAGGTGGGATGAACTCTGGGGCCTGGAAGTTGAGGCAACGGGTGGTGTGGTCTCTGTGCCAACAAGCTGGCCTCTGCAGTCTATGGGGGGGGGGGGGCCGCGCGCAGGGTGGCTGGCGGCTGCGGGTCGTCCACGTGTGAGCGCCCTAAAACAGTGCACTCACCATGGACGCCGGGGTTCCCTACTCCCCGTTGGCGCGGCTGGCCTCTGCAGTCTATGGGGGGGGGGTCGCGCAGGGTGGCTGGCGGCTGCGGGTCGTCCACGTGTGAGCGCCCTAAAACAGTGCACTCACCATGGACGCCGGGGTTCCCTACTCCCCGTTGGCGCGGCTGGCCTCTGCAGTTTATGAGGGGGGGGGTCGCGTGCAGGGTGGCTGGCGGCCGCGGGTCGTCCACGTGTGAGCGCCCTAAAACAGTGCACTCACCATGGACGCCGGGGTTCCCTACTCCCCGTTGGCGCGGCTGGCCTCTGCAGTTTATGAGGGGGGGGTCGCGCGCAGGGTGGCTGGCGGCCGCGGGTCGTCCACGTGTGAGCGCCCTAAAACAGTGCACTCACCATGGACGCCGGGGGTCCCTACTCCCCATTGGCGCGGCTGGCCTCTGCCGGTTCTGATTCTATTTTAATGCAGAATTAAAATTTTACATATAGAACTGAAACAGTTTTAAAATAAACTGAATGTTTTTCAGGTTAATTGGCAGCAAGAAAGATTTCAAGAGATTACTGGAAAACTTGGACACTTCCTTAAGCAAGCAGGATTTAAGGTAAGATCTTCTGTTTTTTTTTGTTTGTTTGTTTTGTTTTTGTTTGTTTGTTTTTGGCTTTGAGGCCACACCTAGCAGTGCTCAGGTCTTACTCCTGGCTTTGCTCAGGAATCAGCCCTTGGCAGAGCTCAGAGGACAATATTTAGTGATGAGAACTATATAAGGGTCAACTACATGTAAGGCAAATGCCTAAACTTACGTACTATCTTACTGGCCCAGGTAAGATAATTTCAATTTTGTTTGCTATAATCTCACCTTATTGTTCTGGAAGAAAAAGCTAACATGTTTGGCATATTTGTCTTTTTAAATGTTAAGTTATATCCATCTCTACTTCACATATTTAGTATAAAAATATCTATTATTTGAGTTCTTTGGATTATTTCACTTTTTAAATTGCATATTCTATTCAGGTGGCATGGATTAAATATAAAAGATTTCTCCCATTGTTATATTTGATGTATAGAGTTAGGAAGATCAGAGAGGAATGTTGACACTAAGAGAATTTTGTCCAGCAAAAATGTAAAACATACCAATGTTGACATTAAAAATGTCTCATTGTTTTGGAACAATCTTGTAAGTCTCTCAAAAAAATTAAAGTTAAGAATTTTTGAATATTTTAACTTTAAAGCTGTAATTCTCTGATTTCTGTTACTTTAAAAGTAAACTGAGGGGCCAGTGATAGCACAGTGGTAAAGTGTTTATCTTGCAAGTGGCCAAAACAGAATGGACCCCGGTTTGAATCCTGGCATTCCATAGGGTCACTGAGCCTGCCAGGAGAGACTTCTGAGCACAGAGCCAAGAGTAAACCCTGAGCACCTCGGGGTGTGGCCCAAACAAACAAACAAAAACAAGTAAACTGATTTTGCTTTTATAGCTTGATGCAGTTACAGTGTCAGTGTACCTTACATTATAAAAATAATATTATGTTAATTTCATATACTCAATCTTTTTTTAATAGGAAAGTGATGTAGCTTTTATTCCTACAAGTGGTCTCAGTGGTGAAAATCTAGTAACAAGATCTCAATCAAGTGAGCTCACAAAATGGTATAAAGGACTATGTTTATTAGAGCAAATTGGTAAGTATGCTACCATACTCTTTTTAATTTTTTATAAGCTAAGTCTTAATTATTATTTAGCTTTCTTCATTAAGATAATACATGAATCAATATAGGATTTATAATCAAAGAAATAAAATTGCCAGTTCTGAAATAACATACACTGTTTAAGCTAATATGCAGTTTTCCATATCAGTGAGACTAGTATTTACTCTACCTACCAACACAAATTAGGAAATGTTTAAAAAAATGTTATTAAAGCCACAAAGTATTACTTTAAATTATGGTCAAGTTTGCTATTAGTATTCATTTAAAATGTTATTTCTTTTTTTTTGGGGGGGGGCACATCCATTTGCTGCTCAGGGGTTACTCCTGGCTATGTGCTCAGAAATTGCTCCTGGCTTGGAGGGACCATGTGGAATGAACTACAGTCCATCATAGGCTAGCACTGGCAAAGTGATGTCTTATCGCGCCACTGCTCTGGCCCCTAATGTTATTTCTTTAGGAGTTACAGGAATGTAATGGGCTGTCCTAGACCTGGTTAAAAGCTTTTAAAATCAAACTTTGCTTTTTGTCATTTTTCTTCTAGATTCCTTCAAGTCTCCCCAAAGATCTGTTGATAAGCCTTTTCGTTTATGTGTATCTGATGTTTTCAAAGGTAAGCACTTTCTCTTCAGTGGGTATCAGCTCAGAACATATGCTCTCAGGCTGCTGTTCTCCAGAGTTTGACATGATTGGTGTCTCATGTAGTTCTGCTTCTACACTTCTTTGTCTTAGACAAACTTCAGATTCACCCAAGGTAAAACCAGTCACGTTCTGTAGTTTCCCGTCTCACAGTGAATGTACCGTTATCTCAGATTGCTCTCTTTGGGTCACTTCCCCTATTTTAAGGCTGTTATATCTCCTTTGCAAATTCTTGAATGTCTTCCCTTTCTGTAGAGAGTGTTTGCATTTTAGTCAGCTTCCTTGGTTTGGGTGCAGAAATACTGTCATGTCACTCCTGTACTCACAACTTGTTCTTTGTTTCTTTTCATAACTGAGGTGAAGATAATAACATTTAAGCTCTACACTTAGACTATGATTTATGATGCTCCTTTATTGCTTCCTAGTTTGCTGCATATCTTGCCTCTTTTTTATTATTTCATATGGCTCACCCATGTGCCACTTGAATTGGGCAATCCTGTTCTTCGTGTAGTTTCCTCAGGTCAACACTATTTTCTTTCTCCCTTCCCAAGCACACGAGCTCTTGGTGAATAAAGGGCTTATTTAGGTACTCATCTAACACTGAATCATTCTATTCATCATAGAAGCTTCAGTGCACCCTTTGCTGTTTCTATTGCTTATTATAAGTAATTGTATTTGTCTCAGGACAGTATAATTGTTTTTGTCTTTATCTTCACTACTTCTCCTTATGGATAAAAAGGATTCATCTTTTTTTATCAATTTATCCCCAGAGCTTAGCGCAATGCCTGGCTCTTAGTACAAACACAGTACCTGGAAAAGGATTGAATTTCCAGTTTATTTTTAAGAAAATGAAAGTGCCTGTGCTTTCACATGGTCTGTTATTTTTAGTGCATTTGTTCACCATTCTGAAATAATAATAATTCACTATTCATTGACTACCAGAACTAAGTGATAGCTGATGTAGCTAATGGTGCTATCCACGAGATAAAAAGTGCTCTGTTAATTTTGAGATTTTGTTATGCTTTGCAGATCAAGGATCTGGATTTTGTGTAACTGGTAAAATTGAAGCTGGTTATATCCAAACTGGTGACCGACTACTAGCAATGCCTCCTAATGAAACTTGTACTGCAAAAGGTATTCTTCTCCAAGATTATTTTGTTAAATTACTCTTCTGTTGAGACAGCAGATTATTTAAATTTTACTTATTAACTCTAGAATAACTCTTACTGAAATTGTAACTGACTGTCAAAATGATACTAACTGTTGAAGGAAAATGTGAAAACATGAACGATTATTTTTTCTGTTGTGACTGTGTATGTATATATATGTAGATGCAATGGTTTGAACTGATTTGAGAAACATGGTTAGAATTTCACCAGATGTAGAGACACCTGAAGGATATATTGAAAATAGAATTCAGTGGCAGAAAACTTAAAGCTAACTCCAACCTGGCACAAATAGTCTGGTAACAAACCAGACTGTCTGTTGTTTTGAAATGTGTATTTCAGAATTACTGTGTTAACAGCTTCGATCTTGATTATACTAAAAAAATTATGTTACAGGACGATCTAAGAAAATGAGATGCAAAAATCCCTACTGCTGAAAGAGAATTTGAGCTAGTTTAAAGTGCAATAAATAATATTTTTCACTTAGTTTTAATATGTCATCATGTGTAATGCCTAATAACTATTTTTTCTGATCATTTGACCTCATGAACATTGTTTATAGGTTTATACTTATTTACCTTAGTTTAGTTTCCAACAGGGCCTTCACTTCAACATAAAAATGAATATACTTATTTTATAAAGTAGTATTATTTATAACAGTGTAAATCTAAATTTAGTATAAATTTAAATTTTAGATTTGATGTTGAAATATTAAAAAATTTAATTCTTTTCCATGCTATTTTTATTTATAGTTTATATTTAGAGTTGAATCCAGTTGAATGTACATGGATTGCACTTTTTAATTTGAATGTACATTTGGCTTGAATTAATATGTTTACACTACATGCTTGTTGCCTAAAGAATATCTGTTTAGTAGAGGAGTTTAATCTAAGTTTAAAAATGACCATGGGAAATCAGAGTAAGTTGTTTTCATTTGGTTTTTCTTTTCTCTTGCATTGAAATCAATGAAAATTCTGTTTGCATGAAAAGTAACTTTTGAAATATTCCATTTTCCATAGATTGTTGCAATTTCATATTTTTACCTTCATAATATTTTTGCAGTGCTAATTATTTCCATGTTAGCAAGGTTCTCTGAGAATTTTAGGAAATAATCAGTAGGCATGAATTAAAGTATGATCCCAGAATTAACTTTTGGTCCCTAGATCATAATTTGGTCACTTCTGAAAATCCCATGTTCCTCTCTCTACCCTTCTCTACCCTCCACTCTTTGAGAGCTGCTCATCTAGTCCAGCTTGAAAGCTCTCAATCATAAATTTCTAACCTTATTTCTTTCACTTGCAGTACTTGGTTGTTTTATGCACCCTTCTGTTGGTTTACAGTTTACAACTTGTTTCCATCCCAAACAGATCATTTTTGTTTCTTTCGAAAGTCTGCCTGTTTACTACTTTGGTTATAACCCAAACAGAGATTTTTCTACTTATCATATTTACATGTCTCAAGAAAACCTGGGGGGACTGGCTCAGAATAGTCCTTCTGTCCTTCCACCCCTGCCCAAAGGTAGTCTCTGTACTCAGTTAAAACTGCAGTTCTGGCTGGCAGCTCCCACTTTCTTGGCTTGATGAGACAGATTGCTGCTAGGCCATGTACATTTCACACTCAACTTCGTTTGGATTATTTTATGCAGTGACACTTGCTCCAGATCCTCTTTCTCTGGGTGGAAATATGCCATTTGGGGTCCCGTACATATATACACCCCTCTCTCTAAACACTTTAGGTGCTTTGTAGCTCACTATTCATTGCTAAATGAAAAAGTCAGACTAAATCTGCCAGCAAAAGGGGAGAAATTATAAATTAAATTTTTACATATCAAATTTATGGAGAATTAAATTTTTTCTTTTTTTTTTTTTTTTTGGTTTTTGGGCCACACCCGGCGGTGCTCAACGGTTACTCCTGGCTGTCTGCTCAGAAGTAGCTCCTGGCAGGCACGGGGGACCCTATGGGACACCAGGATTCGAACCAACCACCTTTGGTCCTGGATTGGCTGCTTGCAAGGCAAACACCACTGTGCTATCTCTCCGGGCCCGAATTAAATTTTTTCTTAAAGAACTTTTGGTATAATGTCCATTTATTACAGAAGGTCTTAAGAAAATAAGTTTTATATGAAACTATAACATTGTATGTGGAGGGAAATCAGGTTATATGCTACCTTTCAAATTTTCTGTATTATTAATTGCAGTCTACTTAAAAATTTAAAGCTAAAGGCAATCTTTATATATTTAATTAGCTTCTGTCATGGTTCCATATTATATATTATGTTTCATAATAAAAATCAAGTATTTTTGTATTTTTTTTGGGGGGGTTTTTTGGGCCACACCCATTTGATGCTCAGGAGTTACTCCTGGCTAAGCGCTCAGAAATTGCCCCTGGCTTGGGGGGACCATATGGGACGCCAGGGGATCTAAACGCGGTCCTTCCTTGGCTAGCGCTTGCAAGGCAGACACCTTACCTCTAGCGCCACCTCGCTGTCCCCGTATTTTTTGATTATTAATAAAACAATTTAGGGGCCAGAACAGTAGCACAAACGATAGGGCATTTGCCTCGCACGCGCTGAACAAGGATGGACCGAGGTTCGATTCCCTGGCATTCCATATGGTCCCCAAGCCAGGCGCGATTTCTGAGCACATAGCCAGGAATAATCCCCTGAGTGTCACTGAGTGTGGCCCAAAAACAAACAAAAAATTTAAATTTGTTGAATAATAAACATCTCTTAATATCATAATTAACATTTTAATATCGAAACTGCTTTGATACCTTGAATGTTTTGGCTTCTCTTTTCAGATTAATAAAGATGTATTGAAATTTTAAATAAAATTATAGGTTGTATCAGGTCAGTTCTTGATTTCCCTACAATTTGAAAAGTATCTTGCTTAAGAGTATGTTTTATGGGTAAGATAAATATTTTCAGAAAGCTGTGATTTCATTTACTAAAAAAAGGCCAATTAGAAACAGTTCCACAATGGTTGACCTAAATCCTGTCTTCATTAAATGATTTACATTTGAATAAAGTAGCTGATTATTTTCCTTTGAAACACATCCTTAACAAACCTGGGTTAGGAAGGTATAAGCAGCATTTAGGTTCATACTGAAATTAAATTTCTCACTCTATTCCTGCCGCCTTTTTCTTGTCACCAATCCTCAAAGTGCTTATTAGCTGTCTGGGAAGCATTCCCTTAAGCTAGTGAGGGGACCCATGAAAGAATGATCTGACTGAGCCCTGATGCCCTTTGGGGTCCTCAAGAACACAGGTGATTTTAGGTACTTTTCCAAATAAACAACAAAGCCCAAAACTAAATGCTACTTGATTCCTTATTCAGTCCCAACTATTATGTAATTGAAAATAATTGGAAATGTAATTTGTGCTTCCTTCATTAATATGAGAAATAGTTAAGTGGGATCTGGTTCAAGAATATACCAGTTGTATAAATCAATTAAAAAATCTTGATCAAATAAGCAGAAGTTAGTCATTTAGGCTGAATAAAAGTCACTTTATGTGTAGGGCGGTGTTCCAAAAGGGTTTAGCCTTGAGGAAGTGTGTTTTCCTCAACGCTCAGTTACACTTCTCACTCTCCATTCATATTGAAAATGATGAACAGTGACTGATGAAGTACAGATTAGCCAACATGCTTGGCTGTTATGGTTTGGTATTGAGTTGTTTCATGGTATGCTTTGGTTCTTACTCATGGTTTCCAGGAATTACTCTGCACGACGAACCTGTTGATTGGGCGGCAGCAGGGGATCATGTTAATCTTACATTAGTTGGAATGGATATCATCAAAATCAAGTGAGTGAAAAAAAACTATAGTAATAGAGTAATCAGTGCAGGATTTTCAAATACTATAATTGAACAATTTACCAGTTTAAGCGAAAGAAAAGAATTTAATTTGACTCTCATTTTGCAGAAATGTAAGTAAAATTTTTAAAATTAAATTAATGCATTCAGTAGATGTAGTTGACATGAGTGAAAGCTGTAATATATACAGATAGTATGTTGTTGATAATGATTAAATGTTATGCTGTAACCAGAAGGAAATATTTAGAAAAATCCCTAGATTTACCTGTTTACTTTGTAATTGATTTTAGAAGAGTTTGGATATAAATTTATTTGTCCCTCAACTACCTTTCTCCTTTTTTTTTTTCAAAATTTGTTACAGTGTTGGCTGCATATTTTGTGGCCCCAAAGAACCCATTAAAGCTTGCACACGTTTCCGAGCCCGTATTCTCATCTTTAATATTGAAATTCCTGTCACTAAAGGATTTCCTGTAAGTTTCTAGATATCTTATTTCTTTTAAAAATTAAAATAATATTATCTTAAAAATGTAATAGCTTTCTTTGTAATGTTGATACTGTAGTTTCCAACTAACATTTTATTACTCTAACCCCCCCCCAAATTACAATTTGAAAATCTTGACTTTTCTCTTTTATTTTGATTCTTGAGCATATAAACTTTTCAAAGAAACAGTGATAATAAATTTCGTAATCAGTAGGACACAAAATGATGTCAATAGTAAAATTCATGGAGGGCAAATGATACTTTCGTGTTCTGAACGTTACCTAACTAGTTTTAAATTTTACTTTTATTTTGTTTAATATGTATATTTATTGTTTTATGATTATAAAAGCAATATATTATTATAGAAAACATGGTAAATAGGAGGTATATATAAGGAAAATAAGAATGTCTTATAGTTTCCTAGAGCAACTACATTTTGTTTTGTTGGCCACACCAGTTATGATTAGGATTACTCCTGGCTCTGAATTTAGGAAAATCCTGGAAAGAGCAGGGGACTATGGGATGCTGAAATTTCAAGCCCTGGTCAGCCACTTGCAAGGCAAAAACCCTACATGCTGTACTATAACTCCAGCCCCATATTTCAGTGTATTTTATGTGTGTTTGTTATTCATATAAACCAGTAGTCCTCAAACTATGGCCCGTGGGCCACATATTGTATTGTATCTGTTTTGTTTCTTCATTGCAAAATAAGATATATGCAGTGTGCATAAGAATTCTTTCATAAGTTTTGTTTTTACTATAGTCAGACTCTCCAATGGCCTGAGGAACAGTGAACTGGCCCCCTGTTTAAAAAGTTTGAGGACCCCTGATATAAACTAATGGTACATGTTAGGTATCTTTGATTGACCATAAAGTTTAATTATTGTATACAGTGATGTTGATTTGAAGGTCAGTAATAACCAGCATTATTTGAACATGAAAAGTTTTATCGAATAAAGAGATTTGTTCTGTAGTTATTTAACTTTTGAAGGGTATTCCCTAAGAGTATCATGTATTCTTCTTATACATAAAAAGTATTTGAGGGACTGTATTTTGTAATTAAAATTTTGCTTGTGCCACTACAGTCAGGCATTTCTTTATTTTTTTCTCGATGTGTTTATATAGTAATCATTCTATAATAGCAATAAAAATCAGTGGAATTAAATGAATTGTCTTTAAATATATATTTTATTTTTTACATTTGATGCATCTGTGAAATAAAACTAAGCATTATTATTAGTGATGATGTTTAGAAATTGGGAATCAATTCGTTTAGTTCATTAAAATAAATTTTACATTTTTATTCCTCCATTTGAGATAACCATGCTTATGTAACTTTGATCTTAATTTTTCATGCTATTTCTATAATTATATAAAATTGTCTTGTGAAATACTGTTTATATATATGTTAAAATGATGCAGCATTTCTCTCATATGATAAAATAAGTATAAGGGTTCCTCAAAATATCTTTACATTTGAAAGATTTAATTTTTAAGTTGTCAGAATTCCTGTATTAGTAAGCAAGAACCTATGAGTGGCTGACATTTGTTCTTAGAAAGCAATATTTCCTTTTGAGGGAGAGTCTGGAGAACTTGATTACTGGGTGTTTTCACTCACACAGTAATACTTTTGCCATTGGAGCTGTGAAAGGTCAAGAAGTCAGTAGTTACTTAGAATAGTAATACTTGCTACCTTCCTGTCTGTAGTTTCTAAAAAATTAAGTAGAAGATTGAAAGTTTTTCAGTGCTCTTCTATTAGATTCCCATTGTTAAATAGTGATTCGTGAAAACCAGGATGAATTTTGTTTCAGTAAAATGTGATCCTATTTTCATCATTCAGTCCATTTTCCTAGGGATTTTGTTTTTTTTTCTTAATTATTTTAACATTATTTTAATTAAAATTTTATTTTTATGGTTTTTGGGCCAGTCTTGGCAGTGCTCAGGGAGTTGCCGTTGGCTCTGCGATCAGGAATCACTCCTGGCTGGACCATATGGAATGTTAGAGATTGAACCCAGGTGGGCTGCCTGCAAAGCAAGTGCCCTAACCACTGTACTAACAACCCAGCCCAGGCTTTTATTTTAAATCAATAAAAGTCTTTAAAAGTAATTAAAAAGCCACTGTTTAGTCCAATAGCACAGCGGGTGGGGCATATGCCTTGAATGTGGCCAACCCAGGTTTGATCCCTGGCATCCCATATGGTCCCCTGTGCCTGCCAGGAGTGATTCCTGTGTGCAGAGCCAGGAGTAACCCTGGGTGTGGTTTAGAACCTACCCACCCCAATTTTAAAATGGAAAATAAAAAGTTACTGTTCAGTACTACTTCCTTAGTGCTACATAAATATGTTAAAATTTTTCTTGGTTTAAATGGCAAATCCTTTATTTAACTAAAAGAAATAGATTTCAATTAAATTCTGTTTGATTTTTTAATGGTAAAATGTAAAATAAAGATTTTATCTTACTCAGTTTTTAAGTGCATTGTTCAGTGGCATTAAGTACATTACTCTACAGTCATTAATACCATCTCAAACTTTTTTTTGCCCAAAATAAAACTTTCTATGCCCATTAAAGAATAACATTTCTGGCCAAAGAAATAGTATAGGAGTTAAGGCACTTATTTTGCATCTAGCTGCTCCCATTTTGATTCCCAATAGATAGTCAGGAGTAAGTTCTGTGCAGTACCACGTGTTCCCGATTCCAAAAGAAAACAAAAGAATAATGTTCCATTATCTTCAATTTCTATCTGTCTTCTGGTAAGCATTATTGTACTTTATGAATTTGAATAAGTGGAATCACAATATAGTAAGTAAGTCATTTTGTATCCACTTTATTTACCATCAGAATTGTAGTAAGGTTTATGTTAAGGCATCTATTAAAATTACATTTATTTTTTTTTAAGTTTCACTACAAGACCCCATTGCATTTTTATATACATTTTGTTTATCCACACAAAGCAGAATATGTGGGTTTGATTTGCATTTCCCTATATGATTTTCAAATGTCTTTTTCCATTCTGCAGGTTTTCTTTTCACTCTTTTGTTGATTCCTTTGATGTGTGAACTTTTTACATTTTGATGAGATCCAGTCTACCTATATTTTCTTCTGTCACTCCTATTTTTGTAGGTGCTTTGTTCTCATATCCAATAAACCATTGTCAGTTTCTATTTGAAAATTTTCCTCTTATATTTTTTAGTTTAATTTCACTTAGATCTTTGATCTATCCTGAGTTAATTTTCAAGTTAATTCAAGATAGATCTTGTTAATAGGGTCGGTAACTAATTTTTGTGTAAAACTTAAAACAGCTTCATTCTTTTGAATGTGGATATGCAATTTTCCAGCAGCATTTTTTGAAGACTGTGATTTTTTTCCTAGTGTGTAGTCTTAGCACCCTATTGACAACTATGTATGAACTGATCATTTTTAAATTATCTAGAGATATAAAGAAAATAACAATTTCCTTTATGTTATTACAAAACATATTCAGTTTATGAAACACGAACCTCAAGGATGACTGTTGATGTACACATCTATTTAGTCATTTTACTGATATTTTTATTACTCCTGTTTCTGTCAGTGTAGTCCAGGATGATCATCTCACAATTAAACTAAAATATACATTCCAGCCTAGCCTCTCAGCCCCACTTTGGTCCCTCTAAAACCAATTCCTCACATGCCTGCCACTGATTTTTTAAAACACAAAATTAATGATATGTCTTTGCTTCTTACCACCTTTTTACCTAGTAAATTAAGAAACAAGTTGATCAGAATGGCAGAACTTAGACTAGGGAACTGGAGATACTGCAGAATTCCAACCAGTAGTGCTGAGTTGACTGTGATTAAAGTTGAGCACCAGTTTAACCAGATTTATTTTGTTAGCCATATTATAACCCACATGTTAACCATTGCTGGAGATGCTCATTAACAATTTATCACTGTTGCAATTTTTTGTTTTAGGTCCTGTTACACTACCAGACTGTCAGTGAACCTGCTGTTATTAAACGATTGATTAGTGTCTTAAGTAAAAGCACAGGTGAAGTTACAAAGAAAAAGCCCAAGTGAGTGTTTCAGTGCATAAAATATAAACACAAGTATTTTAAGCAAATTCCAGGTGGATAAATTTGTTTTACATTTCTCTTTGTGCTAAGAGAAGTGGTTTCATTTGATCCAGAAGTAGATTTTTCAAGGCCTGAATTAAAATGAGCTCATGTTTATTTGCATTTATGCTTAGGTTTGATTGAATATGCAGTTTCTATTACGATGAGGTGGGTGTGAATTATAAGAATAAATATACTAGAATTGACATTTCAAGGGGCTAGGTCAGGTGGTGGTTGCCTTAACATGACTTATTTGGGTTTAATCTCCAGCACCACCTATGGTCCCCCAAGCCCCACCTAGAATGTTATGTGATCACAGAATTCATCCTATAATTTAAAAGGTTAATTGAATTATGCCTAGTCAGTGGATCAGAATTTCAGTGGATTATATTTCTTAGTATTCTTGGCACCTCCTTAATGAGAATCTTTTGTTTGTCAAGAAGATTCCAGGAAGAAACAGATCTAACCACTATCTAACTCCTAGCTTTTTTTTATTCAGAAGGTATTTTTCTTTCTGATCAAAGTCCTGACACCATTTTGGTTGTCCTGTCAATTATAATAGGCCAAGAACAAGGTTGGGTATTTTCAAAGGAAGCTTCAGGAGATATTTAAGTTTTATACCCTAATTCAATTAAAGGCTATGTACAAGTTTGGCTTGGTTGCTTATATTTTGGGGGTTTTCTTCAACCCCATGGGGAACCCCACCCAAAATCCCCTTTATCAATGCTCGAGTGAGGAGAGTCTTTGCACCTGTGTTAGAGGCCAGAGGTGGTTAGGGGGTTGGTGGCAGCTGAAGTGGAAGAAAAGACCTTCACACTGCTATGAACTTGTGCCTATTTCAAACATTTGCCTCTTTCTCTATTTTGACATGAGTCTTTAACTTCTAGCATGAGGTATTGCTATGATGTTCTGAGAAATGCAATATAACTAATGGCTCACATTTCTTGAAGATGACTATATTCTAGACCAGTGATGGCTAACCTTTTGAGCCCGAGTGCCCAAACTACTGCACAATGCCCAGTCCTCCCAATGGCCAGCCCGGCCCTGTTGCCAGGTGAGCTGCAAAGCAGACATCGGCACACTCGCCTCCCGCCGCACCCTCCGCAGATCTTAATTGCGGACCTTCCCGCGTGCCACAGCTGGCATGCATGCCCTAGGTTCGCCATCGAGGTTCTAGACAGTCATGAATGGTTTCATGTGGCTTATATTCTTGGGCACCCTCTATAATAGGTGCTTATATTTTTTAGATGAGAAAACTGAATAAGGAAGGGTTTTCAATCATGTCAGGTCACAAAATTTGCCCCATTAGTGCACATCAATTATATCCTATTAGCAAGGGCTAAGTTTGATACAGAGAACTGATATGGAAAATTATCAGTTGATATTGGTTTATTGTTCGTAACCTTCAGGTTTTTTTCTCCTGCTGTAGTGATGTTGGGTCTTAATTTACATGTTAGCTTTTCAGTTATACACCTAGTTACTCTGACCATCTCCCTCTTCTTCATCGTCTTTTGTTTTTTGACCAACACACATCTATGCTTTGGACTTACACTACTCCTAGCTCTGCTCTAGACTCCTGTTGGGACTCTGGACCATAATGAATACCTGGTTCAAACCTGAGTCAATTGTGTGCAAGGCAAACTACCCACTGCATTATCTTTCCAGCCTGAAGGGATTTTATGTTTTTTTTTTTTTTTCGGGTGGAGGAGGGTTGATTTTGTTCTGGAGTGTTAGGGACCATAACTGCACCATGCTCAGGGCTTACAACTGGCCCTTTTAAGCATCACTTCTGGCAGTGCTCAGAGGATATTATATGGTGCTGGGGATTTAACTAGGGTCAGCTTCATGCAAGGCAAGCTCCTTACCCACTGTACCATCTCTTCAGACCCTTTTTCTTATTTTTCTTATTTCTTATTTTCACCATCATTTCTTCTTGAACATTTTATCAAGTAGATTGTTTTATGTAGAGTGGAACAGATTTTCTAGAAACCAAATGAGGAGCAAGTTGGAGTGGACATGGGAAGATATCATTCTTAGAAACTTTCTTTTTTCCTTCCTGAGGAATGGAGTTTCACATGGACATTGTTGAAAATAAGTATTTGGAAATTGTGAAGTACTTTTTTGGAGGAGTGAGGGTCATAGCAGTGGGGTTTAGAGCTTACTCCTGACTACACTCAGAGATCACTCCTGATGATACTTGGAGTACTGTATGGGATTCCAGGGAGCCAACCTGGACTCTTTCTCTAGCCTTTGAGGCAGTTTTTATAGAAACTTGACTGGTGTAGTCTATCTGTTCTGGATTCCGACTTTAGTAGAGTTGACAGTTGGTCTTCTAGTCCCCTTCTAAGGCTCATCAGTATTTTTAAAGTTCCTTCTTTTGGGTTCTGCCATTTTTAGTAATAAATCTTGGTGGGATCCATAGGTAAGAATTTTTGTTTGCTTATTTATATGAAATGTTACATATAAATAAGTGAATAGAAATGAGACAGACAGAAGGGAGAGCTTGGATTTGATCCTGGAGCTTCACCCAAGGATTGAGCCCCTCAAACTCCCAAATACTGAGCCTGTAGTAGCCCATGAACACCACATAATATGATCCCCAAGCAAGCAACAACAAAAGTATCAGAGTACTGTATTGACAGTAAGTGACTAACCTCTGTGAGGATACTTCCTAGCACACACTAGATCAGTTTGAAATGTACAGGGGAAGGTACAGAACTTGGCACCTCTTTTAGAATGCACTTGCCTCGCTAGCAGTAATAGATCATTGAGCTTCTCATTCTCATGAGAAAATCAAAGGAAATGTTTTGGTGGTGGATCTCGTATATTTTAAAATCCAGGATTTTTCATAATTTTTTATTTGCAAATTTAGTAAAATGTATGGGGCCAGAGCGGTGGCGTAAGCGGTAAGGCACCTGTCTTGCACGCGTTAGCCTAGGATGGATTACGGCTTGATCCCTTGGTGTCCCACATGGTCCCCCAAGCCAGGAGCAATTCCTGAGTGTATAGCCAGGAGTAACCCCTGAGCACCACTGGGTGGCCCCCCAAACAAAAAACAAAACAAAACAAAACAAAAGAAATATGTCTAATGTCTATGTATACCATATCCTTTTCTCCCTCCTGTCCCCTATTTCCTTTTTACCTTCCTACCCTCCTTCTTTCATTCTGACTTAGGGCCACTGCTTTTGGGTTTTCAGGGACAATTTCTGTCTCAATGCTGGGGGAATTGCTCCTGGTACATGCTTAGGGGACTTTGAGCTGCCAGGGATCAAACCTTTGAAGCTGGGCCTCCCTCAAGCAAACCATGTACATCAGCCTGCTGAGTTCTCAGTCTCTGTCTCTGTCTCTGTCTCTCTCTCTGTCTCTGTCTCTCTCTCTCTCTCTCTCTCTCTCTTTCTCTCTCTCATTTTTTAAATCTATAATCCTCTCATTTCTTTCAGCTAATTCAAAAACAAAAGTGCCTATTTTCTTTCTTTCTTTCTTTCTTTCTTTCTTTCTTTCTTTCTTTCTTTCTTTCTTTCTTTCTTTCTTTCTTTCTTTCTTTCTTTCTTTCTTTCTTCTTCTTTCTTTTTTCTTTCTTTCTTTCTTTCTTCTTCTTTCTTTCTTTCTTTCTTCTTTTTCTTTCTTTCTTTCTTTCTTTCTTCTCTTCTTTCTTTCTTTCCTTTCTTTTTTTCTTTCTTTTTCTTTCTTTTCTTCTTCTTTCTTTCTTTCTTTCTTTCTTTCTTTCTTTTTCTTTTCTTTCTTTTTTTTTTTTTTTTGTTTCTGGGTCACACCCGGCAGCGCTCAGGGGTTACTCCTGGCTCTATGCTCAGAAATCGCTCCTGGCAGGCACAGGGGACCATATGGGATGCCGGGATGCAAACCACCTACCTGCATGCAAGGCAAATGCCTTACCTCCATGCTATCTCTCCGGCCCCAAAAGCGTCTATTTTCTTAAAATTATTTTCTTCAGGTTTTTGAAAAACTAAGTTGTGTTGTCAGTCGACTGTAAGATTTTTTTTTCAGGTTGTTCCAGTCATTCACATTTATTGACCATATGTTTCTTATTTTTGCCGCCATAGATTACTGACTAAAGGCCAGAACGCAATCATAGAGCTACAGACACAAAGGCCAGTTGCCCTTGAGCTCTACAAAGATTTTAAAGAGCTGGGAAGGTTTATGCTGCGTTACGGTGGTTCCACGATAGCTGCTGGTGTTGTCACAGAGGTACTTTACAGTGACTGATGATGTCTCTTAGTTAGCATGTCTTTTTCGCTTTCTACTTTGTTGGAATGATCACAGAGATCTTCCTGGCTAGAGGAGAACTCAACTGTGATAGTAGAATGCAATTTCAAAGTCTATATGAAGAAAGTAAAAGAATCATGGGAAGAAAGTGTTCGGTTTTAGAGTTTCTCGAATGAGACTTCCAGACTCTTTCCACCAATACTGTTGCTCAAACCTCAAAGAAATCCTTTGAGAAACATATAAATATGCTCTCCATAGATTGAAGCAGCAACTCAATTAACCAGAGGGACTGATTTCATTTGACAAATGAGCCCTCGTTACATATGTTTTCTTTAAATAACTGTACTAGAAATATTTCTGAAACCTTCCTATTAAATATTAAATCAAATTATAGTTAGTAGTTAGTTTTGAAGAAAATTGTAGAAAAAAACCCAGAAATTTCAGTTACATTTTCTTCCATTCTTTGATTACGGGTGCATTCAGTGAAAGTATTCACATTCAACTTTCATTTCATTATGTTTTTCTTTGGGGCTTGGAGGTAATTTGGGCTACACCCAGCAGTGCTCAGTATTTACTCCTGGCTCTGCACTAAAAATCCCTCCCCGGCGGGGCTTGAGGAATCATCTTGACGCCAGTGATTGAACCTGGTTTGCTGCAGGCAGTTCAAGCACTCTGGCCTCCTTAGATTTCATTACTTCGTGTAATGATTGTTTTCTGCATAGTCTATTCAGTTAATTTAATTAAATATAAACTTGGACCATCAATAGGCTTTGATTTGCATTGATATTAAAGTAATCATACGTTAGTATCATACTCAATTTGGAATTAAACTGCCCATGTTTATTTTGGGACCCTCTTATTCCTCGCAACACAAGTACATTTCTCCAGTTTACTGTATAAAAATAGGGTGAGATAATCTGTCTCGTTGAGTTTTCTAAACTTATCCATGCAAATAACACACAGTCTGGACAAAGCCTGTGATATTTGTTGTCTGCTATTAGCATTGGCAGCATGCATTTAATATGTCAAAACATTCTTTATAAAAGAACACTGTAACATTACTTATTAAAAAAGCAATTTTTTTGTGTTTTTTTTTGTTTGTTTGTTTCTTTTCAGATAAAAGAATGATGGGTCAGAATTTCTGCTCTTTCCAAAGTCAGTGAAATTGCTAACCTCTGTTTTTAAAGAATCCAGTTATTTAGTAAAAGGAACAATGTGGAATTGGGTTTGTTTTTTTATAAAATGATACAGAAGACTGTCGCTGTCAACAGTATCACAGAAGTATTAATAATGACTCCTGCAAAAAATTTCAAGTTGCCACTGACAGAGAAAAGCTATGGCTGCACTTTGATTTTAAAACTCAACTTTCTTTTTGAAATATAGGTAAAGGGATTTACTCTGATTTGTGTACCAGAAGTCAAGAATCATCATGAAGTGAACTCTGTTTCAAGCCAAATCACAAAATATTGACAGTTTTGATTTTCAAAATAGAGCATACATTTTAAGGAAAAGTAAATTGGTTTGTTGAGGTAGCTAATATTTAAACAATATTTTATTTTTAATTAACTCTAATATTTGCTGAATAAAGATATTTTATGTTGAGCATAAGAATGTTTATTTCTTAAACGAGTAAACTTTTGACAGTTGAAATTAGTGGAAACTTTTTTGATCACCGGGATATTCTTTAAGATGTAAGGTCAGTTAATAAAATGCCTTGGTTGGGCCGGGAAGGTGGCGCTGGAGATAAGGTGTCTGCCTTGTAAGCGCTACCAAGGAACGGACCTCGGTTCGATCCCCCGGCGTCCCATATGGTCCCCCGAAGCCAGGGGCGATTTCTGAGCACATAGCCAGGAGTAACCCCTGAGCGTCAAACGGGTGTGGCCCAAAAACCAAAATAAATAAATAAATAAATAAATAAATAAATAAATAAAATGCCTTGGTTGTGTATAGCAGCAAAATGGTTTTGTTTCTTAGGCATTAGTGAGAGTCTCTACCACTGTCACTAACTACAATTTGGGAATTCTGTAGGATCTTTTCAACATAGAGTTTTCCCACACTTTCAAATTCTACTAGTTACAGCGGCCATCCTGGAGGTCCTGAGGCTCCTGCCACTTCTGTAAGACACAGATCCGATATTTCAGTTCATGGTGTGTGATGAGGACAAAGCTGCCAGGACTCAGGTGCTCAGGGGTCAGGTGGGCTTGAGTTGCTGGAGCTTTACGGAGCATGTGCTGGGGGTCAATCGAGGTCTTCACATTTAGGCACATAATTAAGAATTTTTCTCAGCCCTGAATTCCTGCATTTTGTTCGAATAGCATGTCAAGTTTAAGTCTCATCCATTCCTAACTTTTCATTCTCACTTTTAGTAGATCTTATAACTTTGTCCTCAATGCATATATAAGCTGTAAGTACCTAGGTGTTAAAGTTGTATTTTGATCGGCTGCTTGCAAGGCAAACGCCGCTGTGTTATCTCTCCGGGCCCGCAGAAAAAAAATTTGACAAAATCTTAGATAACTACTCAGTGAAATACAGGTCCTGAGTTTGGTCCCCAAACCAAACTCATAATAGTAATAAGCTAGGCTTCGATCAGTTTCAATCATACCACACTCCTAATATTGACAGGATTCATCTACTCTGCCTTCTCCATTGAGTTCATTGGGAATCCCATGCTGAAGCCCTTTTCTACATTTAGATTTTCAGACTCTTTCTTTGGCATAGTCAGGCTAAACAGTGTGATTTTTTCAGAAGCTCTAGAAACATCTCCTCAGGGACTATAGTTGAAATTCATGGTTTTCTGGAGGCATCCTTGGAATTGGTTGTGAAGTGAACATAGCCCCCATCAGAGAACTGTGTTGGAAATGCAAAGGGTTTGGCCCCAAAGAAATACCTACTTCTCGAGACCACACAGATTTAGGATGTTTAATAATAGCAGTAGTAGAAATTTCTTCTTCAATTGTAACAGTATTTACACTGTTACTGCTAACTGCTGACTGCTAAAGGGAGTGTAGGACAGCTTCTCTGGATGTTTCTATTTTTTTTTTAATTTTTTTATTGAGACCAATATAAATGACAAGTCCTTCACAGTTGTATTTCAGGTACATAGTGACAGTGTATTAGGGCCATTCCCACCACCAGTGTTGACTTCCCACCAGTTTCCAGCATGTCTCCTATACCTATGCCATACCCTTAGCCCCTTGGACGACAAAGTGTAACGGCTCCCTTTTGGGTATAGCTTTTTGTAGTTTGGGTCTCTTGAATCTGTTGTCGTTGACTTTGGGTATTTAAGTCTGACCATTTTTTTACTTCCACTCCATGCTTCTGAGACCTCTTGGCCCCTGGGTCCCATCTACTTTTTTTTTTCCTTTTCTGAATTTGTAGGAAAACAGAAATAGGAGGCAGAACAAGATGATTCATGTTCTATGGTTCTGTAAAAAAGATGGGATCCCCTATCTAGAAGCTATAGCTACCTAGAAGCTATAAATAATATTTTAAAAAAGGGAGGGGTTTGAAGAGTGCTGCCAGTGGTAGGGAATGAGTATTAAAAATGTATACTAGGGGCCGGAGTGATGGTGCATCAGTAGTGCATGTGGCTGACCCATGACGGACCTAGTTCAATGCCCTGTCATCCCATGTGGTCCCAAGCCAGGAGCGATTTCTGAGCACATAGCTAGGAGTAATCCCCTGAGCGTCACCGGGTGTGGCCCCAAAATTTTAAAAAAATGCATACCAAGCTCATCTGAACTTGATGTGACAGTGAAAAGTTTTCCTCTTGAAGCTGTCATCTATCTTACATCATTTGATTTCGGTATTTGACAAGAGTGAAGATTATATCCTTTTCTTTTTTAAATCACCATAGGATACAGAGTGAACAAATTGTTGATAGATGAGTTTTGGTAATACAGTTTCAAACACCCAACCTTTAATTATTCTTTTTTTTCTTGACTTTTCCTGTTTTCATTGTTTCTTCACTTTAGTAATTTTGTCTTCTGATTTGCTTCTATGACTATAGTGATGATTTGATTTGCCCTGTATTTTTTCACACCTTCATTATAATAAAAATTGAAATTCTCATTTATTATACTAATAATTGATTAAGGCTGTGGAAAGTATTTTTAGAAAAGAGAATAATTATTTATGTGTGTATATATATATATTTTTTTTTGTTTTGTTTTGTTTTGTTTTTGGGTTACACTTGGCGGTGCCCAGGTTCTGCACTCAAGTGGTACTCCTGGTGGTACTCAGGAAAGCCAAGGAGTGAACCTGGGATAGTCATGTGCAAGGCAAATGCCATGGCCATTGTGCTGTCACTCCAGTCCCACATTTTTCAATTTTTCTTCAGGAGTCATACCTGCTGGTACTGTTGGGGAACTTGCAGTGTCTGAATCAAACTCATGGCCTCACAGATATCAGGCTTGTGCTTTTCCATTTGCCCTATCTCTCTGGCCCCTGAAAATTAATTTCTGAACTTAGCATTTTTTCTTCATGAAAATGCCAGCTGATAATAATTTTAGCTTGGTCTAAAATATAACCACTTACTTTAGAACAATGAAATGTATAGAAAGACAGAGGTCTCTTGCCCACATTTTAGTTTTTTTTTTCTTTTCCTTTTCCTTTTTTTTTTTTTTTTTGTGGGGGAGTTGGGGGCCAGAATTGCTTAAGGGGCTTTGCTTTGCACTCAGGAATCACTCCTTGTGGGGGGAGCCATACAGAAAGTCAGAGGTTGAATTGGGGTCAACTATGTGTAAGGCAAGTATCCTACCTGCTATACTGTTACTCTAGCCTCAATTTCTAATCCCATTCATATTTAATTTTTATTTGTGAGCATCACTTCCATTTTATGTCACCAATAACTTACAAAGGACAAGCACCATTTTTCAGTTGTAAAAATACAAAATCACAGACCCCTGATATTTCTAAGAATTTATCAAGATAATACAATCCCAAATTACAAACTCAGATAAAAAAGACTCAGTAGGGATTTGGGGACATATCTTAGGGGTCAGGGTCCCAGGACTTGCCAGATGGCAGTTCTCGGCACCTGAACTCTAGTGGCAATGGATCCCATGTTGACCACATTAGTGTTGCTTGTCATCAGACAAGCATTGGATCATGTGGCTGAGTGGACCATGTAGCTTCCAGCCTCCCTAAGCACTTTTGGGAGGTCCTTCCCCAACAGACCCCCAAAGAAGACTCAATGAATGACAAACTAGTCAGTTACCACCTTTCAATTTCTCTTTATTTATAGAAATATGTGCTACACCCCACTCTGGAGAGGCACACACGAAAGTGTAGTGCTCTCCTCAAATAAGAAATTATCTGCCAAAAAGGCCCGCTTAGAGTAGTCAAAATCACTTGACCCTTTGCGTGGATTATTTGGACATAATTTCATAAGGGCTGTAACTATTTCTTTATTTTAAACCTTTATTAGAAATCAGGCCTTACTAAATTCTTTCTAACTAGAACAGCAATCAAACAGCCAAAAGTCTCCCATTTAATAGCTCCCTGTAATTTTTGCTACCTTGGCGCCTAAATTCAGGCCTTTCCATAAACTTAGCTCATAATAAAGTAATTTTCATTTTTTCCCCAAAACTGTGAAACATTCCTCACATTCCAACTCCCCTGTAATTACGTTTTTCTTCTGTTTTACCCAAAGCAAAGGGAACCCAAAACTAGCTGCTTTTTTCACCTTCAGTTTCAACTCTTTTATATGCTAATTTAAGCTAGAGTCCTTCATTCTTTTCCCAGCCTCTTTGATGTCCAGAATCTGCATCTGCCTTCCAAGTCTCTAACCTTTAAAAGCTGCCAGCTTAAAAAATAAATTTGTCTCCGTTTCTGTAAACGAGAGTCCCCATGCAATCTGCGTGGTTTCATTCATCTCTACAATATATTTTCCGTCGTTCGCCGTCCCTGTACCCACTCTCTCCCCGCGGATTTTTCCCGAAACTCCACGAAGGATCTGTTTGCAGGCGCTGGCGTTTTGCGAACAGGTTTGGCCCGCAACAAATATGTGAGTAGAAAAACATTGACTGCTCCCTAAGTAGAGCTTTCCATATTCCAGACAGAAGAGCTCTGGGATTAGGTGTTTGCTATGGTTCAGTTTGGTTACAAACTGGCTTTTGGGAAGGTATCCAGGAGAAATGGTCCCCAAAGACAGAGCAGAAAGGTCTGGGTAAAGAGTATATGCTGAAGTGAAAGATTATTCGAAGTCGTTTTAACTGTAAATCACTCCTCTTGGCCTGTTAAATTGGGTAGCGGGCTAGAGGCACATTTGCTACTAGCAAACTCACCCAGTCAGGCTGAAGGATTCTAAAACTGCCACATTTAAAATTTTACCAATAGTGAACACCAGGTTTGGGGGCCCAGCCATGTTAAGTTACGTTAATGAGACTGACTCATAGCAGCAGTACACATGACCTGAGGGATGGGTCCAAGTCTCATGATGAGCTTATCAGAAACCCCTACAGCCCTTTACATCAGAGCCGGGCAAAAATGGAAGTGCTGGATTCATCCATAATCTGGTTCTTCAAAATACCACAATCAAGACTTTTTAATGATTATTTATTATAAGGTAATTGATTTTCAACAGTTTCCATATTAAAAACTATTAAAAAATTTTGGTTTTGGTTTTTGGGGATGCTCAGGGGTTTACTCCTTGCTTTGCCTTCAGGAATCACTCCTGGCTGAGCTACGGAGACCATATGGTATGCTGGAGATTGAACCCAGGTTAGCCACATAAAGGCAAGCACGCTACTGTCCTATCACTGCTGTACTGTCATTTCAGCTCATACAAACCAGTAATTTTAAAAGAAAAATAAGGCATATATCTCAAGACGGATTCTGATAGGTCATGGGGAGTATAAACCTGCATTAGCCCTTGTTGAATTAAAGTAACATTGCCACTTTCTCAAGGATTCCCTCACTGGACTAGTTCAAAGGATTGTGGGTACTCCGTGCTTCTAAGGACCCTATCCTTCCCCTAAGTACTCAGTGATTTATTTTCTCCGTCCACCGAGATGTAAGTTCCAAGAAAAGGGAGGCCTTTTCTGGTAGTGGAAAAAGTTAATGCTGGTGGCTAAGGCTTTAGGAAATTTTAATTTGTAGTCCTATTCATATTTTCCCATTTTAATTTTCTTTTTTGGGGAGGCAAACGCAGCGGTGCTTGGATTACTCCTGGCTCTGTGCTCAGAAGTTGCCCCATGCAGGCTTAGGGGACCATATGGGATTCCAGGGATCAAACTCAAGTTCATCCTGGGTCAGCAGTGTGCAAGGCAAATTCCCTATCACTGTGGATACTCCAGTACCCCATTTAAATTTTCTTAATTCTCTACTCTCTACTAAATATTACATTTGTAAATTATGCCACTTTCATGGAAACTCTAGAGTGGGACAGATTTTTTTTTTACTTTTATGGCAGGAATGATGATTATTACAGTAAGATCCAATTACAAAATAAAATTTAATGCAATATCTTTTAGATATTAAAGCTGAAAACTTAGTTTTGCAAATAATAGGCAGAATAGTAAGTGAATTGTATATCTTTAATTATACATGTTAAAATCATTACAAGCAAGCAATCACAAATTGACTCATAGATTTATTTTCTGATAATTCCACTTGCCATTCTTTTAAGTTTTATTGAACCAAGTAATATGGAGTAAATTTGTTAAAGGCCTGCCAGGGAGGGACCCTGAGGTGAAAAGGGACTTGAGTACATTAGCTGGGGAAAGAGGACATTCCTGGTGGAACTGATGTTGAATATTGTATGCCTGAAACAATTCTATTATTCTGTAACATTTTACATAACTGCCTTCACGGTAGGGCGTTTGCCTAGCACTTGGCAGATCAATCTGGGTTTGATCCCCAGCATCCCATATGGTCCCTCGAACTTTCCAGGAGCGATTTTTGAGTGTAGAGCCAAGACCAAGTAACCCCTGAGCGCTGCCGTGTGACCCCAAAACAAAAGCAAGCAAAAAAATAATAATAATAATAATAACAGTATCTTAACTAAAGTTAAAATTAAAAATAGAAGAAAAGAAAAAAATAATCAACTAAAAATTCTTAATATAGAAATTTAAAAAATTTGCAAAAAGTGGGAACTGGCTAGATAGAAGTTGTCCTTGGAAATTTCCACAACTCTTCCTCAACAGTTTGACTCTCAACACTATCTATCTATCTATCTATCTATCTATCTATCTATCTATCTATCTATCTATCTATCTATCTATCTATCTGTCTGTCTGTCTGTCTGTCTGTCTGTCTGTCTGTCTGCCTGCCTGCCTGCCTATCATCTATCATCTATATCTGTCTACCGTATTTATTCAAGTATAACGTGCACCCATGTATAACACGCACCCCTAATTTTCGATTAAACATCGGTATAAAATTTTGTTTCACACCAGGCATTGTAATTGACAAAAAAAAACGTTGAACACGTGCGGCCATGATAAAAAATCATTTATTGACAATGTAAACTGGTATAAACACAATACTGAAATAAAATTACCAGTATCAATATTTATTTAAAATGCTTCAAAGTCAGATTCATCATCAGATACACTAAACAGTTGTTCCCATTCTTCTCGAGTTAATTTTTAATCAATGTCCCAGATGGCAGGAACATCAGTTTCTCCAGTTTCTTCGCTTTCTTCTGAGTCTGAATTCCACAGCAGTAATCCCTGAGCGCAGCTGCGTGTGGCCCAAAAACTAATCAATCAATAAACAAAGTTAAAAAAAAATTGAATACAGGGCCCGGAGAGATAGCACAGCGGCGTTTGCCTTGCAAGCAGCCGATCCAGGACCAAAGGTGGTTGGTTCGAATCCCGGTGTCCCATAGGGTCCCCCGTGCCTGCCAGGAGCTGTTTCTGAGCAGACAGCCAGGAGTGACCCCTGAGCACCGCCGGGTGTGACCCAAAAACCAAAAACCAAAAAAAAAAAAAAAACTTGAATACAGAATTTTGAAGTGGATTCCTGAGGAGGGCCTCAGAATAGGGAGCTAGTGAAATAGTGTAAGTCTACATTTGTGTACTTTAAACTTGCTTTGACTTATTTTACTTTATTTCATTTTATTTGAAGCACTGTGATTTACAGTCCACATGGTTGTTCATCCTGAATTCCACATTCCAGCGTTGCACCTGCTACCAGACGGCCGCTTCCCTCCCCTATGTCTCAGGCCCCATCCTCTGTCCCCCGACCCCTGCATTCTCCCTGTGAGCTCAGTTTTGTAGACAAGTTCTCAAGGTCTTCTGCCTTCAATAATTTGTCAATCCCTTAATTTCTGTTGTGTTTTTGTTTGTTTGTGTTGTTAAGCCCACGTATGAGAGACCTTTCCTCTCCAGATTGCATTTGGGGTATTTTTACTTTAGGTTCAAGAAAGGGATATAGCAGTTACTCGTACTGGAGATGTTTAGCCATAACTTGGTCTCTCATTTAATTAATTGATAGTCTAGACCAGTGGTCGGCAACCTACGGCTTGCGAGCCACATGGGCCTCTTTACACTTTTAATTTGGCTCTTCTGTGTGCCAGGTGGCCGCTCCAGGAGTCAGGACTCTGCTCCTAGCCTCTGTCAGTGCGCGCCCGCCCTGTGTGCAGCCCCTACTGCCTGCTCCAAGAGTGTAAGATGATACCCAGTGTCAACCCTAAACAAAGGTTTTCCCCCAACATCATCCTTTCTTAAACCTCTTCCTTGGATATGTAAAAGTCCACTGAATATGTACTTTTGGCTCTCTCTCTCTTGACCTGAAGCTTTCTGGTATTGGGAATTGGATATAATAAAGAAAGAGGTGTCCTAGATTTTTGGGCTCAAGGCGAGAGTACAAAGTAAAAGGCCATGGACTCCATGATCATCCTTTCCTGGCTAGCTTGGTTCATTATTTCTTTCCTGCTACCCTGCTTCTTCAGACCAGGTTGGGTGGGGTTTAGAAAAACAGTGCCTGGAGTGATCTTAAAACACATATTTTATTTTGCACAAGAGTGGGCATCTTCCATGAAGGGATTCTCAGCCCAGAGTTTTCTTTTCCATGGATTCTCATGTTCAGAGTACTCATGATTAAAGTTGTGAGCAAATGACCTTAAATGCTGTTTTTCATATTGATTATGACTTTATGCATAATATAAGTGCTAAACAAAAATTTTTGCAAGAGTGGAAACATTTCAATATCTCCTCAGACACAGCTATCCCAGAATCAGATTTTTTTGAACACATCCATCTTATGTCTCACTGTAAAAACTACTTGTGAAACTCCCCTGCAGAGAAATATTAAATTCATAGAGAAAATGAGCAATGTCTGCCAAATACACAAGCTTAGCTACCCATTCCTTGTCCAACTGGGGCTGTACAAAGTCAGAGTTCTGCTCTCACAGGAACTGCACTACTTCTTCCCCCTTGCCAACAAGGCGAGAGAGCACCCTTCCCCTGAACAGCCACTTTACTTCTTCATGGAGAAGATACTAGTAGTGGACACTCATACTTTCACCCAGGGTGGTGAATAGCCTGGATTTGATCACAATTGTGAATTTCACAAATTAGCTTTACTGTGTCATCTGTCACAGAGTTTAGTTCAGCAGGGGTTTTTTTGAATTCAGTCTATCATACAATGAGTGGATACAATGTACGAGTGTGAAACTTCTGTTTCTTGTGACTACAAAAAAACCACTGAGCCATGCACAGTGCATCATCTGTACATACTTCAACACATCAGATTATTATTCTGAGTGAAATGAGTCAGAAGGGGAGGTGTAGACACAGAATAATCATTTGTGGCAAATAAGAATAATAAATGGCAATATGGTAATAATATCTAGACAAAATAGGGATGAGGAACAGGAAGACTAGTCCATGATGGATGCTTGTCATAAAAAAGTGGTGAGTTCAGTTAGAATAGAGAAAGGTACATTATGACATTAATAATTGGAACATATCACTCTGGACAAGAACTGGATGTTGAAAATGGATAAGTGACATGCATGGTACCCTTTAATTAGCAATATTGCAAACCACAGTGTCATAAAGGAAATTTTGCAAACCTCAGTGTCATAAAGGAAAAGAGAGATAGAGAGAAAAAAGCAAAATGCCTGCCCCTGACATAGGCAGAGGAGAGTGAAGGGGAAGGAAACAGGGAGATTGGTGGTGGGGAAAGTGCACTGGTGAAGGGTGGTGTACTCTCTATGATTGAAACTCAAGTATGAATGATTTTGTAACAAATATGCTTAAATAAAAATTATTTTTAAAATGTTCAGGCACTCTATCATAATTCCTTTATGATATATCCAATGCATTTAACAAAGTGCTGTTTTTGTTTTCGTGTGTATTTTAGTTTGGTTTCTTGCAGCACACACTAAAGTGTCAAAAGATTTTTTTCCTTTCAGTGAAATCACTCCTTTTCTCTGGAACACTGTCCTTGCTTTTAAAGATTGCTAAAAGGGTTTTTTCTTTTACCTGTTTCATCTCCATATTGTAGGGTTTTAAATTTTCAGCACATTTTGGTTATCAAGGGAAACGTTTTGAAACCTTTTGCTTCCTTATTATCAGAAATCAAAGTATTTTCCTTGAGAAGGGTGTTCACTATCCAGAATTAACAAATGTTCAGTGAATTCAAAAACTGTATTTCATGGTGGATGTTACTTCACATCTAAATCAGCTTAATCATAAACTACAGGGGAAAGGAAACAATTTTTTTTTTATGTTAGAAGACGTTATTTTGTTTGAAAACAAATTATCTGTTTTTGCTCAAGATTTTGACAGAAACTTTGATTCACCTTCCAAGCCTGTGAAACATCACCAAGAAAATAATTCTGATATTGACATTACCTATTTTAAAAAAGCACTTTTAAATATGAGGGAAGCATTTCTCAAGAGGTTTCAGAATTTCAGAAACAGCAAAGCAACGTTGGCCTTTGTTAAAAAAAAAAAAAAAAAAAAACTCTGGATGCCACTAACAGAATTAAATTTTTCTCCCTTTAATATTGACATTGGTAACTTTGAAATGCAATTTCTGGATTTAGAAAACAAAGAACTGTGGAGCTCGAAATTTGAACGTCTTTGTGCTAATTTAGAAAGATTGGAGAAACACAAATGTGAACTTAGTTCACAGCACAAGTGGTCTGCTTTGAAACATCTGGAGAAGGAAGATATGTTGATTTTTAACATCTGGAGTAGTATTCCTGACTCATAATCAACTAAAAGAGCTAGCGTTTGCTGTTCTTTCCTTGTTCGGTTCTACATATTTATGCGAACAATCATTTTCAAGCATGAATCTTATCAAGAGTAAATTGAGAAATCGTCTCATCAATGAGAACCTGGAATTCTGCCTAAAATTAAAAACAACAACATACAAACCTGACTTACTCAAACTATCTAAGAAAATGCAAGACCAATGTTCACATTAGTGTTTGTGACTTTGTCAGTCATTCTCAGGATGTAATTTTCTCTACATTTTAAGGCAAATTTTATGGAATTTAACGTTATCGATAAATAATATTGTTCTAAACTTTTTGTTTTATAAGTTGTGTTATTTGTATCCTCCCAACCTATGTGGATACTTGCATGTAGAATATTCTCAATAAAAACTTATTGAAACTAAAAACAGTGTACCATCCTATGTATTTTCAGTTTTAAAAATGTGGCTCTTGGGGCCGGAGAGATAGCATGGAGATAAAGCGTTTGCTCCTCATCCAGAATGTTGGTGGTTCAAACCCAGCATCCCATATGGTCCCCTGAACCTGCCAGGAGTGATTTCTAAGCATAGAGGTAGGAGTAACTCCTGAGTGCTGCCAAAACAAACACCCCAAAAAACAAAAAAAATATAGCTATCAAAATAAATTTCAATCATGGTTTTGGCAAGATTTGGCTCAGTTGAAAAAAAAGGTTGCCGACCATTGGTCTAGGCACAGTTTTCATTCTAGTAATATCAGGAGGGCAGAGGTACATTGTAGAGATTTAGGAACTGTTAACTTTTACTCAGAGCAATGCCAACTCTTATAAGATCCCCCTTTTCCTCTGAAGTTGAAGTCACTAAAATACCGTATTTTTCGTACCATAAATTGCACCCTCTCGACCCCCCAAGTGAGTCTTAGGGAGCGAATGCCGCTTGGGGCTGAAACCTGAGTGCAGGGGAGGAGAGCATCAAAAGATTATGTGTGTCTTGTGGTGCGTCTTAGAGAGAGGAAAATACAGTACCTAAATTGATAGTGTAAAACAATACTAACGTGTGTTATGAGTACTACATATATGGCTATGTGAAGTGAGGGAATATAAAATGAATTAACTGTGGTGCTTTTAAAAACTTTTTAAAAGACATGGGGGAGTGCCCAGAGATATATATCAGTGACAGGGAACTTGCCTTGCACGTGGCTAATTTGGCCTGCCTCTCCAATCCTGGCCTCTCCATTTGGTTCCTCAATTTCCACCAGAAGCAGTTCCTAAACACAGAGCCAGGAGTAAGCCCTGAGCACTGACAAATATGACCTAAAAATAAAAATGTTTTTTAAAAAAGTAAAACTTGGGGCTGGAGCATCTGCCTTGCCTGCGCTAGCCCAGTATGGACCGGGGTTCGATCCCCTGGCGTCCCATATGGTCCCCCAAGCCAGGAGCGATTTCTGAGTGCATAGCCAGGAGTAACCCTGAGCATCACTGAGTGTGGCCAAAAACAAAACAAAAAAGTAAAACTAATCAATTACTGTTAATAAGAAAACATACAAAGAACATTAAAGGTAACCACTAGTCAAATTGATTCTTCAAAAATCAAAAGCAAAGAAACCATGAAACAAGGTCAGAAAAGAAATAGGATTGAATGAAGACAAAGAAAGAAGTCATGATGAATGAAAATAGACTTTTCCTTATAAAAGTACAGATTTAGTGTGTATTTCTTACGTGTGCGAGGCTCATTAATTCATTGTGTGAATTCAGTCCAAAAACAAAACCAAAACTAAAATGCAAAGCTAGTTATGTGCTATTTACAAAATATATAATTAAAGTAAATGATGTTGCAAGGGGTATAGATGTCTGTAGAAAAGAAATGAGTGCCATGAACTGGTTTTCTGTAATGGGACAAACAATTTTTAACAATAGTTGATTTAATGAACAACTCTTCTACAATTATATGAGACAGGGTTACTAACCTCAGACTAAGAGATGAGAAAACTGAGGTTTAGGATGATTAAAAACAAGTAAATGATTTATAAAGCAGTATTGAAATGCAAATTTAGGTCTAAGAAGACTTTCCACACTATGGCCTGTCAAAAAATCAGGACTTAATATAGTACTAATACTTACAAATCTTTAGATTGGGAATGCAGGATTAGGAATATTTAGTGAAGAAATAAAACACTTGGACCATGATAATCATTTCTTATTGGTGTGGTACAGAGAGTAAGTCAAAATGAACATACAGTTGGAGCTGGAGAGATAGCCTGGAGGTAGTGCATTTGCCTTGCATGCAGAAGGATGGTACTTCGAATCTGGGTGTGACCGAAAAACCAAAAAAAAAAAAAAAAAGAACATACAATTGAAAATTTATTAGAGGGGCCGAAGCTATAGCACAGTGGTAGCGCGTTAGACTTGCATCTAGCTGACCTAGAACAGACCTGAGTTCGATTCCTGGCATCTCCCCCAAGCCTGCCAGGAGCAATTTCTGGGTGCAGAGCTAGGAGTAACTCCTGAGGGCTGCCATGTTTCCCCCCTCAAAAAAAAAGAATAAAAAAATAGAAATTAAAAAATTAATGGGAATATTAATAATCATTAAGAAATCCTTTTAAAACTTATTTCTAGGGGCCAGAGTGAAGGCGCAGTGGTAGGGCATTTGCCTTGCATGCGGCTGACCCAGGACGGACTGTGGTTTGATGCCCCGGCATCCTATATGGTTTGTCCCCCAAGCCAGGAACGATTTCTGAGCGCATAGACAGGAGTAACCCTTAAGTGTCACCAAGTGTGGCCAAAAACAAACAAATAAAAAACAACCTACTTGTAGATCATGTAACCAAAAAAGAATTTGAAAAGCAATTTGAAATGGTATATATTTAATATGAGTTATAATTCTAATTTTTTCAAGAATTTGCTGAGATCAATATTACTCAACTTTCAAGGTGTTAAGATATGTAGGCAACTTGGTGGATCACACCAGAGCAATGGAGTTACCATTCAGTTTTAGCGTGCTTTAAATAAAGTTAGCAACCCTTTCCGAAAGGTGGATTCTAAGCACAGAACCAGGAATAAGTCCTGAGAATACCAGGCCAGGAGTAAGTCCTGAGCACTATCAGGTGCAGTCCCAAGCATAAACCAAGCCAAAACAAAAAAACATAGAATTGGTTTTTTACCTAATCCCAAACACATGTATGTATGTAAATGCATGATATTTTATTTTTTTATTTTTTTTATTTTTTTTGTTTTTTTGGGGGGGCCACACCCGTTTGATGCTCAGGGGTTACTTCTGGCTAAGCGCTCAGAAATTGCCCCTGGCTTGGGGGGACCATATTCTGCTGGGGGAATCGAACCACGGTCCTTTCCTTGGCTAGCGCTTGCAAAGGCAGATACCTTACCTCTAGCGCCACCTCGCCGGTCCCAGATTTTTTAAAGGTAAGAAAATGTTGAACTCAGATTTCAGCATCCAGGGCCTAGGAACTAGCTCTGAGTGCTAGGGCACATGCTTTCTAGGCAGGATGTTGAGGTTGAATCCCTAGCACTACATGGTACCCCTGAGAATGAAGTTGGGAGGATCCCCTAAGCCCTGTTGGGTATGACCTCAAAACAAAAGAAATGTTCAAGTATGGGGATGTCATTTGAATTAGATTAAGGTAACATCACAGATACCTGTTAGTAAGGTTCGAACTCATTACCAAGGGACAGGTTCATGCACTTTTCTACTTTGCATTCTATATATTATTTACAAATATTCTTTTGCTTATGTAAAGTATTTCATAATAGACGTTTAGAGCATGACTGTAAATCGACTTTATATTTCTAGGATACTTTAGATTTACACAACTAGGATTCTATTTCAGAGAATTTTTCTTCATCCTTTCACCCTATTATTTACACCTTACATGAATATAGTATACTCAGTACTATATTCTATATACTATATTTATATAGTATATATATATATATATATTGGTGAAATATTTTTGTTTGTTTGTTTTTGGGCCACACCTGGTGATGCTCAAAGGTTACTCCTGACTATGTGCTCAGAAATTGCTCCTGGCAGTCTTGGGGAGCCATATGGGATGCCAGGGATCAAACCAAAGTTTGTCCTGGGTCAGCCACGTGCAAGGGAAATGCCCTACCGCTGTGCTATCACTCCGTCACCAGGCTGATAAAATATTTAAATCTTTTATATTTACCTAAAGAAAAGTTAACTATGGTTTAAGAAAATGCTGTTTAGACAAATTATATCACAAATTTCAAAATAAATGACTGGTTGAAATGAATATTAATTAATATTAATTATTAATCTTGAAAGATTTACTCATGGTTTTTCTTTTCTTACCACCACAAAGTCACCAATTTTGTCTCTGTACTACAACTGAGAAAGACAATGAAAGAGACAGAGACAGAGATTGAAAGAGAAAGCAGGGAGAGTTAGGAGGTATGCCCAATAAAAGACCACAAAAGACCAATGAATAAAATATGGATACCTTATATAAGTAGATTTTAGAATGTCAATATCTAGCATTTAACTGAATTTTAATCAGAAAAGTATATTGATGCAAACTCATCATCAACTATTTGAAAAATGTTAAGTATGAAATAGAAAGTGGAAGGTACTTTCCATTTTCCCTCCTCACCACCTTCAAACATACGAGCAATCAAAATAATCATATTTGTTGGTGTTATTAATATTATTATTCACTCATTTTCTTCTTATTTAACGGCATATTTTATTTTGTATGTGTGTATGTGTGCTTTTTGTTTTGTTTTGGGGTCCACATTCTGGGGGTGCTCAACGATTTCTCCTTGCTCATTGTGCACTCTGGTATCATTGTCCTTAGAATCTTTGCCTCATATTTGCTTTGACCACTGAGCCACACCTGATGCTCAAGGAATTGAGCAAGACCTTTAAAGGTCTTGAATGTCTAAGCCAACTCTACTAGTTGAGCATTCTTACATGATTTCTTGTATTTGCTATGACTGTGGAAAATTAGCCAATTCTCTTCCTTCAAAGCAGGGAGACAGGAAGCCTAGGTGACAGGCCCCTCCTGCTCCACAGGTCTGCAAATAAGGACAAATAAGGACAGTGAGGGTGACTGAGGGGGTGGGAACGAGGGAGGGAATTAGCCCTGAGCAGGAGAGCTGAGGAGGACAGCACAGGGAGCAGTCATCCAAGGATACCATAGGCATCTCTTTACCATGGCAGGAACTCAGGAGCTGTTGGTGCTGGAAAACTTCATAGATGGGAAATTTTTTCCTTGCAGCTCATATATAGATTCTTACGATCCATCCACAGGGGCCGTGTATTGCAGAGTACCTGATAGTGGCAAAGAAGAGGTAAGTGGATTCCCTTAGAGAAAATGCAAATGTGCCTAAGATGGTGGTGAATTATCTTAATCAATTTGACGAGTAGCTATCTAATTAAATTACATATAGCTAAATTAACTTAATTATCTTCAATCAGCATCTTTCTGGAAGCAAAGGGGGTTGGGAGAATAAAAGGAGAGCCCATTAAACAGTGGAGAAGAGCATCTAATTCTCAAAATGGTCAGAGTAGAAAGGGATCACTGGCTCATTGGCACCAGACGTAGGTTACTCCTGCCCCAAACAACAGGCAGCCCTCATTCCCAGACATTTTTCCATAAATATCTAGTAAAAAGTACTATTCGTGAGAATTATCCATATTGTAAAGAGAGAGAAAATTTCCCATTGACTATCCTGTGTTGCCTGCATTTATGATTATATATGTGCATTTCTTTAAAAACATTACTCTGGGGCCGTAGAGACAGCATGGAGGTAAGGCATTTGCCTTGCTTGCAGAAGGATGGTGTTTTGAATCGCGGCATCCCATATGGACCCCCGAGCCTGCCAGGAGTGATTTCTGAGTAGAGAGCCAGGAGGAAACCCTGAGCGCTGCCAGGTGTGACCCAAACAAACAAAATACATTACTTTGCTAATATGACCAAATTGAAAAGCTCTTGGATTTATCTTTGTTTTCATCTAGTAATTCTTCATGTTCCAAAACACCCAATAAATAAAACTCAAAGTTCTTTATGTCACATATGTTACATTTTTTTCTAGTGTTGTAAAACCTATGATATTTGAAGGATTTTGTAAGACATGTGAGATATATTTTGTCATCAATAATTATGCTGAGAATTAACTAGATCTTCAGGGATGAATGTGGCTAGTGTATGGAGTCCACGTTTCCCAACTGGGCATCATATAGCCACTGGGGGAAAGCCCTAGGATGTGCAAAGGGGCCACAGGTGAAAATTAAATCAATGGGGGTCCATAGCATGAGCTTCGGGTGCTAATACACAGAACAAGGAGGCAGAGGAAGGAAAGGAAGCAAGGTCAGAAGGGAGTCACGGTGGGAAAATGGTTGCAAAACAGGAGACTAGGGCCTCCTGGGCTTGAATTTACTCAGGCTCAAAGAACTTGGTAGATTTAAAGGATACTTAGGATTTTCATTTATAAATAATCATATACATTAAAAAAGGAACTAAGTTTTCCTTCTATTTCTATTTAAGTTTAAATCATATTAACTAAAAACCTTTAGACTTAGTACTAAAGTTTGTAAATACTGGCTAACCTGCTGGTTAAACTGTAACATGCCCGTTGTTTGCTTCAAATGACATAAGAGAGTTTGTAGCCTGGCTTCATGATCTCTGGTCCTGCTGATCTCAGACTGTTTTCCAAAGTGATTTAAAATGAAAACATGCTGAATTTAGCAGAGATATACTTCTTGCAGCTCAGGCCTTCACAGAAAAACAGAGATACTTTCTCCTGCTAGACTAGAGGGTCAGAGATATTTGGGTACTCTGAGTGATCAATTTGCAAATGTCTCTTACCCTTTGACCCTCTAAGTCAAAGGTTGTTTTTAAGCTTGAAAAATATGTTCACCATCAAAAGTACACCACAGCACATACTGTCAGGAGTAACTCCCAATCACTTAGTTTTCGCCATGTACTTTGCTTTCACAAACACCTTTAATAGTTGTCCAAAATGAATCAGAACAGTTTGCCAATGTGATACTTTAACCAGAACTGGGTTGAACTTTGTGATGGTTGATCAATACTGTCTGTCTCTGCCTCTCTCTCTCTCCCCCTCTCTTTTCTTTCTCTCATACACACAGATTGTGAAGTGTTTGGATTATATGCTTATAATCATGGCGTCAAAGACTTTCTGGCATCAAAGAATAGTTAAATACTTACTGCCTATGACCTAACTTTGTGACAAGGGGGCATTGGCTACATTAGAGATTACCCACAAGAAGAATAAAGTTAAAGAATTTTGAGGCAACACTGAACCTCAAAATTCTTTAACTGCACGAGTTGTCCTGGCCCACATAGCTTTATGTTTAGCTAGAAACCAGTTCTGTTGTCTGTTCAAGAATGACAGGCCTAGATTGAATCCATAGTAGGGTGGCAGGTGGTTTTGGGGTGAACCTCTTATATGCATAGGGCCCTGGATTGTTTTGGGTTGTTTTTTTTTGGTTTTTGGGCCACACCCGTTTGGCGCTCAGGGGTTACTCCTGGCTATGCGCTCAGAAGTCGCTCCTGGCTTGGGGGACCATATGGGACGCTGGGGGATCCAACCGCGGTCCTTCCTAAGCTAGCGTTTGCTAGCTTTACCTCTAGCGCCACCTCCCGGCCCCGGGCTCTGGATTTTGTTCAATCACTGAAAAGAAATGCTGTGTGCTTTATGGCAAGGTACATGAGTACTCTATGCTTCAGCTTTCTCACCTGTAAGATGGCACAACAAAATTCACATCACATAAATTGAAACAATTGTATTAATGAAAGAAAATAATCTGTATGAAATATTTAGCACTGAGGCTGGAGCAGTGGTGCTAGAGAGTGGTGCTAGTGGTGGTAGGTAGCGCCTTGCAAGCGCTAGCCTAGGACGAACTGCAGTTCGTTCCCCTGGTGTCCCATATGGTCCCCCAAGCCAGGAGTGATTTCTGAGCACATAGCCAGGAGTAACCCCCCCAAAAAAACCAAAACAAAAGAAATATTTAGCACTGGTCAGTGATATCATTGATCAGGCTGAGTGGAAGAGTGTGTCCAAGGGTGAAATTTTAGAGGCTCAATCTAGTTTTTCTTTCTTTCTTTCTTTTTTCTTTTTTTCTTTTTTTTTCTTTTTTGGTTTTGGGCCACACCCGGCGGTGCTCAGGGCTTACTCCTGGCTGTCTGCTCAAAAAATAGCTCCTGGCAGGCATGGGGGACCATGTGGGACACTGGGATTCGAACCAACCCTCTTAGGTGCTGGTGCCTTGCTTGCAAGGCAAACCCCACTGTGCTATCTCTCCGGCCCCAAGAGAGTCTGAGTCTTTATCAAAAGATTAGAGCTAGATTCAGAGCTTGAGAGCTTCCACTCATTTTTACCGCTTCCCCTCTTACATTATCATCTAAAATAGTCAGTAGTTAGGGGCCCCAAAGCCAGCACAGCAAATAAGATACTTGCCTTGCCCTGAGCAGTCAGGAGTAAGCCCTGAGCATTGTTGGGAGTGTCACACCTTGCCCAGAGAAAACTCATCTACATATTGAAATGATGTAAATGCATATTTATTAGACTTCAATAGCTTCTTATGATGTAATTATTATGTTTTGCATCTCCCAGTGGAAATAGAGCATTGTCGTTGATCTTTGTCCCTTGATACTTTATAATTCAGTTTATAGATACTTTATTGATCTGTCCTTGCGGGAGACTCAGACCTGGAAGGTCTGAAAGTTCTGAAATGAGGCAGAAAAACAATGAGACCTGTTGACACTAATTGAGGGCCCTTCTGGGAGCCACTGTCTGAAGGCTGTCTATCCTTTCCCTTTGCTCCCAAAGGTCGAAGCTGCTGTGGCCGCAGCCAGAGCAGCTTTTCCTGCTTGGTCATCCAGGAGCCCACAGGAACGTTCACAGGTGCTGCACAGGTTGGCTGACTTTCTGGAACAATCACTGGAGGAGTTTGCCCAGGCGGAATCCAAAGACCAAGGTGACGGCCACACACTCATCTCAAGTGTTGACCCCACTAAGCTTTCGGGTTTTCTCAGCTTTCTCAAAACTAGAGCTTTCCATTGAGATCCACTGACTCTTACTAAAGGATTACTTTATGATAAGTATAATCAACTTAAAAGCTGGTGATCCACACAAGCCTGCACCCCAGAAAGACCTAATAACTCTTCATTTGTGCTAGAGGTAGAAGTGGAAACAAAATCAACGAGACTTGCTATTGATGCATTTTGATCTCGTGCTAATGGGCAAAGCTATCCATGCAACCAAACTGAAATTTAGAGGCAGGGTTTACACTCTGATCCTTTCATAAACAAAAATTACAAAGATATCTGGCAAAGGATGAGGGTAAAAGGGAGATATGGAAAATTCGGGCTTCTTGTGCATCCTCCCAACAATTTTAAGGAGAAAAAAAATAAAGATAATTGGAAAAGCATTGACTTTTAAAAATACAGTAAAAATATTTCCCATATGTCAACCAACACAACTTCCCAATTGTTAACATTTTCCTCCAGATCCAGGTAATAAATAAATGTCCATGCATCTTTACAATAATATACATTAATAAAGGCCAAGGTCTCTTAAAATTCTATGCATGCTATACACTAGCCTGGACTTAGGGGACACCTAACCAAAGCCTTTAAAACCACTTTTCTTGCAGTACAGTATCAAGGGATTCTATCTCCTGTAAAGACAACTATGTACCAATCCATACAAGTCTGCGTTTCTCTCTGTCCTATCTAGGACAGTTGGGGTGCCTGCCACAGAGAGGCCCCGTCAGGTGTTCTGCCAAGAACTCGTCTTAATGCCTCCACCATGTGCTAGAAGACCTTCAACACACACCGTCATTTATTGTGAAGACGCTTTTTGTGTGTGGAGTGTAAATTCAACAGTTTTGACATCCACTTTTTTCAACTCTTTGCTGCCTGTACAAAGTTTAGTGTTTTTGCACTGAACAAGCTTGGTAACGTCTGGCAAACGGATGATGCTAACTATGAATTGTGCAGTCCATGAGGGAAGATGAATTGGTTCATCTTGAACCTCACTCCCCAATTCATCTTAGAACCTCAACCTATTGTACGGGTTTGGCTACTTTGGTGCCAGCTGGAAACGGTGTGTGACAGAATATCCCCACCGCGTCCGGAGTGTCATCCGTTGACGGTGCTTTCTGTTGGTGACTCTTCCAGGGAAAACCATCACACTCGCCAGGACCCTGGACATTCCCCGGTCTGTTCAGAACTTCCGGTTCTTCGCCTCCTCCATGCTGCACCACACAGCAGAATGCACGCAGATGGACCACCAGGGCTGCGTACACTACACAGTGCGGGACCCAGTGGGCATCGGTGGGTGCTGTTCAGGGGACAGTGGGGTGGGAGGGAGGATGTGCCGTCTGCTCGCTGCAGAGCTGACCTAGCAAGGGAGAAACGGACTTCTGTTTTGTCTGAAAATCCATTGGCTTCCGAAATCTATTTCCAGTTTATTTTTGTTGTCAAATTCCACACTTATTTTGAATGAATCACAGAAAAGAATGCTACTGAGATTAAGCTCACATTCCAAGATTACTTTGCCCCAGAAATAAAGAATAAGTCTATTTCCAGAGGGTGTTGGGCTTAATATAGAGGACTTTTGGGGCTGGAGACATAGTACAGCGGTAGGGCGTTTGCCTTGCTTGCGGCTGACCCGGTTCGATTCCTGGCATCCATGTGGTTCCCCAGTCTGCCAGGAGTGATTTCTGAGTGCAGGGCCAGGAGTAGCCCCTGAGCACCGCTGAGTGTGGCCCAAAACTCAGTCAGTGAATCAATCAATCAATAAAAATAAAGCTTTTAAAAAAAAGAAAGTAGAGGACTTCGGATGTCTGTAGGGTAAGTTACATCTGCGTTAGTATTCTTACCTAAAAAAACTAGAAAATAGTTTAGTTTTTTACATATATAATATATACATGTATATATACATATTTATGTATGATCTAGAGGCCAGAATACTAGTTCTGTGGATAGGACACTAGTCTTGTATGTTCAATCCTTGGAACAATATTTGTCTTCCATGTTTGATTGATCTCTGAGTGAAGATCTTGGAATAATCCCCAAGAGTTCCTGGGTATGAACCAAACAACAACTATGTATATATATATACACATGTCACATATTTATTTGCTTTTGGGGGGTTGTGTGTGAATCCCACGGTGCTCAGGGCATACTCCTGTGTTCAGGGATCATTCTTTGTGGTGCTCTGGGAACAATAGGTGGTGTTCGGAGTAGAATCCAGATTTTCAACATGCAAAGCAAGCGCCTTGACTCTGTAGTATCACTCCAGCTCTGTATATGTTTGCTAATTATATTATACTCCCCCTAATCAATTTTCTTCCTGCCTTTTAGAAGGCACACAAATGTCTGCATGAATTCAAATGCCCACAAGATGTCGCTCTTTCCCCTGAGAAAAACTAACCATGTATCACTTGGCACAGTTTATGATGGGATGAAAGTGTGTATCTATATATGTCTATACAGATGCATATGTATATTAAGGCTTAAATAAAGTGATATAAAACTCTAAAATGTAGATATACATTAAGATTAAAATATTAAAGAAAAATGTATTATCACTTCGCTATTTGAACCTATTAGAAATTCTAGCCACCTAAGTACTGTGTTAATACGTTGTGCTACAAAAAATATGGACACCTCCTAAAATACTTATTTTGAGTGGGAAACTTACTAATATAAAATATTTGCTTACTTTTACAAAATGGTTGAAGGCAGGGTAGAAAATAGGTGAAGCTATTTAGTTGCTATTTACTTACTCATGAGGGAAATTTTTTGTTTATTTTATTGGAAATCTGGAAGATTTTAGTATATTGTATGCAGACATCCTCTAAGTGCTGACTCTGTTACTCTGCAGCAAAACTCTTCCTATAAAATATAGGAATCAAAAGACAATGTTTTCTTTAATTAATTAATTTGTTTTGTTGGGGGGACTACACCTGATGTTGCTTAGGGCTTACTCCTGGCTTTGCACTCAGAAATTATGCCTGGCCATGCTTGAGTAATCGTATGGGTTACTGGGGATTCAACTTGGATTGGCCACCTATAAGGCAATTGTTCTATTCACTGTACTATTGCTCCAACCCTCAAGAAAGAATGTTTTACTAAGGTTAGTCAAATGGCTAATGAAATGACACTCAGACATCTAAGCATCAAATTTTATTCACTTTATTTTTCATTTATTTATTTATTTAATTTGGTTTTTGGGCCACACCCAGTGACGCTCAGGGGTTACTCCTGGTTACGCTCAGAAGTCGCTCCTGGCTTAGGGGACCAAACTTCGGGGACTTTGGGGGATCAAACGTGGTCCGTCCTAGGCTAGCGCTGGCAAAGCAGGCACCTTACCTCTAGCACCACCGCGCCGGCCCCTTATTCACTTTATTAATAACCCCTCAACCCATCTGGGAAGTCAGAATTTATTTGTTCTTATTTTACAAATAATTCTTTTTTTTAAATTTTTAATTTTTTTTTTATTTTGGGTCACACCCGGCAGCGCTCAGGGATTAATCCTGGCTCTAAGCTCAGAAATAGCTCTTGGCAGGCTCAGGGGACCATATGGGATGCGGGGATTCGAGCCACCATCTTTCTGTATGCAAGGCAAACACCTTACCGATAAGCTATCTCTTTGGCTCCTACAATTAATTATTAAAAGTTCACCTTATGTATTTAACAACAAAATAACAGAAACAGAGATGGGTTATTTTTAATACTAATTGAATGGGGCCAGAGAGATAATATAGCCAGTAGGTATTTGACTTGCACACAGACAACCTGGGTTCAATCTCCAGCACCCAATATGGTCTTTGGGGTCCTGCTAGGAGAGATAACAGTAAACAGAGCTATAAATAAACCTAAGCACTACCAAGTGTGACAAAAGGAAGGAGGAGAAAGAAAAAAAGGAGAAGGAAGGAAGGAAAGATGAAGGGAAGAAAGAAGGAAAAAGAAGAGAAGAAATAAGAGAAAATGAAAAAGGGAAGTAAGAGAAACAAAAATGAAAAGAGAAGGGAGAGAAGGAAGGAAGGATAGCTAGACATAAAGAGGAAGAAGTTTAAAAATCATCTATGAATCTCAAACTTCACCAGATTTAATATTTGGTGACAGGTGAAGTTATTTGTGCTTAACTCTAATTGTTAATAAAATATTGTCTATTGTTAATAAAAATAATGATTAGTTTTCAAGAAAAGTCATTAAATTGCTTTAACTTGTCATACATTATTATTTTACATTTAGGCACTGTAATTTATCATAGGCCTTCATGTACACAATTTTCCAACACTCCACTCCACCAGAGTGCCCCCACCTGCATATCCCTCACTTGAGGATGGTAAGCTCAGGTTATAGACAAGTTTTAGGTTCTATTCTCTTTTAGCCACTTTTATGCCATACTTTTTTCTTTAATGTTTTCTACATGAAAGATAATTCTCTCTGTCCTTCCTCTCTGGCTGACATTATTATTCACGGAGCTTTCAATATTTATCTACATAGAGGAAAATTGCATGATTTCACATTTTCTTATAGTTTAATAGTTTGTAGTTGTCTATGTACCAGTTTCTCTATCCAGTCATTTATTTTATTTAAAAATGTATTTTATTTTATTTTAATTAATAAATTTTAATTGAGTACTGTGAGATAAGTTACAAAGTTTATTTTGAATTTCCAGTCATACAATGTCCAACACTCATTCCTTCACCAGTGCACATTTCCTGGGGTCAATGTTCCCAGTTTTCCTCCTTTTCTCCTTACCCTACCTCTATGGTAGACATTCTCTCTCTCTCTCTCTCTCTCTCTCTCTCTCTCTCTCTCTCTCTCTCTCTCTCCCTCTCTCTCCCTATCTTCATCCCTCCCTCTCCCCCCTCTCTCTCCCCTTCCTCTCTCCTTCCTTTCTCCCTCTCTCTCCCTATCTTCGTCCCTCCCTCCCTCTCTCTCTCTCTTTCTCTCCCTCCCCCCCTCTCTTTTCTCTTTCTTTCACTTTTTTCTATTTAGGTACTGTGGTTTGAAGTCATCTCTTCTGGAATACTTTTGGCTATTGTGACCAGTGCTGCAATAAATACAGGGACAATAAAATAGGGACTTAATTAAAAGACATTCAAGTGCTTGCAACATATGATGGGCCGATTTTCCTTGAAGTTATTTTCCCTACAAGTAAAATGAGTCTGGGTTTTAGAAAAGTCCATTTACGTTTCACACGGTAGCAAGGATTTGTGTTTTAATAAAGCCCACTGCCGGACTGCCTTGAGGAGCAGGGCCTGTCGGCTACATTTCTGTTCTCTTTCAGCTGGTCTGATCAGTCCTTGGAACCTGCCACTCTACTTACTAACCTGGAAGATCGCGCCAGCAATTGCTGCGGGCAATACCGTGATTGCCAAGCCCAGCGAGATGACTTCAGTGACCGCGTGGATGATGTGCAAGCTCCTGGCTAAAGCAGGTCATACTCTAGGGAAGGGAGATTTCAAGAAGACACAGGATTGGTTTTGGGGTTGTTTAAGTTCCAACGACCTAAGGCCGCTGGCAATTGAAACCCTTTTGGATGGAAATTTGTTCAGAAGTGAAACTGGTTTCAATGGAACCTTTTATTTGACCCCCTGTTCTTTTGGGTGAGAAATCTCTATCTCCAGAAGGATTGGACCACACGACTACCTCCAGAGAGAGACAGCCTTTCCTCTCATGAATACGGGGCTGGGGGCACATCCGAGGGTGTGCAACACAGGTACAAACAGCCCCTCAAATCAGAAACCAACCTATGATAGAGGATGCTTCTCACTTGAAAATACTGATTTAGAAATAAGTTCAAATTTACAGGACAGTTAGATCATATTAACAGTTGGTCTCTAACAATTAGCTCACCTACAGTCTTCATCTAGAGACCTTTGACAGCAATCTGATCCATTCTAGATTCATGCATACTTCATACCCAGCTAGTCTTTTAAAGCCTCCTCTCCGAACAATTCTTCACCCTTTGACTTTCCATGATTTTGAAGAGTTTAGATGAGAGCAGGCCAATTTGAGGTTGTTTTGATGTTTCTTTCTGGGAACCCCTACATTTTAAATCATAATTTCCAGGAGTATTTCTTTTCTCATTTGCTTTTCTCTGGAGCACCTGTTAGTCTACTTGCCTCATTGAATAGAGTCTTCTCATTGACCCCTTGTTAAGGAAAAAGTTGATGCCTTTTGGGCTTCTCCATCGTAAAGTTTTCTTTCCCTTTATCATAATGGCTGTTCTTTTGAGAGCTACTTGGAGACTATGCAAAATCAAATTATTTATTACACAATTATTGGCCAGTGTAGCATACATTGATGAACTCTTAAAAAGGAAATTTAAATTTAGTTAATTTTGACAAAAATAATATTTGTGTCCACTTCTTTGGTTTTTACAGCTATAGAATACCTGATGAAATAGTCTATTTTCAGGAATCTTGTATTCTGAATTTTGGTTTTGTTTTGGTGGTTTTGCTCAAGGCTTACTCCTAACTTTGTGCTCAGAATCACTCCTGGCGGGCCTCAGGTTTCTGGATTGGCCTCCTAAAAGGTCAGTGCCTTATTCACTCTTCTATCTCTTTGGCTCATGAATTTTTCTTGTATTTTGGAACCTGTTCTTGGAAGGTCGTATAGTACAGCTCCATGCCTTATTCAGTGTGCATTCCTAGGTGCTCAGTCTGACAATGCCCCAGGTTTGGAAGGCAATAGGCAGATGGACAAGCTTGAACCCATGACAGAGATCCTTCTGTATGGAAACTCAACTCATGTCTCCCCACAACCTGTCAGGAATGATGCATGGATGGTAGTGGTTATCTTACTGGCTCTGTCAAGCTCTGCTGTGTATCTTCCTCTAAGCCCATAGTACTGGTGGTTCACTTACACCATAGATGGATACTTTGGAGGAAATGGTCTCTACTGGTACTTTTTATTTCTTAAAACAAATTCATAGATGTTGGCTTCCAGGAAAGTTGAACCAGTCTCTTACCCTAGGATATCGATGTGAGGTTTATAAAATACCCGTATGAGGTAGAGAATATTTGAGCCTCTTGGTATAGTATAGCTAGTGTCCTATCACTGGGAGAGATCTGCACCTGAGGCCCCTACTTTCCCCATGCTGGAGCATATGTCCTCCCTGTCTAACCACAGAAGCTCAATGATTTGGGCTGGGGCTGGGGTGGGTTACACTTGCAGCATTCAGGACTTACTCCTGACTCTGTCATTAGGGATTACTCCTGGTAACACTCAGGAGCCAGGTCATTCTGGGGCTCAAACAGGAGTCCACTGTGTGCAGGACAAGCTCCTTAACCCTGTTCTGTCTCTCTGGCTATGAAAGGTCTCATTTTAATCACAATCTATGCCAAATTGAACCTTGACTTTTTTTTATTTTGGGGTCATACCAAGTATGCTCAGGACTTAGCCCTATTCTGTGTTCTTGCTGGATCTCAGGATGAAGGTAGTGCCTAGGATATAATCAATGTCAGTTATGTTCAAGGTTAATACTCATACACTGTACTGCTTCTCCCTCACCAAAATTAGTTTTTAAACTCTATGGAGGTCCAAGCCATCTTTGTTTTGCCTGTTGACTAGGTTCCTTTAGTGGGATAAAATTGGGGTCCGTTCTTTTCTATTTGTGTTAGGGATAGCAGTGGAGAGTACCACAGAGTCAACTTCCTAAAACCCTACTCTTAAAAGCATGCATAACCTATAATACCTTGACCTATAGTAATTTTTCCCCAATCACTATCTTCTTAAGATCCCTTCCAGACCTGGTTTGCATAGAAGGCTTCTGTTTCCATAAACTTCTGCAAAACCGATCCTTCTTATGAATTTACAGAATTTAGACACCCCTTCTTCCTGCCCTCCTGAAATGGCTTCGCCAACTTCCTTCTCTGAAAACAGTGATAGTTCAACATTCCAATTGCATATGTTTGAAGCTCTCAGTTTTTATACTGGGATTGGGAGGTGTTTGGAATTTCATTGACCAAATCCTGCTTTTGAGCACTGTAAGAGAATATTGTAATAGTACAAAGAGAAGAAAGATAAGACAACTTGCTAATGTATCTTGGATATTTAAATATCTAGTTTCTCTACACCTGAGTCATTCAAACAGACTTGAAATAAAATCTTTCCCAGACTATTTGTGAGTTCTAGAATATTCATTTTGTAGAGGGAGTGGTGCAGCGGTCATCAAATTTAGCTCTCATTTATGTCTGCTGACACTGGTTTTCCAGATTTCCCTATTAGTTTTCGTTCTGCTCTATTTAATCTTAAAATTCTTCTTATCAGCTGCATTGTGAGAGTTCAATTGTCTTCTCTGTCTGCTAGCCAGTATCCTGAGTTTTACCAAATTGTTTTTTGGAATTAAACTGCCTGCCTTCTCTTATAATAGGAATCTCTTAATGGTAACAGACTGGTTTCCCTAAACAATTTTCATTAGTGTTTTCATCAAAATGATATGGAGAGATAATATCTAATAGATGGCTCTAAGTGTATTAACCTTTGAACTCAAGAAAACATAATCAAAATGTTAATGCTTTTCTATTGAGCCTACCAAATGAGTTTATTTTTCTCTGGTGATAAAAATGTAGTGTTTCTGCTTCCTCTCACCTTTTGCTAAAGTACTATATAAACATTAATATGATCCTTTACTTTACTTTTCTTCTTTTCCTTTATTTTATATTTTTGCATTTTGGGCCACACCCAGTGACACTCAGGGGTTACTCCTGGCTATGCGTTCAGAAATCTCTCCTGGCTTGGGACACCACATGGGACACTGGAGGATTGAACCGTGGTCCGTCCTGGGTCAGCCTCGTGCAACACAAGGCAAACACCCTACCACTGCTCTATTGCTCCAGCCCTAGATCCTTTACTTTTCATTGCCTTTAGAATTTATAAAGTCTAAGAGTCTACTTTCTCTTATCTGCCACCAGCCAAATATTGGCTAAATATACTCATTAATAAAACTTGATGGCAATGAAGGACCCCACCTAGTAAACGATGAAAAACTTGTCCTTGCTCTCCTCTAATCAACAATAGCCTCTTATTTGCTTCAACTCAGGGCCTAGTTTTCATCACTGACTGAGCACTAAATCTGATCATCTCTTGTATAGCCATATGATCCAGAACCAGTGCAAGCTCACTTCACTATGTGTGAAACTGAGTGTAGAGATGTGAATGACTGGCTTGGGCATGGAATCAGGGTTCCACCAGGCACACCAGGAGTCATTACTTCCATGGGGGAATTTATGCTTGAGGTGCTGAGGGTGAGGCCATAGCTTTATAGAAAAATGTCTGAATAATAATAGACCATTAATGCATATTTTTATTATATTTAAACATATCACAAAAACTATGACCTTAAACTAGTGAATATGCTATATTGATGAGAAAGTCTGTAAAGTGCAGTAAGGGGAAGATACTAGGAGGAAGGATATAGTTTGGAAACCTTACACGCTAGAGAATTTCTTTAGTTACTATCACATAAGCATGAAGAAATAGAAAACATGTACAATTACTCAGGGAAATCCTAAAAGCTTCAGGAAACAATGCAATTGCACATAGAATTTTATTTTTATTTCTTTTGTTTGTTTGTTTGTTTGTTTTTAGGCATACCTGGCAGCACTCAGGGGTTACTCCTGTCTCTGTGCTCAGAAATTACTCCTGGCTGCCTCAGGAGACCACAGGGGGTGCTGGAGATTAAATCTGAGTTGCTTGTATGCAAGGAGAATGACATCTTCACCGTGCTATTGCTCCTGCCCAGAACATAGATTTTTCTTCGACTCCGTTGCACTATTCTGTAGTTAACAATTATTTCTAATTTAAATAGCATACAATAAGCATTTATTAATTCATTGAATAATATTTTGTGACACACCTTGCTGTGCTCAAGGTTTACTTCAGGCTCTGTGCTCAGGAAGCACTCTTGGCAGGATGTGTGGATCCATATGGGGTGCTGGGTAGTGAATCTAAGTCAGCTGCATGCAAGACAAGCACTTTATCCATTATACTATAACTACTGACCCATTTTATACCTATTTATTAATTTGCTATTATAATGTTTTCTGGTTGTTAGTTTGTTTTGTTTTGGTTTTGGTTTGGGGGGGTCACATCCAGTGACTTTCAGGAGTTACTCCTGAAGCTGCACTCAGAAATTGCTCCTGGCAGATTCCGGGAACCATATGGAATGCAGGGGATCAAACCTGATCCTTCCCAGATAGGCCTCCTGCAAGGCAAACGCCCAAATTCTGTGCTATTGCTCGGGCCCTCCTGCTTGTTATTTGAGCTCACTTTGCTTCAATTTTATCTAAAGATAAAATGATGTAATGATAATAGAACTACCTACTTACTGGAGTTCTTGGAATATCTGAAGAGTAAACGTCATTTACAGTGATGACTAGTACCCAATTAATGCATCATCTACTATATTCCTTTTGTTTGGTAAACTAAGTGATGGGCCAGTGGTTACAATGTAGAGAAAAAAAGACAAAGTCGATTTCTATCCTTACATAGAGTGTCACCTTCTAGTTTCGGGTGGGTGATCAAAAAAGTAAATTCATAATCTCATCAATGCAGATACATGGCAGTAGGCTCTCTCTTGATAGAAAGGCTAGAAGCACCAACCTGGGGAAATTTTGGTACTTTATAAATACTAAGTGTGTCCATTTCATGGGGCACAGCTTATCTTCTCTGAGAACCTTCTTCTCCCGTTCAGGGAAAAATAGTCAGACTTTTCTCTTGGTTCTACAACCTTTGTTTCTCTCCTATTTAACATTTTCTCATTGAATTATGACTCTAAAATGCCAACATGACCAGAATTTTCCTTCATCACTGAGCTTAATCTACCTGAGGATAATTCTGCATATTCAGTCCTTAGAGTTAATGCAATTCTGTGGAAAGAATTTTCTAGAATATTTACTCCATACTTTTTAAGGTCACATCACTTACTTTTTTTAAATTAATTTTTTTTATTTAAGCACCATGATTATATACATGATTTTAGTTGGGTTTCAGTCATAAAAAGAACATGCCCTTTCACCAGTGCAATCTTCTCACCATCAAAGCCCCCCATTTCAATCCTCCCCACCCCCTTCCTGTATTCAAATTTGGCATTCTACTTCTACTTCTCTCACTCATTAATGTTGTCATGATAGTTAGTGTAGTCATCTCTCTAACTAAACTCACCAGTCTATGTAGTGAGCTTCACATTAACAGCCAATCCTTCAGCACTCATCTCTGTTGTCTCTGGGCTTTATTAAAATAATGTATTTTATTCTTCTTAAAATCCATAGATGAGTGAAACTATCATGTGTCTATTTCTCTCCCTCTGACTTTTTTCATTCATAATAGATTCAATGTCCATCCATTATAGGAAAATTTTATGACTTCATCCTTCCAGACGGCTACATAATATTCCATTGTATATGGACCACAGTTTCTTTAGCCAATCATCTGTTGAAGGGCATCTTGGTTGTTTCCAGAGTCTGGCTATTGTAAATAACAGCGCTGCAATGAATGTAGGTGTGAAGAAGGCACTTTCGTATTGTGTTTTTGTGTTCGTAGGGTATATTCCTAGGAGTGGTATAGTTGGATCATATGGGGGCACAGTTTCCAGTCTTTTGAAATTTCCATAAAGACTGGACTAGAATGAATTTTCACCAGCAGTGAATGACAGTTCCTTTCTCTCCACACTCATACCAGAACTGATTGCTCTTGTTCTTTGTGATGTGTGCCAGTCTTTGTGGTGTGAGATGGTACCTCATTGTTGTTTTAATTTTCATCTCCCAGATGTTTAGTGATGTGGAACATTTTTTCATGTGCCTTTGCCATTTGTATTTCTTCTTTGACGAAGTGTCTTTTCATTTCTTCTCCCCATTTTTTGATGAAGTTAGGTGTTTGATTTCTTGTTAAGTTCTGTCAGTACCTTGTATATTTTTGATATTAGCCCCTTTTCTGATAGGTATTGGGCAAATAGTTTCTCCCATTCTGTGGGTGGCTTTTGTTATCCTAGGAACTGTTTCCTTTGAGGTGCAGAAGTTTCTCAGCTTAATGTACTCCCATTGGTTTATCTCTGCTTCCATTTATTTAGAAAGTGCTGTTTCCTCCTTGAAGATGCCTTTAGTCTCAATGTTATGGAGTGTTTTACCTACATGTTTTCTATGTATCTTCTGGTTTCAGGCCTGATATCAATGTATTTAATTCATTTCAATTTGAACTTTGAGCATGGTGTTAAATGGAGGTCTGAGTTCGATTTTTTGCAAGTGGCTCACCAGTTGTGCCAACACCACTTGTTGAAGAGGCTTTCCTTGCTCTGTTTTGCAGTTCTTGTCCCTTTATCAAAAATTAATTGATTGTATATCTGGGTACAGTCTCTGAATACTCAAATCTATTTCACTGATCTGAGGGTCTGTCTTTATTCCAGTACCATGCTGTTTTAAAGACTATAGTTTTGTAATACAATTTAAAGCTTGGGAAACTTTTAATATGCCTCCCATATTCCTTTTCTCAAGTGTTGCTCTAGCTCAATGGTCCTCAAACTATGGCCCGCGGGCCACATATTGTATTTATTCCCATTTTGTTTCTTCAGTTCTAAATAAGATATATGCAGTGTGCATAGAAATTTGTTCATAATTTTTGTTTTTACTATAATCTGGCCCTCCAACAGTCTGAAGGACAGTGAACTGGCCCCCTGTTAAAAAAGTTTAGAGGGGGCCGGGCGGTGGCGCAACAGGTAAGGTGCCTGCCTTGCCTGCGCTAGCCTTGGATCCCCCGGTGTCCCATATGGTCCCCCAAGCCAGGAGCGACTTCTGAGCGCATAGCCAGGAGTAACCCCTGAGCGTTACCGGGTGTGGCCCAAAAACAAAACAAAAAAAAAAAGTTTGAGGACCCCTGCGAGTGAGTCTAGCTATTTGTGGGTGCTTATTGTTTCAAATGAATTTTGGGAGTGTTTTATACACTTCTTTGAAGAATGTCATGAGTATCTTTAGAGGGATTGTATTAAATCTGTACAATACTTTGGGGAGTATTGCCATTTAAATGATGTTAATCCTACCAATCCATGAGCAGGGTATGTGTCTCCATTTTTGTGTGTACTCTTTCATTTTATAAAATGAAGCAGGGTTTTGTAGTTTTCTTTGTATAGGTATTAAAGGTCCTTCACCTCTTTAGTAAAGTTGACTCCAAGATATTTGAGTTTGTGTGACAGTAATGTGAATGGGATTTAAAAAAATTTTTTAATTTTTTTATTTTGGGTCACATCTAGTGACGCTCAGGAGTCACTCCTGGCTACGAGCTCAGAAATTGCTCTTGGCTTGGGAGACCATATGGGATGCGAGGGGATCAAATCATGGTCTGTCCTTGGCTAGCATGGGCAAGGCAGTAAGGCTACTGCTTGCGTCACCACTCTGGTCCCTGGTTTTGTTTTTTAAATGTACATTTCATTTCTATTGTTATTGATTTACAAGAAGCTATTGATTTTTGCTGTTAATTTTGTACCCTGCCACTTTGCTATATGAATTATTGTTTCTAGCAGTTTTTTGGTAGTGTCTTTAGGGTTTTCTAAATATAGTATCATGCCCTCTGCAAAGAGTGAGAGCTTGATTTCTTCCTTTTCTATCTGGATGCTCTTGGTATCTTTTTCTTGCATAATCGCTATGGGAGAACTTCCAGCGCTATACAACACTTACTTAATTATCATGCTTTGTGTACTATAGACAAAGATGATGAAGTCATCTTTATTATGGGAAGTTATTATACTATCTCATTTGAGCTATTGAATTTTCTAAGTGAATTTTCTTGAAACCTGAAGTGCCTAAGCTGCTGAGAATAATTGCTGTCACTGGTTTTCTTTTCTGTCCAGGTGTTCCTCCAGGAGTGATAAATATTGTGTTTGGAACAGGACCTAAGGCAGGTGAGGCCCTAGTGTCCCATCCAGAGGTTCCACTCATCTCCTTCACGGGGAGCCAGCCCACAGCTGAGCGAATTACTGTGCTGAGCGCTCCCTACTGCAAGAAACTCTCCTTAGAGCTGGGGGGCAAGAATCCTGCTATCATTTTTGAGGATGCTAACCTGGAAGAGTGTGTTCCAACCACTGTTAGGTCCAGCTTTGCCAACCAGGTATGTCCTCTCTTTTATTTATTTACTCTGTGGCTCTGTACTGCTGACTTAGTTTCACTACAATGCACAGTCAACTGTAAGAAGGCCAATGGCACACAACTTAGTGAAGGAGTACTGTTAGATTGCTTGTGCTCTTTTGACTACTCAACCTCAGTGTCTGTGAGTGTCTACTTAGATTCATAGCTATATTTAGGAAGCTCCTATTTTTGAGTTACCTACTTTTATCAGGCCATCAGACAATGACTAAATGTTGGTTTTGCCTACTTATGCTTCTCCATCACTTTATGCATCTAGCTGTCCCCTAGTCTGTTTTTACTGTCTAAATTTATCATACTCCACAACCCTTATTCTACCCCCAGTAATTAATTGTAATGCATTTATATACTTAGTAATAAACACCTAAGAAATTTGGGGGCATATTTCATACTGTGGAGCTATTGATATGATTTCAGGAAATTTTGTAGCTTATAAAATAATATGACAATTCCTTGAAGTCTAAATTTTGTTTTGTTTTGGGGCAACACCCAGTGGTGTTTAGAGGTTACTCTTGGCTCTTTGCTCAATAATTATTCCTGGCAGGCTCAGGAAACCATTTAGGAAGCTCTCCCCACTGTACTATCACTCTGGCCATAATTTTTAAACCATAATTTTGAAAAATAATTTGAAAAAATTATTACATTATCATTTTATGTGGTTCATAATTTATTTCAAACACCAATATGCCACAAGCATAATCTCTGCTGCACATAGATCCCCAGTTTCTCACCTGCCACCCAAGCCTTCCCTTCTGCAGACACAAAATTTTCACTTTACATTGTTTGTTACAAAGGCAAATGGCAATATCAAACCTTGTAATACTTGTTCTATTTCTCAATGATGTTATTAAAGTCATTGCCTAAGGATTTACTGGGCTGCGTTTGGTGCTAATTAAGCTTTCTCTGTTACTGCTTAGGCTCACTGAACTTGTTGGTCATCTGCAACTTTCCCATCAAATATGTTGTGATCCTGTGGTTAACACTATTATGAAACTTTAAGGGATAGTGCACCACATATCAGCCATATGATCCAGGATTCGTAGATCGAGAATAATTGTGTGGCTTGGCAGTTTGATAAGGTCTGGAACTGAGATGTTTCTATTGGAGGGTTACTATGCCTTCAGGCAGGAAGGAGAATCTGCCTACCCACATTTCAAGAAGGCATTCAAGTTGTAAGCATGGTTAAGTCTCCCTGGAAAAATTCAGTAGCCATGTTCTTTTGGAGCTTAGTTGAGGAGCTGGGCTTATTTTCTTCCAGTAGATTGTGGGTCTGGCTGGGGAAGAAAGTCTTTAGTTTTTGTCAGATTCTTGAAGAACATGATATGCCAAGAGTTAAGAACTTTATAATGATAATAATAATAATAATAATAATAATTTTAGCCTTTTATATGACTTTACAGTGAAGTCATAGAAGTGATTGTTTTCACCATTATAATTGTAATTATTTTTCTTACTCTGAATCCTAGCATGGTGACCTAGAAATTTATAGTTTCTAAACAGACAATGCAGTTTTATACTCAACAGGAATAATTAAACATAGTGTTTTTATGATAGAGAGGGACAAATTGTAACTTGAAAAGATAAAATAAAAGGCAGTTCAATAAACTCCTTTATTTAATGAAATTAATAAACAAATTAATTGGATGCATAAATTCAATTATTCTGAGCACATGGATGAATTAATGTGGAATTCTGGATGGTCAGAATTATACAAGAATGAGTTCACCTAGAGAGTCCTTCTCTGTGTTTTTAAATGTCAAGGGGGAAGATGAGATGAACTTTAACTAATTGCACTATAATCCATTACAGGAATGAATTTAGGGCAAAATAAATACACAAATACTTTTTTTAATTCCCCGAGTGCTAAGTTTTATGCCATGAGCACCTCCTCTGTCTTACTGAACATAACTGGTCTTTGGGATGAGCATCTCTGTGTTAGGTGATCTCCAATGCACTTGAATCTACTCCCATATTATTTACTGAGAATGCTTATTCTTGTAATAGTCTGCCTACCCTACAAATCTGTGTATGTGGTGAGGGCCTGTGGTTAAAATATAAAGTATAAAGTTCCACGTGTTGGGTGAGTCCTCCCCTGGGACGGTGTTTCTAACCCTTCAGTTGAAGGGTCTGATGATGAATGGTAGTAGCCGTGGAGAAATAATTCACAAGCAGTCAGTTACTATTCCATCAAGTCAGCTTGGTTTTATTTCATGACCTTTCTCTGCCATATACTTTTCCTCACTCTCTCTCCTCTCTCTTTGTCTCCTCTCTCTTTCAGCTCTCTCTCCTCTCTCTTTCTCCTTTTTGTTATGCCCCCTCCCCCAGCCTATGGGTGGGTCTGATCATCCAGGTACTATTAACATCTCAAAAGAAGAGGTTAAGTAAACAGGAAGTTGGGGGAAGAGTTACCTTACAAGGGCCATTGTTTACCTCTATCTCCATTGCTAGATCTGTGCAGATATACGGCAGGACTCAGACTTACAGACTGTCCCATGAGGTATGTATTCTTTAGTCTTGACCTTGTTTTTATGTGCTCTTTTCACAGGGTGAAATTTGCCTCTGTACCAGCAGAATTTTTGTACAGAAAAGCATCTATAGTGAATTTTTAAAGAGATTTCTAGAAGCTACAAGGAAATGGAAAGTTGGCATTCCTTCTGATCCCTCAGCCAGCATGGGAGCTCTGATAAGTAATGCTCACTTGGAAAAGGTAAGTACATTTCTGCTATGTTAGTTACAGAAAGAACTCTTACTTGGTGAAAAGCTTAGTACAAGATGATACTTACGCATAACTATAATTTGCGTTACTATCCTATTTAAAGATATATAATGACTGCTCTATTAATAAATAGATAATTACCAAATTACTAATATAATTACTAAATTAATAAATGTATTATTACTATCCTATTTTAAAACTTATGACTTATGTGATGCAGAGTATAAAAATATTAGATAGTACACACACAAATTCCCAGATGACTTTGACAAGTCAACATGGAGACATCACCAGTGAATTGAGGAAGGCAGATCTCAAAAGAAAAGCCCCACTAATAAGAATTATGTCAATTAGGGGAGCAAAAATTTACACAGATCAATCTTTGTGGAAAAAATGTCTCTGTTTTAAAACAAATGGGATACTGGAAATGTTAGCACAGACTATTCTGATGAAGAAGTTCTTATTTGTTGAGGTGTGTAGTGATAACCTCTATGGGAGAAGTCATTGATGTGAGTTAGAGCTTTTAGTTTATTTAAATGCTGTATCAAATGTGGCTTTCAAACAATTAGTAGAATTTTGTAGTGAGCAGGATCATATTTTCAACCATGGTAACTAAGGTCTACGGAGGATATATACCATAATTTTTTAAATAATAATTTATTTAAGCATCATGATTGTGAAAGGGACCAGGAAAGCCTAGGGCCTGTGATTGAAAGGTCCTAGGTCCAGGAATGCCCAGGTCCCAGGGAAAGCCCAACTCCTCAATAAAGACTCCAAACCTTCAGAGATGCATAAGCAGCCCCGAGTTTATTTCCTCCAGAGCTCTGGGGTTCTCCGACAGCAATCTGGCACAGCAAGTACTGGTAAAGGAGGAAGGAACCCTGAGCTATGTCATCCCTAGATTCTTATAGAATTTCATATGATAATGAGATTACAACTTCAAACATTTTCATAGGTTCCCAATAAGCATTAAAATTTAAATTGTCCAATAATGTTTATAGGAGAAGGCGTGATCTCCTAGACCCCCAGTGCCATCATTCATTCTAGCCCCCTTTCTGGTGGTCCTTTTGGAGCTATGTCTAGTATCCGGACCCTGGTGGTCTGTGAGATAATGAGGCCGAATCCTCCAGATGTTCCTTAAAAGCGCCTTGACCTGGCAGGATGACGTCCTCAGAAAGGCCTGGCTAGGAAGCCTGGTGTCCTATTTTAGAGCCTAAAGCCAGAAATAACAGCTAGAAACAACGAAGCCTTTACCTCAGTATTTTCTATACTTCACAACCACACACACACACACACACACACACACACACACACACACACACACACACACACACACACACACACACACAGAGCTGTCGCTTATCTCTCTAGGCCAGCCAGTAGCTCACAAGCATCAGTGAGTTGTCTGCTGCCCAGCAGTCAGAGTCTTCAAGGACACATAGTTTGTGTGTGCCCCGGTTTTTGTGGATTTGGAAATCAAGTTAACAGAGGTAAAAATCAACTTAGTATTTTTCTTTAACACTTATCCTTTAAGGAAAAAAAAAAACAGTTTACTGAACTTAAAAACAAATAAATGTAGTAGAATGCCTGTCTGGAATACAGGCAGGGCATGGGAAGAGGGGTGGGGGCATTGGGAGGGGGTAATTTTACACTGGTGAAGGGGGATGTTCTGTTTGTGACTGTAAACCAAATATAATCATGTTTGTAATCATGGTGCTTAAATAAAAAAAAAGAAGCACATTACAAAAGAGAGTACTAGGAAGAGAGATTGGAACTATAGATCTTAAAGGACTTTGATAAAAGACTGAGTAGAAGAGAGGAAAGTTGAAGAGGTGAGGCATTCAATTTTTGATTGAGACACTGCTTTTTGTTTTGATAAATTTGTATTTAGCATCATGACAATAATCATATTTTCTGGATTTTTGGGGGTGCTTAAAATGATTATATTGGAAAGGCAAAAAAATCAAATTAGTAGAAACTAACAACATGGTTTTAACTACTTATTGCAATAATTATTTAAACAGAAAATAACAAGAAAGTATAGAAATTGTCACTTAACATGATTACAAACATGTTTGTAATTGGGTTTCAGTCATAAATAGTTACTATGTTCATCCATGTGCAGGAAAATGTTATGACTTCCTCTTTTCCTGACAGCTGCATAGTATTCCATTGTGTTTGTACCACAGTTTCATTAGCCATTCATCTGTTGTTGGGCATCTGGATTGTTTCTGCATTCTGACTATTGTAAATAATGCTACAATAAATGCATGCAAAGAGCATTTTTTGTATTGTGTTTTTGTGTTTCTAGGGTATATCCCTAGGAGTGGTATTGCTAGATAATATGGAAGTCTAGAGTCCTGTTTTTTTAAGGAGTATTTATATTGTTCTCCAGAAAGCTAGACTAGACATCATTCCCACCAGCAGTGACTAAGAGTTCCTTTCTCCCGGTTTCTGTGGTGTGAGATGGTAGCTCATTGTGATTTGATTTGCTTGTCCCTCCCTGATGATTAGTGATGTGGAGCATTTTTTTCATGTGTGCTTTGGCAATCTGTATTTCTTCTTTGAGGAAATATATATTCATTTCTTCTCCCCATTTATTTTACTATAAATTATTTATTTAAGCACCACGATTACAAACATGATTGTAGTTGGATTTCAGTCATAAACAGAACACCCCCCTTCACCCACCCCCAATTCCCCCCTCCCTCTTTCCCATCCCCTGCCTGTATTTGAGACAGGCATTCAACTACAGTTATTTTTTTTAAGTTTAGTAAGATTTTTTTCTTCTTTCTTAAAGGATAAGTGTTAAAAAATACAGTAGTAGTGGTGTGAGAATGGCAATCACCGTTGTTTGCATAGGCTCAGCAAAATATGGAGAAAACAGAAAAAAAAAAGTCCTTGGCCTGATTACAAGAAGGCCTCACCCCTGAAGTTTTCTGGCATAAGACTGACTCTGGGCTCCAGGTATACCAGTCTACCCAATCTCTGAGTCATTCTCCGTGATCCTGGTGAAACTTTTTCACACTTTAGCTGTTGTTGGTGCTTCTCCCCATTTTCTGATGAAGTTAGATTTTTTTCTTGTTTGATATCCATATATTTGATGCTCAGTGTATTCCTGCTTCCCCCGTTGCAAGGGATGGGAAAACCCTCTTTAGCCCACTTACCATATAATTCCCTTCTGAAAACCTACAGAATCTCCTGCAGACATTTCTGATCTCCTCAGAATTATCTGCTACAGGCGGGAGCCTGTAGAATAAACCAGGAGACTATCTTTTCTTACCTCTGACCTGATAGTCTGTCACTTTCAGCTTCCTCATTCTGATACCACACAATGACCTAGAGAATAGCAGGCACATTCCCTCTTCATGCTTGTTAGCCTTGCTACTCACACTGCCTGGATGCTCTTCCTTAAGGGATCTCCTGGATTGGCCCTTATTGCCACTGTCATTTTTTTGAGTGAGGGTTTTTGCTGTTGTACCTGATATATAATATGATACCTCATAACATAAAACAAGATCTTCAACTCAGAATTTCCTCTAATTTCTTGTTGATATATTTTCTACATGACTGTGAGCATATATAACATACATTACATATATGTATATGTATCACATATATGACATAGAGCATGTGTCATTTATTTCTTTATTATCTTCCCTTTAAATACAAGAGAAATCTTTATGGTCCATTTTGGTCACTATTGCTTTTTCCCTGAAAACAATTCTGTAACATAGAGGTGTATTACGTATTTGTTAGGAAAATGAATTAGTACCTTATGTGTTCCAGGTACAGTATAACCCTGAAACTTAGGGCCATCTTCTTTCAACTAGTGGATACATGCATGAAACATGATGGTTAAGTCATCGTAAAGCAAGAGGACCAAAGAGACACATACATGATTATCATTAATTTTTCTTTTTATTGGTTATTTTAGCTTATATTATGGGTAACTTTCATATTGAATTTTACTTACCTTTTAGCTCTTGAATAAATATTGTATTCAGTATCTCATACATGTACAAACTGAAAAACACTATGAGTTAAAAATAACATTCAGATTATTTTCAAAATTTATGCCAATGGAACCTTTTCTGCAGTATCACATTTCCTGAAAGTTTTTCCATGTTAAGAAGCAGTGAACAAGGGCCAGAAATGTAGCTCAACATTAGAACACTTGCCTTGCATGTGAAGCTCTGAGTGTTATCCCTAGAACATTTACCTCAATAGAATAAAATATAAAAGTTTTAATTATAAATAACAGTAAATCTGTATTATTTTAATTTTATATAACTTAAAATAGCTTACTCAATAGCACCTTATAAAGATTTTAACAATTTTTAGGGGAATAGTGAAGTTCTATATTAACATGACATTTAGATGTTTTTCAAATGCTTAAGCTTCTGTAGCCAGAGATATAGTAGAGCAGTGAGGTTACTTGCCTTGTATGTAGCTGACAGGCTCAATCCCTGGACCTCTATGTGGTCCTTAAGCACCAATAAGAGAGATCCCTGAGTGAATAGTAGGAATAAGCTAAATAAACCACCAGGTACTGCATCTTGGAGTAATTTCATAGAGCAGATACAGTGGTTTGGATGGGTAGGCTCAAGTGGATCCCAGGGTCAGAAGTCCTGCAGCAAAAGATTGTCTCGGGGTGAGGAAAGTCAAGGCAAAGCTTGTATGTGTTCCTCTGCTCAACTCTTGAGTATGCAACATCTACCTGAAGATTCTGGAAAACTTCTCTCAAATGCCCCTTTCTGCTTTTACTCAGCTAGCTGCCTATGTGGGTTTTGTAAAGCAAAAATGTCATATTCTGCATCCAGAGTGAGATACTAGGAGAGGTTAATGGGTTCTTTTTTCTCTCATCTTGGTGATGTCCAAGGTGAGCACCAAGGAAGTAAGAAAGCTTAGGTGGCACTCTCAGTTTGGCACCAGCACTGCTAGGGAGAATATTCTTGTTTCAGTGTTTCCCTTTTTTTTGGGGGGGGGCACATTTTCAGTTTATTTTCATCCAGCAAACTTGTGTCAGCTTATTACTGATAACAGAGGAGACAGAGAAAGAAGGCTCTCCAATCCCACTGTTTCTAGAATTGCTTCCATAGATTTTGTGGTCAAAGTCAAGATTCCTTCTTGATTTAAATTAAATACATTTGACAATTTTATCTCTTAAGACACTAGCAAAGCTTAAACAGGGCCTCAACTTTACCCTAATATCTATTTCAGAAACTCCTACCAAACCAAATAATGCTTTAAAAGCTAGCACTTAAGAAGTGATCAAATAAGCCCAAAAGTAAAAACTTAAAATCCCCAAACCAGTACTTACTTACGTGATTTTTATGTATTTTTTATTTAACATCCTAAAATAAAAGAGCAAAAGCCAAGAGTTTCTATATCAACTTACTCCTTTTCCATATTGTTAACCTGTTATATTCCCTATGGTACATTTCTCCATGCTAAGAAAGCAACATTAGCACATTACAATTACAGATCATACCTTTGAATCAAAGCCTTTTGCTTTTCTACGTAATCCTAAAAACTATTTTAATTACATTTTTATTAAATAATTATTGTTCATGTGAGAAAATCTTAAGCTTTTCTGCAAGATATCTTCGCCGTTATCTTGGCTGGGTATTTGTGAATCCAAGAACAGTCCCCAGGATGAGAAATTACTTCCCATCCCCTTGTCCCCTTTCGGGGGAAGACCTTGGTAATATTTATCCGCAGCAAGTAATAATCCACACAGACAAGAACGATAGGGTTTAAAAGATCGGGCAAGGAGAGCCAGAGAATCCTCCTGCAGCCAGCAGCTTTTCACAGAAGGACCCCTCACTCCTGTCCCTCAAGCTATTTATTGCCAACTCCACAGCGCCCCACCTGGAAGGGTTAGGTGGGGCAAAAGTCACAGAACAATCCTAAGGAAACACTTTTATATACAATTCCAAGAATCATCTTATGGAAACTTTTTCATATGCTACACTTTTCTAAAAAGAAAGACTTTATTTACTCCAACATACGAAGGTACAGAACACCTCTCATTTTCACCCAGATAGCATGCGTCTAGATGCATGTGTCATAACCCTTGTCTTTGAACTGCCCTCCATATGAACCCTTGATGGGACAGACTCTCAGTTTAGTTCTTCAGAAGAAGCCTTCTTGGCTGTAGCATTGTGAGAGAGCTACTGGAAGCATCTGGGAATTATATACTTGGCTTTTTCAGAATGTCACTCTTGTTTCATATGCCAACCATCTGTGATCAAGCATGCAATGGGAATTCTCAGTTTTCTGTCATTTTTCCCTTGCTTCTCTTCTAAAGATGTTGGGGGGGCAGGTGCCTGGGAAGCCAGGAAACCACATCTTCTCTTTTCTTTTCTTCTTTCCCTTTTATTTTTGGTTTTTCGGTCTGGTGCTCAGGAGTTACTCATGGCTTTTCTCTCAGAAATCACTCCTGGCAGGAACAGGGAACCATGTGGGATGCTGGGAATAAAACTACCATTTTTCCTGAATCAGCTGCATGCAAGGCAAATGCCCTACTGCTGTGCAATCTCTCCGGCCCCATCTTCTCATTTCTGTAGCAGCTCCATGTCAATTTGTGAGCTGCACATGGATATATTATTCTACCACCAGATATGTTTCCTCTCGAAATTAAATTCAGTTTTATGGGAGTTACTTTCTGTAAGCCCACAACTGAAAAATGGATACTTCTTGCCATATTTTATTAGCCCAAGATTTTCTATATTTTACTTATTTGTGATGATCTAAAGTCAATCTTCTTTTGATTTCCTCACCAAATTCCTAGTTCTGTACCAAGCTACGTAACCAGAGAGCTTCTTTCTTGAATTTCCCTCATTTTGGCACCTTTTAATTAATGTGTGGGTTGTTTGCAAAGAAGCTGAAGACTAGAGAAAAGGAAGTCCAAAAGATGTTTTAGTCTCTACCCACAAAGCATACTGGGCTTTTCTAAGAAAACTCTTGAAATAACCATACATATCAGAGAGAAAAGCATAGCTGGAGGAAGGGAGATGCTAAGGCTGTCATAAATGATTTATTTCTTCAAATTCTTTGACTTTGTGGCTTAGGAAGTGTTGTACAAGTTCAATAACAACAACAATAATAACAACAACAAATAAAATATTGTCAACTGAGTTCTTCGTTGAATGTACTTGCACAGTGGATACTAATCTAACACTGGGAAGAATGCTTAGGCAGGAAATAAAAGCGAGACCTAAAATATTACTTCAAAATGTGCCCTGCCTTTGCTTTCCTCCTTGTTGTTTAATGCTTTTAATTGGTGAGATTACTGTATAACCTCTCAGATGGTTAAGATTTCCCTCTAGGAAAGAATAATGTATCATTGTGGCTTTAATAACATTTCCATATACAAATATAGATGCCATTTTATTATAAGTTATTTTTACAACCACTATTAATAAATGCATACCATTATCTATGAGTCACTAGGTTAAACTATTATCTCCCTTAAAGTTTTTATATTATATTACAATATATTTTCAGAAATTCAGTAATGAGGCTAGAAATTAGAAATTATTTGTTGGGCAGGCAATACAGTGAGTAGAGCACTTACCTTTATGTGGCTGACCTAGTTTCAGTCCCTGGCACTGCATATGGTCCACTAGGAAGTGCCAGGAATAGCCCTTGAGCACAGAGCCAGGAATAAGTCCTGTGCATGCCAGATGTAGTCCCAAGACAAAACCAAAAATAGACTTTTTTAAAGGTAAGATTTTTGTTTGTGTGTATGGGATTATAGTTTTATCTTATTCTTGCAATGAACCACTTATTCTTTCTGAGGTTTAATCATGTCACCATGAAACAGAGGGTAATAGCACCTAGTTAAAAGAATTTTGGGAGAATTAAGTGAGAATTATGAAAAGCACTTATCTGGATTGCCTTGCACTCAGCAATTAAACAAATTTCTCGTCCTCTTCTTACATATGAGTGCTGAATGGTCACATCATAGCAGAGCACTTGTGCCCTCAGCATTTGCAGCTAGCAGAAAGATAATCATCACCCTTATGTTTCTGAGCTTATTTTTTCTAGAAGATGAAAAAGGTTGAATTTCCTGTCCTTTTGCATTGAGTACAGAATGTAAAATATTACTAATTATAGCTTTTACCCATACAGGTCAGAAGTTACATCAAGAGAGCTCGTGCTGAAGGGGCCCAAATTCTGTGTGGTGAAGGAGTCGATAAATTGAACCTTCCTTCTAGGAATCAAGCAGGCTACTTTATGCTTCCCACAGTGATAACAAATATTAAGGATGAATCCTGTTGCATGAAGGAAGAGATATTCGGTCCGGTGACATGTGTCGTCCCCTTTGATAGTGAAGAGGAAGTGATTACCAGGGCCAACAACGTTAAATATGGACTGGCAGCCACAGTGTGGTCCAGCAATGTTGGGCGAGTCCACCGAGTAGCCAAGAGATTGCAGTCAGGTTTGGTCTGGACCAACTGCTGGCTCATCAGGGAGTTGAACCTTCCTTTTGGGGGGATGAAGAGTTCTGGGGTAGGTAGAGAGGGAGCCAAGGATTCCTATGAATTCTTCACTGAAGTCAAAACTATAACAATTAAACACTGACCTTGGCCTATTGAGAAACTGTAAGGGTTAATGTCTGGCTTTAGGGAATCATTCATCCAGTGGCAAAATATGACATTAATCCCACCCAGTCATGTCAAAAGTCAAGAGAAAGTTGTTCTAGTAGATGTCATGTTCTTGGTCCACAGGTGAAGAGATGCTAGTGCCAATGGTGCATCCAAGTAGAAGGGAATTCTGAATAGAAATATAGAAGCCAGACAATTGGCAGGCTCCATAATGTTCTCTTGGTTGAATATATATATATATATATATATATATATATAATGATATATAATCTTGGTTGAATTCTTGTTAATTCATAAATAATCTGAATGTTATTCATTTAAAAGTTATGTATAATATAAAAATTTACAAAGAAAAACAAACATTTTTGTATATAGTAATCTTTCATCTATCAGTGAGGACTTTGATGAATCAGTGATTGACAATACCAGATTATATAGAAGGCAGAGGTTATCAGTGAAAATTTTCAGAGCTTATATAATAGATTTTATTAAATGTAACTGTACAAAGGAAAATGAGAATGAAAATCACTTTTGGGAAGAAAAAATGTAATTTGATCCATTCCCATACAAAATATGTCAATTACCACTCTTTATGTATTGTGAGATGTATACTTTACCAATCATCAAAGAATAAATGACAAGAAATTTTAGTACCAGCAGTGGCTCTTTTTTAGTTATTATCTTTATTTAAACACCTTGATTACAACGATGATTGTGGTTGGTTTCAGTCATGCAAAGAACACCCCCCCTTCACCACTGCAACATTCGCATCACCAATGTCCCAAATCTCCCTCCTCCACACCCCACCCCACATGTACTCTAGACAGGCTTTCTACTTCCCTCATTCATTCACATTGTTATGATAGTTCTCAATGTACTTATTTCTCTAACTGCACTCGTCTCTCTGTGGTGAGCTTCATGTAGTGAGCTGGAACTTTCAGCCCTCCTCTCTTTTGTCTCTGAAAATTATTGCAAAATATCTTTTATTTTTCTTAAAACCCATAGATGAGTGAGATTATTCTGCATCTATCTCTCTCGCTCTGATTTATTTCACTCAGTATAATAGATTCCATATACATCCATGTATAGGAAAATTTCATGACTTCATCTCTCCTGACAGCTGCATAATATTCCATTGTGTATATGTACCACAGTTTTCTTAGAAATTCATCTATTGAAGGGCATCTTGGTTTTTTCCATAGTCTGGCTATTGTAAATAGTGCTGCAATGAATATATGTGTGAGGAAGGGATATTTGTATTGTATTTTTGTGTTCCTAGTGTATATTACTAGGATAGCTATAGCTGGATCATATGGGAGCTCAATTTCCAGTTTTTGGAGGAATCTCCATATTGCTTTCCATGAAGTTTGGACAAGATGGCATTCCCACCAGCAGTGGATAAGAGTTTCTTGCTCTCCACATCCCCGCCAGCACTGCTTGTTCTCATTCTTTGTGATGTGCACCAATCTGTGTGGTGTGAGATGGTACCTCATAGTTGTTTTTATTTGCACCTCCCTGATGATTAGTGATGTGGAGCATTTTTTCATGTGCCTAATGGTCATTTGTATTTCTTTTTTTTTTTTGGGAGGGGTCACACCCGGCAGTGCTCAGGGGTTACTCCTGGCTGTCTGCTCAGAAATAGCTCCTGGCAGGCACGGGGGACCATATGGGACGCCGGGATTTGAACCAACCACCTTTGGTCCTGGATCGGCTGCTTGCAAGGCAAACGCCGCTGTGCTATCTCTCCGGGCCCTTGTATTTCTTTTTTGTTAAATTGTCTGTCCATTTCTTCACATTTTTGATGGGAATAGATTTTTTTCTCTTGTTAAGTTCTGTCAGTTCCTTGTATATTTTGGATATTAGCCCCTTATCTGATGAGTATTGGGTGAATAGTTTCTCCCATTCAGTGGGTGGCTCTTGTATCTTGGGCACTGTTTCCTTTGAGGTGCAGAAGCTTCTTAGCTTACTATATTTCCATCTGTTTATCTCTGCTTCTATTTGTTTGGAGAGTGCAGTTTCCTCCTTGAAGATGCCTTTAGTCTCAATGTCATGGAGTGTTTTACCTATGTATTGTTCTATATACCTTATGGTTTCAGGTCTGATATCAAGATCTCTAATCCATTTGGATTTTACCTTCAGACATGATGTTAGTTGGGGGTATAAGTTAGCTTTTTTGCAAGTGGCTAACCAGTTGTGCCAACACCACTTATTATATTTCTGTCTGTTTTTGGTATCAAGATAATGTTGGTTTCATAAAAGCTGTTTGAAAGTGTGCCGTTTTTTCAATTTCATGAAAGAGCCTGGCTAGGATTGGTAGTAGTTCCTTTTAAAATTTTTGAAAGAATTCATTAGTAAATCCATCTGGGCCTTGGCTTTTCTTTTGGGCAGACATTTGATTACCATTTTAATTTCTCAATAGTGATGGGGTTGTTTAGATATGCTACGCCCTCTTTACTCAACTGTGAAAGGTTATAAGAGTCCACAAACGTATTCATTTCTTCTAGGTTCTCATGTTCAGTGGCATAGAGTTTCTCAAAGTAGTCTCTGAAAACCTTTTGAATCTCTGAAATATCTGTAGTGATCTCCTCTTTTCATTTCTGATATGGGTTATCAAGTTTCTCTCTCTCTTTGTGAGTTTTGCCAATGGTCTATCAATCTTATTTATTTTTTCCCCCAAAAAGCCAACTTGTACTTTTGTTGATCTTTTAGATTGTTGTTTTTTTTTTTTTTTTTGGTTTCTACTTCATTGATCTGTGCTCTAAGCTTTGTTATTTTCTTCTGTCTCCTTATTTTTGGTTTCTTTTGTTGATTATTTTCAAATTTTATGAGCTGCATCATCAGGCTATTGAAATATACCCCCTTGTGCTTGAAAAGCTGTAAAATTTCCTCTCAGGATCGCTTTTGCTGTGTCCCATTAATTCTGATAGTTTGTGTCTTCATTGTCATTTGTTTCCAGGAAAGTTTTGATTTCCTCTTTGATTTTATTTTGGACCCACTGGTTGCTCAGTAGTAGGCTGTTTAATTTCCAGTTGTTAAAATTTTTAATTCTGATAGTTTGTGTCTTCATTGTCATTTGTTTCCAGGAAAGTTTTGATTTTCTCTTTGACTTTATTTTGGACCCACTGGTTGTTCAGTAGTAGGCTGTTTAATACCCAGTTGTTAAAATTTTTCATCCGTGTCCCTTTGTAATTCACATCTAATTTTAGCACCTTGTGGTCAGCATAGGTAGCCTGCAAAATTTCTAGCCTCTTGATTTTATAGGTATGTTTTATGTGCCATCATGTGGTCTATCCTGGAGAATGACCCAGGTATTTTGGAGAAGAATGTGTATCCAGGTTTCTGGGGATGGAGTGTCATATATATATATATATATATATATATATATATATATATATATATATATATATATATATATATATATATATATATATATATATATATATATATATATACATACATATATATACATATATATACATATATATATACATATATATATTTACTAGTACTCTTTCTTCCATTTCTCTCTTTTTTTTTGAAGTTAAAAAGATTTATTGTGACTGATAATTTTACAGTGCATGCAGACGTTGAATTAGTATATTGTATACCTGAAAGTCAATTATGCTTTGATTAAAAAATAGCAATGTTCTCAGTTCCTTTTTTGAATTTAATTTTTCTACTAGATTTCCTTTTTTTTTCCCTTTATCTTTATTTAAACACCGTGATTACAAACATGATTATAGTTGTATGATTACAGTCATGTAAAGAGCACCCCCCTTCACCGGTGCAACATTCCCACCACCAATTTCCCAGATCTCCCTCCTCCCCACCCCCCTACACCTGTACTCGAGACAGGCTTTCTACTTCCCTCATTCATTCGCATTTTATGATAGTTTTCAGTGTAGTCATCTCTGCAACTGCACTCATCACTCTATGTGATGAGCTGCATGTCCTGAGCTGCACCTACCAGCCCTCATCTCTCTTGTCTCTGAGATACTGTTAAAAATGTCATTCATTTTTCTTAAAGCCCATAGATGAGTGACCCATTTCTCTTTTCATGGCTAGTATATTTTTGTTGGGTTTCAGTCTGGTTGACCTATCAAGTGTTTATAGGGCCTTGATGAGGTCTTTCACAAATATTGTGTTATTATTGATGTCTTCTTCCAAATTTGTCAATAATTGTATTAGATAATTTGCTGGTCTCTCATTGGGTACTCATGTTTAGTAGTTTGATTTCTTCCTGTTGCATATATCTCTTTATTACTACAAAGTGTCCATCTTTGTCCTTTACAACTTTTCTGAGTATGAAGTTGGTGTCATCTGATATTAATATGGCCACCCCAGGATTTTTAGGGTGTTGTTTGCTTGGATTATTTTTCTCTAGCCTTTGATTTTGAGTCTATATTTGTTCTGAATATTCAGGTGTGTTTCTTGTAGGCAGCAGATGGTTGGGTTCATCTTTCTGATCCATTTTCCCACTCTGTATTTATTTTTTATTTTTGTTTTGTTCTGTTTTTTGGCCACACCTGTTTGATTCTCAGGGGTTACTCCTGGCTAAGTGCTCAGAAATTGCCCTGGCTTGGGGGGACCATATGGGATGCCAGGGGATTGAACCATGGTCCTTCCTTGGCTAGCGCTTGCAAGGCAGACACCTTACCTCTAGTGCCACCTCGCCGGCCCCTACTCTGTATTTCTTAATTAGTGTATTTAGTCTATTGACATTGAGGGAGATGATTTTCATAGGATTTAATGTCACCTTTGTGTATAAGTTTGGTGTGTTTGTTGGTCTGTCTTGTCTTAAAGTATACCTTTCAGTTTTTCCTTTAAGGGTGGTTTTGCATCTTTGAAGTTTCTGAGTTGTTGCTTATCCATATCCTTCCTTCAAACTTGAATGTGAGTCGGGCTGGATGCAGTATTCTAGGTGAGGCATCCATTTCATTCAGTCTTGTCACAATATTCCACCACTGTCTTCTGGCCTTGGGAGAGTCTTGTGACATGTCGCAGTAATTCTTAAGTATGCTCCTTCGTATGTGATTTTCCTTTTTGATCTTGCTGCTTTCAGTATTCTATCTCCATCTGTGTGATTCATCATTGTAACAAGATTGTGTCTTGGTGTGTTTTTCTTTGGGTCTCTTCTAGCTGGTACTCTTCGGGCATGCAGAATTTGCATGCAGTCTTTAGCTCTGGGAGTTTCTCTGTGATTATATCTTTGACTGTTGATTCTTCCTGGGGATCTCCCTCTTGGGCCTCTGGGACTTCAATGATTCTTATGTTGTTTCTGTTGAGTTTATCAAAGACTTCTATTTTCATCTCTTCACATTCCTTGAGTACTTTTTATTGCCTGATCGTTTGCCTTAAGGTTCTCTTCAATCTCTTCTGCTGTATGGAGTTGTTCTGCATTTGTTCTTCCAGTTCACTGATTCTGTCCTCAGCTGATGTTACCCTGTCAAAGATACTGTCCATTGAGTTTTTCAGTTGAGTTACCATGTTTTTCAGATCTGTTATTTCAGTTTGGATTTTTCAGATTTCTGTCTTTGTGTTCTGTTCAGCTATAGCTATGTTTTCTTTGATTTCCATGAGGTTCTTCCATATATCTATTCTAAACTCCTGATGGTTGGTATTTTTTGGGTCATCAGAGCTATCATCTTCATTCTCTGTGCATGGTATTTGCTTGCAAGTCTTCTCCATTGTCACGCTTGTAGAGTGATTTTTTTTTTTTTTTGCGTGTTGTTGTGGGGCTCATGAGTTAGAAAGAGTGTGTTGCCACAAAACAAAACAGAGAGGCCATGGTCTTCTGGGGCCTCCAGGAGACAGTTTTTTTTTTAGCCCTCTGAGGAGAGCTTCAGGAGATCAGAAAAGAGAAACACGCAAAGCCAACAGGTTTCTTCAGCTTTTCCCAGTTGCCAATCTCAGAGCAGCCGGACTCCTCCACAGACAAAGGAATCAGCTCTCTGGTTGGCATTTCTGATAGCCAGTTTTCACTCAGTCCGTCTTTCTTGGCCTTTTGGCCTGAGTGACTTCGGGAGACAGTGTTTTGGGGCCCTTCTTAGCTTCTCAGGAGAGCTTCAGGATATAAGAGAAGAGTAATATGTTGGGATAAAAGAAGGGTTTTAATTCAGAGATGTGCTTCAAAAGCAGAAAAAGTATTTACAGTTTCTGGAACATATCATGGTGGCCCTACACTCCATGTTCTCTTCTGTTTTGTCCCTTCCCTCCTCTATTCTGTTTAGATCCACTTAGTTATGTAATACAGAAACTTTTCCAGCATGGACCCCTGTCTTAATTCCACACTGAATGAAATGGTCATTTTTTATTTTTGGTTTTTGGGTCACACCTACCAGTGCTCAGGGGTTACTCCTGTCTCTAAGCACAGAAATTGCTCCTGGCAGGCATGGGGGGCCATATGGGATGCTGGAATTCAAACTACAGTTTTTTCTGCATGCAAGGCAAATGCCCTGCTCCATGCTATCTCTCCAGCCTAAAATGGTCATTTTTTTTTATGTGTCTTACTGCCTGTTTAGACAAGAACTACCAAGGAATAACATTGGCCTGAAATCTCTACTCTTTGAATTGTACCTGCACACAAAACTGTCAAAATGTGTTCCTGGAATGGAACCAGCTTTCTTTGGTGCCCTGAGACATTTGCTCGTATGATGTATAGGATGGTGCATTAGAAGGACAAAGCAATATATGTATTTTATTTTAGATACCTAAATATGTTGACTTTTTTCACACTGACTAAAACATGGTTTTTTGTAGTCAGAATATATGTTGGATCACACCTGATTCCTGGCTTCTGCCTACCCTTCACTCTCCTTTCTCTCTTCCAAGTCCTAGTCTGCCTCTTGACCCTTTTAGTTTAATCTAGGACCAGTTCATTGTCCATTGAGAGAATTTCAGCAGCTTTAGTCTCTAAGAATGTGTGTTGTACTCTTGTAATCTGTGTAATCCAAAAATTTTCCTTTTTTAATACATTTATTCAAGCACCATGATTAAAAACATGCTTGTAGTTAGGTTTAAGTTATAAAAAGGACAACCCCCCCTTTACCAGTGAAACTTTCCCACCACCAATGCCCCCATCTCTGTCCTCCCCTCCACCTGTATTCTAGACAGGCATTCTATTTCTCTCACTTCTTAACTATTTTTAATAGTTTTTTTTGTATGACACTAGGAATCAAGACTGGGGCCTCATAAACACAAAACCTGCAGCATTCCCATTCAGTCACATCCCCAGCCCCGAGAGTCAGTGAATCCAAGTTCCACTTATTAATCATTCAAAGGTTTTGAGAGATAATAGTGGATGAAAGAAAAACAGAAATTCAGAAACTAGAAGCTGAGTAGATATTAGATTTATCCCCAAATGATGATATAGCTGTCACCCTGGGGGTTACTTATAAAGGACTAGTAGAAAATAAACAGGCAAACAGGAAAAGATGGTGGACTGTAAGGGAGATAGATCTTATCATGCAACATCCTGCTAATTTCTCTTGGTCTGATAAAGTCACTGGAAATATGCAGACCTATTATTTGTAAAACTCAAGATAATGTCTGATTGTCTATGGATGTCACTGGGGATAATATATGTTTATTCTTTCTTGTAGTTGACTCCCAGTCAACTAACTAAATTTATAGAAATATTTCTTAGTAGGTCAAAAAAGGAAGCAAGGCATGAAAGAAGATTCTAGATAAGTTCTGTGAACAACAAAGTTACATAATTTCTAATACCTGTTTGTTTGTACAATCTCATTCTTATTTCTAAGATCTAAACTATATCTTATACCAAGTTTTAGCAGTTGAATATCCTTGCTCCCTATGCTTGAATCTATGTCCTCAACAAACTCATTGTCTCTATTAAAACAGTTCTCTCTAGGACTCAGCTCCAGATCTACTTTTGTTGAGTACTTGTCCTGTTTCTAGATGCTGCATTCTAAGTTCTATGAATAGTTGAGAGGATAGTCTTAAGAGTGAATCTGGAGCTCCAGTTTTTAAAAGAATGCACTTCTTGGGGCCTGAGCGATAGCACAGCATTTGCCATGCATGTGGGCAACCTGGGTTTAATCCCTGGCATCCCATATGGTACCCCAAGACTGCTAGGAGAAATTTCTGAGCTCAGAGCCAAGAGTAACCCCTGAATACTGCTGGGTATGGTCACAAACCCAAAATCAAACAAACAAAAAAAATGTACTCCAACACCTGTCTCATTTTTTTTTGTGTGGAGTTAGAGCTAATATTTTTAAAATTAATATCTTTATTTAAGCACCCATGATACAAACATTTTTGTAGTTGGGTTTCAGTTATAAAAAAAGGACACCCCCCTTCACCAGTGCAATATTTCTACCACCAATGACCCTCATTTATCTCCCCCCACCTGTATTCAATCAGGCATTCTATTTCTCTCACTCACTACCATTGTCATGATAGTTGTCAGTGTAGCTAGTTCTCTAACTGAACTCACCACTCTTTGTGGTAAGCTTCACTGTGGGTTGGTCCTTCCAGCCCTCATCTCTATTGTCTCTGGGTATTATTAAAATAATGTCTTTTATTCTTAAATTTTATAGATGATTGAGACTATTTTGTGTCTTTCTCCATCTTACTTATTTTCACTCAGCATAGTGAGTTTCCATGTTCATCCATGTATAGGAAAATTTCATGACTTCATCTCTTCTGACAACTGCATAATATTCCATTGTATATATGAACCACTGTTTCTTTAGCCTGTTGTTGGGTCTCTGCATTGTTTACAGATTCTGGCTATTGTAAATAGCACTACAATAAATATAGGGTTGCACAGGTATTTTTGTATTGCTTTTTGTGTTCCTAGGGTATATCCTTAGGAGTTGTATAGCTGGATTATATTGGAGCACAATTTCTAGTTTTTTGAGGAATCTCCATATTATTTTCCATAAAGGCTGGACTAGATGGCATTCCTGCAGCAGTGAATGAGAGTTTCTCTCTCTCCAGATCCCCGCTAGCAATGTTCTTTGTGATGTGTGCCAATCTTTATGATGTGTGAGATGGTACCTCATCATTGTTTTGATTTGCATCTTCCTGATGATTAATGATGTGAAACATTTTTTCATATGTCTTTGGCCATTTGTATTTTTTCCTTAAGAAATTATATGTTCACTTTTTCTTCCTATTTTTTGATAGTATTTTGATGGTATATTATTTTTCACCTGAGTTATTTCCTAGGCTTCAATATATTTTAAAAAGAGCAATACAATTGAGTCATTTGGATGACAAAACAAAATTAATAATCTGAAAGATAAATTTGAAAATATAGGTCAGATGTATAGAAGATAGGAAAGAAAAATTTAAGCATGAAGTTGAGATGGAGAATAGATACAGAAAGCTGTAAACATGAGTTTACAACCCAAATGAGTTAACAATGATTAATTATCAAATAAAAAGATAAAGGTTCTAAACTTGAAAAATTCAGTATGAGTCAAGAAAAAAATTCCCAATATAAAACAAACCAAGAGAACGATCAGGCACACACACACACACAAAAAAAAAAAAAACAGATTCTCATCAGTGAACCCTGCAGAGAGAAAGAAACATTGCTCATGCGATTGGTACTAGAATACAATTTGCCTGAAACCTAACTATGAATAACTCTGTAAATTATAGTGCTTTAATAAAATGTAAAAATATCAACACTAATTCAGGAGGACAGTTCTGCAGGATTCAATGTTCTCAGGGAGAATTATTATTAATTTATATTTTTGTTATTAATATTTTTTCTTTTGTATTTAAACACTATGGTTACAAAGTTGCTTATAATATTTTTTACTGATAAAGTTTCTTTGATTGATTTACAGTCTACAATGTACAACGACTTTCACCATTGCTCGTTTCTCACCACCAATGTCAACAGTTTCCCTCTCACACTCCCTGATGTCCTCTTCTTTCCCACCGACCTTCTCCGCCTACTTCTGGGATAACATTTTACTTCACTCTTCCTCTCTCTTTATCTCTCTCTTTCCTTTTTGACACAATTTGTACTACTTTTAATGAAGCGGGGCATGCCATGCATGTCACTTTATAGGGGTATATTATTTTTTTACCTATGTTTTATAGCTTACTACTCAAGAATTAAGGCAATATAAGATACCTAATAACTTAGAAAATTTATTCTACTTGCTCTTTCTGATATGACTTAGGAACATAATACAAGAACTGAATAAATTAACCTCAAAATAGTAGAACTGCATAAGGAATAAAGGAAAAGAAATATTGTCAGCTTAAAACAAACTGAGGAAGCTACTAAGACTAATCAGAACAGGGATGTAGGAATTGTTTATTACATCACATTGACTAAAATGCATGTTTAATAATCTAGGTATATGTAAATAATAATAAAACCTATCTTTATATATAAAATGTCTATACCTAGTCTAGCTACTAGAATAAAGAATAAAGGAAGTGGTTCAAAGGTCATGTCATGATAAGGTGAAGCAAATCAAATGTAATGAGATGGAAAAGGAAAGTAATATAAGACAATGAGTTTATCTTTGCTTAGTTTATTTGATGTATATTTTTGTGTCATAAAATCATACTTCTTGGCATTATAAATAGCATAAGGGTTAAGGCACTTGCCTTACATGTGGCCAACTGTTGTTCTATACCTTGCACTGCATATTATATTTCAAGCACCACAGGAAATTAAACTGAGTTCAAAGTCAGGAGTAGTCTCACAGTGCAGTATGACCCAAACCTTTGCCCTCCCGAATCATTTTTTATCTTATCAAACTTGGTTATGTTTTACTTAATTAATTGATTTGTATATCTTAATATTTTGAGTATCTCTTATTGTGTTAAAGTATTTAAAGTCAAGCTAGGGAAAATGTCAGGAATCAAACAAAATTATAGAACAGAGTATAAAGTTTAAAAGTTTGGATGATGTTTATCATTTGATAATTTGGGAGAAGGAAAGGATGGGAACAGAAGCTGTGAACTGCAGACTTCATCGTCCAGAAGAGGGAGTAAATCCATAAAGATACACTGATGAATCATAGCAAAGGAATTTATGCACATTATGTAAAACTATGCATGTAATCATTGAAGATCTAAATGCTTATGTGATAAAAATTGGAAAGTGAAGTGCAGCTGGGCTGAGAGGGAGGATAAATGTTCTAAATTTATACACTTTGATTGTGGGGAGATTTTAAAGCTGATATCATTTGAAGTTGGTAATAACAGAAACATATTGGTTAGTCCTTTGACATTGAAGATATAAAATCAGAACTATTAAAACTTGCTTATTTCTGGGAAATAATGATATAGACAAGGGAGGGTTGTTTAGCAAATGACTGAACTTTTTGATTGGATACTGTGATTTTCTTTACTTTGAACATTTGAACAGTATTTTATAAATGATGCATGCATCAGAATTATCTGAGAGATAATTTTTTCTTGCATGGAAGATTTAGGAAGTACAATCTATTATCCAGGGTATTTTGGGTCTCTTAAATATAATAAATTTAATATATATATTATAAATTTGTAAAATTAATAAAAATAAATAAAATTTGAGATCATCTGGTATCTTGAGACATCCCAACTGACTTGAAAATATTATCCAAGAAAGATCAAAATAAAAAAGTTCAATCTGATGATCCATCACTGCCAGTCTGCTCAGCACCAGACTTAGCAATACCAGCCCCATGTCTTTGCCACCAGTCTGTTGTTAGGGATAACTTGCTTGACTAAGGTATCAGATATTCCCCTAAGCCTTAGTCAAGAGTTTGAATGTCTGGACAGTCAAAGTCTATAATCAGAGATTGGACTTTCAAACCCTAAAGTGTATAATCTTTCTTTGCTTTAGAACTGCCCTTTTTATGGGAATTTCTGGGGTCTTGTTTTTTTTTTCACAGGTAGGTGGATTCAGTCTTAGGATATATCAGGATCATGCTTCATTCCAGGATTTACAGATGAAGTTTTGAGAGTATTGTATCAGGAACAAATTCTATTCATGCATGTCTGAAGTAAGCTTTCTGAATTATCCACCACAGTACTCATGTTGTTATTCTCTATTTCCAAGTATATTGGCAACCTAATGCTGTCTCATCACAGAACCTGTGCAATTCACTGGTGTCTCCAGTGTCACAGGTGTCACCAAGCAGTCAAGCAGAAAATAGGCAGCTCTTCTGGGAAATGCCAAATTTTCTATTGTAGTTGACTTTCATCAAGAGCTAGGAATTTGCTTAATCTTGTATGCTAAGAATGCCATCTCTGTCCTCTGTGGTTGCACTTTCTCATCCCATACCTCCCTGCATTCCTCATTACATTCCTCACACTATTCTACCCCAGGGAGATAATGTTATATTCCAAACTTATCTTATTATTGCTGTTCAATGTAATGAAAAAAAAAGGTTCCAATGAGACATTAAAAATACTCTTTGGAAGATTAAAAACAAATGGAATAATTTAACCATAATGCCAAAGATCTTGATATTATCTTTGGTAGCTTACCTTCCTGATCCCAGATGGACCACAGAAGCACAAAGAGGTAAGTGAGTCCACTTGCCAAAAATCCACTTATCTGTATGTGGAACTGGAGGTACAGAAACACATCAGCTTCAAAGAGGTAAGGTCTTCCAAGGACAATAAAAAATAAAAGCAAATTCTGGTATTTTGGAATTTCCACCCACAGAGAGTATGCAGCTGGCCTCTGTCTCTACTGAGGACAAGACATGAAGGGAAAAGCTTCTTAATTATAGTTTGAGCTTATAGTTAAAACAAGAAATAGTTGATGTTAATGTTTCCAGCTCAGAAATAGTGAATGGTGGAAGAGGGTGGAAACTCATTGCCTTGAGGATTCTAAGCATAGGTAATGTCCCTACCATAGATATTTGAGGCACTGGGGGGAACAATCTTTGACTCTATATAATTTTTTAGACAGCAGTTGCTGCTGAGTTCTGCTTATCAGGAACTAACTGGTTGAGTAGCAATAGTTTACTATGTGACCATAAGGTGCTCAGCTCAAGGGTCCTTTATCCATCAGACCATGACTTTGGCTCCTGAGAAGTAAGTAATAGGACTGCACAGATATTCAAACAAGAGAAATCTCATTTTCTTCCTTAAGGAAGAAAATTAGGCCTGTGAGAATCAGGATAGGTATAAAATGTGAAGATCAGCATGTTTATCTCCTCTAGAGATTTTCAGACTGCTTCTCTCAAATTTAATACATGCAGAAAAATTCATTCTTTTGGAATCCTTTTATTCATTTTAATTATTATGCATGAAATACACTTATTGACTTGCTAGTAATAATATAACAAAGCAGGTTTGAAGGGCTAGTTAAGCTTTGTTGGACTCCTTGGCCTGACACTATTACAACCTCAAGTCAGACCAAGTTCCTGTGGAAGGAGAGTACATAGGAACACTTGCCAGGGCTAAGGTGACTGAACTCTCCTCCTCTTTCCTGTCTCTTCCTCTGATATCTGAAGGAAAGAGAGTGAGTTCATGATATTTACAGAAAATCTATTGCACTCTTTCCTCAGGATGTATTTGGTGCATCCTAATCTTGAGAAAGAATACTACCCAAATCCCGAGATTACAAATAATTAGACAAGAAAAATTCTCTCTTTAGAATTCTTGTAAATGTCAGAAATGATGAGTCCTGGAAAATCTACTTTAGGTCAAGTTTCTCATTCTCCCTGAACCTTTGCACCACATTGTTTCTAGAAAGACTGGTGTGGCATGATAAAGAGTTGCTATTTTTGCCTTTTGACTGTTCATTATGTTTCACTATCATAATCAAAGGGCCAGATAGCTAGAGAAGTCTAAATAAATGCTGTGCTTACTTGACACTTTTGTTCTACTCATCCTCCCATTAGGGAACTTCTCCATTGTCTTGGCAAACTTATTTCGAAAAAAAAATTTGAGTCTGAGGAGCAGTAGGTAGCTTCTGTATCCTATTTTGATTGTCTTAGAGATCAATCATAGAAAGTAATATTTAGTTTTCAAGGCTATCTAATTATGTTTCTTTTCTTTTTTATCATAAATTATATACCTTGGAACATATTTAGATATCATTTCTGTGTTTTTCATGCAGTGTGCTGAAAATTAGTGTCAGTACTCTTTCATTCTCCACAAAGCGCTAGTTTCTTAAAGTCAGAGGATATTGTTCAGAGATCCAAGGTAGGATATTTTTTTATTCTCATAAAAGATTCTAGATCCTAGATTAGTGCCTTTGACAGAATGGAGAGAGGATAAGATTTTTCTGTACTGAACTTTTGGCCTTTTGACCATTTGTATTTCTTCTTTGACACACCTGTCTTAATCCCCTCTCATAGCTATGTTCCTGGAGGTCGGTTGTCAATATTTTATTTCCTCTTTTCAATTTGGCAAGTACATTACATACATATAGCAAGTACATTACATATATGGTAGATATGTAATAAACATTTACACATAATGTACCTACATACAATCATATGCATATATTTAAATTGTATATCTTATCCATCCAATATCATTTGGCATTATTTCATACAATATTTCTAGCCTTCTATATTTTGAGAATTTAAGAGACACTTCTATTAACAAGCAATGTATTATCTAAACTGAGCATGGGCTAGGCCTTAATATTATTGAACTCTGATGATTTTGAGAATTTTATATTCAGGGGTTTAAGGTGGTTCCTGTGAACTTCCTTAGGACTGGTATTTTATGAACCCATGGTGGCAAGTTATGGTCCTACAGGCTCTCTGCACTCTAAGACTTAGACCTCAAAGAATTTTTCAATGTTCGGATGCCAATGGCAAGAGTATCAAGCCTGAATAGATCAGACTACTTCAAACCAAAAAGTTTCTGAAGGGCAAAAGGAACATGGGCTAAATTTAGAATGGGAGAAAAATTTTTCACTCAACACATTAGATAAATGTTTTATATATATCTAGGATATACAAAGTACTCACAAATGTTAGCCCTACAAAACCTAAAAAAAAAGACATCAAAATGGGGGGAGGAAATGAACAGACACTTCTCTGAGGAAGACTAACATATGGCCAACAGATACATGAAAAAATGTTCATCATCACTTATCATTAGGAAAATCCAAAAATAAGACAACAATGAGATAGCTTCTTACACAAGTGAGGATAACACATAACAAAAATACTAGGTACAATCTGTTGGTGGTGATGTGGTGAGAAAGGAACTCTCTCATCCACTGTTGGTGGGAATGCTGCCTGGCCCAACCTTATGGAAAACAGTATGGGGATTCTCAGTAAGCTCAAAATTGAGTTGGCATCTAGCCCAGCAATGCCTCTTCTGAGTATCTACCCCTAAGGCAGAAGAAACACATTCATCCAAAAGGATGTAAGCACATTGGTCTTTATTGCAGCCCTCAGCACAATAGCTAAGGTTTGGAATCAACTGAGATGTCCATAACAGATGAGTGGATCATAAAGATGTGGTACATATATACAATGGAATACCACAAAGTTGTAAGGAATGATGTAATCATACAATTTGCAACAACATGGATGAACTTGAAAATATATTAAATGAAGTAGGCCAGAAGAAGAAGGATAAATACAGAATGATATCACTTATCTGTGGTTTTTAGAATAGCTGCATGATGAAACACAATGGTCTAAATGGGAGTTGTCCTGAACACTGTTGGCTCCAGAGTATAGTGAGAAGGAAAGAAACTGAGTGAAGAGGAGAAACACAAATAACGAAGGATGGGGGCCAAGGGCCAAGAGGTCTTAGGTGTATTGGTAGTGTTAAAAATAATAGAACTATCCAAGTCAACGACAACAACAAGGGAATCAAAAGACCCTAATTTTAACAATCTAAACTTAAAATGGGCCTGATATACAGGCAGGCTGGGGGTTGGGGGGGTGGATGAGCCTGGAGAACATTGGTAGAAGGAGGTTGAATCTGGTGTTTGGAATGGCCCTGATTGCTTGTATGTCTGAAACCAAACTATGAAGGACTTTGTAAATAATAATAAAAGACTAAAAAGTAAGGAAAAAGGAGGATATTATATATCAACAAAGAAAAGTGTGAGAGATGAAGGTGATGGGGTGGGGATTAGAACACTGCTTTCCTTGCTTGAAAGAGAGCAAGCTTCTGGATCTGGCAGGCAGCTGGCAGAAGCAATTGTCTTTGGCTGAGATGGTCTCTAGAGAAAGAACATGGAACATGGATGCAGTTCGGGGCATCTCTCTACTCTTTTTTTTTTTTTTTTTGTTTTTGTTTTTTTGGGCCACACCCGTTTGATGCTCAGGGGTTACTCCTGGCTGTGCTCAGAAATCGCCCCTGGCTTGGGGGGACCATATGGGACGCCGGGGGATCGAACCGCGGTCCGTTCCTTGGCTAGCGCTTGTAAGGCAGACACCTTACCTCTAGCGCCACCTTCCCGGCCCCATCTCTCTACTCTTAGTTTTGCTGTTCACACTCAAATTATATTTTATTTTTAAAATGATATCTTTATTTGAACACTGATTACAAGTATGATTATAGTTGGTTTTCAGTCATGAAAAGAACACCCTCCCTTAACCAGAGCAACATTTTCACCACCCATGCCCCCATTTCAGCTCCCCACCCCTGTATTTCAGACAGTCATTCTATTTTTCTCACTCATTGACACTGTTATAATAGTTCTTGGTGTAGTTATTTCACTAACTGCACGCATCACCCTTTGTGGTTGGCTTCATATCATGAGCTGGTCCTTCTGGCCCTCATCTCTGGATTTCAATACTGTCTTTTATTTTCACACTCAAATTTTAAGTAGGACCCTGGGGTCTACTTTTGGTCTGCCCCAAGTGCATTTGCCAGGATACATCACCAAGCAGAGCAATCAGCTGCTATTTTTCACATTTCCAGCAACGCTGCTGTCATCAAACTTGTTCTCCCTTTTGAGCTGGGAGGACATTTTTCAACCAGCTCAATTGCTGTGCAGCAGGGACCATTAGTGAATTCCTAACATACAAAAATTTGTAAAAAAAATTTTTTGACAGTGCCATTAAATGTTCTTAAAACCTGAAGATTCAATCTATCCCATTGACCTCTTGCATTCAAATGATCTACTGTACATGTTTTATGTACTGAATTAATGTGGGTTCTCTGAATCATGCGATTCATGGATTTCAATTAGTTCTCTCTTTAAATAGCAATGTTTGGTATGTGGTGCTATTTTGAAACTTCTAACACCTCTTCTATTTATAAATTGCTTTTATAAGAATAAGATTGAAAGGCTGAAAGATACCTTAGAAATGTCATGAAAAGAATACTTTCCAGTTTCAATATTGAAACTCTATTGTTCATGACCTTGAATAAGCCATTTAACTGCTCTGTGTCTTACTTCCTTTCTCTGTAAAATAAAATGCTTGAACTGACTATGAGCTTTCTAGAATTTCCTGCATGCTTTTTTATACCATACCACTGTTGCTTCGTAGTGAGAAACAAAACCCTTGAGTGGTAATTATCCTGGCCAGGGCTGTGCCCTAGTTCAGAACAAGCCTCAATAGTCCTACCTCCATTCTTCCCATGTGCTCCCACCAACTCCCGGGTTGCACTGTCACATTCACACGAGGGTCCAGAGAGTCAGCTCCAAGTGACAATCATTATTGGATGGCAGATAGAGACATAGTTCTCAGAACATTTTAGGCTGGTTCTAGTGTACTTCTGCTGAGTGCCAATATCCCCAAGATGACATCCTTTCACCTAAACAGTATAAAGATTTTTTCAATATGAATATACACACTATTAAAGGAATCCTATATCTATGAAGACTCAGTCGCTTCTGCCTTTGGTTTAATTTTTCTTTGTTTTGTTTATGGACCAAACCCAGTGGTGCTCAGTAGTTACTCCTGGCTCTGCACTCAGATATTACTCCTGGTGGGTTCACAGGACTATATGGAATGCTGAGGATTGAACCTGAGTCAGCCAATTTCAAGGCAAATACCTTGCCTGTTGTACTATCACTCAAGCCCTAATTTTTATTTTTTTTAAGTATCTTCCTTTTGGATATAGACCAGATATTGAAATAAGTGACCTATCACTTACTGTGTTAGACATTAAACGCATTAGTAACTTGTCCCAATCCAACTATTCATTCCTCTCTATTTCTTATTTAATTTAAAAAATTCTTGGCACTGGCATATTACTCAATGGCCCAGACCCAGATATATCCAAGTACTTTCTTTTCTTTTCATCTTTTGGAAATACCAACTGGTCTCTGTATTTATGAACTGTGTTTAATCAAAGTAACTGTTTGATCAATCTCAATGACTTAAAACTACAGAAACTTATTTTTCCCCTAGACCTCGTTTGAGTCTTGAGTCAAGGAATCCAAAGTCTTGGTGTCATAAGGGTCATGTTTCCTCTGAAGACTCGAGGGTAGAAACTCTCCCATTCCTTTCTCTTAGAGTTTTTTTTTTGGGGGGGGGGCAAGGTCACACCTGGCAGTTCTCAGGGATTAATCCTGGCTCTACGCTCAAAAATCGCACCTGGAAGGCTCAGGGGAACCATATGGGACGCCGGCATTCGAACCACCAACCTATGCATGCAAGGCAAATGCCTTACCTCTATGCTATCTCTCCGGCCCCCCCTTTTTTCTTAGTTTTTGACAGTCTTGAGATTCTTTGACTTGTGAATGCATCATTACCATCCCTGCATTTGTCACCATGGGGTGTGCTCCCCATGTGTCCATATCTCTGTTCCTCTTCTCATAAGGACTCCAATCCCACTCTAATTACTCTGATTTTTTTGCTTGTTTGGTTTTTGGCCACATGTGGTGGTGTTTAGGGATTATTCCTGGCTCCATACTCAGGAATCATAGTGTGCTTTGGAGGCCAGATGGGGTTGTATGGATCAAACCTATAGTAGCAATGTGCAAAGCAAATGACCTCCTATTCTAGGTCTGTCCTCTGATTAGTATGATATTATATTAATTACATTATATTTTCAGAGTATATTTATAAATTAGTTGCAACTCCTGGAAACCAGAAATTATAACCTCAAGATGTCATTTTGAGGACAAATTCTAATTTAGAATGGCCTCATAGTATTGTTAAATTGACTGCATTTTAGCCCATCTACCATTCGTAAACTTTACCACTATTCTCTCAATTTAAGTTCTTATTTGGGTGTTTACAAAGTCTGGCAACAGTTCTACTCTTTCTCAGTTCCTCAGGAGACTCAATGTTTATGTATTTTTCTGTAATTGAATGACATTATTTGAGGGAGAAAGAATATATCTTTAGAATTTTGATATTAGGGCCCAGAGAGATAGCACAGCGGTGTTTGCCTTGCAAGCAGCTGATCCAGGACCAAAGGTGGTTGGTTCGAATCCCGGTGTCCCATATGGTCCCCAGTGCCTGCCAGGAGCTATTTCTGAGCAGACAGCCAGGAGTATCCCCTGAGCATCGCCGGGTGTGGCCCAAAAAACAACAAAAAAAAGAATTTTTATATTATTAATTTCCTCCAATAAAGAGAATTTTATCTTGCAATCATACATATATACAGATATAATGTCTGAGAATGCTCTTTTAAACATATTCCTGTTAAAGTAAAACTTTATTATGGTTTTTATTTCGTAAAGTTATAGTGCCTTAATGTATACATTGATATTTCCTAATTACTGTGACTCACACCTCTACTATACTAAATAGTGGGTGTACCACCTTGTCCTGCTATCTCCAGTGAAATGCCGTATGTTCTGGATCCAAGTAAGAAGCAGGTTCCAGTCTCTACTGCTCAAATACTATGATCTGATGACTTGCTTTGTTATTCTCTCTCTCTCTCTCTCTCTCTCTCTCTCTCTCTCTCTCTATATATATATATATATATATATATATATATATACCATAAATAAATGACATCATCTGGAATTTATTCTTATCCATATGATTTCTTTCACTTAATATGGTATTATCAAGCTCAATCTAAGTTGCAGTAAAATGCATAATTTCATCTTTTCTTTTAGCTCCATGCTATTACATTGTGTATATGTAGTGGGACTTCCTTATTTGTTCATTTGCCATTAAATATTTGGGTTACTTCCATATCCTGGCTGTTGTACTAAAATAAATGATGAGTTGTAACACTATAAGCCTGAATCTCTATTATTAATCATACTGTAAATCACCTTGCCTAAATTTAAAAATATAAAGAAAACTCAACACAGCAGAAGAAATTGGAAAAGAACCTTAAGACAAAACAGGCAATAGTAAAAATACGCAAGGAATGCGAAGAGATGAAAATAGAAGTCTTTGATAAACTCAACAGAAACAACATAAAAATCATTGGCATCCCAGAGACCCAGGTAAAAGATCTCCAGAAAGAATCAACTGTCAAAGACATCATCAAAGAGATACTCCCAGAGTTAAAGACTACATGCAATTAAATCCTGCATGCCCTAAGAGTACCAGCTAAAAGAGACCCAAAGAAAAACACCCCAAGACACATCCTCGTTACAATGACAAATCCCATAGATAGAGTTAGAATACTGAAAGCAGCAAGATCAAAAAGGGAAATTACATTCAAAGGAGCATCCCTAAGACTTACAGCAGACATGTCACAAGAAACTCTCAAGGCCAGAAGACAATGGGGGAATATTGTGACAAGACTGAAATGAAATGAATGCCTCGCCAAAAATACTGCACCCAGCCCGAATCATGTTCAGGTTTGAAGGAAGAATACATAGCTTCATTGATAAACAACAACTCAGAAACTTCACAGATGGAAAACCAGCCTTAAAGGAAAAACTTACAGGTCTACTCTAAGACAAGAGAGACCAACAAACACAGCAAACTTATCTACAAAGATAAAATTAAATCCTATTACAATCATCTCCCTCAATGTCAATAGATTAAATTCACCAATTAAAAGACATAGAGTGCAAAATGTGTCAAAAAGGTAAATCCAATCTTCTGCTGCCTACAAGAAACATATCTGGATAGTAAGAACAAACATAGACTCAAAATGAAAGGCTGGAGGAAAATCATCCAAGCAAACAACACCCTCAAAAAAAGCTGGGGTGGCCATATTAATATCTGATGACACCAATTTTATACTCAGAAAAGTGGTAAGGAACAAAGATGGACACTTTGTACTAATCAAGGGATATGTGCAACAGGAAGAATCAGACTATTAAACATATATGCATCCAATGAGGGACCAGCAAATTATATAATACAGTTACTGAGAAATCTGAAAGAAGAAATCAATAATAACACAATAATTGTGGAAACCTCAACAGGACCCTTTCAACACTTGATAGATCAACCAGACTGAAACCCAACAAAAACATACTAGCCCTGAAAAGAGTTATGGAAGAAAGAGGACTAGTAGATATATATATAGAGCACTCCATCCCAAAAAACCTGGATACACATTCTTCTCCAATGTCCGTGGGTCATTCTCCAGGATAGACTACATGCTGATACATAAAACATACCTCCATAAAATCAGGAGGATAGAAATCTTGCAGGCTACCTTTGCTGACCACAAAGCTCTGAAATTAGATGTGAACCACAAAGGCACACAAAACAAAAACTTTAACAATTGAAAAATTAAACACCCTGCTTCTGAACAATCAGTGGGTCCAGGATAAAATCAAAAAGGAAATCAAGACTTTCCTAGAAACAAATGATAATGAAGACACAAACTGCCAGAATCTATGGGACACAGCAAAAGCGGTCCTGAGAAGAAAATTTATAGCTCTACAAGAACACATCAGGAAGGAAGAAGGAGCATACCTGAATAACTTAATGACACAGCTCAAAAAATTAGAAAATGACCAACAAAATAAACCAAAAAAGGGAGACAGAAGGAAATAACGAAGCTGAAAGCAGAAATCAATGAAGTGGAAAACCAAAAAATATCTGAAAGATCAACGAAAGCAGAAGTTGGTTCTTTGAAAAAATAAACAAGATTGATAGACCATTGACAAAACTCACAAAGAAAGAGAGAGAGAGAGAGAAATCTGATAACCTGTATTAGAAATAAAAAGGGGAGATCATGACAGATATTGCAGAGATCTAAAGGGTAATCAGAGACTACTTTGAGAAACTTTATGCTACTAAACATGAGAACCTAGAAGAAATGGAAAAATTCTTGGACACTTATAACATTCCACATTTAAGTAAGGAGGATGTAGCATATCTAAACACTCCCATCACTACTGAAGAAATTGAAACTGTAATCAAACATCTGCCCAAAAAGAAAAGCCCAGGCCCAGATGGATTTCCTAATGAATTTTTTCAAATCTTTCAAGAGGAGCTATTACCAATCCTAGCTAGGCTCTTCCATGAAATTGAAATAACAGGAACACTCCCAAACAGCTTTTATGAAGACAACATCACCTTGATACCAAAACCGGACAGAGATGCTGCCAAAAAAGAAAATTACAGACCAATATCCCTGATGAATGCTGATGCAAAGATCTTCAACAAAATCCTGGCAAATAGGATCCAATGCATCATCCAGAAGATCATACACTACGACCAAGTAGGTTTCATCCCAGGAATGCAAGGATGGTTTAACATCCGTAACTCTATCAACATCATACACAACATCAAAAGAAGAAAAATAAAAATCACATGATCATATCAATAGGTGCAGAGAAAGCATTTGATAAGGTACAACACCCATTCTTGATCAAAACTCTCAGCAAGATGGGAATGAAAGGAACCTTTCTCAATCAAGTTGAAGCCATCTACCATAAGCCAATGACAAATATTATCCTCAATGGAGAAAAAACTAAAAGTCTTTCCTCTAAATTTTGGTACAAGAAAAGGCTGTCCGCTCTCACCACTCCTCTTCAACATAATACTGGAAGTTCTTGCTATAGCGATCAGGCAAGAAAAAGATATCAAGGGAATCCAGATAGGAAAGGAAGAAGTCAAGATCTCATTATTTGCAGACGGCATGATACTCTACTTAGAAAACCCTAAAGGCTCTACCAAAAACTTCTAGAAACAATAGACTCATATAACAAGGTGGCAGGCTACAAAATTAACACACAGAAATAAATGACCTTTTTATACACCAATAATGATAGGGAAGAGAAGGAAGTCAAGAAGGCATCCCATTCACATTAGTGCCACACAAACTCAAATATCTTGGAGTCAACTTGACCAAAGACGTGAAGGAACTATACAAAGAAAACTATAAAGCCCTGCTCCAAGAAATAAGAGAGGACACACGGAAATGGAAACACATACCCTGCTCATGGATTGGCAGGATTAACATCATTAAAATGGCAATACTCCCCAAAGCATTATATAGATTTAATGTGATACCCTTAAAAATACCCATGACATTATTCAAAGAAGTGGATAAGGCACTTTTGAAATTCATCTGGAACAATAAACACCCTCGAATAGCTAAGGCACTCCTAGGGAAAAGGAAAATGGGAGGCATTACTTTCCCCAACTCTAAACTGTACTACAAAGCAATAGTTATCAAAACAGCATGGTATTGGAATAAAGACAGACCCTCAGATCAGTGGAATAGGCTTGAGTTCTCAGTTAATGTTCCCCAGACATACAAACACCAAATTTTTGACAAAGGAGCAAGAAATTCTAAATTGAGCAGGGAAAACCTCTTCAACAAGTGGTGCTGGCAGAACTGGTTAGCCACTGCAAAAAAGCAAACATAGACCCCCAGTTAACACCATGTACGAAAGTAAAATCCAAATGGATTAAAGATCTTAATATCAAACCTGATACCATAAGGTATATCGAACAACACATAGATAAAACACTCCATGACATTGAGAATAAAGGCATCTTCAAAGAGGAAACTGCACTTTCCAAACAAGTGGAAGCAGAGATTAACAGATGTGAATACATTAAGCTGAGAAGCTTCTGCACCTCAAAAGAAATAGTGCCCAGGATACAAGAGATACCCACCAAGTGGGAGAAACTATTCAGCCAACACCCATCAGATAAGGGGCTAATCTGCAAAATATATAGGGCATTGACAGAACTTTACAAGAAAAAAAATCTAATCTCATCAAAAAATGGGGAGAAAAAATGAACAGACGCTTTGATATAAAAGAAATACAAATGGCCAAAAGGCAAATGAAAAAATGCTCCTCGTCACTAATCATCAGGGAGATGCAAATCAAAACAACAATGAGATACCATCTCATACCACAGAGATTGGCATACAACACAAAGAGTGAGAACAATCAGTGCTGGCGGGGACGTGGAGAGTAAGGAACTCTTATTCACTGCTGGTGGGAATGCCCTCTAGTCCAAACTCTATTGAAAGCGATATGGATATTCCTCCAAAATCTGGAAATTGAGCTCCCATTCGACTCAGTTATTCCACTCCTAGGGATATACCCTAGGAACACAAGAATACAATACAAAAACCCCTTCCTCACTCCTATATTTATTGCAGCACTATTCACAATAGCCAGGCTCTGGAAACAACCAAGATGCCCTTCAACAGACGAATGGCTAAAGAAACTGTGATACATATACACAATGGAATACTCTGCAGCCGTCAGAAGAGATGAAGTCATGAAATTTTCCTATACATGTATGTACATGGAATATATCATGCTGAGTGAAATAAATCAGAAGGAGAGAGAGAGAGACGCAGAATAGTCTCACTCATCTATGGATTTTAAGAAAAATAAAAGTCATTTTTGTAACAATCCTCAGAGAGAAATAGAGGAGGGCTGGAACACCAGCTCACTCCATGAGGCTCACCACAAAGAGTGGTGAGTACAGCTATAGAAATAACTACACAGAGAACTACCATAATCATGTGAATGAATGAGGGAACTGGAAAGCTTGTCTGGAGTACAGTTGGAACTGGGGTGGGATGGAGGAAGATTTGGGACATTGGTGGTGGAAATGTTGCACTGGTGAAGGGGGTGTTTTTTACATGACTGAAACCTTATCACTATCATATATGTAATCAAGATGTTTAAATAAAGGAAAAAATAAAAATATAAAGAAAGCATATTAATCAAGTTAACAGCTAGCATAGCCTGAGGCAGAATAGCTAATATGAGAGAGGACAGAGGGCTGGTTTAAAATTATCTTTAAACAGAGTAAAGAAAAGTCAAACAAATATGCTTACAGGGGAAAGTAATGGAAGGAAGAAATTAGCTCATTAATGATAGTGAGAATCGAGAAGCCTTTTTAGAAAGCTCTCATTATCAAAATTTTCTTACTTTCTACAAAAGTTGATTATATAAATATATCTTGGAGAGATTCTGTTACAAAATTGGTTTTTAGTTCAATAGTGTGGGTCTTCTATGATTACTTCAAATCCTCAGAGCTTATCTTTCTCCTTAGAGCTGGCACACAGTACTCTTCTAAGTTTTTCAATTAAATTATGTTTTCAAGGGATATTGATATCCATTAAATCTCACTGTGGTCTCAAGAATTGTTAAGTGATTGAAAATAGCACAGAACTGATTGGCTCCTGATCTAAAAATACAGCCATTGAGTCTGTTTTCCAAGATGGTACTTGGGTTTCAATCCTTTAAACATTAAACCCAAGGAAAGCTAGAGATGGGCTAATGCTTTATTCCAGTTTAACTCAATTATGAATTATAAACAAAAAGAGCAGACTAACAAGAGCAGACTGCCTTTTAACAAGTCATAGCTAATAAAGAAAAATTGGACCTCATGACTATTTTCAGTATTGTACCTGTAATAAATGGAGTTTCCACCTATCATAATGACAGGGATTTTAAAAAGGTAATATCCAATGACTAAGTAATCAAAAGCATTTCTACTGCTACTGCTAAGAGTTAATCAGGGCAAAATTTCGAGAGTTTTATTTGAATATGTTTGCATATGTGTATACCTTTGAATCAAAAACTATTTCCAAATTATCTAACACTTTCAGTTTGTTTTAAAAAGCAGCTTAAAATATTCATCTTGATTTATTTACATGCTGCATGCTGTATAGTCTCATTCAATATTACGAAATGTGGCACATTGTCTGCATTTTCCACCTAAGAGTATGTTTGAAAATTAAGATTAATTTATTAATAAAATGATAAACAGCCTCTAAGGCAGATGTGGTGAGCACCCTTCCAACTATGCTTTCTAGCCTGGGATCTACAGCCAAGGAGGCCCGTCAACCTAGGTTTTCTCAAATTCTTTTCCAATCATAATAGCAAAGTGATATAGATAATAGATGTGAGACCAAGTACCCAAATACATACTTTAATACAACAAAGATACTGATGTCATATATCAGAAAGCAAAGGGCTGGAGTGATAACAGTGGTTAGGCACTTGCCTTGTGTGCAACCGATTAGGTTTAATCTCTAGCATCCCCTATGATTCCTCAAGCACCACCAGTAGCACCACTATGTGCAAAGTCAGGGGTAACCCCTGAGCATCATTGCAAGTGGCAAAAAAAAAAACCCACCCAAGAAAAAGAAAGTAACAAAAAGGCAACAAAATGCTGTGAATATTTAAATCTATTTCTTTGGTGATGAGGCAGGACATATAAAAAAGACAATAGATAATATGGTGTGAGAAGGTTAGAAAGAAGAGAGATTTAAAGCAAACTAATCAGTAATGAAACACAGTTAAAGTAGCCACATCAGATAAATATTTTATTACTTTCAGTTTTGGAGATGTTTCACTGACCCTTAATCAAAATGATAAAGATACATATTATTTACAAGCATTAACTCAGAAATGTGGATGGGCTCCCAGCAAGATCTGAGTTGAAGAGGGAGAAGAAATCTAAAAAAAAATCTTAGTAAGTTTTGTTGCTTTTATATTTTTGTCAATGTTTGCAGCAGTCTGGTATAATAAAGGGGCCATTAAAGATTGATAGAGAGTGGGAATTTCCTTTTAAATGTATTTCTCCCTAAATGTCTTGGTTCTCTGCAATCACACTTGCTTTGTCCATAACAGATGCTGCCATCTCCCTGGACTTCATGCAAAAAGGGACTGCTCCTTCTTAAAAATGCTGAAAAACCTCCAAAGACCTAAATTGACTTACAAAATATAATCAAGGCATATTTTGCATATCATTTACTTTCAATTTTTCCAGTAAATGCATAAAATTGTAGAACCATCACCACAAACCTGTTTTAGTTCATGTTATTTAACCAGGTATAATTGGCTCCACCCCTAGTAATTGAGAATATACCCTGTAACTTTTCATTTTCTGCATAGTTTGTATAACTAAGACGTATAACATAACATTTGGTCTCTTGTGTTGAGCTATTTCCAATGATTTTTTATGTGATTGGCACTTTTTTCATGTCACTGCATGCATTTGTAGCCTGTTGTTTTGTTTATACTGAAGAATCATATCAATAATATTGTGATAAAAGAAAGTTGACTCAGGTAATTAATCAATACATGTATCATGTCAACAAAGGAAATGGACCAATAAAAAAACAACCTCCTACAATTTTAATGTCACTCTAAATATATATTTCCAAGTTAATCTTTCTGATAGAAATACAACATTCATTTTATAACATTCTGTAAAACCCTCAGCATGTTGATTTTAAAAATATAAGTAACTGATTTCTTGCCAAGTGCTGTGTGAGGTTCTGGATAAGTTGTTAACCATTGCCCTATTGTAGATTCATATTTTCTTGGGGAGATAGTTCTACATCATAAGGGAAAGAAATAAAAAGCGTTGAGTGCTGTGTAATATAAAAGTAGCTAGACTTCAAATTTCCAACAGGAATACATTTTTATAAATACATTTTCAATGGAATCACCATGAATTACCCAATTGTTCATGATTGAGTTTTGGTCATACAATGGACAACACCCTTCACCAGAGCACATTTCCCACCACCAATGTCCCCATTTTTCACTCCTATTCTCCCGCCTGCTTCTGTAGCATACATTTTTTTATTTATCTCTTGCCTTCCATCTTCCATTTTTTCTTTTAGAGACTGTGGTTTGCAATAGTGTTGTTGAAGAGCACCATGAATGTCACTTTATCTTCTTTCAGCCCCTAGTTCTTGTCCAGAGAAATCATTTCCAACTATCATGGTGATAATGGTCCCTTCTCTGCCCTTTAACTGCATCAGCCCATTATTTCTGGAAAAATTCCTACCATGGACTGGTCTTCTGGGTCCTCATCTCTATGGTTTTTGGATATTAATACCATACTAGTTCTTTTTTATATATCACACAAATAAGTGTCCTCAGTCTATGTCTATCCCTCCCTCTCTAACTCTTCTTGCTCCACATAATACACTCCATATCCATCCATGTATATGCAAATTTCATGACTTCACTTTTCCTAACAGCTGCATAGTATTCCATTATACTGTAGATGCACCATGTTTTTTTTTTTATAAATATCTTTATTTAAACACCTTAATTACAAATATGATTGTAGTTGGGTTTCAGTCATGTAAAAGAACACTTCCTTCACCAGTGCAACCTTCCCATCACCAATGTCCCAAATGTCCCTCCTCCCCCCTCCCCGTACTCTAGACAGGCTTTCTACTTCCCTAATTCATTCATATTGTTATGCTAGTTTTCAGTGTAGTTATTTCTCTAACTGCACTCATCACTTTTGGTGGTGAGCTTCATGTCATGAGCTGCACCTACCAGCCCTCCTCTCTTTTGTCTCTGAGAATTATTGCAAAAATGTCTTTTATTTTTCTTAAAACCCATATTCTCTGTCTATCTCTCTCCCCCTGACTTATTTCACTCAGCATAATAGATTCCATGTACATCCATGTATAGGAAAATTTCATGACTTCATCTCTCTGATGGCTGTATAATATTCCATTGTGTGTATATATATACCGTTTCCTTAGTCATTCATCTATTGAAGGGCACCTGGTTGTTTCCCAGTGTCTGGCTATTGTAAATAGTGCTGCAATGAATATAGGTGTGAGGAAGGGATATTTGTATTGTATTTTTGTATTCCTAGGCTATATCCCTACGAATGGTATAGCTGGAATCAATATGGGAGCTCAACTTGCAGTGTTCGGAGGAATCTCCATATCGCTTTCCATACAGATTGGACTGGATGGCATTCCCACTAGTAGTGAATAAGAGCTCCTTTCTCTCCACATCCCCTCCAGCACTGCTTGTCTCATTCTTTGTGATGTGCACCAATCTGTGTGGTTTGAGATGGTACGTCATTGTTGTTTTGATTTGCATCTCACTGATGATTAATGATGTGGAGAATTTTTTCATGTGCCTTTTGGACATTTGTATTCTTTATCAAAGTGTCTGTTCATTTCTTCTCCCCATTCTTGATGGGATTAGATGTTTTATCTTGGAAAGTTCTGTAAGTGCCTTGTGTATTTTGGATATTAGGCCCTTATCTGATGCGTATTAGGTGAATAGTTTCTCCCACTCAATGTATCCTGGGCACTATTTCTTTTGAGGTGCAGAAGCTTCTCAGCTTAATATATTCCCATCTGTTTATCTCTGCTTCTACTTGTTTGGAGAGTGCTGTTTCCTCCCTGAAGATGTCTTTAGTCTCAATGTCATGAAGTGTTTTACCTACATGTTGTTCTATATACCTTATGGTTTCAGGTCTGATATCAAGCTCTTTAATTTATTTGGATTTTGCTTTCATACATGAAGCAAAGGATCTAAGCAAAGCTGGGGGTCTAAGTTCGCTTTTTTTGCAAGTGGCTAACCAGTTGTGCTAACACCACTTGTTGAAGAGGCTTAACTGCTCCATTTAGGATTTCTTGCTTCTTTATCAAAAATTAGGTGACTGTATGTCTGGGGAACATTCTCTGAGTACTCGAGCCTATTCCACTGATTTGGGGGTCTGTCTTTATTTCAATACCATGCTGTTTTGATAACTATTGCTTTGTAATACAGTTTAAAGTTGGGGAAAGTAATGCCTCCCATATTCCTTTTCCCAATGATTACTTTAGCTATTAGATGGTCTTATATTGTTCCAAATGAATTTCAGAGAGTGTTTGATACACTTAAATGTCATGGGTATCTTTAGAGAAATCGCATTAAATCTGTACAATGCTTTGGGGAGTATTACCATTATGATGTTTTAAATCTGCCAATCATGAGCAGGGTATGTGTTTCCAGATCTGTGTGTACTTTTCCTTTTTCTTGGAGCAGGGGTTTTATAGCTTTTTTGTATATGTCCTTTAAGTCTTTGGTCAAGTTTGACTCCAAGATATTTGAGTTTGTGTGGCACTATTTAGAATGGGGTTGTTTTCTTTCCATTTTCTTCCATATCATTATTGGTGTATAAAAGGCCATTGATTTTTGTGTGCTAATTTTGTAGCCTGCCACCTGCTATATGAATCTATTGTTTCTTGAAGCTTTTTGGTAGAGTCTTTAGGGTTCTATAAGTAGAGTATCATGTCATCTGAAACAGTGAAAACTTGACTTCTTCCTTTTCCTATCTGGATTCCTCTTGATATCTTTTTCTTGCCTAATCACTATAACAAATACTTCCAGTACTATGTTAAATAGCAGTGGTGACAGAGGACAGCCCTGTCTTCTACCAGAATTTAGAGGGAAGGCTTTTAGTTTTTCTCCATTGAGGATATTTGCCATTGTCTTTTGGTAGATGGCCTTACGTATATTGAGAAAGGTTCCTTTCATTCCCATCTTGCTGAGAGTTATTTCTTTATCAAGAATGGGTGTTGGACCTTATCAAATGCTTTCTCTGTGTCTATTGATTTGATAATGTGATTTTAATTTTTCTTGTTGATGTTTTAGTATTATGTGGATAATATAACGGGATGTATAAGGCATCCTTGCATTTCTGGGATGAAACTTCTTGATCGTACTGAATGATATTCTTGATGAGGCATGGACCTTTTTGCCAGGATTTTGTTGAGGATATTTTTGTCTGCATTCACCAGGTATATTGGTTTGTAATTTTCTTTTTTGGCTAGCATCTCTGTCTGGTTTTGGTATCAAGGTATGTTGGCTTCACAAATGCTATTTGGAAGTGTACCAGTTTTTACAATTTCATAAAAGAGCCTGGATAGTAGTTCCCCTTGAAAGATATGAAATAATTCATTAGTGAATCCATCTGACCCTGGACTTTTGTTTTGGGGCAGACATTTGATTATCGTTGTAATTTCCTCAATGGTGATGGTGGTGTTTAGATATGCTATAATCTTCCTTATTTAACCGTTAAGGTTTATGGAGTCCAAGAATTTATCCATTTTTCTTTTTTCAGATTCTCATATGTGGTGTATAGAGTTTCTCAAAGTAGTCTCTGATTACCCTATAAATCTTTGAAATATCTGTAGTGATCTCTCCCCTTTTTCATTTTTAGTACAAGTTTTTCTCTCTTTCTTTTGTGAGTTTTGCCAATGGGCTATCAATATTGTTTATTTTTTCAAAGAACCAACTTCTGCTTTCCTTGATCTTTTGAATTGTTTTTTTGGGTTTCCACTTCATTGATTTCTTCTCTAAGCTTTGTTATTTTCTCTGTCTACCTATTTTTGTTGTTGTTGTTGTTGATCATTTTCAAATTTTAAGAGCTGCATCATTAGACTATTGAGGTATGCCCCTTCTTCCTTCCTGATGTATGCTTGCAAAGCTATAAATTTTTCTCTCAGGACCACTTTTGCTGTATCCCATAGATTCTGATAGTTTGTGTCTTCATTGTCATTTGTTTCCAGGAAAATTTTGATTTTCTCTTTAATTTCATTTCGGACCCACTGGTTGTTCAGTAACAGGCTGTTTAATTTCCAATTGTTAAAGTTTTTCTTCTGTGTCCCTTTTTAGTTCATATCTAATTTCAGACCCTTGTGGTCAGTGAAGGTAGCCTGCAAAATTTCTATCCTCTTGATTTTATGGAGGCATGTTTTATGTGCCAGCATGTGGTCTATCCTGGAGAATGACCCATATACATTGGAGAGAATGTGTATCCAGGTTTCTGGGGATGGATTGTCCTATATATATCTACTAGTCTTCTTTCTTCCATTTCTCTTTTCAGGGCTAGTATATTTTTTGTTGAGTTTCAGTCTGGTTGACCTATCAAGTGTTTACTGATTTGTGTTGAGGTCTCCTACAATTATTGTGTTATTATTAATGTTCTCTTTCAAATTTGTCAATAACTCTATTAGATAATTTGCTGGTCTCTCATTGGGTGTATATATGTTTAGTAGTCTGATTTCTTCCTGTTGCACATATCCCTTGATTAGTACGAATGTCCATCTTTATTCCTTACAACTTTTCTAAGTCTAAAATTTGTTATCAGATTTAATATGGCCACCCCAGCTTTTTAGGGTGTTTTTTGCTTAGATGATTTTCCTCCAGCCTTTGATTTTGAGTCTATGTTTGTTCTGAGTATTCAGGTGTGTTTCTTGTAGGCAGCAGAAGTTGTGTTTATCTTTTTGATCCATTTCATCACTCTGTGTCTCTTAACTGGTGCATTTAGTCTATTGACATTGAAGGAGATGATTGGCATGGGGTTTAATGTCATCTTTGTGTATAAGTTTGGTGTGTTTTTGGTCTGTCTTGTCATAAAGTAGACCTTTCAATTTTTCCTTTAAGACTGGTTTTGCATATGTGAAGTTTCTGAGCTGTTGCTTATCTGTGAAGCTATATATCCTTCCTTCAAACCTGAATGTGAGTTGGGCTGGGTGCAGTATTTTAGGTGAAACCTCCATTTCATTTAGTCTTGTCACAATATCCCACCACTGTCTTCTGACCTTGAGGTTTTCTTGTGATATGTCTTCTGTAAATCTTATCAATGCTACTTTGTATGTAATTTCCTTTTTTGATCTTGCTACTTTTAGTATTCTAACTCTATCTGTAGGATTCATCATTGTGATTAGGATGTGTCTTGGGGTGTTTTTCTTCAGGTGTCTTTTAGCTGGTATTCTTCAGGCATGCAGGATTTAATTGCATGAGGTCTTTAGCTCTGGGAGTTTCTCTGTGATGTTGTCTTTGACTGTTGATTCTTCCTGTGGATCCCCTTCCTGGGCCTCTGGGACACCAATGATTCTTATGTTTTTTCTGTTGAGTTTATTCAAGACATTTATTTTCATCTGTTTACATTCTTTGAGTATTTTTTCCATTGTTTGATCATTTGCCTTAAGTTTCTTTTCCAATCTCATCTGCTGTATGGAGTTGTTCTGCATTTGATCTTCCAGCTCACTGATTCTGTCCTTGGCTGTTGTTACCCTGCTGGAGAGGCTTTCCATTGAGTTTTTCAGTTGAGCTACCATTTTTTTCAGATCTGTTATTTCAGTTTGGAGTTTTCTGATTTCTGTCTTTGTGTTTTGTTCAGTTAGAGCTATATTTTCTTTGATTTCCTTGGGGACCCTCCATATTTTTATTCTAAACTCCTTATTTTAGAGGTTAATCAGATGGTTGGTATTTTTTGGGTCATCTTCATTCTCTATGCATGGTATTTGCCTGCGAGGTCTCCCCATTTTCACGCTTCTAGTGTAATATTTTTCTGCGTGTTATCATGGGGTTCATTCTTTAGAAAGAGCTCATGACCACAACGTGAAATGGAGTTGCTGTGCCCTTTTGGAGCCTCTCAGAGAGCGATTTAGCTGGGCCATTTTCGGCCCACTCAGGAAAGGTTCAAGATATAGAAAAGTAGAGAAACATGCACAAACGATATGCACAGTCTCTCCTAATTGGTAATCACACAGCAGTTGCAGATTCTTTTGGCCTGACATCACAGACAGAGTACCTGCCTTTCTGCAAGTTACCACTGATAGTCGGTTTTCACTCACGACTCAGTGTTCTTTGGCTTTTTGGCCTGAGCAATTTTAGGAGAGCAATTTTGCTGGGCCCTTCTAGGCCCACTCAGGAGAGGTTCGGGACACAGAACAGTAGAGAACCATGCACAGGTGACATGCACAGTCTCTCCCAATTGGCAATCACACATCAGGGGCAGATTCCTCCCATCTTATGTCACAGAGGATCTGCCTTTCTTCAAGTTACTGCTGATTAATCATTTTTATCTTAAGATACAAACATTATTTTGAATACAGGCCTCTTCAAAACCTAGTACTTTATCTCAGTTCAGTCCATTTCTTTATGGAGATTTCTGGCATTGTATCTTTTAAGGGAGGTATGTTTTAGTTACTTCTGTCATTTATTTGGTTGCTTGCCAGTCATACCTTTGGGGGGCAACTATATGTTCTTGCACATGCATTAAAAATTGTGTTTGAAAATCCTATTCAGTAGAAGAAACCACTTACCCAATATCCATATGATAAGAGCTTAATTTTTAAGATATATAAGCACTAGTTGAGTGTAACAAGAAAAAGAAAAAAACCCACATAATCACATCAAAAATAGGAAGAAGAGTTGAACAGACATTTCCTCAAAGAAAAAATACAGATGACAAAAGGTACATAAAAGTGCTCCACATCAGTAATAATTGGGGATATGCAAAACAAAACTACAATGAAATATCATCTCACACCATAGAGATTGGCATCCATAAAGAACAAAAAAAAACCAGTGCTGGTGCAGATGTGGAAAGAAAGAGATTCATTGATAGTGGGATTGTCAATATGAAAACCAATATGGAATTTTCTCAATAAACTAGGAATTGAGTTTTTATTTTATCCAGCAATACCACTCCTGGTAATATACTCTAGGGACCAAATAACACAATGTAGAAAAGGCATCTGAATTTTTATGTTCATTGCAGCACTGCCAGAATCTGAAAACAACTCAAGTGCCCAAGAACAGATGCATGTATAAAGAAATCATGGTAAATCTACACATTGAAGGGCTATACAGCTTTTTAGGAAAAATTAAGTTATAAAACTTTCTAATACATGGGTGGGTGTGGAGGTGTGGAGAGAATTATGCTAAGAATATGAGTTGTAAGGAAAAAAGAAAGACACAGAATGATCCCACTCATTTGTAGGATATAAAAAAGCATGATAATAACACCTAAATAAAATAGAGATGAGATCCAGGAAGACTAGACCTTGATAGGAAACTTGCCATGAAGAGCATGGGAGTGCAGTTAGGGCAGATAAGCTATCATCAAGGCAATTATCATTGGAAATGATCATGCAAGACAAGAACTGGGTGCTGAAAAGAGAAAATATGATATATATGCTACCCCTTCAATAACCATATTGAAAACCACAGTGTTTAGAAGTGAAAAAAGAAAAATGGAAGAGAAAAAGGAGGTATCTACTATAGAGGTGGACAGGAGGAGGGAGGGTAGGAAGCAAACTGTGGATATTGTTGGCAGGAAATGTGCACTGGTGAAGGGATGTGTATTGGATATTTTATGACTGAAACTAAATCATGAGCAACTTTGTAAGTTTAACTCATGGTGATTCAATTAAAATAAGATTTAAAAATCCCATTCAGGCCAGAGCAATAGTACAGATGGTAGGGTGCTTTCCTTGCATGCGGCCAGCTTGTATTTTATCTTTGGCATCCCATATTTTCTCTGAGTTTAGTAGTTCCTGAGTTCATAACCAGGAGTAACTCCTAAGCATCATCAAGTATGACCACCAAAACCAAAACAAATAAAACAAAACCAATCATTATCTAACATAACTGAGCACTTGCCATGTTGTTGGGCATAAGCTACTGTGGGAAGGTAGATGTATATATTTTAGGAAGAAAAATACAGGATATTAGTGATTACTAAGCTGTTTTCTGAGTATCAAGGGTTACGAGAAAAGGGTATGGACTTTAGAATTAACAAAAAAGTTATGCAAAAGTGCTGCCCAATTGTAATCGAGAGGAAAGGAAAGAATCAAATGAGAATCTTATGTTTATTTTTAAAGCCTGAAATAGAGTAAGAGAAATATTAATGTATATAGTCATAGGGAAAGCCAAAGTTACTGCCAAAGTGTGTGTTAATATGTGTGTGCATTTGAATGAAAAAATGTGAGTGCTTATGGGGATGGAGAATGTTCCACTTTCAATTTAGAGGACTCAGTACTTTTAATCTAAAAATACTCAGGAGATATCACTGTTACCAATCAGGGATACAGTATATATCACGATTTTCATTGTAGTCATGAAAATTTCAATTCTAAAAGGTCTTACTTTGTTTTTCTCTTCATATGCAAACTTATAGGCTACATGCACAGTTCTTGAATTTAAGCCCTTACGATTAAGGAAAAGCATGCAGACGATAATCTTAGAACACTTAAACACACAAAATTAAAACAAAAACTCGGGGCCGGAGAGATAGCATGGAGGTAAGGTGTTTGCCTTTCATGCAGAAGGTCATCAGTTCGAATCCTGGCGCCCCATATGGTCCCCCGTGCCTGCCAGGAGCAATTTCTGAGCATGGAGCCAGCAATAACTACTGAGCACTGCCGGGTGTGACCCAAAAACCACAAAAGAAAAAAAAACAACAACAAACAAACAAAAAAAACACTCAGGGGCCAGAGATATAATGCAGAAAATAAAATATAGAGAGATACTTGTCATGCATAGGACTGACCTAGTTTCAATCCCTACTACCTCATGTGCTTCCCTGAACACTTCCAGGAGTAATCCCTGGAGACAGACCCAAGAGTAAGCCCTAAAACCCCTGAGAACAGCTCCCTCAAGAAAAATAAATAAACAAAAACACAGCCTCCAACAGTAGTAAAAAGATAAGACATTTTTAGTTGATCTAATAATAAAACACTTTAAGATTAAGTAAGATTCATCTGAGGGTCTTCTCAAAACTCATTTGTTAATTGAGGTGACTATAATAACTTGGGGGATGGTAAAAGGATATCTTGGCTTTAGAAGAGAACGGACACAGATTTCATGGACAACACATAATGAGTAATGGGGTAAATAGTTTGTATAATAGAGTTCAATAAAGTTTTCTAAAAATTATAGTTATATCAATACCTGAAGTAAATGGAGTTGTTCAAGTTTTCCAAGTTACAGAAGCTATAAAGTGAATTCCCTCAAGGTTTAGAGCAGGGGTTTCAAACTCGCGGCCCGCGGGCCATTTACAGCCCTCTGTACAACATTTTGTGGCCTGTGGCCAGCCATCAAATATCACAGTATTTGTGATTATTCGCTTACCGAATAATCGCAATAAAAAACGCATTAGTAAGAAAAAATCATATTAAACATTCGCATATCCTGAGCAGTTTCGTTCGGGGTAATGCAAATGTTTAATGCTATTTTTTGCGATTTTTTTCTTACTAATGCGATTTTTATTGCGAATATTCAGTAAGTGAATAATTGCGAATACTTTGCACCTACCGCAGACGTATTTCCACTGCTCCTGCCTGCTGTTCCTTGCATTATAGAGGCCTAAGGGAGAGAAGTTTATTACAGAATTAGATTTTGTCATACCTTCATTATGACTTCATCAAAGCCTGCAGTGAGGAGAAAGATTGATAACGAGCACAAAAAATTTCAGGAAAAGTGGGAGACGCAGTATTTCTTTGTTGAGCACAGGGGCATCCCCACATGTCTTTTTTGCTCAGAGAAAGTTGCAGTGCACAAGGAATACAACTTGAAACGCCATTATTCAACTAAAGATGCTGAAGACTGCAAAGTATCAAGCAAATGAGAGAGCCAAGTGGGTTGCCAGTCTTAAAGCATGTCTAATGAGGCAACAAGATTTCTTCAAGAAAGCAACCAAAGAGAATGTTGCATCAGTCGAAGCTTGTTACATGGTTAGTGAGATGATTGCTAAGGCAGGAAAACCATTCACAGAAGAAGATTTTGTTAAAAAAAATGCATGTTACAGGCTGCAAGTATTATCTGTCAGAAAAAGAAGGTCAGTTTAGCAAAATCAGCCTTTCTGCCAACACTGTGGCAGAGCGTATTTCTGACATGTCAAATGACATTTATCATCAACTGTGTGAGAAAGCCAAATGTTTTGATGCATACTCAGTTGCTCTTGACAGAACACAGGTATAACAGACACTGCACAGCTCACAATTTATGTCCATGGCGTTGATTACAATTTTGAATTGACAGAGGAGCTGCTCACAATAATTCCAATGCATGGCCAGACCATCGCTAATGAGATATTTTGGCATCTGTGTGATGCCATTGAGAATGCAGGTTTGCCATGGAAGAGGTTTGTTGGAATAATAATCAATGGAGCACCATTGATAACAAGGAGGAAAAATGGACTGGTGGCACTTGTTCAAAAAGAACTTGAAAAGGAGGGTGTAGAGAAGGCCATTGGTCTTCACTGCATTATCCATCAGCAGGCCCTTTGCAGTAAATGCCTGCTGTGTGACAATGTGATGTCTGTTGCTGTGAAATGCATCAACCAAATCAGATCCAGGGGCTTAAAGCACAGAAGATTCCATGGTTTTTTAGAGGAAATGGAGTCAGAATATGGAGGTGTGCTCTATTTCACCGAGGTACGTTGGCTCAGCAGGGGAAATGTCCTGAAAAGATTTTTTGAGTTGAGAGAAGAAGTGAAAGCCTTCATAGAGAAGGATGCAAATGCTGTTTCTGAGTTGAGTGATCACAAATGGCTCATGGACTTAGCTTTTCTTGTTGACATCACACATAAGCTGAATGTACTAAACAAGATGTTCCAAGGCCTGGAGCAGCTTATCAGTGCTGCCTATAACAACGTGAGAGCATTCTCTACAAAACTTGTGTTATGGAAACCCCAGCTCTCTCAGACAAACCTTTGTCATTTCCCAGCATGCAAGAAACTTGTGGATGCAGGCATACCTTTCAGTGGTGAGAAATATGTTGATGATATTTTTAAGCTAGAGAAGGAATCTGATCACAGATTTGCAGACTTTAAAAAGCACAAAGCCACTTTCCAAATTTTTGTGGACTCCTTTTTCTTTGATGTCAAGATGCCCCCTCCTATGCTTCAATGCAGCTCATTGACCTGCAATGCAACACTGATCTCAAAGCCAAGTTCAGGGAGATTAGTGGAAAAGCAGACATGCATGGGCATTTTTTGAGAGAATTGCCCCCCCAGCTTCCCTGAGCTTTCGCCCGAATATTCAAGCCCACCATGGCCTTTTTGGGAGCACATATTTGTGTGGAAAAGTTATTCTCCACATTGAACTTCAATAAGTCAAAAGTACAGGTCTAGACTTAATGATGCTCATCTTCAAGCCTTACTGAGGGTCTCAACTGCTTCCTCTCTAAAGCCAAATGTGGTTCAGATTTGTGAGAAAAAGTGCTGTCAAGTTTCTGGCAACAAGGAATAGGCAAAAGATGCCATGTTCAGAAGAACTGTTCATGATCTTCACTCAATGTTCTATTCATGTTTTGAAGAAATAATTAAACTGTTAATAATGAATTTGAGGACTTTTTTTGTGTGAAACCCTTATGCGGCCCTGCCTCACCACCTACTTTGCCTCCTGCGGCCCCCCAGGTAAATTGAGTTTGAGACCCCTGGGTTTAGAGTCTTAAAAACACATTTTATTTTGTAACAATTTTGAAGGGAAGGAAATGGGGATAAGTCTTGGTTGTGTAGTTTTCACTTTTGGGAGCTCTCACTCAAGTGTTTTGCAGCTAGATTGTTATTGGCCAAGACTAGTGGTCTGAGCGTCGACTGTTAGCAACCTCTAAATGAATAACACAAAAAATGGGTCCATTTCTTTACAAGTGTGGACACTAGAAGTCCAAAAGAGAGACTGGAAGTATTGGGCCTGTACTTTTGAAGATAGTAGGTTAGCGTCATCTCTTCGTCTTCCTTCTTTTTATTTCTTATCAGATATTCTTCTGGTCTCTTCACCAGAGTAACATTTACGTGTCAGTCTTTGTATTCACAGTTCTCCCTTATAAAGACACCATTCATTAGATTAGTGGTTACCCTAATCTCGAATAACATTTTGTAAATTTTATTATGTCTGTAAAGATTTTTTTCAATAAGGTCACACTTATAGTTTCCAGAAGTTAGATCTTAAACTATACTTCACAGATATGACTGGTTATTCTAGATGGCTAATTTTCAATGACCATCAGTTGGAGCTGGAGATCAGGTGTGCAGTGAATTGCAACCCCAAAGCACCTAAGTGTGAAGGTGAGGAGAAAAGCGTAAATTTCTTACATAATGGTTGATCCCTTACTTGCCAGCCTCTATCAGCATGTTTTGAGACTGAAGGGTCTTTCTGAACTTACTCAGAGTAATATAGCTTTATTTATATTTTTTTTTCTTATGCCCCCACTTAAACTTTAGGTCCACCCTCTTGTCCTGGGGACCTTGCTAGATGTGTGTACCCCAGCATTCCAGCAGGATTGGTGGTGGGGGTGACTTGAAGAAATACTGGTACTTTTCCTACCTAGTTGTTCCTCTTGATCCTCCATGAGATGGTGTGGAGTTGCTTCCAGACCTACCGGCTGGAACCCACAGTCACCCTGGGAGTGAAAAAGTTGGGGAAAGGAAGGAGGTGCATCCTAACAAGCAAGGGACCACGAAACCCTCATCTGGAAAGCCACACCTGTGTGCTCTGCCTTTGACTGTCCCCTCCAGAGGGCGACTCTACGCCCCAAATTTGTGTTACCAGGCACACTTGCGGGATGAGCTGAAGGAACCACAGGGCCACAGGAAATTAGGACCAGCCTAGCATCTCCCAAGGTTGAACTCCAAGGACCACAGCATGTCCTTTAGAAACTTCTATATTATTCGAGCACAGTGTTAGGGTCTGAAATTGAAGGACGATACTACACAACTGGAATGAAGATGAAATTTTAATCTTACTACCAACAGCCCCCAAACCGTTCGGTCAGTATCAGCTCTAGAAGGAAATGAACCATAAATATAGGTTTTTTTCTGCCACACTATGTTCTCAGTTACTACTTTGAGGATGCCCAGTTTTGAGACTGTGACTCGCACCGACTTCTGACTCAGAGGATGTTTGTTTTTTAAATATGCTGTCCAAGTATGCAGTTTGCATTTTGGAAAATTTCAGAGTCTGTTCTCCCTCTGCGTACTATATGGAGGGAGATTACAGGCTAGGACCACATCACTGATCATCAAGTTAACTTTTGTATATTTAAAATAATTTGTGTATACTCATTCTTATAAATTTCAACACCAATATTAGAACAAAGCATGCCAGGAGTTCCCTGTATAAAGTAATAACAGAGTGGGGTGTGTGTCTCTGTGTGTGCGTGTGTGTATGCTTGTATGTAGACTTTATGATATCCTAGTATAAATCTGAAAGTCAGTCTTTATGGGGGGGTACTGTTGGGGGATGACAAAAAGCCTCACCTGTGGCATTTGCCACTTTCTATGATATAAATCTATCCATCAAGATCAACTTCAGGGGCCGGAGAGATAGCATGGAGGTAAGGCATTTGCCTTTCATGAAGAAGGTCATTGGTTCAAATCCTGGCATCCCATATGATCCCCGGTGCCTGCCAGGAGTGATATCTGAGCCTGGAACCAGGAGTAACACCTGAGTGCTGCCGGGTGTGACCCCCCCCAAAAAGGAGCAACCTCAAACCAACATTGTGATATCACTAAACATAAATATGCATAAGAATGTGCCTAAGAACCAAGTCTTAATAACTAGTGCAAGCTGCTCCAGCATTCATTGTTTATAGACAGATTGAGATGAACACATTTATGCTTCTTTAGGGGGAGTTAAAAGGTTGAAAATTACAGTAAAGTAGTTTGTTGGGAAAAGTATGCAACAAAATAGACACTTTAATTAGTTAACAGGTGAGCATAAATAAGAAGCACAGGTGTGTTTGTTTTCACTAAAAAGTGAAAGGTACAAATCTGTTTCATCCTTTTGGGTTTCAAATGAATGGAGGCATTCCTGTGGTTTTATATTCCTGGTACCATGTGACAGTAATGAATGTGCTCATGCATTATTGATGGAATAAAACTCCAGTTAGACCGTAAGGGTTTATTTTCTTCTTTTCTTCACTCTGATTTATGTCTAATTTGCAACATGATGTAGAGGCACAATACTATTTAGTTTATAGAAAACCAATGTGGTTTTATTGATATATTCCTAAAATGCTACCAAAATAAGGGCAACCAAACCTTGGAAACCAGAACCCGTGTGAGAACCCTTAAAGTTGGGAGGAAACCCCTCCAAAGTTTAATAAGAGCAGTAAGTAAAATAAATAAATAAATAAATAAATAAATAAGTACCAAAATTACAATACTTATACACCTTTGAAGTCTATGAGAAAACACAGATAAGTTCCAGAAATATTTAGAGAAGTTTTGGGCTGAAAGGTATCATAAGTTATGTTGGAATACTAGTTAAATTTAAATTAATATAAAACCACTAAATGTGATGTATATGAAGCCATTATCCTCTTCTTATTGTATCTTAAATGAGATTGTCAAAAACTCAATGGGCAGGAATGGAGACATAGCATAAGGTTCAAGGCACATGTCTTGCATGAAACCCATCCTGGTTCCCTGGGTATACCCCCAGGGACACAGAATCTAAACAGTTTACATCTATGGACTGTTCTATTGAACTTTAAGCCTTCCATTGAATAAACTTCCTAAGAAACACTTGGAAGACATCCCGCCAACCCCACACCCCCCAGTGGATCACTGAACAGAGTACTAGAAATATATAAAAGATGAAAGATTTATATTGCCTTAAGAGAATCCAGAGTACTGCATATTAGAAATGTCTCCCAAGCTTTACTGTGTATAAATTAAATTTCTTCACTCTAGTTCTGAGAATACTAAAGTTTGTGAAAGATTTATACTGCCTTAAGAGAATCCAGAGTACTGCATAATAAAAATGTCTCCCAAGCTTTTCGAACTGTGTATAAATTAAACTTCTTCACTCTAGTTCTGAGAATACTGAAGTTTGTTGTCTTTAGAATATTAAAAAATTATGTGAATGACCACAGGTCAATTTGATTTTTATTTAGAGCATGTGCAATTCTTAAAATGTAAGTGATGAGGCCCGGAGAGATAGCACAGCGGTGTTTGCCTTGCAAGCAACTGATCCAGGACCAAAGGTGGTTGGTTCGAATCCCGGTGTCCCATATGGTCCCCCGTGCCTGCCAGGAGCTATTTCTGAGCAGACAGCCAGGAGTAACCCCTGAGCAACGCCGGGTGTGGCCCAAAAATAAAAAAAAAAATGTAAGTGATGAAACTCATCTTCAAAAAAACCCATTGTTGGAAGTTCCAAGCAAGTATTAAAGTTATTTTTGTATTTTAATGATACTTATATACACACATATATGTTCTCAACCCATGTGTTTTATTTGTACCTCTATGGAAAATACATTGTACTTAGAGAATTCCCAGATGTCTGGGGCCTTAGCTGTCACATGGATTTAGCTCTACATGTATGCATTTTTCAGAATAAATTTATAATGATTTGGAGCTGCTCATCTTGCTTCTGACAAAGTTTTGTGTGTCTGACCCATGGAGAGCTACATACATCTGCATTTAAGCAGTAGATTTATATAAACAAAGATAGCATGGTGATAAAAATGTGAAGAAACCAAACTTACATTATTTGAATCCTGTCTACATTTTGTTTTTGTTTTAAAATGTAACTGTAGGGGCCGGAGCAGTGGCGCAAGTGGTGTCCCATATGGTCCCACAAGCCAGGAGTGATTTCTGAGTGCATATCCAGGAGCAGCGCTTGAGTGTCACTGGGTGTGGCCCCAACCCCTCCCCCCAATGTAAACAGTTAAACCATACTACAGGATGTATATCTTTGTTTTGTTTTATGTACTCTGTTTTGTTTGGGTAGTTTAATCATGTTTTCAGGGGTCAGTCCTGGTGGTAACAAGGGGACCATATATGTGGTGCTGGGTGTCAAACTAAGATCAGCAATATGTAAGGCAAACACAGATTCTACTCTTTGTTCTATTTCTCTGGTTTAGGATAAAATATTTTTGGTTAGTACAAATGGAATGCCTACATGGTATATATATATATATATATATATATATATATATATATATATATATATATATATATATATATATATATATATATATATATATATATAAATTTGAATAACACATTAACAATGTATTGTTTGAATCTTTCAAAAATATGCTGAATAAATTTAAATAAAATGTTTAAAATAGACATTTATTAATTTAAGCTTAATTTCTAGCTGTTTTAAAACTAAACAATGAAGAAAAACATAAACATGATATTAGGGGCCTGGAGAGATAGCACAGCGGCTTTTGCCTTGCAAGCAGCCGATCCAGGACCAAAGATGGTTGGTTCAAATCCCAGTGTCCCATATGGTCCCCCGTGCCTGCCAGGAGCATTTCTGAGCAGACAGCCAGGAGTAACCCCTGAGCACTGCCGGGTGTGGCCCAAAAACAAACAAACAAAAAAACCAAAAAAACAAAAAAAAAACCCATGATATTAGAAGCATAATTTAGAAATTAACTAAATGGGCCTGAATGGTAGCACAGTGGTAGGGCATTTGCCTTGCACACAGCTGACCCAGGTTGGACATCAGTTCAATCCCTGGAATCCCTTATCCCTGACCCAGGACCAATTTAGTTATTTTTTTTTTTTTTTTTGTTTTCTTTTTTTTTTTTTTTTTTTAAGATTATTTTTTTTTCTCTTTATTTGGATATCTTGATTACATAAATGATTGTGATAAGGTTTCCGTCATATAAAGATCACCCCTCTTCACCAGTGCAACATTCCCGCCACCAAAGTCCCAAATCTCCCTCCATCCCACCCCACCCCCACCTGTACTCCAGACAGGCTTTCCAGTTCCCTCATTCATTCACTTGATTATGGTAGTTCTCAGTGTAGTTATTTCTATAACTGTGCTCACCACTCTTGTGGTGAGCTTCATGGAGTGAGCTGGTGTTCCAGCTCTCCTCTAATTGTCTCTGAGGATTGTTACAAAAATGACTTTTATTTTTCTTAAGACCCATAGATGAGTGAGACTATTCTGCGTCTCTCTCTCTCTCCCTCTGATTTATTTCACTGAGCATGATAGATTCCATGTACATCCATGTATAGGAAAATTTCATGACTTCATCTCTCCTGACGGCTGCATAATATTCCATTGTGTATATGTACCACAATTTCTTTAGCCATTCGTCTGTTGAAGGGCATCTTGGTTGTTTCCAGAGCCTGGCTATTGTGAATAGTGCTGCAATAAATATAGGTGTGAGGAAGGGGTTTTTGTATTGTATTCTTGTGCTCCTAGGGTATATCCCTAGGAGTGGAATAGCTGGGTCGAATGGGAGCTCAATTTCCAGTTTTTGAAGAAACCTCCATATCGCTTTCCATAGAGGCTGTACTAGACGGCATTCCCACCAGCAGTGGATAAGAGTTCCTTTCTCTCCACATCCCCGCCAGCACTGATTGTTCTCATTCTTTGTGATGTGCGCCAATCTCTGTGGTGTGAGGTGGTATCTCATCGTTGTTTTGATTTGCATCTCTCTGATGATTAGTGACGAGGAGCATTTTTTCATGTGTCTTTTGGCCATTTGTATTTCTTTTTTATCAAAGTGTCTGTTCATTTCTTCTCCCCATTTTTTGATGGGATTAGATGTTTTTTTTTTTGTAAAGTTCTGTCAGTGCCCTGTATATTTTGGATATTAGCCCCTTATCTGAAGGATGTTGGGTGAATAGTTTCTCCACTCAGTGGGTGACTCTTGTATCCTGGGCACTATTTCTTTTGAGGTGCAGAAGCTTTTCAGTTTAATGTATTCCCATCTGTTAATCTCTGCTTCCACTTGTTTGGAAAGTGCAGTTTCCTCCTTGAAGATACCTTTAGTCTCAATGTCATGGAGTGTTTTACCGACATGTTGTTCTATATACCTTATGGTATCTGGTCTGATATCAAGGTCTTTAATCCATTTGGATTTTACCTTCGTACATGATGTTAACTGGGGGTCTATGTTCGCTTTTTTGCAAGTCGCTAACCAGTTCTGCCAGCACCACTTGTTGAAGAGATTTTCTCTGCTCCACTTAGGATTTCTTGCTCCTTTGTCAAAAATTAGGTAATTGTATGCCTGGGGAATGTTCTCTGAGAACTCAAGCCTATTCCACTGATCTGAGGGTCTGTCCTTTATTCCAATACCATGCTGTTTTAATAACTATTGCTTTGTAGTACAGTTTAAAGTTGGGGAAAGTAATGCCTCCCATTTTCCTTTTCCCTAGGAGTGCTTTAGCTATTCGAGGATGTTTATTGTTCCAGATGAACTTCATAAGTGTTTGATCCACTTCTTTGAAGAATGTCATGGGTATTTTTAAGGGGATCGCATTAAATCTGTATAATGCTTTGGGGAGTATTGCCATTTTAATGATGTTAATCCTGCCAAGCCATGAGCAGGGTAAGTGTTTCCATTTCCGTGTGTCCTCTCTTATTTCTTGGAGCAGGGCTTTATAGTTTTCTTTGTATAGGTCCTTCACGTCTTTGGTCAAGTTGACTCCAAGATATTTGAGTTTGTGTGGCACTATTGTGAATGGGATTGCTTTCCTGACTTCCATCTCCTCCCTATTATTATTGGTGTATAAAAAGGCCATTGATTTCTGTAGGTTGATTTTGTAGCCTGCCACCTTGCTATATGAATCTCTTATTTCTAGAAGCTTTTTGGTAGAGTCTTTAGGGTTTTCTAAGTAGAGTATCATATCATCTGCAAACAATGAGAGTTTGACTTCTTCCTTTCCTATCTGAATTCCCTTGATATCTTTTTCTTGCCTGATCGCTATAGCAAGAACTTCCAGTACTATATTGAAGAGGAGTGGTGAGAGAGGACAGCCTTGTCTTGTACCCGAATTTAGAGGAAAGGCTTTTAGTTTTTCTCCATTGAGGATAATATTTGCCATTGGCTTGTGGTAGATGGCTTCAACTAGATTGAGAAAGGTTCCTTCCATTCCCATCTTGCTGAGAGTTTTTGATCAAGAATGGGTGTTGGACCTTATCAAATGCTTTCTCTGCATCTATTGATATGATCATGTGATTTTTATTTTTCTTGTTGTTGATGTTGTGTATGATGTTAATAGATTTACGGATGTTAAACCATCCTTGCATTCCTGGGATGAAGCCTACTTGGTCGTAGTGTATGATCTTCTTGATGATGCATTGGATCCTATTTGCCAGGATTTTGTTGAAGATCTTTGCATCAGCATTCATCAGGGATATTGGTCTGTAATTTTCTTTTTTGGCAGCATCTCTGTCTGGTTTTGGTATCAAGGTAATGTTGGCTTCATAAAAGCTGTTTGGGAGAGTTCCCTTTTTTTCAATTTCATGGAAGAGTCTGGCTAGGATTGGTAGTAGCTCCTCTTGAAAGATTTGAAAAAATTCATTAGGAAAACCATCTGGGCCTGGGCTTTTCTTTTTTGGTAGATGTTTGATTACAGTTTCAATTTCCTCAGTAGTGATGGGGGTGTTTAGATATGCTACATCCTCCTTACTTAAATGTGGAAGGTTATAAGTGTCCAAGAATTTTTTCCATTTCTTCTAGGTTCTCATGTTTTTGTAGCATAAAGTTTCTCAAAGTAGCCTCTGATTATCCTTTGGATCTCTGCAATTTCTGTTGTGATCTCCCCCTTTTCATTTCTAATACGGGTTATCAGATTTCTCTCTCTCTCTCTTTCTTTGTGAGTTTTGCCAATGGTCTATCAATCTTGTTTATTTTTTCAAAGAACCAGCTTCTGCTTTCGTTGATCTTTCGGATTGCTTTTTGGTTTTCCACTTCATTGAGTTCCGCTTTCAGCTTTATTATTTCCTTCTGTCTCCCTATTTTTGGTTCATTCTGTTGGTCATTTTCTAATTGTTTAAGCTGTGCCATTAAGTTATTCAGGTATGCTCCTTCTTCCTTCCTGATGTGTGCTTGTAGAGCTATAAATTTTCCTCTCAGGACTGCTTTTGCTGTGTCCCATAGATTCTGGCAGTTTGTGTCTTCATTATCATTTGTTTCCAGGAAAGTTTTGATTTCCTTTTTGATTTCATCTTGGACCCACTGGTTGTTCAGTAGCAGGGTGTTTAATTTCCAATTGTTAAAGTTTTTCTTCTGTGTGGCTTTGTAGTTCACATCTAATTTCAGAGCCTTGTGGTCAGCAAAGGTAGCCTGCAAGATTTCTATCCTCTTGATTTTATGGAGGTATGTTTTATGTGTCAGCATGTAGTCTATTCTGGAGAATGACCCATGTACATTGGAAAAGAATGTGTATCCAGGTTTTTTGGGATGGAGTGTCCTGTATATATCTACTAGTCCTCTTTCTTCCATAACACTTTTCAGGGCTAGTATGTTTTTGTTGGGTTTCAGTCTGGTTGACCTATCAAGTGTTGATAGGGCTGTGTTGAAGTCTCCCACAATGATTGTGTTATTATTGATTTCTTCTTTCAGATTTGTCAGTAATTGTATTAGATAATTTGCTGGTCTCTCATTGGGTGCATATATGTTTAATAGTCTGATTTCTTCCTGTTGCACATATCCCTTGATTAGTACATAGTGTCCATCTTTGTCCCTTACCACTTTTCTGAGTATAAAGTTGGTGTCATCTGATATTAATATGGCCACCCCAGCTTTTTTCAGGGTGTTGTTTGCTTGGATAATTTTCTTCCAACCTTTGATTTTGAGTCTATGTTTGTTCTGACTATTCAGATGTGTTTCTTGTAGGCAGCAGAAGGTTGGATTCATCTTTTTGACCCATTTTGCCACTCTGTGTCTTTTAATTGGTGAATTTAGTCCATTGACATTGAGGGAGATGATTGTCATAGGATTTAATGTCATCTTTGTAGATAAGTTTGCTGTGTTTGTTGGTCTCTCTTGTCTTAGAGTAGACCTGTCAGTTTTTCCTTTAAGGCTGGTTTATCTTCTGTGAAGTTTCTGAGCTGTTGTTTATCCGTGAAGCTGTGTATTCTTCCTCCAAACCTGAATGTGAGTCGGGCTGGGTGCAGTATTCTTGGGGAGGCATTCATTTCATTCAATCTTGTCACAATATCCAACCACTGTCTTCTGGCATTGAGAGTTTCTTGTGACATGTCTGCTGTAAGTCTTAGGGATGCTCCTTTGAATGTAATTTCCCTTTTTGATCTTGCTGCTTTCAGTATTCTATCCCTATCTATGGGATTTGTCATTGTAACGAGGATGTGCCAGGACCAATTTCTAAGTGCAGAGCTCGGAGTAACCCTTGAGCACCATTGGGTGTGGCCCAAAAACATACAAACAAAATAAAACAAATAGAAATGAACTAAGCATTTACTTTGGTGGATACTTCTGTTTTGTTAAAAATTTCATTATTTTTCTTTTTCTTTCCCTTCAAACAGAACCACATAACTTGAATAATCTTGTTCTGCCTCATAAACTGAGGGGGGAAAATCGATAGTACCAAGACCAAACAGTTATATGAATATTAAGTAGAAAAAAATGATCCGTTTTAAACCCCAAATCCAAAGCCAACGACAACTGAATCAAAACCCATTCTACAACAAACTAGACACAGAGGGACCCACTTATACTAGCAGCCCTGGGCAAAGGAGAGGAATATGGGATGCAATCTGGGAACAGGGAGGGAGGGAGAACAACACTGGTTGTGGGAATGCCTGGGTTCAATGCTGCTATGTACCTAAAATATTACTGTGAAAGATTTGTAATACACTTTGGTCACAATAAAAATTATTAAAAATAATTTCTTGTAATCTTTGGTAAATTATTATATATATAAAGTTGAATGAAAGAAAATTCTAGTATATAAAGTGATTATTTATTATGGACTTCCAAACAGTGCTCATAGGATCTGGGGACTACTGTAATAATACTCAAAAGACTGGATTAAAAGTCTTCGTTTTTTTGAGGGCGTATTGCTGTTTAGACCCCTTGGTGCCAGGGACTACTAGGGTCACATCTGGTGATGCTCCCAGGATACACTGAGGGGTGCTCAGGATATTGACCTGAAGCGCCATGCATACAAAGAATGTCCTTGACACTGTTACCTGTGCAATCTTTATCCCTAAAAGCAAAACTTTCTAATGCAGAGAAGGAAACTGAAAAATTTCACATTCTAGGTGTTCAATATATGATGTAAATTCCAGCTGTTTATGTTTTGCATAATCATCCTTTGTCATGGCTGCTTTAATGCTAATGACATTTTATCCATTATTTTTGTTTACATTTGGGCCACATCTGTGTGCTCAGGAATCATTCCCTGTAAAGCTCAAAGGACCCATGTATGGTGCTGGATTGAATCTAAGTGAGCTGCATGCAATGGAAACACCTTACATCTTTCACTATTCTCTATTCTTTATATATTTTTATAATAAAAATAACCTACAGTAAGATTTAGGGTAGTACGTTAAAGTATTTCAATTACAATAAGCTACAGAGATACAAAAATAGAAATGATATCTGCCCCAGAGTTCTGTGCAGGAAAAGAGCTTTGCAGACATGAAGTTCCTCTTTGTCATTAAAGGGGCTTCAAAAAAACAAAAATACAAAAAGCACAAAACCTTGGTTATTTTTTTGATATAAATATATATAGTACCTTCATTTATTATTGTTATTATTATTTTTGATTTACCAATCTATTTTGGTCGATTTCTCTGTTTGGGTGTGATTATTGAAAGTGTAGTCCCCAATTATACTTATTTTTTTTATTTTTTTTTTTACTCTTCCTTTCTTCTCTTTCGTTATGTGCTATGCCATGTTTCTTAATTCAAGACCATGGCGTGATTTTTGTTTGTCTGTTTTTGTTTTATTTTTTTTCTACTTGTTTGTTTGTTTGTTTTGTCTGCTCTGTGTGGTGCTTATCGAAATAGCTGGAGCCCTCACTGGATATTTGACACTTCTTTTGGTACTAGTGGAGTGTTTTACCTACTTTTTCTCCATCTCCCAGAGTGATGATGAGAGCCTTTAGAAGGACTCCGCCCATTTTCGGGGTATTAGACTCTTACCCCAGTTTATTGCTTTTTTCTCCTTCAAACAAAACCACGCAACTTGAACTAGCTAGTCCTGACTCCAGATAGAGGGGGAAATAAGGGAGGCATCAGGACCAAACAGGTGCAAGACTACTAAGTAGTGGGTTAGATACAGAGGGGACCACATATTCTAGCCGCCCTGGGGTGAGGGAAAAGGAAAAGGGAGGTAGGATAGAAACGGAGGCGTAGGGATGACAATTTGGCGATGGGAATCCCCCCTGATTTTATGTAAATATGTACCTAAAATATTATTGTCAACAATATGTAAGCCATTATGATCAAAATAAAAATTTATATTAAAAAAAAAAGGGGCTTCAATGGCTTAGGGGCTAAGTTTACCAGAAAGATTCTGAACCTAAATATTCTGTAGAAAGAGGCTTAGAGACAAAAAGATACATAAAATTCTCTTTCTAGAGCAACTACTGAATAGCAAACATGTGCATGCACAAACAGCTAAACATGCATAATTTGGATGGATAGAATCTTTTCCCCTTTGATGGTATTGTCTCTCAATGTGACTTTTGTTTATAAGCAACTGACAAGTAAGTGATGAAGAAGCAGACAATTCATCACCAAAATTGAATCAAACCACAAACTTATCTTGTTTTCTGCTAAGTAGAATACCTAGAGATGTGATTTATTCTTGGAATTTTTTATTGGTAACCAGTAAAATGAGAATTTTTAAATTTGCTTACTCAATCTACAACCTGATGTTTTTGAAGAAAAATAAATTTCTGGAGGCTGGAGCAGTGACACAGCAATAGGATGTTTGCCTTGCACATGTCTGACCTAGGACAGACCATGATTCCCCCCAGCATCTTATATGGTCCCCTAAGCCAGAAGTGATTTCTGAGTGCAGAGCCAAGAGTAACTCCTGAGCATCACAAGGTGTGGCCCCAAAACCCCAATAAATAAAGAAATAAATTTCTGTGTTCTAGGTGTAGGCAGGCAATAGTTCAACTCTTTTCAGTTAGTAGAAAATGCTAGTTGTGCTAAAAAGAAATTTCCAAAACATGTGTACAGAAATATTAAAATAATAACACAAAGAAAACTATAAAACCCTGCTACAAAAAATAAGAGAAAACACAGGAAAATGGAATCCATCCCCTGCTCTTGGATTGGCAGGATTAGTATCATTAAAATGGCAATACTTTCCAAAGTTTTTACAGATTTAATGCGATCCCTAAAGATACCTATGAAATTTTTCAAAGAAGTGGATCAAACACTGCTGAAATTCATTTGGAACAATAAAGACCCTCAAATAGCTAAAGCTATTGGAAAGAGAAATATGAGAGGTATTACTTTCCTCAAGTTTAAACTTTACTACAAAGCAATAGTTATCAAAACAGCATGGTATTGGAATAAAGACAGACCCTCAGATCAGTGGAACAGGCTTGAGTACTCGGAGAATGTTCCCCAGACTTACCGTCACCTAATTGTTGATAAAGGAGCAAGAAATCCTAAGTGGAACAAGAAAGGCCTCTTCAATAAGTGGTGTTGGCACAACTGGTTAGCCACTTGTAAAAAAGAAAACTTAGACCTCCAGCTAGCACCATGTATGAAGGTAAAATCCAAATGGATTAAAGACCTATATATCGGACCTGAAATCATAAAGTATATAGAACAATATGTAGGTGAAAAGATATATATATATATATATATATATATATATATATATATATAATGAAAGAAAAAGAAGTGTTTCAAATGTATTAAGAGCACAGGTGGTATTTTCCAAATTGCTGTCCTTTTTAAGGAATCCTGCTGTGTGTCACAGTGGCTGTAATAAACCCCATTATTGTCTTTTAGTTCTTTAAAAAATTAAATTAAATTAAAAATAAACTTCACATAAAAAAGAATTCTTAACTGGGAAGGTAATTCAAGAGACAGGAGAACAAAAAATAATAACAGCCTAAAATTAATTTATCTTTTTGGGTGTGGAAAATTTGTTTCCAGAGATGTTTGTTACATATATTGTATTCAGTGGGATCTCTGAGTCCTTAACTTAATATGCCTTAAGTTGATAACACATAGAGCCAAATAATTTATTTCTAAAAATCAAGTTGATAACACATAGAACCACATAACTTATTTCATTTTTGTTTGTTTGGTTTTTTTTGGCCACACCCGGTAACGCTCAGGGGTTACTCCTGGCTATGCACTCAGAAGTTGCTCCTGGCTTGGGGGACCATATGGGACACCGGGGGATCGAACTGCGGTCCGTCCAAGGCTAGCGCAGGCAAGCCAGGCGCACCTTACCTTTAGCGCCACCGCCCGGCCCCACTTATTTCTAAAAATCAAGTCTATTAAAGATAGGCAACATTTCTTATATAACTGAGATGAAAGAAAAAACAAACATCTTGGTACTAGGTTATTTTATATTTTAGGACATAGAAGACATGCATTTTTCTCATATGATTTAGAGAGCACAATGTGCAGTTATCTAAGTTCCCACCCACAAAATAATCTCTGAATATACATTTAGAAGTTAAGGACTAACTAAACCATTTTTATAATGTGGTGGCATAGAGAAGGGCATAAAAGAGGCATCCAAATTTAAGCTATATTAGCATAAATGTAGGTGCCATCTTGCTGTTTCCAAAATAGTTATTTATATTTTAACATTACTGATGATAGTAGAAAAGTTGCTAGGAATTATGATATCATATTCTGGGTGAAACAAGAATGATGACCCATTTGGCATAGTAGTCAATCCACAGGTGATATTAAACCTAAGAAATCAACCTGAATATTATCTTTCTTGTGACCATCTCAGTTGGGTTGGGAGATTAAAGGAGTGATAAGGACTAGACTTAAAAGCAAAAAGCAACTTTTTAATTTCTTATACTTAATAGCTTAATACAAATGTTAAGTAAGATTGAGTTACTAGTCAGAGTGTTATTGACTAAGTTCAATGTTGATGAGTTAACGATAAACTGAACAGAATTTATCCCATTTAAAATAATGTCAAAAACCATCAAGTATTAAGGAATCAACTTAACAAAAGAGGTTACAAAAATACTTAAGAAAGAAACAAAAAGCCAAAGGAAATGAAAAAATATTCTATGCTAATGGATTGGAAGGATCAATATTACTGAAGTGACCATCTTAACTAAACCATTATATAGTTTTAATGTAATCCCTACACAAATTCAGACATAATTCTTCAAGAATTTAGAACAGTCAATTATAAAGTTTGTGTGGACCCATAAAAGACCCTTGATAATCAAAAGCATACTGTAAAACAAGAAATAGTTGGGCATCTCATCACCTAATTGGAAGTTGTCATACAAAGCTTTGGTGATCAAAACAGCATGGTATTGAAACAAGGACAGACTTTCAGACCAATGGGTCAAAACAGAATATTCAATGACAACCTCTCAAGTTTATGGTCAACTAATATTTGACAAAAGAGTCAAGAAAATGAAATAAAATAAAGACAGCCTCTTTAAAAATGGTGTTGTGACAATTAAATAATCAAATGTAGGAAATTAAAGATTGATCCATATCTTACAATTTACACAAAAGTCAACTCAAAGTGGATCAAAATCCTGAGATCATGCCTGAATCTATAAACTATATTAAAGAAAACATAGGCATAATGCTTCAAGACCTATACTACAATGGACTCTTCAACAACATAATGCCAATAGCAAGGACTATAACATCAAATCTGAACAAATGGGACTATATCAAACTAATTTTTTCTGTATGCAAAATAAACATGGGCTAAAATCAAATGACAGTTGAGTGGGAGAAAATATTTGCATTCAACAAATAAGAAAAGTGTTGATACCAAGATAGAAAATACTCACAAAGATTTACCTGCCCCCAAATCTAAAAACTCATAAAAAATGGGGAGGAAATAAAAAGATACATCTCTAAGTAAGACCAACAGATGGTCGACAGACAAGTGAAAAAATATTCATCATCACTTATCATTAGGGAAATCCAAATCAAGATGACAATGACATTTCATCTTATAGCTGTGAAGATGGCACATATTAAAATACTGGGAACAATCCATATTCGTGGAGTTGTGGTGAAAAGGAACTCTCTTCCACTAGTGGTGGGAGTGTTATTTGGTCCAACCCCTATGAAAACAGTATGGAAGATTCTCATTAAACCCAAAATTGAGCTGCCATCTTAGCCAGCAATTTAGAGTATCTATCCACAGGAAAACATTAATTCAAACAATATTCATTCAAAAAGATGCATACACCCCTCTATTCATCATAGTACTTAGAATACACAGCTAAGAGTTGGAATCAATGTGTATGTGCAACAATAGAAGAGTGGATCGTGTATGTGGTACATATATAAAATGGAATACTACATACTGTAAGGAATGTTGCAACCATGCAATTCACAATATACATGGTACTGGAAGATATGTTAAATGAAATAAGGCAGAAGAAAGAAGATAAATACAGGATGATATCAATTTTTTGTGGTATTTAGAATAACTGCATGAAGAAATTCATTGGTTTAAATGGGATTTTCTAGAACATTCTTGGTCCCAGAGTAGTAAGAAGAAATAAAATTGAGTGGAGGAGGAGAAAGACAGGTGTGTAATAATAGGGAACAAGTGTCAAGGGTACTCAGATGTATTGGTGGTGTTAAGGAAGGTCAGAATAAAACATCTAAACCACAGAGTCAGCAATAAAATCCTAAGACTCAAACTTTGACAATCAAACTTAAAATGGTGCTTATTATAATGGCTGGGTGGAACAGGGGTGGGGGATATATGGGATGAGCTCTGGGAACATTGGTGAAGGAAAGTTGACTCTGGTGGCAGAATTTTTGCAGAAAACATTATATATCTAAAACTTTACTATAAATTTTTAAATCACAATGCCTTAATAAATTATATTAAAAAGAACATAAACATGAATAAGAACTGATTAAATATGCCATATGTATTATGTATTTAAATCATATGTACATAAATGGTGCATTTTATATTTATATGTATATACATGTATATATATACACAAAACCTGTAACGTAATTCTCTTACCAGTCTGCCTTCAACTTTATTCTGATGCAGGGGAAGGACTGATACTGCTATATAATTTTTAGTGACACTGAGAGTAAAGAAATATTTAATGGAAGATATATTACTATTTCTATTGGCCTATGATCACTGAGCTTCCTTTTTCTTTTTCCTCCTTCCCTCCCTCCCTCCCTCCCTCCCTCCCTCCCTCCCCTCCCTCCCTTCCTTCCTTCCTTCCTTCCTTCCTTCCTTCCTTCCTTCCTTCCTTCCTTCCTTCCTTCCTTCCTTCCTTCCTTCCTTCTTTTCTCTTCCTTTCTATCTTTCCCTCTCTCCCTCCTTTCCTCCCACCCCTCCTTCCTTCCTTCCTCCTTTCCTTCCTCCCTCCTTCCTTTTCTTTCTTCCTCCCTCCTTTCCTTCCTTTTTCCCTCCTTTCCTTCCTTCTTCCCTCCCTCCCTTTCTTCCTTCCTTCTTTCTTTCTTTCATCCCTCCCTCCCTCCCTTCTTCCTTCCTTCCTTCCTTCCTGTTCTAGGAGAGATTTTGCAAACCTTTTATTTATTATTATATGGTAGTTTTTAATGCTGAACAAGTCTAATAAGTATATAATGAAAAGAGTAGAATGGTCAACTTTCCACAATTAAAGTTTATCCTAGTGAGTGAGATTCATAACAGATATAAGAACATCCTTCTCAACATTAAATTTATCAACATATTGTCCAGCACCTTGAAAATCTCCTAGGGAACAAAAAAGACTTTCCTGCTCTTCTTTCAGCAATTATGATTATGCTTATAAGTATCCAATAGACTTCAATTATAAACTGGCTTATCACAAAGACAGAACATTGAGTTCCTTGGAATAGGTAACATAATAATTTTCTACCTGCCCCAGAAAACATTATTCTTAAAAGGAATTGAGAGTTAAGAGTTACAACTACTTTGGTAACTATGAATTCTTTCATAAGTTAAGGTTCTGAAGACTCTATAAAGATCTGAAATCTCTAGATACCACAGCAGAGAACAAACAGTTCTTTCCCTTTCATAAGGTCAAGTGACCCTTGCTAATGTCAAAAGAAATTTGGATGGAAGTTTTCTCCTTAACTCTTACTTGAAGATAAATCAACGTTGCTATATTGAATTGGGTTAAGTAAAGTTTGTTAACCTGGAAGACTTTTTGTTGTTGTTGTTGCTGTTTTAGGCCACATCCTGTGACACTGCTTTGCCCACGGCATCCCATATGGTTCCCCAAGCCAGGAGTGATTTCTGAGCACAGAGCCAGGAGTAACCCGAGTGTCACTGGGTGTGGACCCAAACCAAAAATACATAAATAATAAATAAAAAATAAAAATAAAATTTTTATATAAGCACCATGATTACAAACATGTTTGTAGTTGAGTTTCAGTCAAAAAGAAAGAACTAAAAAAACAACCTATCTTCTTCATTGTAAGCATTACAAAGACAGTAGCTTATTTTTAAGTCCAGAGCTTGCATTCATGAGCATATACTGTGAATGCTTATGTTTGCTCCAGCAACTTTGTACAGAGCCAATTTTAGTGCCCATATCTCAGATTTGATGTACAGTGACTATATGAACTGGTTACTTTCATTTGACCGAATATTGACAACCTACCAGAATTGTAAACTGCTGCTATTTTATTTGTATCTACCAAACCATATTTTATTTACAGAAATATTTTTCCATTAAAAATGCATATATAAATTTTGCTTGTGACTTAATTTTATTTTAGGAGGGCATCTGCTGCTTTATTTAAGTCTATAAATAATTTCAAAAGTTAGTTGTCAAAATTTGTCAGCAGCTCTCATTACCCCTTCTGCTTTTCTATCTTCCTCCATACTTCTTAAAGTGGGTAAGCACTGAACCAGAATATTTAGGTGGAATATTTTGGTCACTTGCTACATTTTCCTGTGCAGAGAGGGATTTACCATGGAGTGAATAAAATTAAAGTTTAGGGCCTGTCATTTAGATGGCCCCATTTCAAGGCTATAAAAGGTCCTCATTAAATATTTTTGATCTGAAAGTATTTACTTCTGAAAATTTGTAATTTATATTTTTCTGTAAAAACACTCAATTTTTCTCTGCCTAATATACATAATTATCTGAGCATAGAGTCCCATAAATCCAGAGTCTGTATCATGCTTGTAGCTATGTGATACCTAGTCAGGTGTCATTCCCCCATCTATGAGACAGGCAGTCTCTCCTGAATCAGGAAATTGATTCTGGTTACTCTGCTCCTTTTTCAGAAACTAGGTTAGGTTATACAGCTATCATGCTTGATAGAACCCTGCAATAGTTACTTATAATTTCAGAGTTTTTTCTGTGACTCACTATGGGCTCTCTCTTATAGCATTATAAATTTATGACAAAGAATTGGCATATGTTATCACAAAGACTGACATGACCCAAATCTATAGGGTGGATGTAGATTACCAGGCAGAATTCTTTATTAATTAGAGGAGGGTCAAGTTTTATTCTATTTGGATCTTAAACTGATTGTGTTAAGCTCATCCACATTATAGAAAGCAATTGGTTTATTCTTATACTGATATAAATGTTTAGTTTCTCACAAAAGTATTTTACAAAAATACTTAGACTATTATCTTGTCAAATATATAAGCACTGAATGGCCTAGTTAATACAAAAATTAAAATTCAAAATCTATTAACTTAGTGAGCTATTATTTTCATGACTGGTCTGATCTATTTCTACTATTTTTATAAACCACATATGCAATTCTAATTTGGCAGTTACCTGAATAGCTATTGTATATTCTATAAAAGAAAGAGAATAAATATAGTAATAAAATAGTCTCTTGTGTGAAGAAATGTTCATTTATGTATAACTTTTACTGGCCTACTCACTGAATGAACTTTTAGAAAATTCAAGCACAAAATAGGTTTCACTTTTGAGTGTGTGGGGTTTAGGCCAAACTCAGCAGGGCTCAGGGATTATTTCTGGCTCTGGTCTCAGAAATCACTCCGGGCAGGGTTGGGGAAGCATATTCCCATATGCTGGGGATTGAACCTAGTCAGCTGGGTGCAAGGCAAATGCCCTACCTGCTGTGCTATCACTCCTGCCCAAAGTTAGGTTTCACTTTAATGAAGAAATTCCAATGGCTGTTCAAAGAGAGAGATCTCTTTCCAGAGAGAGATATAGTCAGAAAAGATTTTAGGTGCATTTTGAAACTTATTTAAAGATCAAAGTGTCAGAGAGTACAATGACAAAATTCTTGTTTTGCAGGCAACAACTAAGGTTTGCTCCCAGGTGCTATGCATGGTCCCTCAAGCTGCATCAGGACTGATCATTGAACATAGAGGTAGGAGTAAGAGCTGAGATTTGCTGGATCTTTTGTCCACTTTACCTCCTTGCCAAACAAAGAAAACAACCTAGCAGTGGATTGTTAGGGACTTGGAGATGAAAATTCTAGTTGAACATGAACAGTTGTAGAGATATCCAAAACAGTTTTCATTAAAGAGGTGAAACTATGTTTTAATTAAAGGAATTCCTAAAACAGTTCAAGAGAATATGGACTGACAAGTTAGTTAGTTCTACCCATGGTAGTTCCTCTGAGACTTTAAATTGAGGAGTAGGTTGTTATAGCATAGAATTGATATTTAATGAGGAATTATTATCAAACTAGATGTAATAATAACTTTGTACAACAAACGAAATCTTTTTAAAGGGGCTGGAGAGATAGCACAGTGGTAAGCCTTCTACCTTGCACACAGGAAAGTTGATCTAGGATGGACAGTGGTTAGAATCCTGGCATTCCATATGGTCCCCCAAGCCTGCCAGGAGCAACTTCTGAGAGCAGAGTCAGGAGTAACCCCTGAGTGTCACTGGGTGTGACCCAAAACAACAACAACAACAACAAAACAAAATACCAAAAATTTTTAAAAATTAAATTACTTTATTTAAACACAATGATTACAAGATTGTTCATAACACTTTTTTCTCAATTGCAAGGGTTTTGATGTTTTAATTCAGTCATACAATGTACAACACTCTTGACCAGTGTGTATTTCCCACAACCAATACCCAGTTTTCAATTATCCTCCCTTTTGCCTGCCCCCTCCCTCTCTCTCTCTCCCTCCCTCTCTCTCTCTTTCTTGGTTTTCCTTTTAGACACTGTGGTTTGCAATATTGTTACTGAAGGGAGTATCATGCATATTACTTTATCTTCTTTCAGCACCCAGTACCTGTCCAGAATGGTCATATTCAACTGTCATTATCATAGCGGTCCCGTCTCTGCCCAATTTCACTCCTCTGCTGCTTATAGAAAGCTTCCTACCACAGTTAGTCCTTTTGACCCTTGCCTCTTGGCCTTATGCCTATGATCAAGTGTACTATCTATTCTAAACAGAATTTTTATTGAAACAACTATTTTTCCCTCTTTGATTATCTAGAAAAGTTATTAGCTATGTTTTTTTTTGGAGCAGATTTTTTTCTCCATGTGTTTAATTAAGTATCTGCTACAGGGACTGGCAAGGTGGCGCTAGATGTAAGGTGTCTGCTTTGCAAGCACTAGCCAAGGAAGGACCACGGTTCAATCCCCTGGCATCCCATATGGTTCCCCAAGCCAGGGGCAATTTCTGAGCGCTTAGCCAGGAGTACCCCTGAGCATCAAACGGGTGTGTCTCAAAAAACCAAAAAAACAAATCTTTATTTACTTTCTAGTGTCAGTGGCTTCAAACTCAGCTTTAAGAATATCTATAGGGGAGAGGAAGAGAAAAACTCATTTTTTTCTAGGTTTCTGTTTAAAATATTTGGAAGAAAGATTTTCAGATATTTTTTTTTGTTTGTTTGTTTTGTTTTGGACCATACCCGGTAGTGCAAAGGGGTTACTACTGTTTCTGCACTCAGAAATTACTCCTGGCAAGTGCAGAGGTCACTGCTGCTTGGAGGGCAACTCTGAACATCCTCAGATGTATAGGAAGGAGAAGTGAGGGTGAATTGCCAACAAGGAGGCCGCCATTGTGGGCGTGTGTGAGCTGTGGCTTGGAGGACGATTCTCCACCTTCCACAGGTATAGGAAGGAAAAATGAGGGCAGATTAACAGTGTGGAAGCCGCCATTGTGGGCACTTGGAAATTGCTGGCAGAGGGCAATACTGCTCCTTCTCACAGGTATTGGGAGGGAAGAGACTGGAGGGCAGGACCATACCTCTGTGACTGCCATCATAATTCCTGCTTAGGCGGGCACTCCTAAGAAGGGACCAAGTTTCACAACACAGAGGATAAAGTAGGACCAAAACACAAAGGCAAAATACCCTGAGCAACCAAATGCAAAGAAATATGGATAAACAAAGGAAGACAATAGCAGCCAGTATAAAGAGAGAAATTTTAGCAAGTTCCAACCCCACCAAAATGCACATGCCAAATAGATGAGGACCAAAAATTGGAAAAGAAAGCCATAGCAATGGAAATGAAGGAATCACTAGCCAACAAGTTCTAGAAATCCATAGATGAACAAATCAACCAACTCAAAGAAGAACTTTTACAGAATATGAGAGAATCCATACAAATGGAATTAAAGAAAATAAAAAGTGTCTTAGCCAGAAGCTCTCCTCAGAGGGCTCGGAAGGGTACCCCCTAAAAAAAAACTGCATCCTCGAGCTGCTTAAGCGGAGAAGCCAAGAAGGACCCAATGAATAAGGACTGGCTGTGGGGGTCGCCAGGCAAAGAGTTGATTCCTCTGTCTGTGGAGGTTCTGCCCTGCTGTGCCCTTTATGGCTGTGATAACTTGAAGGGACATGTTGGCTTTGCTTATGTCTCTTTTCTGAATCCCTGAAGCTCTACTCAGAGGGCTAGAAAGGTTACCTAAAACAAAAAAACAAACAAAAAAAACTGTCATCTGGAGACCACAAAAGAGCATGGCTGCTCCACTTCACTTCATGGTCACACACTCTTTCTACCAATGAACCTCACCACAACACACAGAAAAAATCACACTACAAGCGTGACAATGGGGAAAACTCACAGGCAAACACCATGCACAGAGAATAAAGATGATAGCTCTGATGACCCAAAAAATTCCAACCACCTGATAAACCTCTCAGATAAAGAGTTTAGAATAGAAATAAGGAGGATGTTCGTAGAACTCAAAGAAAGCATAGATCTATCTGAACAGACCACAAAGACAGAAATCAGAAAACTCCAAAGTGAAATAACATATCTTAAAAGCATGGTAGCTCAACTGAAAAACTCAGTGGATGGCCTCTCCAGCAGGGTAACAGGAGTCGAGGACATAATCAGTGCTTAAAGATGAGATGCAGAACAACACAATAGAGCAGAAGAAACTGGAAAAGACCCTTAAGACAAATAATAAGACAATAAAAAATGTACTCAAGGAATGTGAAAAGATGAAAATAGAAGTCTTTGATAAACTCAACAAAAACAACATAAGAATCATTGGAGTCCCAGAGGCCCAGGTAGGAGATCCCCAGGAAGAATCAACTGTCAAAGACATCATCAAAGAGATACTCCCAGAGTTAAAGACTGCATGCAATCAAATCCTGCATGCCTGAAGAGTACCAGCTAGAAGAGACCTGAAGAAAAACACCCTAAGACACATCCTTGTTACAGTGACAAAACCCACAGATAGAGATAGAATACTGAAAGCAGCAAGATCAAAACGGGAAATTACATTCAAAGGAGCATCCTTAAGACTTACAGCAGACATGTCACAAGAAACTCTCAAGGCCAGAAGACAGTGGTGGGATATTGTAACAAGACTGAATGAAATAGATACCTTACCTAGAATACAGCACCCAGTCGGACTCATGTTCAAGTTTGAAGGAAGGATACATAGCTTGTGGATAAGCAACAGCTCATAAACTTCACATATGCAAAAACAGCCTTAAAGGAAAAGCTGAAAGGTCTACTTTAAGACAAGAGAGACCAACAAGCACAGCAAACTTATTTACAAAGATGACATTAAATCCTATTACAATCATGTCCCTCAATGTCAATGGACTAGATGCACCAATTAAAAGAAACAGAGTGGCAAAAAGTTCATCAAAAAGATGAACTTAACCTCTTAACTTAACTCTTAACTTAACTTAACCTCTGCTGCCTATATGAAACACACCTGAATAGTCAGAACAAACATAGACTCAAAATCAAAGGCTGGAGGAAAATCATCCAAGCAAATAACACCCTTAAAAAAGCTGGGGTGGCCATATTAGTATCTGATGACACCAACTTTATACTCAGAAAAGTTGTAAGGAATAAAGATGGACACTTTGTACTAATCAAGGGATATGTGCAACAGGAAGAAATCAGACTATTAAACATATATGTACCCAATGAGAGACCAGAAAATTACCCAATACAATTATTGACAAATCTGAAAGGAGACATCAATAATAACACAATAATTGTGGGAGACCTCAACATGGCCCTGTCAACACTTGGTAAGTCAACCAGACTGAAACCCAACAAAAATATACTATCCATGAAAAGAGAAATGAAATAAAGAGGACTAGTATGTATGTATGTATGTGTGTGTGTGTGTGTGTGTGTGTGTATATATATATATATATATATATATATATATATATATATATATATATATATATATATATATATAACTCTTCACCTCCCAAAAACCTGGATACACATTCTTCTACAATGTACACGGGTCATTCCTCAGGATAGACCACATGCTGGCACATAAAACATACCTCCATAAAATCAAGAAGATAGAAATTTTGCAGGCTACCTTTTCTGAACACAAGGTTCTGAAATTAGATGTGAACTACAAAGGAACACAGAAGAAAAACTTTAAAAATTGAAGCTAAACAGCTTGCTACTGAACAACCAGTGGGTCCAAAAAGAAATCAAAGAGGAAATAAAAACTTTACTGGAAACAAATGTTAATGAAGACACAAACTACCCGAATCTAAAAGCGATCCTGAGAGGAAAACTTACAGCTTTGCAAGCACACATCAGGAAGGAAGAAGGGGAATACTTCAATAATTTAATGATGCAGCCCATAAAATTAGAAAATGACCAAAAAAAGGAACCAAAAATAGGGAGACAAAAGGAAATAACAAAGCTGAGAGCAGAAATCAATGAAGTTGAAATCCAAAAAACAACCCGAAAGATCAAGAAAAGCAGAAGTTGGTTCTTTGAAAAAGAAACAAAATTGATAGACCATTGGCAAAATTCACAAAGAGAGAGAGAGAAACCTGAATACCCGTATTAGAAATAAAAATTGGAGATCACAAAAGATATTGCAGAGATCCAAAGGGTAATCAGAAACTACTTTGAGAAACTTTATGTTTCTAAACATGAGAACCTAGAAGAAATGGTTAAATTATTGGACACTTATAACCTTCCACGGTTAAGTAATGAGGATGTAGCATATCTTAACACCTGCATCACTATTGAGGAAATTGAAACAGTAATCAAATGTCTGCTAAAAAGAAAAGCCCAGGCCCAGATTTATATACTGAGTTCTTTCAAATCTTTCAAGAGGAACTACTACCAATACTAGCCAGGCTTTTCCATGAAATTGAAAAAACGGGAACACTCCCAAACATCTTTTATGAAGCCAACATCACCTTATATCAAAACCAGACAGAAATGCTGGCAAAAAAGAAAATTATAGACCAATATCCCTGATGAATGCAGATGCAAAGATATTCAACAAAATCCTGGAAAATAGGATCCAATGTATCATCAAGAAGATCATTCACTACGATCAAGTAGGTTTTATCCCAGGAATGCAAGGATGGATTAACATTCGTAAATCTATGAACATAATACACAATATCAACAAAAAAATAAAAATCACATGATCATATCAATAGATGCAGAGAAGCATTTGATAAGTTCCAACACCCAATCTTGATTAAAACTCTCAGCAAGATGGGAATGAAAGGAACCTTTCTCAATATAGTTAAGGCAATCTACCAGAAGCCAAATGGCAAATATTATCTTCAATAGAGAAAAACTAAAAGCCTTTCCTCTAAATTCTGATACAAGGCAAGGCTGTCTGCTCTCACCATTCCTCTTCAACATAGTACTGAAATGTTGTGTATTTTTTGTAATATTGTTTTTGCCTGTCGTCCCACCTGGATCTTCCAGGTGGGGGCGATTAAGGAAAGAATGAAATAGCTTGTTGGGGAGGCGTAAGGGGCTTTTTTTGCCAGAGCTGACAGCTTGTTCAGTTTGCTTTTTAGCTGGCTGCAACTGACAAAAACTCTCTTTGCTGAACCTTTGGTCTCCTAATCTTTTGCATTTGTTGATTATTTACTCTGGATATTATTATCAAAGTCTCCCCCAAAAGGGGGGGATAGAAGAATGGGATTTAATTTATTTTTCTGGGAGTTATTTTTGGACTCGCAGACCATCAGCAAGGGGTTCGACCTCCCCTCACACTGGAAGTTCTTGCTATAGTGATCGGGCAAGAAGAAGATATCAAGGGAATCCAGATAGGAAAGGAAGAAGTCAAGCTCTCATTGTTTGCAGACGACATGATACTCTACTTAGAAAATCTAAAGACTCTACCAAAAAGCTTCTAGAAACAATAGATTCATATAGCAAGGTGGCAGGCTACAAAATTAACACACAGAAATCAATGGCCTTTTTATACACCAATAATAATAGGGAAGAGATGGACATTAAGACAGCAATCCCATTCACATTAGTACCACACAAACTCAAATATCTTGGAGTCAACTTGACCAAAGTCGTGAAGGACCTATACAAAGAAAACTATAAAGTCCTGCTCCAAGAAATAAGAGAGGACACACGGAAATGGAAACACATACCCTGCTCATGGATTGGCAGGATTAACATCATTAAAAAGGCAATACTCCCCAAAGAATTATACAGATTTAATGTGATCCCATGACATTCTTCAAAGAAGTGGATCAAACACTTATGAAATCCATTTGGAACAATAAACACCCTTGAATATCTAAGCACTCCTATAGAAAAGGAATATGGGAGGTATTACTTTCCCCAACTTTAAACTGTACTACAAAGCTGTAGTTTTCAAACCAGCATGGTTTTGGAATAAAGACAGACCCTCAGATCAGTGGAATAGGCCTGAGTTCTCAGAGAATGTTCTCCAGACATACAATCATTTAATTTTTGACAAAGGAGCAAGAAATCCTAAGTGGAGCAAAGGAAGCCTCTTTAATAAGTGGTGTTGGACAAGTGGCTAGCCACCTGCAAAAAAGCGAACATAGACCCCCCAGTTAGCATCATGTATGAAGGTAAAATCCAAATGGATTAAAAATTTGACATCAGACCTGATACCATAAGGTAAATAGAACAACACGTAGGTAAAACACTCCATGACATTGAGACTAAAGGCATCTTCAAGGAGGAAACTGCACTTTCTAAACAAGTGGAAGCAGAGATCAACAGATGGGAATATATTAAGCTGAGAAGCTTCTGCACCGCAAAAGAAATAGTGCCCAGGATACAAGAGCCACCCACCTTGTGGGAGAAACTATTCACCCAATACCCATCAGATAAGGGGTTAATATCCAAAATATACAGGGCACTGATAGAACTTTACAAAAAAAAATCTAATCCCATCAAAAACTGGGGAGAAGAAATAGACACTTTGCTAAAAAAGAATAAATAAAAGACATTCTTTCAATAATTTTCAGAGACAAAAAAGAGGAGGGTTGAAAGTTCCAGCTCATGTCATGAAGTTCACCACAAAGGATGATGAGTGCAGTTAGAGAAATAACTGCATTGAGAACTATCCTAACCATGTAAATGAATGAGGGAAATAGAAAGGCTCTCTAGAGTACAGAGAAGGGTGGCTTGGGGAGGAGGGAGGTTTGGGATATTGGTGATGGAAACATCGCACTGGTGAAGGGGGTTGTTTTTTACATGACTGAAACCCAACTAGAATCATGTTTGTATTCAAGGTGTTTAAATACAGATATTAATAGAAAAAGAAAGAAAATTTTCACTCTGGGTTCGAGCGATGATGCAACAATAGGGGATTTGCCTTGCATGTGGCTGACCCAGGATGGACTGCGGTTTGATTCTCTGGCATCCCATATGGTCCCCAAGCCAGGAGAGATTTCTGAGCTCATATCCAGGAGTAACTCCTGAGCGTCATCGGGTGTGGCCCCAAAATAAAAATAATTATCATTAGGGACAAGAACTGGAAATTGAAGGGAAGTAAAGTGGTACGTATGATACAACTTCAGAAGCAGTATTGCAAACTACAGTGTCTAAAAGGAAATAAGGATAAAAATAAGAGAGAAGAAAAAAGTCTGTCATAAAGGCAAGCTGGGGTATGGGGTGGGTAGGATGGAAGGTAACTGGAGAAATAGTTGTGGGACAATGAACATTGGTGAAGTGGTGAAGGGACATTCACTGGTGAAGTGTTGGAACATTGTATGACTGAAACTCAACTATCAACAAGTTTTTTAAACTCCAATATTACTGGATCAGCTGTATACATGGTTGTAACTTTATAGCTACATAGTTCAGAAATCATTACTTAGAAAGTAATAACCTAGCCATCATCTTTGGCTCTCCCAAGAAAAATAGTTTAAATGTTATCACTTGTCCCTATGTCTGTGGCAGGTATCAAAATCAAAAATCTAACTACTTTTTTTTTTTGACAACTTCTTAGAATTACCTAAAATATGAAGCTGTACTAATAGAGTACAGTGGATAGGGCAATTGCCTGCTGATTAAGGTTCTATCCCTGTATTCCATATTACTTGGGAGTAATTCCTGAGTGCAGAGACAGGAGTAACCACTGAACATCACCCTAAATTTAAAATAGAACAAAACCCCAAAATTGAAGCACATTTTTTACTAAATCTAGCATTCAGGGTTTCTTTGGGTCTGGAGTCCACACTAAGTAGCGGTCAGGGCTTAATCCTGATTCTGTGCTCAGAGATCACTTTTGGCAGTTCTCAGAGCTGAGGATCAAACATCGATTGATCACATGCAAGAAAAGTTTCTTCACTACACTATTCCTCTGGCCCTAGAATTCAGTTTTAATTGTTGTATAATAAATTATTAAACATAGAAAGCACTCTGTTTTAAAAGAAATATTTATAACTTGTTTTAGTGTTTTATACAAGTTCATTGCTCTCTTACTTTGGGGAAAGTGTGCTTTTGGGCCATATTTGTCTATGCTTGGGCTAACTGGCTCCAGGCTCAGAAATCGCTTTTGATTTTGCTCAGGAGTGATAAGTAGTGCCAGAAGTCAAGCCTGGATTGACCACATGCAGAGTAAGCACCTTGCCATTGTTTCTCTTTGGTCCTTATTTTTGTCTTGTTGGAATCAGTATTTTCACATTTAAGTGAGTCCTTTAACAATGAGCCACATCCACGATCCAGGTATGTTGAGAGGGGCTAGATTGGGAAGTGCCAGCTTTCCTTAAAAAGTCATCTCTTCTAAACTTTCTAAATCAGTGACTATCTGTCAGGGCTTAATTTGTTTCCTAGAGAATATGTGACAATTCTCAGAGACATTTCTATTGGCTGAAGTTGGCATCCTGCAGCTAGAGGACAGAAATGCTGAAAAATAGCCTAGAGGTACCTTTCAACTGTGAGTTCTCTGACCCCAAATGACATTGGATTGATTTCAGACCGAACAGCCCTGTTTTAAGTAGATCTATCAGGTTTAACTTTGTATTTCCTGTTACTTGGCTGTCCATTTTTTAAACATTCTTTCCTTTTAAAAGTGAAAGCAACTCTGACCTCAGCAGAAAAACATGCCTACAAGAATTTAGCTTAGTTTGGAGTTAAAGCTGCTGCATCTTTTGCAAGCATTGCTCAAATAATCTAATTTAATCATTCCAGTGCTTGCTTATAATATAGATGAGGTCTTCCCTGACCCCCACAGGAGGAAAAATGCAGATTAAGTCATTCTTAATGAGTAGTAAAAAAGGTCAAGTCATGCATTGTGAATTCAAATGCAATTTGGCCCTGACCTTAACCTTGGGATTGGTTATGTTTCTCATTTGATGCTCAGTGAACAACAATAGAAAGATTAGCCTAATTCTTTGAAAAGCAGAGACCAGTTTACATAAAATTACACCACCTGCTCCAGTGTAAACACCACTCTCACCCCATACCACACCAGCCGTGTCCCTAAAGAATTCAAGGATAACCTTTGTGTTTTCTCCTTCCAGCAAATGTGGCAGCAGCATTCCCATAGATGAAAAAGTGGGCATCAATCAGTTGATGCTCAATAAACATTGTGAGAAACTAAGTTCATAGAAGAGCTGAATTTATTCCCTGAATCTCTTTCCTTTTCCTTTGGCAGTGATCCACACTTTCTTTTAGTCCACCTGGGCTGCTCCCATGAGTTAAGCTTACAAACATAAGCCAAGGGAGAGGGACACTCTTTTTTCGAACACGTGCAATAAAAGAAGACTGAGGCATACCTCTGATAACAATTTGTTTAACTTTAAATTTGCCTGACCTTGTTTTGACATCCTGACTGCCCTTGTATCTGCCTCCTGATGAGAATTTTTCATCAGCCCTAGCAAAATGTTTTGACTACAATGAAAGCTGATCTATCTTGTTTTTCTCAAATGGATGAGAACAAAGCCATGTGAAAATCTTGAGGTCAGACAAGTCTAAATGGATTAAAGGTTGTTTTATATTTGAGTTCTCTATTCATCTGAGGTCCCTGGCCATAAACTGGAAATGCAAGGACACTTACTTTCTGCAGATAGTTTAAATATGTGCAATACACTGATCTGTTCCTGTCTTAGTACCATGCACTTTGGAGACTCCAGTCTAGAAAAGTCCTAAAATAGGGCAACTGCTAGCCTGTGGAATCCATCCAGGCAACCTCATTCCTTTCAGACTGGGCCAGAGTGAAATGTGACCTTGGGGCTATCAATAGCCTTGGTACCTTGAAGGAATGAATATACAGAGATCATTATTAGGTGCTCTGATAAAGAGGTTCATCTGGAAGAAAGAAATCCCAGTGAGTCTGAGGACTCATGTAATCAGAGAAACCACATGAGATAGCACTCTCAGCAGCTGGCACAGAAAGCAGAGCCTGCTGGGGGAAATCAAGCATCCCTTTCCAGGTCATCCAATAGGGAAGAGCAGTGTGTGACCTGCAGCAACAGGGGCCTAGCACCGGGTCCATTATATAATTAGGTATCTGTTACTCGGGCTCAGCTCCACAATTCATTTCCCCAGCCCCTGCTCCTTGTTGCTTAGCCAACTTGAGTTTAATGCCTTCAGCAGGATGTTGGTTTTTCTAAGCAGGTATTAGAATACTCTGCTCTTACATCAACAGTTAAAAGGTGAAAGTTATAAATATATCTTTGTTATATTTTCATCATGACATTATAAAATGCTGGCTTTGTTAATTTCTTCTGAGTTTCCTCAGACTGAAGACCAATACCACTCTGGAGTTTTTAGTCCATTTTAAAACCATTTGATGATAAGCAGGAGGTTAACAAATATAAAGTTGTCACTAAATTTTTCTTTCTTGGACCAATTATATGTGAACATGCCACCTAGAGAGTCTTTAATCTTGGTGGTACTTTTTCACAATACATCAGAGAAACTTAGTAGACTCTTAGAGCTGGTGAGGACTTTCTGTGTGTGGGCAGGGGGTGATTATTAAATAGAAGTTCAGAGTAAAGAAACAAAGTAATTTCATGAAGTCACAGTCAATAAGATTAAACAAATGAGTCAAGAGTCTATAGTTTAAGCATTTTATGAGATAGAGTTCATGCTAAGTGTTCTTGAATGCAAGCTGCTTCTGCTTGACCATCAGCTGCAGCTTTTGGGACCAAACCCATGCAGAAGCATGTGTAGAAGCTATGTAATCAGTGGGGAGCTGGCACTACCCAAGAAGGGTGGAGAGTAAGGAGCCTAGCTGCTTTGCTTTGCTTCACTGCTACACACACTTCCTATTCAACATACCCCAGCACAACACTACAAGCTTGACAATAGGGAAACACAAGACACCACCATGCATAGAAAATAAAGATAGCAGCTCTGATGAGCCAAAAAGTGACAACCACCTATTTAAACTCTCAGATAAGGAGTTTAGAAAATAAATATGGAGGATGTTCATAGAACTCAAAGAAAGCATACATAGATCAAGCTGCATGGACCACAAATAATAATCAAGAGAATATGAAAATAGAAATCAGAAAACTCCAAACTGAAATAATAGGACTGAAAAACGTGGTAGGAGAAATAAAAAACCTCACTGAAAAGCCTCTTCAACAGCAGCTGAAGACCAAACCAGTGAGTTAGAAGATGAGGTGCATAACACTTCTATACAACAAAAGAGATCAGAAAATAACCTTAAAACAAGTGATCAGACGATGGAAAAAATCTTTAAAGAATGTGAAGAGATGAAAATAGAAGTCTTTGATAAACTCAACAGAAACAATAGAAGAATCATTGGAGTCCCAGGGATCCAGGAAGAAAATCCCCAGGAAGAACCAACAACGGTCATTAGGAAATTATTAGAGAGAAGCTTCCAGAGCTAAAGAGAGCATGCAACCAAATCCTGCATGCTCTAAGAGTACCAGCTAAAAGAGACCCAAAGAAAAGCACCCCAAACACATCCTAGTCACAATGACAAATCCCACAGGTAGGCATAGAATACTGAAAGCAGCAAGATCAAAAAGGAAAATTACATTCAAATGAGCATCCTTACAGCAGACCTGTCACAAGAAACCCTCAAGGCCAGAAGGCAGTGGTGGGATATAGTGAAAAAATTTAACGAAATGCTGCACCTAGAATACTGCATGCAGCCAATCTCACTTTCATGTTTGAAGAAAGTATACATAGCTTCATGGATAAACAACTGCTGAGAAACTTTACATACTCAATCCAGCCTTAAAAGAAAAACTAAAAGATTTACTTTAAAACAAGACAGACCAACAGACACATCAAACTTCTACACAAAGATAACAGTAAATCCCATGACCATTATAGATTTCAAAGTCAATAGACTAAATAAACACCTATTATGAGATACACAGTGGCAAAAATGAATCAAAAGGCTGAATCCAACATTCTGCTGCTTACAAGAAACATATCTAAATAGTCAGAAAAACATGGAATCAAAATCAAAAGTTGGAGGATAATCATCCAAGCAAACAACTTTACTAAAAAATCTGGAAGGCCATATTAATATCAGATGACACAACTTTAGATTCAGAAAAGTTATAAGGGACAAAGAAGGACATTTTGTACTAATCAAGGAATATGTAAAATAAAAATTAATCACACCTATAAACATATATGCAACTTATAAGGGACCAGCAAAGTATTTAATACAATTGTTGACAAATCTGAAAGAAGATATCAATAGCAACACAATGTTAGTGGGAAACCTCAACACTGCTCTGTCACCACTTGATAGGTTAACCAGACTGAAACCCAACAAAAATATACTAGCTCTGAAAAGAGAAATAGAAAAAAGTGGACTATATATGTGTATATATTACTATATATATTAATACTTATAGGGCAATCTACTCCCAGAAAACTGTACACACACTCTTATCTAATGCACATGTGTCATTCTCCAAGATAAATCACATGCTGTCCAATAAAAATACCTCCATAAAATCAAAAGGATATAAATTGTACAGCCTACCCTCTTAGATCACAATGCACTGAAATTATAAGTGAAATGCAAAGAAACATGTAAGAAAAACTTTAAAACCTGGGAACTAAACAGCTCACTAATGAACAACCAGTAGAGATGAGTTAGAGATAAAGTCAAAGAGGAAATCAAATGATTACTGGAAACAAATGCAAATAAAGACAAAATTATCATATTTTTTGAGACACAGCAAAAGCAGTACAAAGAGGAAAATTTATAGCTTTGCAAGCACACACCAGGAAGAATGGGCCCCCATATATAACTTAGTGACACAGTTTATAAAATTAGAAAATAATCAGCAAAATGAATAAAAATGCATAGGCTGAATAAAATTACAAAGCTTAGAGCAGAAATTAATGAAGTGAAACTCCAAAAAAAATCCAAATGATCAATGAAAGCAAATGTTGTTTCTTTAAAAAATAAACAAGATTGATAAACCACTAGAGAAATCACAAAAAAGGGAAAGAGAGGAATTTAATAAACCAGATTAGAAATGAAAAGGGTAGGATCACTACAGATACTACAGAGATTCAAAGGGTAATCAGAGACTTTGAGAACCTCTATGCCACAAAATATGAGAACTTGGAAGGTATGCAAAAATTCCTGGACTCTTATAATCTCCCACTGTTGGATCAGAATGATATGGTATATCTAAACAGACACATCACTATTGAGAAAATTAAAATGGTAATCAAGAGCTTTCCAAAAACAAAAGCCCTGGCTCAGATGGACTCACTAATGAATTCTTTAAAACATATCAAGAAGAACTAATACCAATCCTTTTCAGGAAATTGAAGAAACAGAATCACTCCCAAATAGATTTTATGAAGCTAACATTACCATGATAACAAAACCAGACAGAGATGCTGCCAAAAAAGAAAACTACAGACCAATATCACTGATGAACACAGATGAAAAGATCCTCAACAAAATCCTGGCAAATAGAATCCAACACTCATGAAGAAGGTCATACACCATGACCAAGTAGGTTTTATTTCAGGAATGCAAAGATGGTTTAACATGTGTAAATTGGTCAACATAATATACCATATCAATATCATATTAATAAAAGGAAAAATAAAAACCATATGATCATATCAATTGATGAGGTGAAAGCATTTGATAAGGTCCAACACCTATTCATAATAAAAACTCTCAACAAGATGGGAATGGAAGGAATTTTTCTCAGTATAGTCAAAGCCATCTACCACAAGATGGCAAATAATATTCTCAGTGGTGATAAACTAAAAGCCTACAATCTGATACAAGAAAAGGCTGCCATCTCTCACCACTCCTATTCAACATTTTATTGGAAATACTTGCCATAACAATTAGGCAAGAAAAAGATATTAAAGGCATCCAGATAGGAAAGGAAGAACCAAGCTTCCACTGTTTGCATATGACATGATACTATATTTAGAAAACCCTAAAGACTCCACCAAAAAGCTTCTAGAAACAATATATAGTGGCAGGCTACTAATTAACCAACAAGAATCAACAGTTTTCTTACACTCAAAAAATGATTGAGAAGAAATGGACATTAAAAAAGCAATCCCATTCACACTGGTGCCACAAAATCTAAAATATTTTGGAATCAACTTAACTAAAGAGGTGTAGGACCTATACAATGAAAACTACAAAACACTGAGTCAAGAAATAAAAGAGGACAAAGAAAGAGACACATACACTGTTCATGGATTGAAAGGATTAACATCATTAAAATGACAATACTCCCCAAAGCATTGTAGAAATGTAATTCAATTTCTCTTAGAATATCTATGACATTCTGGGGCCGGGCGGTGGCGCTGGAGGTAAGGTGCCTGCCTTGCCTGCGCTAGCCTAGGACGGACCCCGGTTCGATCCCCCGGCGTCCCATATGGTCCCCCAAGAAGCCAGGAGCAACTTCTGAGCGCATAGCCAGGAGTAACCCCTGAGCGTCACAGGGTGTGGCCCAAAAACCAAAAAAAAAAAAAAAAAAAAAAGAATATCTATGACATTCTTAAAACAATAAACACCCATTAATAGCTAAAGCAACTTAAGAAAAAAATAAGATGGGAGGCATCACTTTCCCCAACTTTAAATTGTACTACAAGGCAATAGTCATTAAAACAGCAAGGTATTGGAATAAAGAAAGAACCTCAAATCAGGAGAATAGCCTTGAGTATTCAGAGAATATTCTCTAGACATACAATCAATTAATCTTTGGAAAAGGAACAAGAAATACAAAATGGAGCAAGGAATGCCTCTTCAACAAGTGGTATTGGGACAACTGGGCAGGCACATGCATAAAAGCAAACTTGGACCTCCATCTAACACCATACACAAATGTCAAATCCAAATGGATTAAAGACCTTGATATCAGACCCAGAAGTATATGTTATATATTTAATAACATGTAGTAAAACACTCCATGACATTGAGACCAAAGACATCTTCAAGGAGAATATAGCACTATCAAAACAAGTAAAAGCAGAGATAAACAAATGGGATTATATTAAACTGAGAAGTTTCTGCACCTCAAAGGAAATAGTGACTAGAATCAAAAGGCCACGCACCTACTGGAAGAAACTATTCACCCAATTTCATCAGATAAAGGACTAATATCTAAGATGAACAAGGTACTGACAGAACTTAACAAGAAAAAATATATAGCCCCATCAAACATGGGGAAAATAAATGAACAGACAATTTCTCAAAGAAGAAATACAGATGGCCAAAAGGCACATGAAAGAATTTTCTAAGTAGATGCAAGTCACAACAATGAGATACCATCTTATGCCATGGAGACTGGCACACATCTCAAAGAATAAGAACAATCAGTCAGTGCCAGCAGAGATGTGGAGATAAAGGAACTTTCATTCACTGTTTGTGGTAATGCCATCTATTTAGCCTTTGGAAAACAATATAAAGATGCTTCAATTGAGCATCAATTGAAAATTGAGCTCCCATCTGATCCAGCTGTAACACTCCTAGGAATATACCTTAGGAACACAAAAATACAATACAAAAATACCTTCTGCACACCTATATTCATTGCATCAGTTTTATAATAGCAGGATCTGGAAACAACCCAGATGCCCAACAACAGATAATTGGCTAAAGAATCTGCGCTACGTATACACAATGAAATACTATGCAGCCATCAGAAAAATGAAAGTCATGAACTTTTCCTATACAAGGATGAACATGGAAACTAATTATTATGCTGAGTGAAATAAGTCAAAAGGAAAAAGAGAAAGATATAGAATAGTCTCTCTCATATATGGGATTAAGAAAAATAAAAGACATTATTGACAGAGACAATAGTGATGAGGCCTGGAAGGATCAGCCCATGGTATAAACCTTACCACAAAGAGTGGTGAGTTCAGTTAGAGAAATAACTACACTGACAACTATCATGACAATGGTAGTGAGTGAGAAAAATAGAATGCCTGACTTGAATACAGCCAGGGGGTGGGGAAGGAAAGGAATGGGGGGCATTGGTGGGGGGATTATTGTATTGGTGAAGGGAGCTTTCTTTTTCTATAACAGAAACCCAACTATAAACATGTTTGTAATCAATGTGATTAAATTTATTACTTTAAAAAGTGTTCTTAAAATTTTTTTAAAAATGTGTTCTTAAAATGGGGAGAAGAATTGAACAGACACTGATAAAAAAAAAGAAATACAAATGTCCAAAAGGCACATGAAAAATGCTCCTCATCACTAATCATCAGGGAGATGCAAATCAAAACAATGATGAGATACCACCTCACACCCCAGAGATTGGCACACATCACAGAGAATGAGAACAAACAGTGCTGGCGGGGATGTGGAGAGAAAGGAACTCTTATCCACTGCTGGTGGGAATGCCGTCTAGTACAGCCTCTATGGAGATTCCTTCAAAATCTGGAAATTGATCTCCCATTCGACCCAGCTATTCCACTCCTAGGGATATACCCTAAGAACACAAGAATACAACACAAAAACCTCTTCCTCACACCTATATTTATTGCAGCACTATTCACAATAGCCAGGCTCTGGAAACAACCAAGATGCCCTTCAACAGACGAATGGCTAAAGAAACTGTGGTACGTATACACAATGGAATATTATGAAGCCATCAGGAGAGATGAAGTCATGAAATTTTTCTATACATGGATGTACATGGAATCTATCATGCTGAGTGAAATAAGTCAGAGGGAGAGAGAGATGCAGAATAGTCTCACTCATCTATGGGTTTTAAGAAAAATAAGTCATTTTTATAACAATCCTCAGAGACAATGAGAGGAGGGCTGGAACTTCCAGCTCACTTCATGAAGCTCACCACAAAGAGTGGTGAGCGCAGTTATAGAAATAACTACACCGAAAACTACCATAATCATGTGAATGAATGAGGGAACTGGAAAGCCTGTCTGGAGTACAGGTGGGGGTGGGGTGGGATGGCGGGAGATTTGGGACATTGGTGTTGGGAATGTTGCACTGGTAAAGGGGGTGTGTTCTTTACATGACTGAAACCTAATCACAATCATATTTGTAATCAAGATATTTAAATAAAAAAAAGCTACATAAAAAATGTGTTCTTGGAGTCCGGAGAGATAGCACAGTGGTAGGGTGTTTGCCTTTCAAGCAGCCGAATCAGGGTCAATGGTTGTTTGAATTATGGCATCCCATATGGTCCCCTCTATCTACCAGGAGCAATTTCTGAGCACAGAGCCAGGAGTAACCCCTGAGCGCCTCCAGGTGTGGCCCAAAAACAAAAACAATTTTAAAAAGTGTTCTTATAACACACACACAAACAACACAAAATTGCAAATAAAAACATGGCTAAAAGACCCTGAAAAATTCTCCAGACCATTAATTATTAGAGAAATGCAAATCAAAACAAAAATGAGGTATTATCTCACACCACAAAGAAAGGCACACATCAAATAGAACAAACAAGTGCCTGGTGAAAGCAGTGAGAAAAGGACTCTCACTACTCGTGGAAATGCCATGTAGTTCAGCCTTTCTGAAAGACAATATGGATATTCCTCACAAATCTGGAAACTGAGCTTCCTTATGATCCAGTAATACCACTTCTAGGGGTTTACTCTAGGAACACAAATTCACAACACAAAAATGCCCTCTGTACTCCTATGTTCATCGCATTATTTGCAATAGCTAGAATTTGTAAACAACCCAGGTGCCTGACAACAGATTGAGTGGCTAAAGAAACTGTGGTACATATCCACAGTGGAACACTGTGCAGTCTTTAGGGAACATGAAGCAGTGAAGTTTTCTTATACATGAATGGACATTATTATACTGAGTGAAATTAATAAGAGAGAGAAACAATAATCTAACTCACCTGTGGGATATAAGGAAAATTTAAAAAAAAAAAGCAATGTAGATATACAGACAATACTAAAAAGGATTATGAGGATCAGTCCATTGTAGGAAACTCACCGTTAAAAGCAGAGAGTGCAGTTAGAGTAGAGAAAGCTGTACGATGGAAATGACATGGACATGCATGACACCTCTCCATTAACAGTAGTACAAACCGCAGTGTCAAAAAAGGAAAGTGGAGGAGAGAGAGAGAAAGAGAGAGAGCGAGCTCAAAAGAAAACTTTTTAGTTTCTGGTTCCAGAGTTTTACATGCGAGTCCACTATCTTTCCCACCCACTATTCTCCACCAGTAACATATGCCCCAGAATCTCAGATCTCAGGGGTTTGTGAAAAGAATGGAAGGTACCTCAATTTTTCTTTAAAACTAGAAATGGATTTAAGACATTCTTTATCTTTAGAATTTTCTTTACATAGACATAGTCTATTTTAAAGTAGAAGTCATTATTTGGTGTTTGAAGTCCATGTGGGTTTTAACTTGGAACTCCCAAGAGCCAGAGGAAGAGGTGACCTTCTTATCAATTTCCTTTCATTAGCCTCCTTTCATTAGGAGAGGCTTAGAGGAGTAAGCCTTGGTCAAGATAGATAGTTGGGTGATAATGAGACTTTGTTCAGGAATGCTCTGCATGTTTGTAGACATTTCTGGAATTTGTTTGAAAACATCTGTAATGTGGAGCCACGGGTCCCTGCTTTGCAGCTCTGTTGTGCGACGTGGGTAGGGGAAAGAGTTCCAAAAATTAAATAGCTTCAAAAGCCCTTCTCAAGCTGAGCCTCTCTCTCCTGTCGGGGAGTTTCTGCAAGCAAATGAGCAGAGACTTTAGTATTTTTGGTGGGATACTGCTATTTTACTCTGAAATGGAAAATTTTCCTTTATAGTGTGTCATCTTCATCAAAGACCACATAATTCTAAAATTCTGTGTATATAAAATGTCCCCTATAGGCAAATCAACAGACACAGAAAGTAGAATAGAGAAGGATGAGGAGCAGGAATGGGGAATGATGCTTCAGGGAAGGTTTCTCTCAGGAATGATGAAAAACATCTAGGTTAAACAATAGTAATAACTGAAATACAACAAATTAATGACCAACATGAAATAGCACATTAAAATGATAAATTACTTTGTTTCCATTAAAAAATTGAGTGTAGTTAGAGAAATAACTACACTGACAACTATCATGACAATGTTAATGAGTGAGAGAAATAGAATGCCTGTGTTAAATACAGGCGGTGGGGGGAGGGAGATATGGGGAGCATTGGTTGTGGAATGTCGCACTGGAAAAGTCATCCTTTTATAACTGACCAACTACAATCAATCATGATTGTAATCGTGGTGCTTCAATAAATATATTATTAAATTAAAAATTTTACATTTTATGCCATCTTTAGATGTGGACTGGAGTATGTGGATTTGGAGGTACAGGACCCCATTGAATAATAATAATTGAAGCATGTGTGTGTCGTACAGCAGCATGGTTCTGACGGTCTGATAAATATCCAGCAATTTGCCCTCAAAATAGCTCTCCTCTTTGAGATGGATGCTATCATCAGTCCTCTTTTATAGCTCTAAGAACAGAGCACAGGAAAGTCAGGGACTCTCCAGGTGGATCAGAGTGAGGCTCCTCACCAGATAGTCTTACCCAAGGTCTGTATCTGCACCCATAGCAGTGCTCCTCTAGGAATTCTAGCAGAGTAATTTCAGGTAGAACAATGGGCAAGTGTGGGTGTGTGAGAGAGGGCAGAGAAAGGGGGAGAAGAAAGAGAGAGAGAGAGAAAGCTCAGGTGGCCCTTGTCTGAATATTGATTGATTAAAACAAGATCAGTCTGCCACAAAAATAATTACAAATTAACCCACCAGTTTTTTGGTTTTGTTTGGGGGCCACAGTTCTCTGGGCTTGCTTTTGGTTCTGCTCTCACAAATCTCTCCTGGCTTGGCTTGGGGGACCTTTGACTCCTGGGATCAAAACTTGGGCAAAGTCAACACCCTGTCTGCTATACTCTCTCTCAAACTTCTAATTCCCTTGAATCTTATGCTAACCTGGAGCAGATGCCAAACATTCTAACACCTATTTGTTTAGAGTTGGACAAAAATTAATTTTTGGCTTCAGACCAGTTTGAAAGAACACATCTGTACCTTTCCTGGATGATTCCCTCTACTCTCAGCCACCTTATAGCTACATACTATGGAAGCTCTGCTCTTTCTTCTGCTGCAGTTTTGGCAGTTGTCTCAGTGCACACAACTTTGAGAATAAAACGTGTATTTCACATGTTTTATTACCACCCAATGTAAATTTTTCTTTCATCAGAAATAAACTTTAGGGATTTGGAGATATTGTATTGTGCTTGCCTTGAATAGAGCTGAGCTGGGTCTGTTCCTCAGTATTTCATCTGGCTCCTTGAGTTCTGACAGGGATGACCCCTGCACAAGAGCTAGGAGGAAACCCTAACCTTGATTGGATGTGACTCAATAACTAAACAACCCCCCAACAAAGAAATTAGCTTTTATTTTTTTTGTAAGAATTTATTCAAGAGACAAAATTGATTAACATAATGTGGTAAACTAACATAACATAATATAGCGACATAACATAACATATAATATAATTGATATAATAATAATACATGTAAGTCAAAGAAAGTTTCTGATTAAAAACACAATTTTTTTCCATAATGGCTTACATATCTTTCACTGTAGAATTTTAGGTATATATTAATATTGAATCAGGGGAATACCCATCACCAACTATGTCCTCCCCCCATTCCAGTTCCCTTTCTACAACCCATATAACCCAACATCACCCACCGGGCTGCTAGAGTAGGTGGACCCCTCTGACTGGCTTACTATTAGTGATCACATAGCTGTTTGGTCCTGGAACCTTCCCTTGTTTAAGAGTCAGAGCTAGAAAAATCAAGGTATGTGGTTTTGTTTGAAGGAAAGAAAAGCAATAGATTGGGGTACAAAATAAGAGGGGAAAAAGTCAAAAGTCAAATATGCTGAAAATGGGCAGATTCCCTCTAGAGGCTTCCAACCTCAGTTTGAGAGAGGACGTGAAAAAGGTAATTGGGATACCACAATACAGAAAAAAAAATCGAATTAAATAACTGCTGAGCACTACAGCAATAAAGACAGGCACCACACAATAGTCTCGGTTCTGAAATCAAATCATGCTCGAGTGCAAAAAGAAAGAGAAAGACAAGACAAAATAATATAAAATAATATTGGAGGCATCAACCATAGTCTCCACACCAAAACAAAGATGTCAAAAAAAAATTGATCAATCAATAAATAAACATGTGGAAAAATTATTGTTTTGTGCTTTTTTTTTTTCCTTTTCTTTATCCCCCTGTATAGGCACTACTGGGAATATTGTAGAGGGAATTCCCTTGACCTAGGAGACACAGGGTTTCTCTACCCCTGAAATATACTGTCATGGGATTAACTCTAGACTCCTTGCATCATCATTTACTCTCCCCTTGCTGCTTTCGTGCTGTGTGGAAGACTTCTGCTTTGTCTTGGATGGTAAAATCAGACCTCTGTTTCTAGAGATCTTGGTGGCTGTGCAGCTCAGGGAATGGAGTTTATGAAGTCTTTCTTTGTGGTTCTAGCAGTTCTGCTTCTTCAGTGTCAATGCTTCCTCAGTGTCAATGCTTCTTCAGTTTCATTTTAATCCATCTTCTGTAATTGGTATTCTTGCTCGTTATGTTGCTCCTAGAATGGAGCCTGGGATAAAGTCTTTCATTCTGTTTCCGGAAGACCCGTTCAGTTGCGGTTGTCTCAGTCAGACTTCTGGAATTGGAGCTCTTGTTTGTTGAACAGATCGTATACCAAAAGCTAGGCTAGAGCTTTTTGTTGCTGTTGTTGTTGTTGTTGTTGGTCCCTGGGTATGTACTGTCCAGTCTTGGTTGCAACAACCAGTAGTCTATATATAGCGATCTTGGCTTTTGCACAGATCAAAGGGTGACATGTTTTCTGATTTTGTCTTATCGATAGCTGATGAGGAAGGACTACTTGCTCTTAGATCAAGTTGTTTCCATTTCCTCATTGTCAGGTTATCAATTTAGAACTGGCACATGTTGGTGTCAGAGCAGCATTGTAAATACCCTGGAGGGGATTTGGTTCCTGGAGCTGTTGTGGAGAACTCTGTCATATCTATGTCTGGAATCCAGGAGTTAAGGCTGAATGGTCAGTGTCTAGTTCCCTGGAGCCTAAGTTGTTTCCACATGACATACATTCAGGGTGGGAGATGTCCCTGTGTTGTAAAAAAGTATGAGTTTTTATCCCTAGTAGATAAGAGCTTGTTTTTATACATACAATTTCCCCTTTGTTTAATATGTCTTTGCAGGAGGAAGTGTTGTTACATTATATTGCTGGTGGATTTGGGGGTGGAGAGAAAAGAAACCAGACTCCCGACAAAAACTAATAATATATATGCTCATACATATTTAAAGGAAAAAGTTTCTTAAAAAAAAAGAAGATTTAATAAAATGTGTAATTAAAGGGATAAAGTGGGGTAAGGAGAGATAGCATGGAGATCAGGCATCTGTCCTTCCTGTAGACGGGCGGTGGCTCAGAACCCGGCCTCCCATATGGTCCCCCGTGCCCACCAGGGACGTTCTCCAAGCATAGAGCCAGGAGCACCCTCCGAGCGCTGCCAGGAGGGACCCAAAAGAAGCAAAAACAAATCAAATCAAATCAAATAAAAAACTAAAACAAGACAAAACAAACAAACAAAAGAAACTAACAAGAATAAAAGAAATAAAAAAAAAGAAAAAAAACAAAGAAAAAAGGGAGAAAGTGATACAGGAGATCACTTTACATTTGGGAAGAAACAGGAGAAGAGGTAGCGTTATATGGGTCTATACTTATGATGAAAGAATAGGATTCCCCCTTGTCTTTTGAGATTTCCTTGTGAGGCGTGGGGTCCAGGCAGGGAGGTCTTGGGTAGAGTTCTTGAAGGGGGGGTCCTTTGGAGCTAGTTCTGGTATCAAGCCACAGTCCACATTAGAGAGAGGTGATTAGGAGGGCCACATTGCATGAGTCTGTCCGGGTGTTGGTTATATTTTCTTGCTAGGAACGAGGTGATAGCTTGAGTGGGTATCTCTTCACTTGGGTAGTGGGTACTGGCTCGTTGTGGTAGAAGGTGTTTCTTGGTGCCTAGTGGATTAAGAGCTGAGGGTGAAGAGTTAGAGTGTGGTGGGGATGTTGGGGGTGGGATTGAGGGGTGAAGGAATAGTCGGATTTCTAGAGTAGGGAGAGGGGATAGTATATGGGAGGGGTTACATAGGGTATAGGTATGAGTTGTTTGTGGTTTAGGTTTGTCTCTTAAGGAGAATTCCTGTCTCTGTGTGCTCCCGCACACATATAAACGTTAGCTTAGGTGTATATATATTTGGTTTTTAAGCCACACCCGCAGTGCTCAGGGGTTACTCCTGGCTGTCTGCTCAGAAATAGCTCCTGGCAGGCACGGGAGACCTTATGGGACACCGGGATTCGAACCAACCATCTTAGGTCCTGGATTGGCTGCTTGCAAGGCAAACACCACTGTGCTATCTCTCTGGGCCCAGCTTAGGTGTATATTAATGTAGAGAGGTGTGGAATGCAAGAGGTGTGCTGAGTACTAAGTATACTACTTGTTAGAAAAGGAAACTAATAGATCAACTTTTGGGTATGTATAGGTTTCGTGTCTCGAGTACTGACCATTATGTTAGAGAGATCTATTTATATAGGTGTTTACCCTTTTCAATTTTGTCCACAGCACCCTATATGTCAGCATTCCTTTCCTATAGAGGAGGTAACCATGTGGTTTTTATTTGGCATAGATTGACTGATGATAGTGAGGAGGAGAAGTTGGAAGAAGAGGGAGACAAGAAGAGAGAATAGGAAAAACCAGACAAAACAAAACAAACCAACAATCAAACACCAAAAACAACAAAAATACGAAGTAATGAGAAGAGAGGCTATAAGAGCAAGGGCATGTTAGTTTGGTTGAAAGGGTTCGATGCTTGGGCCCTGTGGTAAAAATGTATAGGTCTCGGTTGTTGCTTCGGTGATCTGGCTGGTCCTGTGCTTCAGGTCCTAAAAGAAGGCATAATCGAGAGATAAAGGGTATGTTAAGGAGTTTTATCTGGCCATTTTCTTGCTTCAAGCAGAGGATGGTGCCTCGTGTGACTGAGCACCGAGGTACCGCCATAGGATGTTCACACTTTGTATCCAGGAACCCCTGTGAACAGAAAAACTGAGAGGTTATTTTAAATGTGGTAAGATTAAGGCATTCAAATATCATGTTTTGAAGTGTTTCCATTGGACTCAGTAAGTTCCTGTTATAATCTTTACCTGTAATCCTGTATATAATCCCTAGTAAATTATTATGGGCCTTTGTAATAAAACGATAATTACATACCTGTTCTCTCTATGCTACTGTTTCTTGTTGTTGCTGGTTTCTTTATGATATAATGTGTAGTCGGGCTTTGTGTTGTTTCTCTCCCCTTTGTTTTGGGCTATACTCCCCAGTATATGGTGATTATTACTGTGTTTGAGGTTCCTATCCTGTTACACCCTGTTATTTGATCGTGGGATATTGGATGTATATCTGGTGTATATTCTAGTTACTTCAGAATAGTGCTATCATTCTGTTTTTATCTTTCGTCTTCTGGCTTGCTTCATTTAACATAATATGCCCTAGGTCCATCTACATTGCTGCAAAGTCTGTGATTGTATCATTTCTGACTGCCATGTAGTATTCCATTGTGTATAGATACCACATCTTAATGATCCACTCATCTGTTGTTGGACATTGAGGTTGGTTCCAAGACTTGGCTATTATACTGAGTGCTGCGATAAATAGTGGGGGGGGGGACACATACTTTGGGATAAATGTCCCTCTGACTTGGGGGTATATACCTAGGAGAGCGATTGATGGGTCAAGTGGGAGCTCAATTCTGAGTTCCTTGAGCACTCTCCAGACTGTTCTTTATAGGTGTTGGACTAGGGGGCATTCCCACCAGCAGTGGATGAGAGTGCCTTTCATACCACATCCCTGCCAACATAGATTTTTCCCATTATTTTTGATGTGAGCCATCCTCACTGGTGTAAGGTGGTACCTCATTGTTGTCTTGATTTGGATTTCCCTAATGATGAGTGAAGGTGAGCATGTTTTCATGTGTTTGTTGGTCATCTTTTGGTCTTCCTCGGAGAAGTATCTATTTATTTCATGTCCCCATTTTTCTATGGCTTTATTTGGTTTTGGGGGACTCAACTTTCTGAGTGTTTTGTATATTCTGGTTATCAGCCCTTTATCTGATGTGTTGAGTGCGAAAATTTTTTCCCATTCAGTTAGCTGTCTTCTTGTCTTAAGTTGGGTTTCCTTCGCCATGCAGAAGCTTCTTAGTTTAATGTAATCCTATTTGTTTATGTTTGATGCTAGAATCCTTGCCATTGGTGTTCCATCCTCGAAGACTTTTTAATATATAGATCTTCAAGTGTTCTGCCTATTTTTTTCCTCAATAAAAGTCTTTAATCCATTTTGAGTTGACTTTTGTATAAGGAGTGAGGTATGGGTCGATTTTCAGTTTCTTACAGATAATTTTCCAGTTGTACCAATACCATTTCTTGAAGAGACTTTCTTTGTTCCATTTCAAGTTCTTGGCTCTATTGTCAAATATTAGTTGACTGTATATCTGTGGATTTATGTCTGGAAATTCTGTTCTAACCCACTGGTCTGAGGCTCTGTTTTTGTTCCAGTACCATGCTGTTTTGATCACTATGGCGTTATAATATAGCTTCAGATTAGGTTAAGAAATGCCACCCAAGTTCTTGTTTTTCAGTATCTGTTTGGCTATCCTGGGTCTTTTGTGGTTCCAGATGAATTTTATTATTGATTGTTCTAAGTCTTGAAAGAATGATGCATGGATTTGGGTGGGAATTGCATTAAATCTATATAGAAGTTTGGGTAGGATCGTCATTTTGATTATGTTGCTTCTACCTACCCATGAACATGGGATGTTCTTCCATTTACTTAGATCCTCTTCAATTTCTTTCTGAAGTGTTTTGAAGTTTCCCTGGTATAAATCTTTCACTTCCATTGTAAGGTTGATTCCTAGGTACTTGATATTTTTTGAAACTATTTTAAATGGAATTGTATTTTTAATCTCTCTCTCCTCAGCATCGTTATTTGTATAGAGAAACTCTACTGTCTTTTGTGTATTTACTTTGTAAACAGCCACTTTACTGTAATGGTTAATTGTTTCTAGGAGTTTTACTGTGGATTCTTTAGGGTTTTCCATGTATATCATCATATCATCTGCAAATAGAGATAGTTTAAATTCCTCTTTCCCAATTTGGATCCCTTTGATTCCCTTCTCTTGTCTTGCTATTGGAAGGACTTCTAAGATTATGTTGAATAAGAGTGGAGAGAGTGGACAGCCTTGCCTGGTTCCTGACCTTAGTGTAAATGCTTCTAGTTTTTCGCCATTAAGGATAATGTTGGCTGTGGGCTTTTCATAGATTGCTGTAACTATCTTGAGGAAGGTTCCTTCTAACCGTATTTTACTAAGTGTCTTCAACATGAAAGGGTGTTGGATTTTGTCAAACATTTTCTCTGCATCGATTGATATGATCATGTGGCTTTTGATTTTCTTGTTGTTGATGTGATGTATGATGTTGATTGATTTCTGTATGTTGAACCAACCTTGCATTCCTGGGATAAAACCCACTTGGTTATGGTGTATGATCTTTTTGATGAAGTGCTGGATTCGGTTTGCTAAGATTTTGTTGAGTATCTTTGCATCTATATTCATTAGATTGGTCTGTAGTTTTTTTTCTTTGTGGTGTCTTTGCCATCTTTGGGAATGAGTGTGATATTAGCCTCATAAAAGGAGTTGGGAAGAATTCCTGTTTTTTCGATGGTTTGGAAGAGCCTGTGGAAAAGTGGCAGTAAGTCTTCTTGGAATGTTTGATAGAATTCACCTGTAAATCCATATAGACCTGGACTTTTGTTCTTAGGGAGTTTGTTTATTATATCATCAATTTCCTCTGAACTGATTGTTCTGTTTAGGCTTTCTAGGTCTTCCTTTTTCAGTCTCGGAAGATGGTAATTTTCCAGGAATCTGTCAATTTCTACTGGGTTCTCTAGCCTAACTGAGTATAGTTGTTCATAATATGATCTCATGATATGTTGTATTTCTTGGGGTTCTGTTGTAATCTCTCCCCTTTCATTTGTGATCTTATTTATTTGGATGTTTTCCCTCTTTTTTTTTTTTTGGTGAGTTTTGCCAGTGGTTTGTCTTTCTTGTTTATTTTTTTGAAAAACCAACTCTTGGACTCATTGATTTTTTGTAATGTTTTATTAGTTTCTATGTTGTTTATTTCTGCTCTGGTTTTTACTATTTCTTGCCTTCTGGTTGTGGTTGGATTTCTTTGCTACTGTTGTTCCAATTCCTTGAGATGATCCTTTAAACCAGTGGTCTTCAAATTATGGCCCGTGGGTCACATATTGTATTTGTATCTGTTTTGTTTCTTCATTGCAAAATAATATATATGCAGTGTGCATAAGAATTTGTTCATAAGTTTTGTTTTTACTATAGTCAGACCCTCCAATGGTCTGAGGGACAATGAACTGGCCCCCTGTTTAAAAAGTTTGAGGACCCCTGCTTTAAACTGTTGATTTTGTCATTTTTCTCTTGCTTGACATAGGCCTGTATTGATATGAGTTTCCCTCTAATTACTGCTTTTGCTGTGTCTCACAAAATTTGACAAGTTGTCTCTTCATTATCATTTGTCTCAAGGAATCTTTTTATATCTTCCTTGGTTTGCTCTTTGATTCAGCTGTTTTTGAGCAGTTTGTTGTTTAATCTCCAGGTCTTAGTTTTTCTCCATTGCTTCTTCTTGCAATTAATTTTGACCTCTGTTGCATAGTGATCTGATAGAGTGCTTCTAATGATCCTTACATTTGTGGTATTATATAGGTTTGATTTGTATCCTAAGACATGGTCTATTCTGGAGAAGGTTCCATGAGGACTTGAGAAGAATGTGTATTCTGTTTTCTGGGGGTAGAGGGCCCTATATAAGTTTATTAGCCATAGATATTCTAATTTTTCATTTAGGGCTCTTATTTCTTTGCTATTTTTTTGTCTACTGGATCTGTACAGTGGTGATAGTGGAGTATTGAAATCTCTTACTATTATCACATTTCCCGTCATGTGTTTCTCCAAGTTAGTGAGCAACTGCCTCACATATTTTGCTGACTCTACATTAGGTGCATAAATATTGATCAGAGTTAGTACCTCTTGATCTATTGTCCCCCTGATTAGTATGTAGTGACCCTCTTTGTCTCTGATCACTTTCTCGAGGTTGAATGGAATTTGGTCTGATATAAGAATGGCTGTCCCTGCTCTTTTTTGTTTTCCATTGGCTTGAAAGATTGATTTCCATCCTTTTATTCTAAGCCTATGCCTGTCCTGTACTTGTAGGTGTGTTTCTTGAAGGCAGCAGAAGTCCAGTTTATGATTTTTAATCCAATTCTCTACTGTGTGTCTTTTAATGGGAAAGTTTAATCCATTAACATTTAGGGAGATTATGACAGAGAGGGCTGTTGTGCAGTTGTGTTGTGTAGGGTGGTTGTTGTTACAATCGGGGGTTTGGATTGTGTAGTTCATTTCTGAGTAGGTCGTTTAGGATCAGTTTTGTTTGCACAAATACTGCAAGCTCGTTTTTGTTTGAAAATGTCTTTAGGATACCATCCCATAGGTATGACAGTTTTGCTGGGTATTGTACCCTAGGCTGGAAATTTCTTTCATTCAGTCGTTTAAATATTCCATTCCACTGTCTTCTTGCTTGAATTATTTCAAATGGGAGAGCTGGTTTGATTCTTATGTCCCTTCCTTTCTACTTGAGGTTCTTTTTTTCCCTTATTGCTTTAAGGAGTTTATCTTTCTCTTTTTTCTTTGTCATTTGGATTATAATATGTCTTGGTGTTGGTTTATTAGGGTCTATTTTATCAGGGACTCTTCACTTCCTGGATTTGCACAGAGTCCTCTTTCCAAAGGGTGGAGAAGTTTTCTGCTATTATTTCCCTAACTACTTGTTCTTCCCCTTTCCCTGTTTCCTCCCCTTCTGGTATACCTACAATTCTTAGGTTATTTTTTTTTTGTCTTTGTTCATCAAGTGCTGGACTTTTCCTTCCAGTGCCTTGCCTCTTAATTCCTTGTTGGTTTCCTGGTCAGTTTTGGTTTGCAGTTTTCCTTCAAGTACTACTATATGCTTCTCCATCTCTGCGATTCCGCTTGTCTGGCTTTTTACGGTGTCTGTTAATTCCTTTAATTGCTTTTGTATGGAGTCTCTCATATTCTGTATCAGATCTTCTTTAATTTGCCTAATTTGTTCCTCCATGGATTTCTTGTACTTGGTGGCTAGAGATTCTCTCATTTCCTGTACCATGGCTTGCATTTCCTTTCTCATGGCTGCTTTTAAATCTTCATCTCTTGGATATGTGCGTTTTGGTGGACTTGGGAACTTAGTAGGGGTTCTCTCTGTATCTCCAGCTGTTAGGTTCCTCCTCAGTTTACCCATGGTTTTATGTATTTATTGGTGTGGCTTGGAGAGTAGTGTCTTCTGATTTTGGCCTGCTTTTGCTCCCTGAGATGTGGGGCTGGGTCCCTTCTCTGGACTGCAGCTCTGAGTGGGACTGTTGGGTGGGCTGGCTGGAGTTTGGCCTCTAGTGTGCCCTCTAGCGGGAGCCTGGTTAGTGTTCCCTGCTCTTGCTGCCAGCCAGTGCAGTGCCGCTCCGAGCCACAGTGGTGGGGGGCGCTGTTGAGCCTGGCTCCTTTGCCCTCTCCTTGCCCTCCCCTACCTGGAAGTCAGTGGAGCTCCGCCTCTTCCAGGCCTCTGTCGGAAAACCCTCTGGTCATGGTTCCGAGCCCGTCCCAGCTGGGGGCGCTAGAGACCTCGGAGATGCCATGGCAACTGCTGCCCCGGGAGACCTCACAGCCGCGACAGGGGGAGGGGCGGAGACAAAGGCCGGTCTCCCACCTGGTGCCGCCTCTGGAACCTCACAGATGTGACGGGAGAAGGGCGAAGGCCAGGAATTAGCTTTTAAAACAATTGAGCCTACTGTTCAAAACCTTTAAAATCTGATAAACTGATGATATCTGAAAGAGGGGAAAATGAGTCCCCTCTGTCAATAATGCATAAAATAATGATATAATTTACTTTAGTTGAACATTTTTTTCTTTAACAAAGAGGCGTATATACATATTCGGTACCTGGAGTTTTCAGCAGCGTGAATAGTAAATAAATCCTTCTTTGAGTTAGAATCCCTGCTAGCCATCTAGCAGCCATCTAGCTGTGGTCAGGTTTGTATCCATTTCTATAATTCAGCTCTCTGAAAGCAGAAAGGAACATGATAAAAACCTACCCTTTAGACTTGGTACAAGGTTTATTGAAAAATGTAAATGATTTAAGGAAAAACTGGTCTAAAGCTTGCTCTCTATTTTCTATTCTCACTCAATCTATATATTTTGGTCCAATACATTTACCATGAAAATAACAACCAGAAATCATCTTTTATTTTTGTCACTCCTGATATCTGTGAGTGGCTTTCTTTCAGGATCTCTTTAGACTCTGATGAGGTTTCCCTTTACATTTGAAGCAATGGGAAAAATGACAAGAGTCTGCATAACATAGTAGCAGCCTTCCATGCATCCAAAACATTCACTTCCTTAAATAAACTCTGTTTTTGAAATTGATCAATGTCATATATATCTTGAATTGATAAATTGAAAGAAAAATATACCAAGATGCAAAAGCACTAAGAGAAAACAACAGGTATGTGTTATTTGAGAGAGAAAGAAAATGAGAATTCTAGCTTTCTTTCTTTTTTTTTTTACTTTTACAATTTCTAGGAAAGCTCCTCTACATTGTGTTTGTTCATAAATTACAGACTGTTCAAGGTAGAGAAGGTAATAAAGACAATCATTATACTAAGCTTCCATTTTGTGAATTAGAAATAATTTACAAAGATCTGCTCTAAGATAGTTTTGGGGAGACTATTAAGTAAGTTAATGTAAAGCCTGAAAATAGACTAAATCTAGTGGCAAATACGGTCTCCTCTTTGTTTGAATATTTTCTTCTGGCTAGATGGACCCACTTTCACTGATTCAGAGCTATATAATAACTATCTTATTAGTTTTCATGTTCATTCTAAACATTTAATACCCCACTGTTAAGGCCTCTGTGTGTTGAGGAACTTTGGAAATCAGAGGTATCTCTCTGTAAAGCACATATACAAGTCATTCTTTTCAGGATGACAGCCACTTTTCTGCGTTCCGTCATTTATTGTATATTTCTACAGTCTTCTAGAAAACTCTTCCTGTGAAGAGTATCTTCCCTGTGAGGCAGATTTTTCTCATGTAAAATGATATGACTTTATAATTTTCATAAGATTGTCAAGAAGATAAAATGAGTACTATGTAGCATGGTGTGTCTGGATTACAGTTAGTAAGCTTGATGTTATTTAGGATTGTATCTAAGATTTTTTTTCAGCTTTTTAAATTTATTTTTTATTTAACCTACTTTATTACATACATGATTGTGTTTGGGTTTCAGTCATGTAAAGAACACCACCCATCACCAGTGCAACATTCCCATCACCAATGTCCCAAATCTCCCTCCTCCCCACCCGACCCCCGCCTGTACTCTAGATAGGCTTTCCATTTTCCTCATACATTCTCATATTTAGGACAGTTCAAAATGTAGTTATTTCTCTAACTAAACTCATCACTCTTTGTGGTGAGCTTCCTGAGGTGAGCTGGAACTTCCACCTCTTTTCTCTTTTGTTATTATTGCAAGAATATCTTTCATTTTTTCTTAAAACCCATAGATGAGTGAGACCATTCTGCATCTCTCTCTCTCTCTCTGACTTATTTCACTCAGCATAATAGATTCCATGTACATCCATGCATAGGAAAATTTCATGACTTCATCTCATCTGAGAGCTGCATAATATTCCATTGTGTATATTTACCACAGTTTCTTTAGCCATTCATCTGTTGAAGGGCATCTTGCTTGTTTCTAGAATCTGGCTATTGTAAACAGTGCTGCAATGAATATAGGTGTGAGGAAGGCATTTTTGAATTGTATTTTTTTGTTTCTAAGAGTGGTATAGCTGGATATTATGGAAGCTCTTTTTCCAGTTTTTTGAGGGATCTCCATATTGTTTTCCATAAGGCTGGCTGGACTAGATGGCATTCCCACCAGCAGTGAATGAGTTCGTTTCTTTTATCCCTGTCAGCACTGCTTGTTCTCATTCTTTGTGATGTGTGCCAGTCTTTGTGGTGTGAGATGGTACCTCAATTGTTGTTTTGATTTGCATCTCCCTGATGATTAGTGATGTGGAACAGTTTTTCATTTGTCTTTTGGCCATTTGTATTTCTTCTTTGAGGAACTGTTTGTTCATTTCTTCTCCTCATTTTTTGATGGGGTATATTTTTTATTGTTAAGCTCTCTCAGCACCTTGTATATTTTAAATATTAGCCCCTTATCTGATGGGTATTGAGTGAATAGTTTCTCCCATTCTATGGTTGGCTTTTGTATCCTAGGCACTATTTCCTTTGAGGTGCAGAAGCTTCCCAGCTTAATATAGTCCCATCTGTTTATCTCTGCTTCTACTTGTTTGGAGAGCACTGTTTCTTCCGAACATGTCCAGTCTCAATGTCATGGAATGTTTTATCTATGTGTTGTTCTTTATACCTTATAATTTCAGGCCTGCTATTAAGTTCTTTAATCCATTTGGATTTGACCTCTGTGTATGGTGTTAGATGGGGTTATGAGTTTGCTTTTTTGCAAGTGGCTAACCGGTTGTGCCAATATCACTTGTTGAAGAGACTTTCCTTGCTCCATTTTGGATTTCTTGCCCCTTTATCATATATTAGTTGATAGTTAAGTTGACTCCAAGATATTTGGGTTTGTGTGGCAATAATGTGAACATCATTGTTTTTTTAATGTCCATTTCTTCTCTATCATTATTGGTGTATAAGAAGGCCATTCACTTTTGCATGTTAATTTTGTAACCTACCACTTTGCTATATAAATCTATTGTTTCTAGAAGCTTTTTGACAGAGTCTTTAGGGTTATCTAAATATAGTATTATGTCATCTGCAAACAGTGAGAGTTTGACTTCTTCCTTTCCTATCTGGGTGCCTTGATATCTTTTTGATGTCTAATCACTAGGGTAAGTACTTCTAGTAGTATGTTGAATAGGATTGGTGAAAGAGGGCAGCCTTGTCTTGTACCAGAATTTATAGGAAAGACTTTTAGTTTATCTCCATTAAGGATAATATCTGCCATTAGCTTGTGGTAGATGGCCTTGACTATATTGAGAAAAGTACCTTTTTTTCCCATCTTGATGAGGGTTTTTTTTTTTATCAAGAATAGGCGTTGGACCCTATTAAATGTTTTCTATATGTCTCTTAATATGATCACATGCTTGTTATTTTTATTTTTGTTAATATGATGTATTATGTTGATTGATGTTAAACTATTCTTGCATTCCTGGGATAAACCTTCCTGATGAGGCATTGGATTCTATTTGCCTGGATTTTGTTGAGGATCATTTTATCTGTGTTCATCAGGGATGTTTGTATGTAATTTTCTTTTTTGGCAGCATCTCTGTCTGGTTTTGTTATCAAAGTGATGTTATCTTCATTAAAACTATTTGGAAGTGTTCCTGTTTCTTCAATATTATGAAAGAGCCTAAAAAAGATTGGTAGTAATTCCTCTGGAAAGGTTTGAAAGAATTTATTAGTAAACCCGTCTGGTCCTCACCTTTGTTTTTGGGAAGATGTTTGATTACCATTTTAATTTCCGCAATTGTAATGGGACTGTATAGATATGCTACTTCATCCTTATTCAGCTGTGGAAGTTTATGAGAGTCCAAGAATTTATCCATTTCTTCTAGGTTCTTATGTTTCGTGGCACAGAGTTTCTCAAACTATTCTTTGATTACCCTTTGAATCTCTGCAATATCTATAGTAATCACCCCATTTTTATTTCTATTCCAGTTTATCAAGTTCCTTTCTCTCCCTTTGTGAGTTTTGCCAGTGGTTTATCAATCTTGTTTATTTTTTTTTCAAAGAACCAACTTCTGCTTTTGTTGATTTTTTAAAAAATGGATAATTATCTTTTTTATTTTGGGTGGGTCACACCTCTCAGTGTACAGGGGTTAGTCCTGGCTCTACACTCAGAAATTGCCCCTAGTAGGCACTGGGTACCATTTGGCATGCCGGGATTCGAACCACTCTCTGTCCTGGATTGGCTGCATGCAATGCATATGTCCCACCGATGTGCTATCTTTCTAGTTCCTGCTTTTTTTAATTTTTCATATTGTTTTGTGAATTTTCACTTCATTGTTTTGTGCTCTAAGTTTTGTTATTTCTTTCTGCCTACCTAATTTTGGTTTCTTTTGTCAATCATTTTCTAATATTATATGCTGTGTCATTAAGCTATGCATGTAAGCTCCTTTCTTCTTGATATGTACTTGCAAGGCTATAAATTTTCTTCTCACTACCGCTTTTGCTGTGTCTCATAAATTCTGATAATTTGTGTCTTCATTGTCATTTGTTTTCAGGGATGTTTTGATTTCTTCTTTGATTTCATTTCTTACCCACTGATTGTTCAATAGTAAGCTATTTATTTTCCAGGTGTTAAAGTTTTTCTTTCGTGTCCCTTTGTAGTTCATGTCTAATTCCTTGTGATCAGCGAAGGTAGTTGCATGATCTATCCTCTTGATTTTATGGAGGTATGTTTTATGGGCCAGCATGTGGTCTATCATGAACACCATTGTTTTCTTCATGCAGTTATTCTAAATACCACATATAAGTGTTATTCTGTATTTGTACCTCTCCTGGCTTACTTCATTTAACATAATATCTTTCTATTCTATTCATGTTTCTGCAAATTGCAATATTGCATGATTCCTTACAGCTATGTAGTATTTTATGTATGTATGTATGTATGTATGCATGTATGTATGTATGTATGTACCACCTTTTGTGATCCACTAGTTTGTTGTTGGACATCTAGCTTGATTACAAGTCTTAGATGTTGTACTTAAGGCTGCAATAAAAAGTGTGAGCATATATCCCTCTGGATGAATGTCTTCCTTTTTAGAGATAGCTACCCAGGAGCAGATTGCTGGGTCATATGGAAGCTCAATTTTGAGTTTAATGAGAACACTGCATACTGTTTTCCATAGGGGTTGGACAAAGCAGCATTCCCACCAGCAGTGGATGAGAGTTTCTTTTTCACCACATTACTGCCAACAGAGATTATTCCCAGTATTTTTAATATGTGCCATCCTCTCTGGTGTAAGATACTATCTCATTGTTGTCTTGATTTAGATTTTCCTAATAATATGTGATGATGAACATTTTTGTATGTGTCTATTAGTCATCTGTGCCCCAGAGATTTATCTATTAATTTCCTCTCTCATTTTTGATGGTGTTTTAGGTTTGTGGAGTTAATTTGTGAGTACTTTATATATCCATGATACCAAGCCTTTATCTAATGTGTTGATTACAATTTTTTCCTCATTTGGTTATCTTAGCCCATGTTTCTTTTTTCTTATAAAAATTTTTTAGTTTGACATAGTTCAATCTATTCAGGCTTTCTTCAGATGGCTCTTGATTTCCTATTATGTGTTAGGTGCTATCCTTGTAACAAAATGGACACATTTCCTCCTTTTCATGAACATTTCATTATTATGAGGATGTGGAGAAATAAATATGTAAGTTGTCAAGATTGCTCATGTAGTTTAATGTTTAAAGGCAATAATGAAAGACCTTTAGGATTGTTGTAAGGTGAATGGAGAAGAGATAGATTCTGAGATGCTCAATAATAGAAAAAATGATGACTAAAGAAATATGTGGTATGTCCTAGAGTGATTTGGAAAAGAGAAGTATGAAGTGAGGGTTCCTACCATTCACAGGGCTTAAGGCATAAAGCTCTAAATGCAAAATAATCATAACTTAATAGTGGAATATCAAATATTTTCAAAGTAGAGGCCAGAGCAGTGGTGCAGCAGTAGAGCATTTACCTTATACATGGTCGACCCTAGGATGGACCGCGGTTCATTCCCCTGGGGTCCTATATGGTCGTCCAAGCCAGGAGCAATTTATGAGTGCATAGCCAGGAGTAACTCCTGAGCATCACTGGGTGTGGTCCAAAAACCAAACCAAAAAGTAATCATCGTAAGTGAAAATTAATAGTTTTGGTGATGAGGATGCTAATGAATCACAATGTCATATACCTGAGAAGAAATGATAAATTCTTGGACTCTTATAGTCTTCCACAGTTGCATAAAGAGGATGTAGCATATCTAAATACCCCCATCACTATTGATAAAATTAAAACAGTAATCAAATATCTGCCCAAAAACAAAAGCCCAGGCCCAGATGGATTCATTAATGAATTCTTTCAAACTTTCCAAGAGGAACTACTACCAATCCTGGCAAGACTCTTTCATGAAATCAAAAAAAAAATGGGAACACTTCCAAATAGCTTTTATGAAGCCAACATCACCTTGATACCTAAACCAGACAGAGATGCTACCAAAAAAGAAATTTACAGACCAATATTGCTGATGAATGCAGACGCAAAGATCCTCAACAAAATCCTGGCAAATAGGATTCAATGCCTCATTAAGAAGATCATCCACTATAATCAAGTAGGTTCCATCCCAGGAATGCAAGGATGGTTTAACATTATAAATCTATCAACATAATACACAACATCAACAACAAGAAAAGTAAAAATCACATGATCATATCAATAGATGCAGAGAAAGCATTTGATAAGGCCCAACACCCATTCTTGATCAAAACTCTCAGCAAGATGGGAATGAAAGGAACCTTTCTCAATATAGTTAAGGCCATCTACCACAAGCCAGTGGCAAATATTATCCTCAACGGAGAAAAACTAAGAGCCTTCCCTCTAAATTCTGGCACAAGACAAGGTTGTCCACTCTCACCACTCCTATTCAACATAGCACTGAAATTACTCACTATAAAAAATATATGAAGGGAATCCAGATAGGAAAGAAAGAAGTCAAGCTCTTGCTATTTGCAGATGGCATGATATTCGACTTAGAAAACCCTAAAGACTCTACCAAAAAGCTTCTAGAAACAATAGACTCATATAGCAAGGTGGCAGGCTACAAAATTAACACACAAAACTCAATGGCCTTTCTATACACCAATAGTAATAAGGAAGAAATGTACATGAGATCTTGACTAAGTAGGTATTCATTGTTTACACAAAGTTTATGCGACATAAAGAACAGTGTTCTAAGACATTAATGGTAATCTTCCTTTGAGATGTAAAAATTTTAGTGCTGGGGCCAGAGAGATAGTTCAGTTGTAGGCCGTTTGCCTTTCACACAGCCAACCCATGACGGATGGTGGTTCCAATCCAGGCATCCCATATGGTTTCCCCAAGCATGCCAGGAGTTCTTTCGGAGCACAAAGCCAGGAATAACCCCTGAGCACAGCCCAGTGTGGCCCAACAACCAAAAAAAATTAATTTAGTGCTTATTATGCTGAGACAGGGTACTGAATTCATGATCAACCTTGCCTCTACTTTGTATTGGAATTAGAAATCTGGCTAGCATTGATGAAATCAATCAATGAGTTTCCCAGGTTTAAACTGAGATTCATAGAAACTGTCATATATCAACAAATGATGACTTACAGGTCACAAACTTCAGATTGGCCTCTGGTTTTCTGATTGACTTTTGCTTCACCAAATGTTTAAAATTATAGCATCTAATTTATCACTTTTCCACAAGTAAAATGGAATAAGAAAATGGCCTCGCTTCTGAAAGATGTGGGAGCTTTTATTTGGGCGAGGGTTTTTATGTTTTAGGGTACAACTTAGTTCTATGCTATTACTATATTTTGTTTTTCATTTCCCCTTCTAGAAAAACTCATTACATCTGTATGCTATTTCACAGACCATGTGAGTTCTCTTTCTGTCCATAGAAAATATTTATGGAATGAAATAATGGGAGAAATAAAACTTTTTTCTATCTTTTATCTCTTTATTGTTTCACTTTGAATGAATGAATGAAGTGGAGCTTCATTCATAAGTGTAAAATCTTAACATTTGTGGGACCAAACACATAGGGATTAGGCCTGAGCTTAGCAAGTTCTGAACCTAGATTTTATTTTTCTTAACTTAATTTTAACACTTGATTTACAAAGTTGTTCAAATCTCTCTTTGGGGCAAGAGAGATAGTACTGTGGATAGGCTCCTGCCTTGCACGAGACCAACCCAGGCTGAACAAAATAGAACAGTTGTTCAGGAATTCAATATTCCAACACCAATCCTATCACTAGTGTGAACTTACTTTCACCATCATTTTCAATTTTCCACCCTTCCTCAAGTTTGTCCCCGTAGCAGGCACAAAATAACTTATTTTATATTGCTTGTTTCAACAAAATGGCAAATCAAGTTATCAAAAATATATAGCTCAGTAACAAAAAATTTGTGAAAATTATTAAACTTCACAATGCCATTTGTGTTTTGTTTGTTTGGGGGACACAATAGCAGCATTCAGGACTTACTCCTTACTCTTTGTTCAGGGATTGCTGCTTCAAGCTTGGGAAACCATATAGGGTGCTGGGCTTTGAATTCTGGTTTGCTAGGAGAAAGCAAATGCTTTCCTCATAGTACTATCGCCCTGACCCTCACAATGGTGTTATTAAAGTCATTGTGTGAGGATATACTGAGCTGTTTGTTGCTACTTGAACCTTTAGTGTTACTATTTTTGCTTATTGAACTTAGTTAGAAAAGTAGCTCCTATGCTACTTTCTCCTAATTTGCTGCTCCTACTGGGCTGCCAGTATTATAGAAATTGGAGGTGCTCTTTAGGAGCACTAGAACTAGGAAATTCAGCCCTGCCTCCTCCCGAAATGACCTCAGACTTTTTAGCCTGAAGATAAGTGTGGCTGGGATTGGCATCAACTTGGAGTTTCTTTTGATAATAGTCAAAAGCTGCAAAGCTGGCTACATGCCAGATGCTGTGGGGTATGGTATGGCTTGTAAGGCTTTGGGCAGTAGGAGAGAGGGGAAAATAGGTTTTTTTGGTACCACATATGGTCACCCAGGCACTGCCAGGAATGGAGCATGAGCTCAGAGCTAGGAGAAATTCCTGAGTACAGCTGGGTGACTCCTCCAAACAAATGGACAAACAAGCAAAATCTTACCCTGTGCGAAAAGGCTAACTTTAAATGAATTAATCCAGAAGAAGAAGGATCAATATAGAATGACACCACTTTTATGTATTATTGAGAATAACTGCATAAATAAATGCAATGGTTTAAATAGGAGTTGTCTCAAACACTCTTTGGCCCTAGAATATAGCTAGAAGAAGGAAAGAAATTCAGTGGAGGAGGAGAAACACTAATATGAAATAATGGTGCCAGGGTGCAAGTTATTGCAGGCACATTGGTGGTGTAAATAAACAACAGAACTAAATATCTAAGTAAAATTAAAAACAATAAAATCATGAGACCCAAACTTTAACAATCAAAACTTAAACTGGGCCTATTATGCTGGCAGGCTGTGGATGGTGGTGATGGCATGGGATGATTCTGGGAACATGCGTGAAGGGAGGTCCACATCGGGGGTGGGATTGGTACTGAAATGTTGTATATCTGAAACCCAACTATGAAGAACTTTGTAAAATACTATGGTTTCAAAAAGCATTGAATATTAAAATATGCAAGAAGTATACTTTGGTTTGATAGGAATTTAATATGAGAATCAAGCTCCTCTCCTTAGGTGACTTGTAATTTCTAGTAAGCAACGTGTCTGTTGCTTGGTATTCAGAACACATTGAGAATAGAGAGTGAGCATAGGGAAATATTCTACACTCATATTATGAGATTTTCCAGGCCACCTTTTCTTTCCAGGCTCTACATCATTACCAATGAAATTTGTTAAAAACTTAGAAAACCCTGTGAAAAGTAACCGGGATAACCTTGAGTGTGGCTCTTAAGTGATGAATAAAAGAGCCAGGAGGAGTATAATGTCAGATGGTGATTACTCTTATATATTTTAAAGAGTATTAGAAAATGGTATCTATATCTCTTTGCATGACTGTAAAGAACAAAATTCTTGCTGATATTTAAGATTATATAAAAATAAATTTTAGCTTAAGGACAAAGAGTCACTTCCATTGTTCTAGATCTTTGAAGTGTAGTGACTGAGACTGTGAGTTCCTATTGTTGGGGGTGAGCAGAGAGAAGGTGATTTCTCTTCTCACCAGTAGATATTGGACTAGATGGTCTCCATCAACTTGGGTCTTTGATTCTGTCATAAAATGCTAATCATATAATTAAATATGTGATGATTCACCTATAAATTGATGTCTACACCTACAGAAGCAATGTAAAAGGTACGTTAGGGAGATACTTGGCTAACTTCTGGAAATAAGGCTGACTAGGTTTACTAATTATGGGACAATTTTTTTCACATGTATAAATTGGGGGGCAGTAATGAAATATCTCTCCTAACACTGTTGTGAGAATTAAGGATTTTGATACAGATAAAACAATGCAAGTAAGTAATGAAGCAAAATAACTTTACAGGTTGGCCTTTAGTATCATCACTGGGGCATTTCTACACTCAATTACACTCAATTTTAGTGAATATGAATCAGCACACACTTTATACATGTGGAATATTGAAAAGTGAGATTCAGCTTGGAAAACTTATCCAAGTTAATGCTTAGTTGTTTGTGACTGAACATAGAAATAGACACTCTTTAGTACACTAGCAAACAACAATTCTTCTGAATAAATAGATACAAAAATGCATAGGACTCTTCTTTCTTAATTGCTGTTACATTGAGCCAATATAGAGATTAACTAATATTTTTAGGACACATAAAATATCTTATTTTCCAATTTAGTTATTTGGGCATCTAAATTCCCAAAATATTGTTCTAGTTAAAAAGAATGTTGCCACTATTATGCTGAGTGAAATAAGTCAGAGAGAGAGAGAGAGAGAGAGAGAGAGAGAGAGAGAGAGAGAGAGAGAGAGAGAGAGAGAGAGAGAGAGAGAAACGCAGAATGGTCTCACTTATCTATGGGTTTTAAGAAAAATGAAAGACATTCTTGCAATTATAATTTTCAGACACAAAAGAGAAAAGAGCTGGAAGTTCCAGCTCACCTCAGGAAGCTCACCACAAAGAGTGATGAGTTTAGTTAGAGAAATAACTACATTTTGAACTGTCCTAATAATGAGAATGTATGAGGGAAATGGAGAGCCTGTTTAGAGTACAGGCGGGGGTCGGGTAGGGAGGAGGGAAACTTGGGACATTGGTGATGGGAATGTTGCACTGGTGATGGGGGGTGTTCTTTACATGACTAAAACCCAAACACAATCATGTATGTAATCAAGGTGTTTAAATTAAAAAAAAAATGTTGCCAGTTTAGTTGATCAGTGTAAACAACACTTCCTGAAATTTAAATTTTGTTTTATTTTTTTGTAAATATAATTTTATTTTAATCATAGTGGCTTACGATCATTGACAATAATATTTTAGGTACATATTAACATAAAATTAGGGGAATTCCCATCACCGGATTATCTTCCCTCCACCTTCGTTCCTGTCCTACCTCCCATATCCTCCTCCCTCACCCCCAGGGCTTCCAGAATAAATGGTCCCCGCTGTGCCTAGCTTACTACTTAGTGGTCCTACACTTGTTTGGTCTTCATACCTGCCTTATTTCCCACTCTGATTGGGAGGGGGGACTAGATAGTTTAAGTTATGTGATTTTGTTTGAAGAAGAAAAAAGTAATGAACTGGCGAAAAAAAAATCAAATATGCCAAAAGTGGGCAGAGTCCTTCTGGAGACTCTCATCCTAGCTTTGAGAGACGAAGGGGAAAGAGAAGGTGAAACACCACAATAGTAGACAAAGAGGTGTCAAATAAATTATCCAGTGAGCACTCCAACAATAAAGATAACCACCACATAAAAGCCATGGTCTTGAGATAAAACACATGGCAGAGCACATAGGGAAGAAAAGAAAAGAAGAAAAAAAATATGAATGGAGACAAAAACTTCAATATCTACACCAAAACAAAGAAATCGACAAAGACTAGATAAATAAATAAAAAAATTGTTTTGTGCTTTTTTCCTTTTTTTCCCCTTTATTCTTCCCTCCTGCACAGGTACAGTAAATATTGGGGTCATTTGAAAAGGAATTTCCTTGGCCTAAGAGATACAGGGTTTCTCCACCCTTGGAATATATTGTCATGGGATTAACTATAGACTCCTTTCAGGTTCATTTTCCCCATGGTGCTTTTGTGGTGTATGGAAGACTTCTGCTCCATCCTGGGTGATAAAATCAGACCTCTGTATCTAGAGATCTCAGTGTCTGCACAGGTCAGGGAGTGGAACTTATGATGAAGTTTTTCTTTGTGGTTCTAGAAGTTCTGTTCTCTCAGTGTCATTTTAATCCATCTTCTGTGATTGGTGGTCTTGGTCTTTGTGCTGATCCTAGGATGGGGCCTGGGATAGCATCTTTAGTTATGTTTCCAGGAGACCCATTCCGTTGCAATTGTCTCAGACAGACCTCTGGAACTAGATAGGGGAATTAATTTGAAAGTCAACTAAATTAGAATATATTTAATGTAATCTTGTATTACACGCAGAGGAGAAAGGGATGTTCTGTATCAAGGGGACAACAATAGGTTATTAACTCTGCACCATTGCCCATTCCCTCAGTAATGTTTAACAAGAGTTTATTGATCACAATAACCTTGATTTGTACATGGAGCAGAAAATTACATTGTGGGCACCAGACCAATCCTTGTATACCGAGCTGCAATGCAGGCTTCATTAATAATTGATTTTAGGGGAATTGTACAAGCCCATATGGCTTATCATTTGCTAGCATATTTCATCATAAAATGAAGTTTGATTTATGAATAATTGTAGGATATTAATCTTGAAGGAACCACAATTGGGAAATTTAACTAAGATAGTATCAGTTTTCAGAGTCTTTCTGCAAAATCTTTTGTCAGACATAGAACTTTTCTTCAACAAAATTCAATAGCTCAATAACAGAACATTTCTTTTAGCAACTCACCTTAGTTGACTTTCAGGCAATCTAATCTGCATCTTCTATGAAGTTTCACCATAATATTTAGTCTTTATATTAGAGATAATGAATATTGGATTGAGACATAGTTTAATGAAACATGCATAGTTCCTGCTATTCTGAGAAAGGTTTCAGGCAACCCAATTAACAACTTAGAATTCTGTTTACATCATTTAACATACTCATTGAGAAAGTACAAATTTCTACTCATTGGGAACTTAGAGATTTCTACTAACAGCATATTTCTACTAACACCAGTAGAAGCATCAGTCATGATTAGTCAAGTTTTCAGACATACTCCTTTCTTGACAGTCACATCGGGGGAAGGCCACATGTGGATACCAGCATCCCTCTGTCTTCCTGACCAATTCTCTAGCGTCCATGTGGCTTCTCTGCTTTCTTACCTTGAATGCATTTCAGTAGTTGTTTCATGTGGACTGCCTGCCTTATGTTCAGTTTGACCTGGGTCTCAGCAGCACTCATATCAAATCACTGTGTTTGATGATCCAGACTCTTATTCTAAGAGGTTGTTTTAGACATTCAAACTTTAAAAATCAGTTGTATGATTTCAAAGCACTTAATATCCTGTGATGGTGGCTATTATTTAAATATAAATCCTAAACTGCTGTGATTTTCCTTTTTATACAGATTATCTTCAATCCTGACTAATTTCTCAGTAATGCTTAATGCTTAAAACATATGAAAAAATAAAACATACGAGAAGAGTATGGTCTCTATCCTTCTCAATATAAACCACTGTTAGACATGAGGATGGTATCCTACTAGCACTTTAAGATACAGGGATCCCTAGATCTCATGCTAAATATAATGGTTTGGTCTGGTAGCAGATGGTCAACAATACCTGTCATAGGCTCTGTGAGAGCATACATAAATGTAGTGTTCTGAGATGAAGACTTAGGATGAAAACAAAATGCAAATTGAAACTGTTAGTAGAACCCTGGAAGACATCTTGAAATCTTTAAAGAAAGTGATGTATGGCCTTGAAATAGCCAGACTTCCGATTGTTCACACCCTGCTAATAAAAGCCCTTCTTGACTCTTTTCCCATCCTCCACAGGCATACAAATTCCTTGATCTTCTTTAATTTACTGAGTGGATATGCTTCTTACTATAATTACCCATTATTGTCTGATACCAATCATACAGGTGAATTGATTACTTTGGTGTGGATCACCTACTGGATGGGGTTATTTCTTGGAAAATATCCTATCCCACCACCTCTTGCCCTGGCCATGGAGGAGCTCTTCCCTAAGGAAAAGTTATGACCCAAAGGACTAAACTACTAGATGTGGGTGACATCATTAAAAGAATAGACTTAGACTGAAAATTTCCATTGTCAACTGAGAGATGTCTGGTCAGTCATATTGCTTTCCACCTAGCAGAAAATATGAATGCCATTGCCACCTCTTTAAGAAAATGATAGTCTGTGAGTAGACTGTCATAATGTTTGATCATAAAAATTCTGATACCCTCGATAGCCCAGACGAACTTTGATTTTTAATTTTATTTGTTTTGGGGTTACATCTGGTGGTGCTTAGGGTTTACACTGAACTCTGCAGTAATGGATCACTCCTGGAGGTGCTCTGGGGGCCATTCAAGTGTTAGGAATCAAACATGGGTTGTTTATGTGCAAGGCAAGTGAGATAAGTTCTCCATTTCTTAGAGTCAGTGTGTTACTGAGAGTTAGTTTGCCCTGGACTATTCTAAACAGCTAATAGTTGGGATATGATCTCATAATCTGAAGTTGGGATATGATCACATAATCTGTGGTATGCTTGGAAATATTCTAACACTTCGCGTACTTTTTTCACATTATCTGAGCTGTTATAATAGTTGCCCCTTTTTTCTAGAAAGAAAGAAGTAATTGATATTTTAGCCTCTATATATATCATTTGTTCTCTCTACAAACTAGTTAGTTTTGATATAGTAGGACAGAAGTTACAAAGAGAATAGAAAATGGACAGACATGGTAATAATATCATAAAATTTATTTATAAGTTTGGATGAAGTTATAGTGTGTGTAGATACTTGTGGTATTTAAAAGTTTGTCCATGATACTCCTAAAAATTGTGATACTAGACTTGTTTAAGGTCTGAGGACAATTTTTTGTAAAGTCAAATAGGTCACAATCTAGTAAACAGACATAGTATCAGCTATTCTAAAATGAAGGTTTTGCAAGGTCAACCAAAGACCTTTAATAATTTTTAGAATTAATGCCTTTGTATTATTGCTTTAGGGATCTTTTTTTAGTGCCTTTATTTAAATGTTATTGCTCTCAAAGGCCCTTACTGAGCTTGTTAAAAGATAAGACTGCGTTTTCCAGCTGTATGATATCTGTGAATTCTATAAGATTAGCCCATGATTATTCCCTAGAATGGGAGAGGCCTCATGGCTTTATTTTTATATTTATGCCATTGGAACATTCATGCATGCTTCTTACAATGTTTGTTTATTAATCTACTTAGCAGTATCATAGCAGTCTTCAACTCTGTAGGCTTGGAAAGTGCTGGCATCTAGAACCAGGGCTCTGAACTCATTCCATTCATTCCACTTTCTTGTTTGAATACTTAGGATTTTTATTTCTTCTATTTTTTAAACAACGGAAACCACAGAGCAGACATATTTTTCTGAAAAGGTCACATTTGGAGAAGATATTCTCCATCTGAGGCTACTTTAGTCATCTGTGTTTACAACTGACAGAGGTGAGCCAATATGGCCACAAGCTGATGTCTACATAACTCAGGGTTTTGAGAGTTACAGAACTCTGAGGCAACTCTGAGTGCAAGGGAATTGGCTTTCTGGTAGTGGGGAGCTGGGAAGGCAGCCCAGCTTCAGGTCATTCCTACTATCCTGTGGTCTGCTGGAAAATACATTTCTGTGAGAATTTAGAAATGACAAATCCAAATTTACAAGCTGACTTTGAGTTGGGATAAAGAGAAGTTGTGTAAGTCCTGTTATTCTTTCTTTTTCTTTTTCTTTTGGCAGCTTCAGAAGTATGACAGTCCATTTTGTCCTTATCCCATGGGGTTTTCACTTGATAAATGAAAACTCAGTTTCAACAAAATATACTATGGTAACATCACTGGCCAATGTACTATATCATACAATTTGAACTTTTGAACTATGTGAAATGTCTGACATTAATTTGGAGAAAATGTCAGTGCAGGCACATATCTTGTGTTATTTACTGCAAAGGCATTGAATATAGAGTAAAGCTTTGTAAATTCTGACACCTGAAGAAATATAATTAATAAGAGAAAAAATGGAAGGAATGGTAGGGCTGACTATTTTTTATTGAGACACTATAATTTTCAAAGTTATTCGTGATAGTTTCAGCCATACACAACGTTCCACCAATTCTGGCCTTTGCACTGCTTTTTTCCCTGTTCTACCTCTACATCTCCTCTATTCAGTGGAAAACTGAGATTCAGGTTATATTTTTTAGATTTTGGGACCCACTGGGCCATTTTTAGGGGTTACTTCTAGCCCTGTGCTCAGAAATTACTGCTGGCAGGCTCAGAGGACCATATGAAATGCCAGCGATAGAACTTGGGTTTCTGCGTGCAAGCAAACGTCCTTCCCACTATGCTATCACTCCGGCTTGCCTGCTCTTCATTTCTAGTGCCTTTATTTATTTGTTATTACTCTACTTTTATTTTTTGTATCAATATTTAAGTGGGCAAATTATTTAAATGATACAAGTAAAAATAGAAAACACTGATTCCATTTTAGAATCAAAAAATCCTTTCTGATTCCCTAAAGAATTAAAGATGACTGCCCAAATTGCTTTTTAATAGCACTAGTATGCATCTTTGGCTTTGACACCAGTAGGAACCATGTCTTCACAAAGCTATAAATTAACTTTTCTTGATATTTTTACACAACTGTTTTTTTCTGATTCTGAGGATACTCTTTTACCTTTCTCTTTTATTACTTAGTGTTTGATGGCTTCTATTCGCCTTGCTCTTTTGACCAGACCTTTTTATTATAAATAGTTTCTTAGGGGTTATTTTTCTGAGTGCTTACCAAATTATCTCACATTTACACAAAATGCCATGCTGAATGAGGAAACTATCACTATAAAGGATAGTTGTGAGTTAATATGTAAGCTTTGAGAAGACTTGCACAGGAATAAAATTTGAGGGAAACTCAGTCTGTTTATCAACTTACAATTATGCTATTCTTCCAATAAATATTTCAGATTGTTCCTTATACTTGCCCTAACCACAATCATTTTTTAATGAATCGCGTCTATAGGTCTGATTTCTTGCTCCATTGCTGGCAAATGATTCTTGCATAAAGTCTAAGTTTCACCGGCATTCAAATGAAAGTATCATTTGTATGAAGAACCAACTTCAAAATGACTGTAATGTACAAAGTGTTTTATTTGACAAATAATTAAATTCCCACAAAGTACCACTAGATGATGCTGTTTCCTCATGAGGCAGGTTCACCTTGTCACCCAAGACTCATCTGAGCTCTTCTCATCACTGAAGGAGGCAGGGAAGGACTAGCTGGATCTCTTAGTCTCAGATTTCACACTTAAGAAACAAAGACATTCTAAGTGGGCGACTCTTTTGGCAGATTCGGGACCCATATGAAATGCCGGTGATAGAACTTGGATCTCTGCATGCCAGGCAAATGCCCTTCCCACTATCACTCCCTCTTGCCTGTTCATTTCTGTTGCCTTTATTTATTTATTGTTATTCCTCTACTTTATTTTTTAATCAAAATGTGAAAAAAGATGACTTTATAAAACATATTCTATGAAAACTTCAGGTTTCATTTAGCTTTATTTTATTTAGATAATTAATTAAACTCTGTATAAGGGGTATCGGGTAGGAATCAAATAGACAAGAGCACACCTGTGTATATTGATATTATTCAACCTGAAAAAAAATTTAGTGAGTTAATTATACTCAAAGATTTGTAGCTAGAAAAAAATCTAAGTTCTATAACTGACTTTTTATAGTTAATATCTAAGGTTTCAGCCTGTAGGGTTTGGGGATCCAAGTATAATTTTTCCTACTTCCTTTATAGAGAATGTAGTTATAGAATTAAATACCTGTGTTCTAGGTTGTACCTGCACTGTGGTCTGTTCTGCAGGCCATTAGATTTGACACACAAGCTGACACTTCCTGAATTACAGAGTACATGAATGATATTGAATACCTAACTATTGTATTTGTGCTACTTTTTCTGCCTGCTCTTTAACAGTGACCTATAAATTTCTGTTTCTGCCTCAGATGTTTCCAGTTATAAGCGAATTAGACTCTAATATAATGGTGAACAAAATACTATAATTGTGTCTATCCTATCTTTCATTTTTTAGTTTATTTAAATTTTTTTAATTTTTATTTTGATCATAGTGGCTTACATATCTTACACATTAGTATTTTAGATACATATTAACATTGAATCAGGGGAATACCCACCACCAAATTTGTCCTCCCCCCTTCCCCGTTCCCTTTCTGCAACCCATATCCCCCACCATACCCTACCCCCGGGCTGCTAGAGTAGGTGGTCCCCTCTTTGTCTAGCTTACTATCAGTGATCATACATTTGTTTGGTCCTGGTGCCCTCCCTTGTTTCTCCCTCTATTTGAGAGGCTAAGCTAATAAATCGAGTTATGTGGTTTTGTTTGAGGGAAAGAAAAGCAATAGAATAGGGTAAAGATTAAGCAAAAAATAAAAAAAATAATAAAAATATGCTGAAAATGGGCGGAGTAATTCTAGTGGCTATCGGCCTCAGTTTGAGAGAGGACTTGAAAAAGGTAATTGAAACACCATAACAATACAAAAATAAATGTCAAATTAAATATCCAGTGAGCCCTACAGCAATAAAGAGAAGCACCACACAATAGTCTTGGTTCTGAATTCAAATCATGTGGAGTGCAAAAAGAAAGAGAAAGATAAGATAAAATAATATAAAATAAAAAAGGAGACATCAACTTCAATATCTACACCAAAATAAGAACGTCAAAAAAATCAATCAATAAATATATATGTGGATATGTGGAAAAATGATTATTTTGTGCTTTTTTTCTTTTCTCCCTCCCCCCCCCCTGTATGGGCACAGTAACTATTGGGGATATTATAGAGGGAATTCCCCTGGCATAGGAGATACAGAGTTTCTCCATCCCTGAAGTAGACTGTCATGGGAATAACTCTAGACTCCTTGCATGATCATTTACTCTCCCCTCTGTGTTTTTGTGGTGTATGGAAGACTTCTGCTTTGTTATGGATGGTAAAATCAGTCCTCTGTATCTAGAGATCATGGTGACTGTGCAGCTCAAGGAATGGAGCTAATGATGATGGCTTTCTTTGTGGTTCTAGCAGTTCTCCTTCTTCAGTGTCATTTTAATTCATCTTCTGTAGTTGCTGTTCTTAGTCATTATGTTGCTCCTAGGATGGAGACTGGGACAGAGTCTTTCTTATGTTTCTGAAAGACCCATTCACTTGCAGTTGTCTCAGTCAGACATGGAGACTGGGACAGAGTCTTTCTTATGTTTCTGAAAGACCCGTTCACTTGCAGTTGTCTCAGTCAGACATCTGGAATTGGAGATCTTGTTTGTTGAACAGATTGTAGACCAAAATCTAGGTTAGAGCTTTTTGTTGTTGTTGTTGTTGTTGATGGTCCCGGGATGCGTACTGTCTAGTCCTGGTTGTAACAACCAGTCATCTGTATATAGCAATCTTGGTTTTTGCACAGATCAAAGGGTGGCATGTCTTCTGATTTTGTCTTATCGTTGGCTGGTGAGGAAGGATAACTTGCTCTTAGATCTAGTTGTTCCCATTTCCTCATTGTCAGGTTATCAATTTAAAACTGCCATATGTTGGCGTCAGAGCAGCATTATGAATGCCCTGGAAGAGACTTGGTTCCTGGAGCTGTTGTGGAGAACTCTGTCGTTTCTATGTCTGGGATCTAGGAGTCTAGGCTGGATGGTTGGTGCCTATTTCCCTGGAGTCTAGGTTGGTTCCATACATTCAGGGTGGAGGATGTCCCTGTGTTGTAAAAAAGTATAAGTTCTTATCCCTAGTAGATAAGAGCTTGTTTTTACACGTAAAATTTCCCCTATTTTTTAATATGCCTTTGTAGGAAGGAGTGGTGCTACATTATATTGCTGGTGGATTTGGGGCTGGAGAGAGAAGAAAACAGACCCATGACAGAAACTAAAAATATATATGCTCAGACATATCTAAGGAAAAAAAGAGTTTCTTAAAAGAAAATAAAAGGATTAAATAAAGGACATAATTAAAGGAATAAAGTGGGGCCAGGAGAGATAGCATGGAGGCAAGGCGTCTGTTCTTCCTGCAGAAGGACGGTGGCTCACATCCGGCATCCCACATGGTCCCCCATGCCCACCAGGGGCAACTTCTGAGCACAGAGCCAGGAGCACCCGCTGAGCACTGCCAGCTGTGACCCCAAAGAAGCACAAAACAAATCAAATCAAATAAAAAAAAACAAAAACAAAAAGTAGAACAAAACAACAACAAAAAAAACGAACAAGGGGGAAAAAGAAAAAAAAACAAAGAAAAAGGAAGAAAGTGATACAAGAGATTACTTTACATATGGGGAGAAACAGTATAAGAGGTAGTGTTCTATAGGTCTATACTTATGATGATAGTATAGGCTTCCCCACTGTCTTTTGAGATTTCCTCGTGAGGTGTAGGCTCCATGCAGGGAGGTCTTGGGTAGTGTTCTTGCAATGGGAATCCTTTTGGAGCTAATCCGGTATTAAGCCACAGTCCACAATAGGGAGAGGTGATTAGGAGGGCCACACTGCATGAGTCAGTCGGGGTTGTGAGTTAGAGTGGGTGTCTCTTCACTTGGGAACTGGGTACTGGTTCGTTGGTGTAGTAGGTTGGTCTTGATGCCTAATGGGTTAAGAACTGAGGGTGAAGAGTTGTAACATGGTGGGGATATTGGGGATTGGATTAAGGGGTGAAAGGATAGTCAGGTTTCTGAGGGGGGAAGAGGGGATAGTATATGGGAGGGGTTATATAGGGTATAGGTATGGATTGTTTGTTTATATAGGGTATAGGTATGGATTGTTTGTGGTTTAGGTTTGTCTCTAAGGAGGATTCCTATCTCTGTGTGCTCCTGCCCCCATATAAACATATAGAAGTTAGCTTAGGTATATATTAATGTAGAGAGGTGGGGAGGGCAAGAGATACACTGATACACGGAGGTGGAGGGTGGTCCCCTATGTCAGCCTCTGGAGATGCAGCTGGGGGAGAGGCAGAGACGGGGGGTGGGGGGGGGGAAGTCCCCTACTGTCAAGAATGGACTCAGCTCCAGGCCTCTGTCTCATGCTTGCATTACTGGAGCCCAGATTGCTTAAGACATTAAAGGCCTCACAAATTTTCCTGGTGAGATCTAATGGCCATTTTTACTGTTTCCAGTAGTAAATATAATAACCACTTATTCCTTATTAATTAAACAGCATGCGCTTAACTAAAACCATGGTTAAAACCTTCATCCCATTAGGGCTCAAGAGTTGCAAACTGCTAAAAAGATATTAAAGCAAGATTTTAATATTTTATGCTCTGTATTACAAATGTGGTAGATAGAAATGTTTATCTGAAAAGAAATGATGGGCCGGCGAGGTGGCGCTAGAGGTAAGGTGTATGCCTTACAAGCGCTAGCCAAGGAAAGGACCACGGTTCGATCCCCCGGCGTCCCATATGGTCCCCCCAAGCCAGGGGCAATTTCTGAGCGCGTAGCCAGGAGTAACCCCTGAGCATCTAATGGGTGTGGCCCGAAAAACCAAAAAAAAAAAAAAAAAAAAAAAAAAGAAAAGAAATGATGAAGTTCTTGTTTGCTCTTTTACTTCCCTTATAAATTAAAGTGGATATTTATTTTAGTGAATATTTACATTCTTTTGCATTAAGAAGAGAAATTAAAAATGGCAGAGATATCATGATGGACCAGTGATGCCTCTCAATGGCATTTTAAAGACCCAGCAAGGCCTCTCAGTAGATCAGTTCCATCCCCATATTCTTGGTTAACTAGCTTTTATAAGGACTGACAAAAATTGCTTTTTCTTCCAAACACAAATGAAGCTTTGATGGGGCCTCAGCAGGGAAGAGATTTTGCTTTTTCATCTTTTTTTTTTTTTTGCTTCCCTGTGTCTAATCTTGTCTTTTGAAATGGCTGCAATCAGAACAAATTACCTAAGGAGTGGGGGCTGAAAGGATTTCACAGTCAGTGTGGGTATCTAACAATTGTATACCTTCTTTTAGTAATTGAAATGATCCAAGAAACCTGTATGTAGTTGGCAAAGATATTCTCAGATGTGAGCTAGAGGGCTCCCAAAGCAACAAAGGTGGTTTTAGCCAGTGCTCAGGAGAGTTAGTAAACTAGTACCCTGCTAGTGGCTTTCCCCGCCTTTGGGGTAAGGACCACATAGAGTTTAGGCCGGGGATAGTTGCTCTGATGAATGGAGAGTCAGAACATGGCAGAGAAGATTGCTTCATAGCTGGATTTTGTAAACTTGGATTCCAGATGCAGCATGAATAGCTACTGCATTCACACCAAGGAAGAACATTACTCTGAACCCCCTGGGGTGCCCCTGCATTTAGGGTCTGGATTGTTGTCTGGAAGACAGCTTTGGGGAGCTCTAAAACATCATGGTGCTCTTCCCTGTCTTTTATTCATTATGACATGCCTGCATGTGTGTGGTGGAAAACATGTGTTTGCTTCATAAGATTCAAGGAAGCGAAACCTGTGACTAATGTACTAAACAGATATTTGCACCTCTACAAAGAGATGATTTGTTTTATTACATCATAGGAAGATAATAAAGCAGGGGTCTCAAACTCAATTTACCTGGGGTCCCCAGGAGGCAAAGTCAGGGTGAGGAAGGGCCGCATATGGGTTTCACAAAAAGAGTCTTCAAATGTCATTATTAAGTTTTAATTATTTATTCTGAACATGAATAGAACATTGAGTGAAGATCATGAACAGTTCTTCTGAACATGGCATCTTTTGCCTATTCCTTGCTGCCAGAGATTTGACAGCGCTTCTTCTCACAAATCTGAACCACATTTGGCTTTAGAAAGGAAGCAGTTGAGACCCTCAGTATGGCTTGAAGATGAGCATCATTAAGTCTAGACCTGTACTTTGACTTATTGAAGTTCAATGTGGAGAATAACTTTTCACAAAAATATGTGCTCCCAAAAAGGGACTTGGTGCACTAGAACATTCGGGAAAGCTCAGGGAAGCTGGGGGGCAATTCTCTCAAAAATTACCCATGCATGTCTGCTTTTCCACGAATCTCCCTGAACTTAGCTTTGAGATCAGAGTTGCATTGCAGGTCAATGAGCTGCATTTGAAACACAGGAGGGGCATCTTGCACATCAAAGAAAAAGGAGTCTACAAAAATTTGGAAAGTGGCTCTGTGCTTTTTGAAGTCTGAAAATCTGTGATCAAATTCCTTCTCTAGCTTAAAAATAGCATCAACATATTTCTCACCACTGAATGGTATGCCTGCATCCACAAGTTCCTTGCATGCTGGGAAATGGCAAAGGTTTGTCTGAGAGAGCTGGGGTTTTCATAACACAAGTTTTATAGAGAATGCTCTCACGTTGTCATAGGCAGCACTGATAAGCTGCCCCGGGCCTTGTAACATCTTGTTTACTACATTTAGCTTATGTGTGATATCAACAAGAAAAGCTAAGTCCATGAGCCATTTGTGATCACTCAACTCAGAAACAGCATTCCCATCCTTCTCTATGAAGGCTTTCACTTCTCTCAACTCAAAAAATCTTTTCAGGACATTCCCCTGCTGAGCCAAGGTACCTCGGTGAAATAGAGCACATCTCCATATTCTGACTCTATTTCCTCTAAAAAAGCATGGAACCTCCTGTGCTTTAAGCCCCTGGATCTGATTTGGTTGATTCTTTTCACAAAAACAGACATCATATTGTCACACGGCAGGCACTTACTGCAAAGGGTAACTTACTGCTGGATAATGTAGTGAAGAGCATTGGCCTTCTCCACACCCTCGTCTTCAAGTTTTTTTGAACAAGTGCCACCAGTCCATTTTCCCTCCCTGTCATCAATGACACTCCATCGGTTATTATTCCAACAAATCTCTTCCATGGAAAACCTGCATTCTCAATGGCATCACACAGATGCCGAAATATCTCATTAGTGGTGGTCTGGCCATGCATTAGAATTATTGTGAGCAGCTCCTCTGTCAATTCAAAATTGCAATCAACACCATGGACATAAATTGTGAGCTGCACAGTGTCTGTTATATTTGTGCCCTTGTCAAGAACAACTGAGTATGCATCAAAACATTTGGAGTGGGGCCAGTGAGGTGGCATTAGAGGTAAGGTGTCTGTCTGCCTTGCAAGCGCTGGCCAAGAAACGGGCCATGGTTCGATCCCCCAGCATCCCATATGGTCCCCCCAAGCTAGGGTGATTTCTGAGCGCATAGCCAGGAGTAACTCCTGAGCATCAAATGGGTGTGGCCCCAAAAAAACAAAAAACAAAAACAAAAAAACATTTGGCTTTCTCACACAGTTGATGATAAATGTCACTTGACATGTTAGAAATGCGCTCTGACACAGTGTTGGCAGAAAGGCTGATTTTGCTAAACTGACCTTTCCTTTCTGGACAGATAATACTTGCAGCCTGTAATGTGCATTTTTCAACAAACTCTCCTTCTGTGAATGGTTTCCCTGCCTTAGCAATCATCTCACTAACCATGTAACTAGCTTTGATTGATGCAACATTCTCTTTGGTTGCTTTCTTGAAGAAATCTTCTTGCCTCATTAGACACGCTTTAAGACTGGCAACCCAGTTGGATCTCTCATTTCCTTGATATTTTGCACATTCCTCAGCATGTTTAGCTGAATAATGGTGTTTCAAGTTGTATTCCTTGTGCACTGCAACTTTCTCTGAGCAAATAAGACATGTGGGGATGCCCCTGTGCTCAACAAAGAAATACTGTGTCTCCCACTTTTCCTGAAATTTTTTGTGCTCGTCATCAATCTTTCTCTTCACTGCAGGCTTTGATGAAATCATGATGAAGGTATGACAAAATCTAATTCTGTAATAAACTTCTCTCCCTTAGGCCTCCAACAATGCAAGGGACAGCGGGCAAGTGCAGCAGAAATTACGTCTGCGCTAGGCGCAAAGTATTTGCAATTATTCGCTTACCGAATATTCTCAATAAAAAATCACATTAGTAAGAAAATTGCAAAAAAAATCGCATTAAACATTTGCATACCCCAAACGAAACTGCTTGGGGTACGAGAATGTTTAATGTGATTTTTTTCTTACTAATGCGATTTTTTTCTTACTAATGCGATTTTTTTTGCAATTATTTGGTAAGCGAATAATTGCGAATACTGCAATATTTGAAGGCCGGCCACAGGCCACAAAATGTTGTATGGAGGGCCACAAATGGCCGGAAGGCCGTGAGTTTGAGACCCCTGTATTAGAGAGAACCTCTGCCATTTCAGTATCACTCCTGGAACTTAAGACTTGATAAGTTAAAATGTGGACAAATTTGAAATAACAATTTACTAATAGGACAAAGCAGCATTCCTTAGGTTCCTTTACAGACAAGAGATTTTTGTAACTGTTTGTGAAGGGGATATCTAAAGGGGTAGGATCATGATTCTCATAGAAAAGCAGGTGGAGAATTAGGATCTTCAACAGGAGATTATAAGTTACCTGTATCTATAAATAGAAGTTGGAAGATCACTCACAAGAATCTAGGACTTTCTGAACTTCATATTATGTACAATAACATGCTCATAAGATGGAAAATTTTCTTCAGTCCAGGGAGATTTTAAGTGAATGGTAAAACTCAGTAGTGTGTAATGATAGGTTTTAGGTTTACAAAAAATAGATATTATCAGCTCAAGAAAACAAATAGAAAATGTGAACTTCCTTTAGGTTTTCAATAATAGATATCATCAGCTCTAGAAAACAAATACAAAAAGTGAACTTTCTAGTAAATAGCATGATATTAGAAATTAAAATGAGAAACAATGGCTCCATATCAAGAACTACTTGTATAAGAATCACGAGGGCCATTTCTGCAGGTTTATGTAGTTGGAAGGAGAGGCAAGAGGAGGCTGTAAAGCCCAAATTTCTGTCTTTCAGGAATGGAAGAACAGGTACCTGCACACAAGTTCAGTAATAATGAGACAGCTAGGACTGAGGAGGATCGGTATTATCAAGAAAACTTGATAGACAAAGCTCAAGATAGGGTCCAATAACCTCTCATATCACTTCAGAAAATGCAGCAAGCCTATTTCTTCCTTGAGTACTTAAACAATAAGTTATTTAAATATTTATTTCAGTATTTCTTTTTTAACAATTCATTTTATTGTTCTCGACTAATATTCACTGAAAAATCAAGACACCAGCCTGATTCAGAGTAACTTCTAAGTACAAATGTATAATATAAAAAATAATATACTGCTTTCTGAACATAAAAACAAGTTATATTACTCACTGAAGTTAAAGAACAGCTCCAAAAGAAAGAAGTATGTGTAAATTTTAACAGCTGCAACATATTATTTTTACATGAATTTGTAAAACTGCTTGTGCATTAAAAAAAAGATCATGAGTCACAAGCATGTGTGTGCCAGCCTCTGAGTAACATCAGTTTTTAAAACTTATCTGAAGAGATTCATGTCAGAGTCATCTCATGATGCTTTGATATGAGTCTTAAGCTAAAGAATGGCATCATTTTGGAGATGGATTAACTAGGAAATCCTTTTGAGCAATCACAAAAACATTCTCCTAAATTTGCCACCGTATTGGAAGCCCAAACCTTCCTGCTCATCTCTTGTTGGGTCACTTATTCACTCGTTCACTTATTAGTCACTTATTCACTCAAGTAGGAGGAGGAAGATATTTCAGGAGGTTGTTTTGGATGACTCTGATGAATAACTCTTTGACTTCAGCTTGTATTTTAATCTTAACTTTTCTTTGGAGAAAAGAGTACTGACAATCACTAAAATTTGGTCGTAGGTAAAAGACATTCATTATACTATCTTTGCTTTCACTAAAAATTTTGTATTACCCTGAACCAAATAGTTCTCTAACGTAGTTTTTAGGTAGTAATTGTGGCTATTTTCTTGTTATTTCTTTATACAGTGCCAGAGATTAAATCCAGGTCTCATGCAAATGAAGCACATGCTTTGCTTGTGGGTCTGTCTTTGACCAGGAAATCTTTGTTTTAGTTAAAAATATGAAGATTAAAAAAGTTATACATTTTTTCATTCTTGTTAGTTTTTCTTAATGGAAAGACAAATAAAGATAAATATATATATATATATATGTATATATACATTCACTTATATGTCTATTAGTTTTTATATTACACATTCCTATGTGCCTACAATTATATTCCTAGTGTGTAATAAAAAATTAACAAATAAGTATTTTTCCTAACAGGATGTATCTTACACATCAGTGCTCAGCCTGAAAATTTCCATTAAGATATGAAAGCATTCTACCTTTCAACTTTATAGTCAGACAATTACTCTTAAATCTGCATGCAAAAATTATACATTTTCCTTTTTATTATGTTGCTGATCCTTTGCATAGGAAAACTCCAATGGACTTTGATTTTGCCACTAAGGTATACTCTGAAATATTCACTGTAGAAATATCCTGCTAAGTCATATTCACAAAGGACTAGCTCTTGGTTTAGCCATGATTATATAATCTTGATTTTAATTATTGGGTATATCTTGTTAGTTACAACCTCATATGTATTTTGAAGATCTGCCTGAATACTCATTAAGGATGTAGTGTGAGTTTGATGTATTCCCCTTTGTTGCAGAATATACTTGGGAGAACTAATCTGGTTACACTTTATGGGATGTAAGAAAACTTCATAACCACTTATATTTTGATTTAATATAGTTATTCAGTTAATAAAATTTATTATGTGCTTTTATGAGTTATACACTTTGGTGGGTCTGAGAATATATGGAGCTAAGCTTTGTGGTCATTGTTTTCACGAACTTTTCAGACTAGTATGGGAACAAACATTCATCTAAATAATCACACATGTGACTAGGTAATTATATATGTTGCTGTGTATAATGGGAACATGGAGTTCTTTGAGGGTAGTTAAAGAGTCATTCACACGACCTTCTTAGGATCAGGGATAGAAACTCTAAAAGGTATAATTTGAACTCACATATGAAAGGTAGACAGAGCACCAGATGAAGGGAAATTAATATGAAAAGATCCTGAGTATATGGAAAGACATGGCACTTCAGAAGTACTAAAATTTTAGACTGGGTAAAGGACTGGAAGGGAGGAGATCAGTAGTACACAGGAGATCAGTGAGCAATGAAGTAAAGAGGTAAGCCCATGCTGAGTCCTGCAGGGGCCATGTGTACCATGGAAAGAATTTCATCTTTATCATAAGAGCAATTGGAAAGTCTGTTAAAGCTTCTAAGTGGGCTAGCATGATTTGATTTACACTCTTAAGGAAATCACTTTGTGTGAAATCTGGAAAAAAGATTATAGAATTACAACCGTGCCTGCAGCTCCTGGAGAAGTGTTGATTAGATTGTTAGAAGCAGCCTCCAGGACATAGTTTGGGTGTGTGGAAGCAGCTGTAAGAGGATCCCCCTTCTTCAAGGTCACAAGCTGTGCAGAGTCAGATTTTTAAACAGACACTGATGACACAGCATGATGAGCTTCATGTGGCAAATGAGTAAAACACTCTGCGAGCTGGGGAGACAAGACATTTAATTTTGATTTTGATGATCAGGCCAAACTGCATGGGGAGGTAGAAGAAGTAATATCTCATCAAGGTCATAAAAAATAAAAGCCAAATCCAAAGTCATTTCAAGAAGAAATAGCACAGTCAAATTTAAAGGCACTTTGGTTTAAATTTAAAGGTAATGAAAGACCTCTGGGAATGATAAGCAACCGCTCAGGCCACTAGCTTACCACAGATGATTCCAGATGGCTGCTGCTAGTACCTTAACTTAAAGAATTCTCTGATCACACACAAAGGTCAGTTATTCGGCAAATCCTCCCGATTTTCACTGTGCCTCTTTCACCTTATGCTCTCAGTTGCTCAAACTAAATCCTGTAAGACCAGCATTAGTATCATTTCCTGCTAAAAAAGACCACATTTTCCTTACTTTCCCTAACTTTGTTTCAAAGATCCCCAAATTCCCAGTCCTGTTTTGCTTCAAAACTGACTACTTCATTTTATGGCTGGAGAAAAATTCGTGTCTGTGGACTCAAGTTTACTTTAGGGTCAATGAATTAAAGGAACTCTCCACATAATTAGATTATTCTACCACATTTTTGAAGTTCTTTTACTTTTCCACTATCCCTAATGAACATGTATACCAAATGTTTCATCATTATCACTCTTATTTGATAATTTTTACCCTCTTATTTCAATAAAAAAATGGGAGCAATCAGAAGAAATTTCTGTCTATCCTGGAACTAGTATCTGAGCTCATCAGCTCTCTTCCAAGTACTGTGGATGGAATATCTTCACTCCTATCAAAAGCTAGATACCTTCCCATGCACATATACCAAGTCCTCTTCAAGGTCCAGCATTTTTTCTCTTTCTTTACAACTTTAGTTTCTCCTTTCCTACTGAATCATCTCTGTCAATAAATTGATACTGTAAAATATATTCCAATTCTTTTTATTTTTTTTAAAAACTTGATCCATTATTTCTGTAGAACTCCTTATCCTCTGGTCCTCCTTTTTAACAACAAAACTTCACCAAAAGTTGATCATTGTCTTATTTCTTATTATTTCTCTTCCTTTTCCAACTCTAATTTGATATCTCACCCAATCACTTCTCTGAAATGGCTCTTAGTATAAACAACCCAAATGAACATGTCGTAAAGTCCCATATAAAGGTCCAATTTATATTTTCCTAACTGCTGGCACTATTTTTTTTATATAGATGATAGTTCCTAGTCCTGAGAATATTTTAATTTTACTACCTATATTCTCTTGGTGATTCTTTTATCCCCCTCCCTTGATAGCTTCTCCTTACTTGTTTTGACTTCATATTCTTATCCACTGTCAAATAATTGCAGGAGTAATACTCAGTTCCTGAGTTTATGTCTTTTTTTTTATATTTAGACTACCATATTGCTATTCTCCATACTCCTATTACTAGCTTACAACATTAGCCTAAAACTTTTTAAATATGTTTTTATCAATTTAAATACTAAAATATACTGATGTGTTCCTTTTGGGAGGGAGGGGGCCAGGCTCAATTAGAATCTCTTCCCTAAAACTCAGGCTCAAAAGTATGTCCACTTATTTCCACATGGACCATGAAGAGCTATCCCAAATCTTACCTTGCTGATATTTATTCTCTTAGTCTACCATATATCTCTTGCTTAATATAGGCTGGTTATATCCTTAATAACTAGATAATATATAATTATTTATTGTCTGCTCCTCTCTCTTACTTTAAGCCTCCTTGTGCTTTTTATTTGAATTATTACAATAGCCTTCTAATTGTTTCCACTTTGTTGTTCTACAATGCTATACAGAATAATCTCAAAAAATGGAAATATTTTTTGGCAACATAGGTAATATCTTCTCATTCCATAGATCAAACCTCACCAATGATATTCCACTTTATCAGAATATCAACTAAGAACTTATAAGATATCAAATATTGTATAATTAACTGCCCCCTAATTTATTTTCTGAACTCAAATTCTATTAGTCATATCATGTGCATTCCACTTTAGTCATCCTGGTCTTTAAAAAATTATTTTTATTCTTGTTTTAGGCATTTTAATTTTCTATTTGTTGTTGTTTTTGTTGTTGTTGCAGGACCAAACTGAGCAATTCTCAGGAGTTTCTTCTGTCTCTGCACTCAGCCATTACTCCTGCAAAGCTTGGGGAACCAAACAGGATGCTGAGATTTGAACCTTTGTCAGCCATGTCCAAGGCAAACACCCTACCTGCTGCTGTACAATTGCTCCAGCCCAACATTGATTTTCAGTACTATTAATAATAAGATTTCATGTGGACAGTGTTCCAACATCCACTGCCCCAACATGTTTGCCTCTTCCCTTAATTCACACCCCTCCCCTTCATCCCCATCATGGTAAACTTAGTCTGTTGCCTTTGATCATTTTCTTTAGTATGTTTTATATATCCGACATATTACATATATATGTATGTATACATATACCTCGTGTTTGCATGCAGCAACCTGGGTTCTATTCCCAACATCCTGCAGCCTGCTAGGAGTGATTTATGAGCACAGAGCCAAGAGTAACACCTGAGTACCACCAAGTGTGGCCCTCCTAAAAATAAACAAACAAACTAACAAAACCTCACATAATTTACCTTACAATGTTTTTAACCAGACATCTGTTTTCATATGCTTGGGCTGTATCCAGGTTTTGGCTATTTGTGAACAGTGCTGCAATAAGCCTAGAAACATAAATTTCTATAAAAATTTTAATATACTTTATTTAAAGAGCATGCATTATATAGTTGACATAATTGATAAAAAATACATTTGCTTCCAGGTTATATAGGAGTAAATTTATTAAAAAAAAAAGAATTAAGGATAAAAAAACAATGACAAGCAATGAGGTCATTAAGTAATTGTTAGAAGATTTAGTAAGCTCATGTTGTTAGTGACCATTTTGATACTTCATTTGTTCCTGAAGATTAGCATTTCACCTACACATTGGTATGTTCCTATGGGGGAGACAGTATTAAACAAAAATGGACTGTTGCCACAATGTCCAGAATTCCAAACACTATTGCAGATACTGTTTTTTTTGGGGGGGGGAGGTGAGTTTTTGGCTATAAGGTCTTCCAGAATTATGAGACTGTGGGGTGCAGTGCTTACACTCACTCCAAAAAATGTCCTGGTGATTTAAACCCAATATTGGCCTACTTGGAGTTTTGGTTGGGTTGGTGTCTTTAGAGAGCCATAGAGAAGAGGTGAAGTAGGATCATTGGCAAAATGGCAATTGTGGGTGATGGATGCAGTAAGCATGGCTTAGGCAGAATAGGGACTTGGCCTACCCTCTCCAGAGATTAATAGCTTTCAGCTACATGAGAGGTATACCACTCTTCAAGAACAGAGTAAGTTTATGGAACTAGCCAAGCAATTGATTTTGTTCACAAATGTCTTTTTGAAATAGAGTGTGTTGGTCCTTGGAGGAGATGTCAAGAAGTGGAATTTCTGAGCCATTTGGAGGCTCAATGTTTAGTGTTTTTTAAGTGAAGTTTCCATATTTTTATTAGCAAGCTTGAACCAATGGACATTCCCACAAACAGTTATGAGAGTTCCTTTTCTCCCATATCCACTCCAACATTAGTTATTTGTGTTCTTTTAAAAATGTTTCCATTTTAGACACTGTGATTTACAGTACTTTTAATTATAGGGTTTCATGTATATAGATAATGTTACAACACAACACTATACCCTCTACCAGGGTGTTCCCTTTCTCACCCTGTGCTCCTCCCTAACCCTGCTTCTCGCACCATGTTAAGATCAGTTCTATAAACCTTTATAGACTCCATTGCCTTTGTAAAATTTTCATTCTGTTACTAAGTTCTTGAGAGAGGTCATTCTGCATTTGCTCCTCATCTTCTGCCTTACATCACTTACCTTGGTGTTTTTGGATTCCAGGTATATTTCTTTCTCAGAACTCTGGTTCCCACTGCTCTTTATTTCTGCAATGGTTTTTAAAGAGCTTTACTTGACTGACTCCTTCACTTCCTACCAGTCTTTTTTCATATATGTATTTACATATATATATTTTTAGTATATTCTTACTTAAGCACTCTAGATTTGCAGCTTCTCACCTGCTGCATTCCTTATGAAGATTGTATAAGTTATTCCTTTTAAAAAACATACCTGATTATCATAATATATTTCTGAGAATAATGATAGAATCAGTGAATATTAGTTCCAGTATTTCTGAAATTTAACAGTTATAAGGTATATCACACACTATTTAACAATTCAAGACTACTGTTCCAAGTTGCTGGGCAATTTTCCTCTACCTGTAATACAGGTACTTAGTGCTTTTTATCCTTAGACCCACCCTCAAAGTCTCAGAGTTGTCTGTACTAATAGAATCAAGGAGGTATACTAAAAAAGTGAAGAATAAAACAAATAAGCAAAAAAATTGTCTGGGGCTGGAGAGAGAGCATGGAGGTAAGGCATTTGCCTTGCAATCAGAAGGTCATTGGTTTAAATCCTGGCATCCCATATTGTCCCTCGAGCCTGCCAGGAGTGATTTCTAAGCGTAGAGCCAGGAGGAACCCCTGAGTGCTTCCAGGTGTGACCCAAAAACCAAAAAAAATTTTTTATCTGAAAGTGATACTCCTTATCTCTGTTCACATTATAATGATAGTTCATCATGTGGACTCAAGTGAATTTGGGAAATATAACTGTTTAAGCCTCAGACTGCAGTGCCAATTTTTTTTTACAGAAATGTTGTCAAATAGAGGACATTGTTGTTACAATAAATATACATTTATGTGTCTAATGATAATATTCCTTCATTAGAATTTAAGTTTTTTGGAAAGTGATTCCTTTTCTGTTTAGATTCATTCTACAATTCCTGGTTATCTCCAGTGAATATGTGTCTAATTTTTTAAAAGGTCACAGATGGATGGATATAGAGTTCATTGAGAATGTGTGTCAGAAGGGCGCATAAGCCATCTTGGGCCATGCGGTTTCCAGTTGCCTGAGACTGGATTTCATCAGCGGTCTTGCCGGTGATCCTGCCTGCTTCAGAGGTGGATCAGGACATACACACACTGATTCCTGCTGGTTTCTGCTGGGTGTCAAAGGGCGCAGAAGCCATCTTGGGCCATGGTGTTTCCAGCCACCTGAGACTGATTTCATCAGGGTTCCTGCCTGCGAACCTTCCTGCTACAGAGAGTTCTTGGCTGGCTCCACCCTCCTGCTGTGCCTTCTATGACCCTGACGACTTGAAAGACTTAAAAGGAACTCTTTGCTTTGCTTGTCAGTCTTTCCTGAATACTTGAAGCTCTCCTCAGAGGCCTAGGAAGTGCACCCCCCCCAAAAAAAAAAACTGTCATCTAGAGGCCCCACCACAACATGCAGAAAAAAATCACACTACAAGCGTGAGAATGGGGAAACCTAGCAGGCAAACACCATGCACAGTGAATAAAGACAATAGCTCAGACAACCCAAAAAATTCCAACTATCTGATTAACCTCTCAAAAAAGGAGTTTAGAATAGAAATATGAAAGATGAAAGATGTTTGTAGAACTCAAAAAAAGCATAGATTGATCTGAACAGAACACAGACACAGATATCAGAAAACTCCAAACTGAAATAACACATTTGAAAAACACGGTAGCTTTACTGAAAAACTCAGTGGATGGCCTCACCAGCAGGGTAACAACAGCTGAGGACAACTGGAAGATGAGATGCAAAAAACAAAACAAAACAAAACAAAAAAAAACTCAACACAACAGAAGATATTGGAAAAGAACCTTAAGACAAACGATCAGACAATGAAAAAAGTACTCAAGGAATATAAACAAATAAAAATAGAAATCTTTGATAAACTCAACAGAAACAACATAAGAATCATTGGAATTCCAGAGGCCTAGGTAGGAGATCCCCAGGAAGAATCAACTTTCAAAGACATCATCAAAGAAATACTCCCAGAGTTAAAGACTACATGCAATCAAACCCTGCATGCTGAAGGGTACCAGCTAAAAGAGACCCGAAGAAAAACACCCCAAGACACATCCTCATTACAATGACAAATTCCACAGATAGAGATAGAATACTGAAAGCAGCAAGATCAAAAGGAAAATTACATTCAAAGGAGTATCCTTAAGACTTACAGCAGCATGTCACAAGACACTCTCAAGGCCAGAAGACAGTGGTGGGATATTGTGACAAGACTGAATGAAATGAATGCCTCAACGAGAATACTGCACCCAGCCTGACTCACCTTCAGGTTTGAAGAAAGAATAGATAGCTTCATGGATAAACAATAGCTCAGAAACTTCACAGATGAAAAACAAGCCTTAAAAGAAAAACTGAAAGGTCTACTTTAAGACAAGAGAGACCAACAAACACAGCAAACTTATCTACAAAGATGACAATAAATCCTATGACAATCATCTCTCTCAATGTCAATGAACTAAATTCACCAATTAAAAGACACAGAGTGGCAAAATGGGTCAAAAAGATGAATCCAACCTTCTGCTGCTTACAAGAAACACACCTGAATAATCAGAACAAACATAGACTCAAAATCAAAGGCTGGATTAAAATCATCCAAGCAAACAACACCCTTAAAAAAGCTTGGGTGGCCATATCTGATGACACCAAATTTATACTCAAAAAAGTGGTAAGGGACAAAGATGAATACTTTGTACTAATCAAGGAATATGTGCAACAGGAAGAAATCAGACTATTAAACATATATGCACCCTATGAGAAACCAGCAAATTATCTAAAACAATTATTGACAAATCTCAAAGAAGACATCAATAATGACACAATCATTGTGGGAGACCTCAACACGGCATGTCAACACTTGATAGGTCAACCAGACTGAAACCCAACAAAAACATACTAGCCCTGAAAAGTAAAATGGAAGAAAAAGAACTATTAGACATATATAGGACATTCTACCCCCCAAAAAAAACCTGGATACACATTCTTCTCCAATGTACGTGGGTCATTCTCCAGGATAGATCACATGCTGACACATAAATCATACCTTCATAAAATCAAGAGGATAGAAATCTTGTAGGCTACCTTTGCAGACCACAAGGCTCTGAAATTATATGTGAACTACAAAGGGACACAGAAGAAAAACTTTAACAATTGGAAATTAAACAGCCTGCTACTGAACAACCAGTGGGTCCGAGATGAAATCAAAGAGGAAATCAAACTTTCCTGGAAACAAATGATAATGAAGACACAAATTGACAGTATCTATGGGACACAGAAAAAGCAGTCCTGAGAGGAAAATTTATAGCTTTGCAAGCACACCAGGAAGGAAGAAGGGGCATACCTGAATAACTTAATGACGCATCTCACAAAATTAGAAAATGACCTACAAAAGGAACCAAAAATAGGGAGACAGGAGGAAATAACAAAGCTGAAAACAGAAATCAATGAAGTGCAAACCCAAAAAACAATCCAAAAGATCAACGAAAACAGAAGTTGGTTCTTTGAAAAACATAAACAAGATTGATAGACCATTGGCAAAATTCACAAAGAAAGAGAGAGAGAAATACCTGATAACCCATATTAGAAATGAAAAGGGGGAGATCATGAAAGATATTGCAGAGATCCAAAGAATAATCAGAGACTACTTTGAGAAACTTTATGCTACTAAACATGAGAACCTAGAAGAAATGTATAAATTCCTGGACACTTATAACCTTCCACGGTTACATAAGGAGGATGCAGCATATCTAAACACTTCCATCACTATGGAAGAAATTGAAACTGTAATCAAACAGCTGCCTAAAAATAAAAGCCCAGGCCCAGATGGATTTACTAATGAATTCTTTCAAATCTTTCAAGAGGAGCTACTACCAATCCTAGCCAAGCTCTTCCATGAAATTGAAAAAACGGGAACACTCCCAAACAGCTTTTATGAAGCCAGCATCACCTTCATACCAAAACCAGACAGAGATGCTGCCAAAAAAGAAAATTACAGACCAATATCCCTGATGAATGCAGATGCAAAGATATTTAACAAAATCCTGGCAAATAGGATCCAATGCATTATCAAGAAGATCATACACTATGACCAAGTAGGTTTCATCCCAGAAATGCAAGGATGGTTTAACATCCATAAATCTATCAACATCATACTAAACATTATAAACAAGAAAAATAAAAATCACATGATCATATTAATAGATGCAGAGAAAGCATTTGATAAGGTGCAACACCCATTCTTGATCAAAACTCTCAGCAAGATGGGAATGAAAGGAACCTTTCTCAATCTAATTGAAGCCATCTACCCAAGACAATGGCAAATATTATCCTCAATGGAGAAAAACTAAAAGCCTTTTCTCTAAATTCTGGTACAAGACAAGGCTGTCCACTCCTCTTAAACATAGTACTGGAAGTACTTGCTATAGAGATCAGGCAAGAAAAAGATATTAAGGGAATACAGATAGGAAAGGAAGAAGTCAAGCTCTCACTGTTTGCAGATGACATGATACTCTACTTAGGAAACCCTAAAGACCTTACCAAAAAGCTTCTAGAAACAATAGACTCATATAGCAAGGTAGCAGGCTACAAAATTAACACACAGAAATCAATGGCCTTTTTATACACCAATAATGATAGGGAAGAGATGGACATTAAGAAGGCAATCCCATTCACATTAGTGCCACACAAACTCAAATATCTTGGAGTCAACTTGACCAATGACATGAAGGACCTATACAAAGAAAACTCTAAAGCCCTGATCTAAGAAATAGGAGAGGACACACGGAAATGGAAACACATACCCTGCTCATGGATTGGCAGGATTAACATCATTAAAATGGCAATACTCCCCAAAGAATTGTACAGATTTAATGTGATCCTTCTAAAAACACCCATGACATTCTTCAAAGAAGTAATGAAATACTTTTGAAGTTCATCTGGAACAATAAACACCCTCAAATATCTAAAGCACTCCTAGGGAAAAAGTATGGGAGTCATTACTTTCCCCAACTTTAAACTGTACTACAAAGCAATAATTATCAAAACAGCATGGTATTGGAATAAAGACAGACCCTCAGACCAGTAGAATAGGCTTGAATTCTTAGAAAACGTTCCCCAGACATACAAACACCTACTTTTTGACAAAGGAGCAAGAAATCCTAATTGGAGCAGGGAAAACCTCTTCAACAAGTGCTGCTGGCAGAACTGGTTAGCCACTTGCAAAAAAGCAAACATAGACCCCCAGTTAACATCATGTAAAAGGTAAAATCCAAATGGATTAAAGACCTTGATATCAAACGTGATACCATAATGTATATAGAACAACACGTAGGTAAAACACTCCATGACATTGAGACTAAAGGCATCTTCAAGGAGGAAACTGCACTTTCCAAACAAGTGGAAGCAGAGATAAATAGATGGGAATACATTAAGCTGAGAAGCTTCTGCATCTCAAAAGAAATAGTGCCCAGGATACAAGAGCCACCCACTGACTGGGAGAAACTATTCACCTAATACCCATCAGATAATGGGCTAATCTCCAAAATATACAGGGCGCTGACAGAACTTTACAAGAAAAAACATCTAATCCCATCAAAAAATGGGGAGAAAAAATGAACAAACACTTTGATAAAAAGAAATACAAATGGCCAAAAGGTACAAGAAAAAATGTTCCTCATCACTAATCATCAGGGAGATGCAAATCAAGACAATGATGAGATATCATCTCACACCACAGAGATTGGCACACATCACAGAGAATGAGAACAATCAGTGCTGGTGGGGATCTGGAGAGAAAGGAACTCTTATCCACTGCTGGTGGGAATGCGATCTAGTCCAATCTCTATGGAAAGTGATATGGAGATTCCTCCAAAATCTGGAAATTGAGCTCCCATTAGACACAGCTATTCCAGTCCTAGGGATATACCCTAGAAACACAAGAATACAATACAAAAACCTCTTCCTTGGACCTATATTTATTGCAGCACTATTCACAAAAGCCAGTCTCTGGAAACAACCAAGATGCCCTTCAACTAATGAATGGCTAATGAAACTGTGGTACATATACAGAATGAAATATTATGTAGCCATCAGTAGAGATGCAGTCATGAAATTTTCCTATACATGGATGTACATGGATTCTATCATGCTGAGTGAAATAAGTCAGAGGGAGAAAGAGACGCAGAATAGTCTCACTCATCCATGGGAAAGTTTTCCATTGTTTAGTGAAAATGAATGTTAACTTTATGGCATAATTCCATTTTTTCTTTGACTTTTACCCTCTACACAGTGTAGGCTTGTTATATTCTATCAATGCACTTAGATTTTGAGTGATGTTTTAAACTTCAAACCTGGCCAAGTCTTCTGTGAAATATCCTTCAATGTCATGATTTTTAATCTCAAACCCTAAATGGTAGGATTGTGTTTTTAATTAACTCAGTTTCTATTGGGTTCCTTTGAAATACTGTTATGTCAGATTTGTAGGTAACAGGTATGTATATTTGGTCTATATATTATCAAACATTTAGATATTTAATTTTATGTTGACAGAAATTCAGGTCTTTGAATATGTTATACTGTATCTTAACTATTTTGAAACAAAAATCTTAATATTTATAAAGGTCTAGTTGGATATTTGGTTTATTTCCCACAGCACAAAAATTACCCATAAAACATATTCACTAATGAAACTAATTCAGGGAACTAGAGCAATAGCACAGAAGGTAGGGTATTTGTGTTGCATGCAGGCGACTAAGCTTGGATTAAAGGCATCTCATATTGTCCTCTGAAAACTACCAGGAGTAATTCCTGACTGTAGACTCAAGAGTAAACCCTAAATATCACTGGGCATGGCCCAAAATAAAAAAATAATTAAATAAAAATTAATTTCAGTGTGAATGGGCAAATATGCATAAAGCTGATTTAAGCTATTTTTTAAATTAAACTCTGGAAAGCATACTTCTTGTTTGAAGTGAAGTAAAGAAGTTGTCAACTAAAGCAAGAGCAATGTGGTTGTAAGGATGCCACACAGAGCACAGGGAGGTAATATGGGAGGGGAGGGTCAAAGAAGAAGAAAGAAAAAAAGAGAAAGAAAAGAGAAGGAAAGAGAACAAGTGAATGAGAAAGAGATAGAGACAGAAAGACACAGAGAAAGATAAAAAAAACTTGGCAAATGTCCAGTGACATTCAAATTCTTACTCTGGAATATTTTTATTTGAAAGACTGAAGTGTGCTAATAAAATGATTTTTTTTTTTTAGTTTGGGCCACACCCGGTGATGCTCAGGAGTTACTCCTGGCCCTGTGCTCAGAAATCGCTTCTGGCTTGGGAGACCATATGGGATGCTGGAGGATCGAACCACAGTATGTCCTTGTCAGCCTCATGCAAGGCAAAAAGCCCTACAGCTGCACCATCGCTCCAGCCCCTAATAAAATGATTTTTAAAATTGTTTTTTCTTGTTGAGGAAACATTTTTCTTAAACATATTCATAAACACTGTGACCCACTATATGTTCCTTAGCATGTAATTTAAGAGAAACGGCTTCTATGCTTCACTGTAGGATACTAGAACATATGTGAAGACCCTGGTCTCCACATTCTGCTAATTTCAGAATAAAACAGAGAGAATATCATTTATTATTGTTATTATTATTTTTATTTACCTATCTATTTTGGTCGATTTCTCTGTTTGGGTGTGATTATTGAAATCGTCATCCCCAATTATACTTATTTTTTTCCTATTCTTTTCTTTTCTTTCGTTATGTGCTATGCCATGTTTCTTATTTCAAGACCATGGCGTGTTTTTGGTTTGTTTGTTTGTTTTTGTTCTGTTTTTTGTTTGTTTGTTTGTCTGTCTGTTTTGCTTTGTTTTTCGGCTGTTTTTTTGTGGTGCTTATCGATATAGCTGGAGTCCTCACTGGATAATTGACACTTTTTTTGGTACTGGTGGAGTGTTTCACCTTCTTTCTCTCCTTCATCTCCCAAATCGATGATGAGAGCCTCTAGAAGGATTCCACCCATTTTGGGAGTATTAGACTCTTACCCCAGTTTATTTATCTTCTCCTTCTCAGGCAAAACCACGCAACTTGAACTAGCTAGTCCTGCCTACAGTTAGAGGGGGAGATAAGGGAGGCATCAAGACCAAACAGGTGCAAGACTACTAAGTAGTGGGTTGGATACAGAGGGGACCACATATTCTAGCCGCCCTGGGGGTGAGGGAAGAGGAAATGGGAGGTAGGACAACAACGGAGGGGTAGGGAGAACAATTTGGGGATGGGAATCCCCCCTGATTTTATGTAAATATGTACCTAAAATGTTATTGTCAACAATATGTAAGACACTATGATCAAAATAAAAATTATATTAAAAAAAATAAAAAAAAATAAAACAGAGAGAATAAATAAAATGAGCACTGGCCCATGTTTATTTGTATTATATGTTACTTTAATTATAATCAGATACACAAAAAGTATGGTTTTTCTACTAATCAGTAGGGTGGAAAATGGTTAAGGAAAGACTCTGTGAGAATTTATTCCATATATTCTTTGTTACTATTTTTTCCTTCTAAACACCAGGAAAAATTTTTAAGCAAGACAACTAATTCTCTGAGTTATATTATGGATAAATTTGAGTCTACTAAGCTACGATATTCACACTTGTCTTTCAAGGATTTATTGATAACTAAAATTACTTGTATTTGCTTATCTCTGATGAAATTGCTAACTGGTAACCTGATTATCAAAGTTTTTCAAGTCAGTTTGCTAGGGTTGCCTAAGAAAATAAACTGCATGAATCAGGTAATAGAAAATTATTATTTGACAATTATAAGGTGTAGTCATCTGTGATCATGCTATTGACATATTATTTCAGAGGGTTGTAAGAGAAAATTTCTTCTATACCTATTCCTTTATTTTGGGCAGTTTTCTTGGTATACTGGAATGCTCAGATTTATGTATATATTCTCATAATATATTATTTGTATCTGAATTTGTGTCTAAATTTCCTTTTTGTATAAGGACAACAATTAGAGATTCATTTTATAAATAACTTCATATTGGCAATGTGTCTATTTTCAAGTGAGGTCACATTCTATAGTTGTGGCTTTACGCAATTCTGTGTGATTTAACTCATTCTCCAACACTATCCAATTGCTGGTTAAAAGAAAGGGAAGGAGGTAAGAAAATCTAGTCATATTTATAAATATTTTTCTTATTCAATATTGTTTTTATATTCAGTATTGTTTTATTTTTAAAATTTTCATTTAGTCCCTATTGATTACAAAATTATTTATCATGTGTTTCAATATAACTCCCTTCATCAGTGTTCATTTTCTTCCAGAAGTTCCCCCTCCACAATCACCCCTGTCCTCAATTTCCTGCCATCCACCAGCCTCCTTTATAGGGGGAGGGATGGTAACTTTTAACAGTGTGGTTTATAGCACTGCTAGCAATGTTTTTTTTCTTTTATATTTGTAGTGAAACAATAGAGTTTTTAATTGGATAAAATTTACTTAGACATGAGAGGAGAAAATAAAGACACAATCAGCTAAAGAAGAGTGTGTTCAAGGAAATTGTCTTGAGAGAGTATCCCATGTTTCATATATAACACTATCACCCTTCACAGTCCCCCTCCTTAGTGATGATTCCCCCTCACAATTGCTCTCCTACACTCTCAATTATATATATATTAAACCTAGTCAATTTTTACTTAAAGGGTGGAAGAAGTTATTTTATTTCTCTCATTGAACTTGTTTTCTGCTTGCAGTGAAGGAGGACAAATAAATCCCACATTTACCCAGAAAATATACATGGAGATAAGAGTAAATGGAGGGTGTTACAATACTTTGAAAATTATAATGCATTGTGCCTCGAATTAGTCGTGTTACTTTTTGGTCGCTGCTGTCCTAAAATCCAATAGCTTAGTATCTCAAACACTTTTGGACCCAGTGAGGAGAAAGAAAGAAATTGAGAGGAGGAGGAGAAACACAAATATGAAAGGATGGGGATAGGACTAAGAGGTCTCAGGTGCAAGGTGGTATTAAAAAAGGACAGAACTAAATAATCAAGCCAAAACTAGCAATAATGAGACCATGAGATCCAAACTTTAACAATCACAACTTAAAAAGGGTCTGTTATGTTGACAGCAGTGGTGATGTCATGGGATGGACTCTGGGAACACTGACAGACGGAGGTTGACCTTATTGGTGGGATGGCCCTGAAATGTTGTGTGCCTGACACACAACTTTGAGAAACTTTGTAAATAACAATGGTTTCAATAAAATATTTTAAAAAATTCCAGTAACTCATATTGTGAGCCAGTCCTTCAGGCCCTTATCTCTATTTCTCCGGGATTATTACAATAATGTCTTTAATTTTTTTAAACCCATAGATGAGTGTGACTGTTTTGTAACTTTCTCTCTCCCTCTGACTTATTTCACTCAGCATAGTAGATTCCATGTACATCCATGTATAGGAAAATTTCATGACTTCATCTCTCCTGATGGCTGCATAATATTCCATTGTGTATATCTACCACAGCTTCTTTAGTCATTTCTCTGTTGAAGGACATCTTGAAGCTCATCACAAAGAGTAGTGAATGCTGTTAGAGAAATAACTACACTAACCCTTAGCATGACAACGTTAATGAGTGAGAGAAGTATAATGCCTGTCTTTAATACAGGCAAGGGTAGGGGAGGTGGGAGGGGGACATTGGTGGTGGGAATGTTGCACGGGTGAAGGGGGGTATTCTGTTTATGACTGAAATCCAAATACGATCATGCTTGTAATTATGGTGCTTTAATAAAGATTTTATAAAATATCCCATAATTCCATAATTATCTGAGTATATACACTTCCTTGAAAAGATTCAGGCCTATTTATAAAGATTTTGGTCTTATCTTCAAAAAATTCTGCAGTAGGGCCAAAGAAATAGTTGTTTAAGTGTTTGAAACTACTGGAGTGAAAAATAATCTGCTTTAATAGTGAGCAAACTCAATTATAAATATTCATATAAATATTTAAACTTTTTGGTTTTGGTTCAGGGCCACACCTAGTGGTACTTAGGGATTACAATAGTAGTAAACTCTGTCTGTGTTCAGGGATTGTCTTAGGGATTACTTACTGCTCAGGTATCTTTCTTCTTGTAAGTCCTATGGCTATATAGAATGAATGTCAGGACCAAACCTGAATTGGCCACATGCAAGGCATCACCTTACTTGCTGTACTATCGCTCAGGTACCAATAATAAATATTAAGCTTACATTCACATGGATGGAAAATATTTATTTTCAACAACAATAATTCATTTTACTTTAGGAAGACAATATTACTTTGTAGAAAAGTCTTAGAGCTTAGTCCTATGATAATTTCCTCCCCACATGGGGAATACCTTCACTTTCAGAAAAAAAAAACAGAAAAGTGGCAGATAGAATATTTATGCATTTCAATCTTGATTCAATATATTAACTTCTATGATTATATACCCTTTAGTAAATGTAAATTGGACCAATTAATTTCTCTAAATTTCAATGCTATTCTCTATAAAATTAGAATAATAATAATAATCCACTTTGCATGAATATTTGGAAGAATTAAATAGAATGAAAACTCACTACTGACATTAAAATCTAAAAATTCAATTTATACTCATTAAAATATAATTTACTACTCTTCTAATATTTAGATTTGTTTTGAGTTGCAATTTGTTTTTTTTTGGGGGGGGGTATACCCGGTGATGCTCAGGGGTTACTCCTGGCTACGCACTCAGAAATTGCTCCTGGCTTGGGGGACCATATGAGGTGCTGATGGATCGAACCGTGGTCCATCGTAGGCTAGTAAGGGCAAGGTAGACGCCTTACCTCTTGCACCACCGTTCCGGCCTCTTGAGTTGCAATTTCTAAAGTGTTACAAATACAAACAGTCAAAACAGAAAATAGACTAGGATTTCAGTCAGTGTTACCCTCTGTACTGCTTTATATTCAACTGATTAATATACATTAGATTCAGAGATAGATATGTGGACGTAACGATACTTGATATTTTCAGAGTAGCACTATATTAATTTTGTTTTATTATTTAATTATTATTTATTTAATTATATTTTCATAATAGCACTATATTAATTTTGTGCAAGAGTGAGAACGTTGTCAGTAAATCTGAAATTCTAGGTATGTGGGTGAGTTAAAAAAAATGCAGTGCAACAAATGACCCATTAACTTGAAAAGTTTGGGTACATGCTGCAGGGCAGGACAGAACTGAAGGCACTGGACCATTCTGTGGTTAAGCATTAAACTTTGAATATTGTGTAAAAGAAGGCCTGATAACCTTCTTTTGTAATATGTTAAGTAAGTCTCTGACTTCTAATGAGTTGTCATTCTTGGTGGTTTATTAGAACTCTTTCCTTTTTAAATTATTCATGCTAATTTTCTTCTAACAATGAGACTTATATACTAAGAGTTATTAAAGTTGGGAGAAATTTGTGGAAAACAGAAAGGAAGAAGTGCATATTTTATAATTGATAGGACTTTAGAGACTTTTAGTAGTTGAATAGAGTATTTTTCCAAATTAGCTCAGGCACATGGAAAGATAACCAATCTGATGTTATAAGAAAGTCTATTAATTTTAGTCTTTAATTTATACACATTAACAGCAGATGTTAGCAAACACTGTGTTCCAAGAACTCTTTTAAAAGATATCTCTGGGTCTTGAGGCAGTCCACATTTTTTCCATAAGACCACAAAAAATAAATAAATAAAAACAAAAAACCAGGAAGCCTACATGAAAAGGCTTAAGATATTATTTCATCATTGATCTAAGCCAATTATAATTATTTGGAAAACTCTAAGTTGTTTAAATTTTACATTGTTATTGGATGGGTTTAATGTACATTTCAAAAGTGCTTGTTCCATTTGTAATCCATAGTAATTCATATGGCAGAACCGTATTAACAACTATTAATGTTTATCTATGATGAACAGATGTTGATGAATGTTAACGTATCATTAGGTTTTTCTCTGACTACAGATAGCTTGTATATCTTCCATTCTTGCAAGAAGTTACAGCAAAATATGCTTTATAAAATAAATGAAATAAACAAACAAATAATCACATAAAAAAGTAACAATCAATATGATACCCTTAAATTTTATCCAGAATATTTGGGTATCACCAGCAGTGGAGAAAACATTGAGATTTAAAGAATTTGACCTTATTGACTCAATGGTGGGGATTTATGGTTGGCAGATTGATTGATCAGAAAGGAGTCAAGGCAAATGCTTCTCATAAATGATACAAAGAAGACAGCACATCAGCTGAGGCTATCATAGATTAATAAAATAAATGTTGTTTTATTTGATTACTGAACTGGCCAGTAGTCAAAACAGTAGTAGAACAGATTTTAAGGGCAGACTCAGACGTAAACATAGGATAGGAAAAGACCTTGCAACATTTCTACATCCAAAAGGCTGACATCATGAGTTAGAGGCAGAAGAAATTACGACCAATCATAGGTCCTAAAACTTAAGATACTCCTGATATAGAGAAATCAGTGCATAATTTTATTGACTTTAGAAAAACAGAATTACAGATCAACTAATGCTATGGCTATCCTATATTTGAAGTGGGCAAACATAGAATAATTGCAGTTGCAAATCTTTGTAATGTAAATTGCTACCATGGGTATCTTTTGCTCAAATGTGTGCTATAAAATGCTGTGAATGTATATGGAATTCTACTCTGTCTAGGTCAAAGAGAAAAGGGTTTTACAGGATTTATGTGTGGAAATAAAAGCTTTTAAGCTAACTACTATCTGGAAAATCATCTTTTATTATTCCCAAGTGAAGTATGTTTTCCACTGTAACCGTTCATTGCTTCCTTCACTATGGAAAGTTTCATCTATTCATTCAAAAATGCATCCATTCATTTAACTCAACAAACGAATTTAATCTGTGCACCTTTCAGATGCACTTGCAGATTACATTTGCACTGATTACTTTTCTGCCTATCCAGACATCATTAATGCCAATTATGCAGGAGAAGAATGTAATTAAGGGGAGAGTAGTTGGCAAATTTTAGGCCTTTTTTTTTTTGGTCTTAGGGTTAAAGGTCTCCAGAAGTGTAAGGATCTCAATTATTTGTATGAAAAAGCATAACATAAAAGACTGTCTTCCAACAACAAGATTTGAAGAAAGATTTACTTATAGGCTGTAAAATCACCCCACGCACCATATCTCCAATACCAGTTGAACAAGTGTGAATCAGGGTCACGCATAAAATAATCCAGACCAGGCTGAGAGTGAAACACAGATAGTCTGGTCATCTACCTAGTATTTCCCCCAAGCTGCCAGCCAGAACCATTTTTTTTTATTGAATATATATTTTTATTAAAGGAACATGATCATATTTGGGTTACAGTCATAACCAGAACACCCCCCTTCACCAGTGCAATATTACCCCCTCCCCCCTTCTCATCCCCTACCTGTATTTGAGTATTCGAGACAGGCATTCTACTATAGTAATTTGTTTTTAAGTTCAGTAAGTTGTATTTTTTTCCTTAAAGGATAAGAGTAAAAAATATATAGTAAAGGTGTGATAGTGGCAATCGCCAATGTTTGCATAGGTACAGAAAAATGGAGAAAATGGAAAAAAGTCCTTGACTTGATTACAAAAAGGCCTCACCCCAGAAGTTTATTGGCGTAAGACTGACTCTGGGTTCCAGGCATACCAGTCTATCCAACTCCAGTCATTCTCAAGGTCCCAGTGAAACTTTTGCACATTTTAGCTATAGTTGGTATCAGACTTTTATATTTAAAGACTCTGGATTCTGTGCATTTCTTTCGTCGATGTCAGGCTGATGTGGAGCATCCTCTAGTTTCAGCATATCATTAAATGCAGAGTGATCTGCCCTGTATGCAGACTGTTGCTGAGTCGCCTGGGTGTTAGGAGTACTCTTTGGAGTAAGTCAATGCCAAAGTAGTGGTAGGTCTTCTCTGGTAGAGGCTTGGATCCTGGGAATGTTAAAGACAATTGTGGTTGTTTCCATAGATGGTATCCATTGTTCAGGTGTGTATGTCCGATGCCCATTCTTCTGAGGCCTGAGCCAAATCATTATGCCAATGTTCAGGGTAAAAGGCCTAATTACATTACCAAATTTGTGTTTCCATTTCTTTTAGATAAAAACTTGTTTGCATATGTATTATTTTCCCATTTTAATGTGCCTATGCAAAAGAGAAGCAATGCCACAAGATATTGTTGGTGTATCTAGGGGCCAACGAATAAAGTCTAATATTTCCCGTAACTTGGTATCCACGTGAAGTGAAGTCTATACAGAGTTACTCTTCTACCAGTATTGCTTATAAAACAGATCTCACAGGGGGAAAATCAAACAATCAAATAACTAATCTAGTGGGCCAAATTGTCACTATATGAGGATATTTGAAAAGTTATAGATGTAAGGGAATACATCTGAGATATACAAAAGAGATGCATGTGACCCTTTTATGTTTTAAAAAGAAAAAGAAAAGAAAGAAAACAAGGGTTTTTGAAGACAACAGGCGATAGTTGAGTTTGACACATGTTTTGCGGCATTAGAGAACCCTATATTGTCCTTGAAGTAGGGGTTATGCTGAAGCTGATTCCGGTATGATGCAACAGTCCATAGTTTGATGGGGGCATGAGGGGCCACCAAGCATGGGTCAACAGGCATGTTGGTTGTAGTTGTTTGTATAGGCATGAGCTGAGGACCGAGAGGGTGTCATTCAATGAGGAGCTGGATGGTGGTGTTGGAGCAGAAGGTCAGTCTTGGTGTCTACCCAATCAGGAACTGAGGATAGGGAGGGTTGAATAAGGGGAAGGTAATGGTTCAGGGTTTGGGTATGAGGAGGTAGGAGAGACAAAGGGGTGAGGGGAGAGGCAATACATAAAAGACTAGACAATAAAGGTCAATTTGAGTGTTTTATCAGAATCTTGGGCATCCTGATTCTATTCCTAGGAACAGTCTAGTATCAGGAACGTTTTTGAATAATGCTTAAAAAGTACATTTGTGCCCGCGCAGTTTTGAAAAATAGTATTACTAGCAAAAAACAACAGGGGGTCGAATATACGTAAGGGAGGGGTTTCCCTCCTCCGCCTGCCCCCCAGGGCCCGACTTGCCAGGGCGGGCCATGAAGGCCCGCCTGGCGTAGGGGGGGGGGGTCCCAGTCTCCTGGACCAAGTGTTTAGCCCAACTATTTTTATTGGGAATCACCCCCAGGTGAGGCAGCTATCCTAAGCCTCTCTGGCTCAGGTTTACATATAAGGCAATCTTTGTTTTGGGTAAAATAAGGTGTAACCTAATTAATAGGTAACCAGTATTCATTATCACAAAGAAATCTTAGAAGAATCTGCCTGATTTCAGGTTACTTTACATTCACAAGAAGAAAATTTATTCACTTTTTTTTAATCTATGTAAAAGCCTCATCCCCTTGTAATTTTTCTAGAGCCTAAACCTCAAAATATTTCCTATGCCATCATGCAACACCAAACTAAATGAAAACTTGAGAGCAATGTCAAGGGAAAATAAAAAACTACACAAATGCTTAAAACAGCTAGTTTTACTGCCAATATCTAGCTTGTCTCACCTATTGTAACAATAACCAAGTTTTTATATGGGTTAGTGTGCTAAGTGCTTCACACATGTTGTCACATGCCCCTCACAACTTTAAGAGATTGGCGCTTTTTCCTCATTTTCAGATGGGGACCCAAATGCAAAGAGTTTAAGTGGTAGAGGTCCTAATAAGATCAGAAGTATAATCCGGGGATGTGAGAACTTGCACAAACTGGCTCCATCCTCCTACACTAGCTTAGATATAACTGGACAAAAAGGTGGTTCTTATTAATATTTGCTCAGATACCTTTGTTAAGATGTCACCTACATATCATCTTCTTACTCTGATCTTCCGATTTATTACTAATCACTATCTCTGTCTTGTTGAAATAAGAGAAGCAAGTTAAAGTTAAAATGCAAGAACTAAAATGACCACTCTTCTTTTAGATTTATGGTAAAGAACTTCAATATATGAGTGGAATGTGGATCTAAGGGTAAAAGATACAGGGGAAGCAAGGAACAAAAATGATATATACCACATACTAGTTTTGAAATATAATCATAGAGACTCCTCAAAAAATCTTGTTATTACTTTATTGCTGAGCTATTTTGCCTCAAAACTTTTTCTGGTGGAGGTGAGGATGTAAAATGATGTGATGAGACAAAGAACTGATATTGGATGAACTCATCTAAGAAACTTGAGGGGCAAAGAGACCTGGGAGATGTAGGTGGGGTAACATGAGTGCAGAATAAATTTTTCAGATTTAGAGAGTTGGAACTAATGTCTGGTATGATACTTTAGATCAGCTTTTTTCAACCACTGTGCCGTGGCAGACTAGCGTGCTTTGAGATACTGTCTGGTGTGATGTAGGAAAAATTCCAATTTCATCCTTAATATGCAGTTTTGCACTGAATAAGTGAACAAAATATGAACTATTATAAAATACTTTATTATTTCATAATAAAGTAATAAAATAATTTCTTTGTGTTTATTTGATTCCTATTCAAGAGAATTACTTTATATATAGTCAACACAGGCACAGAGTTAAATTCTTTGAACATTTTCTAAAGGTGGTATGCCTTCTGATTTTTTTTTCATGAAAAAAGTGTGCCTTTGCACAAAAAGGTTGAAAAACACTACTTTATATTACAAACCTGCTAGGAATAGAAGTGGGCTGGGAGAAGGGCTTGATGTTTGAAGGAAGAGCAGACAATTAGTTTATCTGTAGTTGTACTCAGGGTTGCCTGTTCGCATCCTGCAAGTGGTTTGAAGGCCTTAAACTGTAGAGATCTTGCTTATTACCTGGAGGGATTATTAAGCTTTGTGTTGCAAGGAAGAGAAAAAAAACTAGGAAAAAAGGAGCATTATTGTGGCTACCAGAAATATTTATGCCAGTTAGCATGTCTGTGAACCTTGCACACGAAACATCTATTACATGAATCCTCTTGAAAGCCAGTATGAGAATTCTGAAGGCTTCATTGTTTGATTTAATGTTAGGCCTATAAACCAACATTTTGGAGTCAGAGTGATAGCACAGTAGGTAGAGTGTTTGCCTTGCATTCAGCTGACCCAAAATCTCATATAGTCCCTTGAGCATTGAAACCCCTAGCACAGAGCTAGAAGTAACCTCTGAGCATTGCTGTGTGACCTTCTCACCCCCCACCCCCCAAAAAAACCCTCAACACTCTGGCTTCTAAGTATAAAGTGTTAACTTTGGTATATTTTCTTCCCTGTAAAGTGAAGATATTTTCCATAGAAAGGAATCCATATATTTCTGTGGCCTGGACATGCTGTCTGCATGTCACTTTTGTTCATATAAAAATACTTTTAGAGTTTGGGAAGGTCTTCAAGCAAAGAGTTGGTCTCAAATCTGGCAAACAGGCTTTAAAACAAGCATGATATAATTGACTAAAGAAAAACATTAAAATGTTTTATTTCTTCATTAATAACTACAATGTTTGCCTTTTTCTATTCAGGCTATAAATACTTAATGATGGATATTTTTGACATTAAACTTAATTTTATCCCCAGAATATATGTAGCTTTTGAATAGCATGCAATAAAAGCTCTTGTTTCCCTCTGATTTCTCTGCTGTTCTAAGGTCCCCTGAGATTTGCTATGGTATCTAAAGTCAACCTCAATTATTCACTTTAAGTGGATGACTTTAGCTCATTTACCAAACATTTTGCTTAAAAAGAAGATAAAGTCATATGCAAGATACATTCCCCTTCATTAAAAATAGTGCAAACCAGTGTCAAGAAAGAAGAGAGAGATAGAGAGATTGAAATATATATATATATATATATATATATATATATATATAGAGAGAGAGAGAGAGAGAGAGAGAGAGAGAGAGAGAGAATTGTGTGCTAAGAGGAAGACAGTGGGGAGAGAACCTGGGGGACATTGGAGGCAGGAAACAAGCAGTAGTGAAGGGTGGTATACAATGTATGACTGAGACTCAATTATGAACAACTTTGTAAGTATGAAACTTAAAGTAATTATTAAAAAATAGATTTTCGTGACAGCTGTAAAATATTTTGCTCTCTTGCTTTTGGAAAATATTTGCATGTACTTTTTCAAGAACAATTATACTTACTGTGTGTGGCTTAGACACAAAACTTTGAAGGAGAGAGAGATAGAGAATTGACAGAAATATGCAGTTGAGTTTGTAAATGCAGTCGAGAAATAACTATGCTGAGAACTATCATAACAATGTCAGTGAGTGAGGGATGTAGAAAGCCTGTCTTGAATACAGGCAAGGATTGGGGGAGCGGGAGATAAAAGCATTGGTGATGGGAAGATGGTCCTAGTGAAGGGGGGTGTTCTTTTTATGACTGAACCCCAGCTACAGTCATGTTTGTAATCACAGTATTTAATAAAGATAATAATAATAATAATAATAATAATAATAATAATAATAAAAGAAACATGCAGTTGATTTTGAAGCACTTTCTCACTGAGTACCCAACACTGACTGACCAAACCCATACTTCTCAGCATGTTCCTGTCATTCTTGTTCCCCAGATGTTTCAATTCTGGTAGGTAGGTGCTTCTTGGAGAAGATTTGCAGTCAGAAGTGTGACATAACTTAAAACATCAGCCTGGCTTTGGGGTTCAATAGTTCTGAGGATCATGCCCATATTTACCACTGACTATAATTGGAATTTCAGGAAATTTAAAAAATGATGGGTAATTTTTTATGCTTCTTGGGGTTCACTGGCCTTCCTGAAAAGTAGAACAATCACATCAATTTCCCAAGGTTTTTGTCAAACGTGAATTTTTGTTTTCCTCCAAATCTTGATTTGTTTAGAAAACTCCTGCCCAGTCTTCAGACCTCTTCAGATATGCCACCTGCTACCAATAAATTTCCCAGCATTCTCTGGATCAGAACCATCTTCTGGTACCACATATTCTCTTTATCTCCTACAGTAGCTGTCTCCATGGGACGATGAAATAAGATAATGTGGTAGTTCCAGCACCTGCTCTATTTTCTAAATAAAGAGGATGAAGAGGAAGAAGTAAGAGAGATCATTTTTTCCATTAAATTATAATTCCGTAAGGACAAGAAACACATATGGCTTGTTATCAGGCATGTCATAGTGCCTGACACATTGTCAGTGAGGAGAAGTGAAGTAATGCATAAATTACCCATGCCATATGTGGCTTACAGTGGTTGCCTCTTTCCTATTCTTGCTTTGTCTTGAATATATTGCAAATGTAGGTGGACTATTAATATTTCAATAGCTGGTTTCTCACACAGCTGTATTTCTTTTCTCTCTGAATTATTATTATTATTATTTTGATTTTTGGGCCACACCTGGCAGCATTCAGAGGTTACTTCTGGCTCTGCACTCAGAAATCACTCCTGGCAGAGTTCAGGACCATATGGGATGCCAGCGATCAAATCTGAGTCTGTCCTGAATTGACTGCATGCAAGGCAAATGTAAGGACCGCTGTGCTATCATTCCGGCCCCTCCAAATTGATTCTTAAAGTTAGAACTCCTTGATTTTTTTTCATATCCATAAGTTCATTTTTATATAAAACTTTCTCTGTTAGTATGACATAGTTGTGCTTTAGAGATTTCCTTAATCTAAAGCTGACGTTCAGGTGTGGCTTTTTAATAACTATCCTTTAATAATGATCTTAGATGAAAAGACCCAGACTAAGTAGTGGGAAGAAAACATTACTTATGGAGAAGGAGACAGTGGGCTCAATTTTGAGGAAAAGGTAAACCAGGGGAGGGGGTTCCAATGCTCACCTACGAAAGAAATTTGAGATGAAGGGTGTTAAACCTGTCCAGGCACTTGACCTACATGTTTAGCCAATGGTAGTATTAAAAGTAAGGTATTATCTGGCAACTGATCAATGATAATTGTTTTCTGAATACAAAGAAAGATGAAGAAGTAAAGCTTCAGTAGGAACTGATCCATGAACATAGAGCCAAGAATAACTCCTGACCACAAAAATAATGTTGCTATATCTCTAATTGGTCATAAGACCATATAAAGTCTGTGCTGGAATCATTACTGATTGCTCCCATATTGTCTGTTTCACACTACTCTCCCAACATCCTCCTTCCATTGCTGTTGCTGACTATAGGAAATCTTTTTTGATGGCTAAATACCTGGCTGAGTTTTAAGGATTTAAATTCTTCTGAGAAAAAAAGTAAGTATATTGTCAATTTGGAGTTAATCTTGACCTTTTTTTTAACAGTAATAATTAACTTCATGGCTGAAGATCACTGAGATAAAAATTCCAGTAATTCTCTCGTAAATTCAAGTAATCCCTAAATCTCTCCCAGGGATTACAGGAATATTTATAAAGAAAGATAAAAGAGAAGAAGACTAGAAGTCAACATGCCTCAGAGGATGAAAAACTAAGAATTCTCTGTGACCTAAATTAATACAGATAGTTCAAGTTATTTACTCTAAGACCCATTTTATAAAGAAAATAAAAAGTGAAGGAGAAATTTTAAGTTCCAGGGACTTGAATTTAAGTGAGTAATGGAACCCATGGTCTGTTCTTAAGGATAGATTAGCAATAAAATATATTTATTTAATGACATAGCCTTTAGCTAACATATATGTAAAATTGCCATCAGTGAGATCAGCTACTTTAGTTGAGTGTTTTTCATACTTCTTTTGTTTTTGGGACACACCTGGCAGTGCTCAGGGGTTACTCTTGGCTCTATGCTCAGAAAGCACTCCTGACAGGCACAGGGGACCATATAGGATGCTGGGATTCTAGCCACCATCCTTCTGCATGCAAGGCAAATTCCCTACTTCCATGCTATCTCTCCAGCCTCCTTATAGTTCTTTTTTTTATTTTCTTGTTTCACCATTTTATATGTTTTAATAAATAACAAACTACCTATGTTCATTGGAGTATTTCAATGACTTTGGTCCCCAAATTTATTAACCACTGCCAAAAGTCTCTACTTTATTACAGTCTTCTCTGTTTCTGCTTCCTCCTTGAAGTGCTGCCTTTATAAATTTCCTTCTCTGTGCTTCTCAATTACATTTGATTTCCCATAAGAATACTCCCAATAAAAATTGCTGTTTTATCAGCTTATCATCACTGTAAATTAGCTTGCTAGATACCCCAGATTTGGGTACAGTGAGAATGGAGCTAAATGGGAAACAAAGGTAATTTGGTAACCTGGAGTTCTTTCTAAGAACAATGTAGATGGTGCTGACACCATCATAAGAAAGGAAGAAAAGAAGGATGGAAGGAAGGGAGGATGGAAGGAAGGAAGGAAAAAAGAAAGAAATAAAGGAAAAAGGAAGAAAGAAAGAAAGAGAAAGAAGAAATAGGAAAGAAAGAAAGAGAAAGAGAGAAAGAGAGAGAGAAAGAAACAAAGAAACAAAGAAAGAAACAAAGAAAGAAAAAAAGAGAAAAGATAGAAAAAAGAAAGATGGGCAAAAGCCGGCTCCCTGTGTGTGACACCAGGCGGGGAAAATCCGCGAAAGTACACCGGCCCAGTGGGGCTCAACTGTGAAAGACTGTGAGTGTGACCTCTCTATGTCTGTCTACTGTCCTCTTGCATAAAACTCTTGCGAGTGGGGCAAGGAGAGGCTCCAGAAACCTCGCTCGCCCAGATGCCATTTTCAGGGAGGGATTTCAGAGCATAAAAACAGGCTAAGCTTTGCAAAAGCCGTTTCCCTGTGTGTGACACCAGGCGGGGAAAATCCGCGAAAGTTCACCGGCCCAGTGGGGCTCAACTGTGAAAGACTGTGAGTGTGACCTGTCTATGTCTGTCTACTGTCCTCTTGCGTGAAACTCTTGCGAGTGGGGCAAGGAGAGGCTCCAGAAACCTCGCTCGCCCAGACGCCATTTTCAGGGAGGGACTTCAGAGCATAAAAACCGGCTAAGCTTTGCAAAAGCTGGCTCCCTGTGTGTGACACCAGGCGGGGAAAATCCGCGAAAGTACACCGGCCCAGTGGGGCTCAACTGTGAAAGACTGTGAGTGTGACCTGTCTATGTCTGTCTACTGTCCTCTTGTGTGAAACTCTTGCGAGTGGGGCAAGGAGAGGCTCCAGAAACCTCGCTCGCCCAGACGCCATTTTCAGGGAGGGACTTCAGAGCATAAAAACCGGCTAAGCTTTGCAAAAGCTGGCTCCCTGTGTGTGACACCAGGCGGGGAAAATCCGCGAAAGTACACCGGCCCAGTGGGGCTCAGCTGTGAAAGACTGTGAGTGTGACCTGTCTATGTCTGTCTACTGTCCTCTTGCGTGAAACTCTTGCGAGTGGGGCAAAAAGAGGCTCCAGAAACCTCGCTCGCCCAGACGCCATTTTCAGGGAGGGACTTCAGAGCATAAAAGCCGGCTATCCTTTGCAAAAGCTGGCTCCCTGTGTGTGACACCAGGCGGGGAAAATCCGCGAAAGTACACCGGCCCAGTGGGGCTCAACTGTGAAAGACTGTGAGTGTGACCTGTCTATGTCTGTCTACTGTCCTCTTGCGTGAAACTCTTGCGAGTGGGGCAAGGAGAGGCTCCAGAAACCTCGCTCGCCCAGACGCCATTTTCAGGGAGGGACTTCGAGCATAAAAACCGGCTAAGCTTTGCAAAAGCCGGCTCCCTGTGTGTGACACCAGGCGGGGAAAATCCGCGAAAGTACACCGGCCCAGTGGGGCTCAGCTGTGAAAGACTGTGAGTGTGACCTGTCTATGTCTGTCTACTGTCCTATTGCGTGAAACTCTTGCGAGTGGGGCAAAAAGAGGCTCAGAGGAGCACGGCCGCTCCGCTTCGCTATGCGGCCGTGCACTCTTTCTAAGGAAAGAACTCCATTGCAACAAGAAGGAAAAATCACACTAAGAATGGCGCTATATCACAGAAGCAAACATTTCTCTCTGGACTGTCTTCTCTGTTGCATGCTCGGGCCTAAGATTTGACCCAGTGTGAGGCTTCATCCACAGAGGACTCCCCTCCCTTAGAGGCAAGTCAGCCCATCCAGAAAGGGAGGAGCCAGAGGAGTGTGCTGCCTACATCATATAGACAATGAATACCACCACAACACGTAGAAAAACCAACAATACAAGTGTGACAATGGGGAAAAAACGCAGGCCAGCATCAGACATAGAGAATGAAGATGACAATTCTGAGGACCAGATAATGACTGACCAACTAATCAACCTCTCAGATAAGGACTTTAGATTAGCAATATGGAAGATGCTCAACAGACTCCAAGAAACCATGGATCGAGTTGAACAGAACACTAATAAGAACCAAGAAAATATGAAGGCAGAAATCACAAAACTCCAAACTGAAATAACATGTCAACTAACAGGACTGAAAAAGTCAGTAAACGAAGTGAATGACAAAATGGATAAGCTCTGGGACAGGGTATCAGAAGCTGAGAATAGACTTGGAGCTGTGGAAGATAAGATACATAACAATTCCATACAGCAGGAGAGATTGGACAAAAAACTTAAAGCAAATGAGCAGACAATGAAAAAATTAGTCAAAGAATGGGAACAGACGAAAATAGAAGTCTATGATAAGATCAACAGAAACAACTTAAGAATCATTGGAGTCCCAGAGACCCAGGAAGAAAATTTCCAGGAAGAATCAATGGTCAAGAACATCATTAAAGAGAAACTTCCAGAGCTAAAGAATATATGTGATCAAATCCTGCATGCCCGAAGAGTACCAACCAAAAGAGACCCCAGAAAAACCACCCCAAGACACATCCTAGTCACAATGACAAATCCCACAGATAGAGACAGAATTCTGAAAACAGCAAGATCAAAAGGGGAAATCGCGTTCAAGCAAGCTTCCCTGAGATTTACAGCAGACCTGTCACCAGAAACACTCAATGCCAGAAAGCAGTGGTGGGATATTGTGACAAGACTGAATGAAATGAATGCTTCACCCAGAATAATATACCCAGCAAAACTCACTTTCCGGTTTGATGGAAGAATACATGGTTTCACAGACAAAAAACAGCTCAGAAACTTCACAGACACAAAACCAGTCTTAAGAGAAAAACTGAAAGACCTAATCTAAGACAAGACTACCCAAAAGACACACCAAATTTTGAAATAAAGATGGCGTTAAATCCCAGGACAATTCTTTCTCTCAACGTCAATGGACTAAATGCACCAGTTAAGAGACACAGAGTGGCTAAATGGATCAAAAAACTCAATCCAACCTTCTGCTGCCTACAAGAAACGCACCTGAATAGTCAGAACAAACATAGACTCAAAATAAAAGGCTGGAGAAAAATTATCCAAGCAAACAACACCCATAAAAAAGCTGGAGTGGCCATACTAATATCAGATAATGCAAACTTTATACTCAGGAAGGTTGTAAGGGACAAAGACGGACATTTTATATTAATCAAGGGGTACGTAGAGCAGGAAGAAATAACTCTCCTAAACATATATGCACCAAATGAGGGGCCAGCAAAATATTTAATACAACTGTTGACAAATCTGAAAAATAATATCAACAACAACACAATAATTGTGGGGGACCTTAACACGGCTTTGTCAACACTGGACAGGTCAACCAGACTGAAACCCAACAAGAATATACTAGACCTGAGGAGAGAAATGGAAGAAAGAGGCCTAGTGGATATATATAGGACACTCCATCCCCAGAAACCTGGATACACATTCTTCTCCAATGTACATGGGACATTCTCCAGGATAGACTACATGCTGGCACATAAAACATACCTCCATAAGATCAAGAGGATAGAAATTTTGCAGACTACCTTCGCTGACCACAAGGCTCTGAAATTATTTGTGAACTCCAAAGGGACTCAGAAGAAACACTTTAACACCTGGAAGTTAAACAGCCTCATGCTCAATAACCAGTGGGTCCGAGATGAAATCAAGGAGGAAATAAAAAGGTTCCTGGAAACAAATGACAATCAAGACACAAACTCTCAGAACTTATGGGACACAGCAAAAGCAGTACTGAGAGGAAAATTTATAGCTTTGCAAGCACACATCAGGAAGGAAGAAGGAGCTTACCTGAGTATCTTAATGACACAGCTAATAGAACTAGAAAATGCTCAACAAAAGGACCCAAGAATAGGAATACAGAAGGAAATAACAAAGCTGAGAGCAGAAATCAACGAAGTGGAAACTCAAAAAACAATCCGAAAGATCAACGAAAGCAGAAGTTGGTTCTTTGAAAAAATAAACAAGATTGATAGACCACTGGCAAACCTAACAAAGAAAGAGAGAGAGAGAAACTTGATAACTCGTATCTGGAATGAAAAAGGAGAGATCACTACTGATATGACAGAGATTCAAAGGGTAATCAGAAACTACTTTGAAAAACTCTACGCCACTAAAAATGAGAACCTGGAAGAAATGGATAAATTCTTGGACTCTTATAATCTTCCACGGTTGAAGGAAGAGGATGTAGCATATCTAAACACCCCCATCACCATTGATGAAATTAAAACAGTAATCAAATGTCTGCTGAAAAACAAAAGCCCAGGCCCAGATGGATTCACTAATGAATTCTATCAAACTTTCCAAGAGGAACTACTGCCAATCTTGGCAAGACTCTTTCATGAAATTGAACAAACAGAAACACTTCCAAATAGCTTTTATGAAGCCAACATCACCTTGATACCTAAACCAGACAGAGACGCTACCAAAAAAAAAAAATTACAGACCAATATCACTGATGAATGCAGATGCAAAGATCCTCAACAAAATCCTGGCAAATAGGATTCAATGCCTCGTTAAGAAGATCATCCACTATGATCAAGTAGGTTTCATCCCAGGAATGCAAGGCTGGTTTAACATCCGTAAATCTATCAACATAATACACAACATCAATAGCAAGAAAAATAAAAACCACATGATCATATCAATAGATGCAGAGAAAGCATTTGATAAGGTCCAACACCCATTCTTGATCAAAACTCTCAGCAAGATGGGAATGGAGGGAACCTTTCTCAATATAGTGAAGGCCATCTACCACAAGCCAGTGGCAAATATTATCCTCAATGGAGAAAAACTGAAAGCCTTCCCTCTAAATTCTGGCACAAGACAAGGCTGTCCTCTCTCACCACTCCTATTCAACATAGCACTGGAAGTACTTGCTATAGCGATTAGGCAAGAAAAGGATATCAAGGGAATCCAGATAGGAAAGGAAGAAGTCAAGCTCTCACTGTTTGCAGATGACATGATACTCTACTTAGAAAACCCTAAAGACTCTATCAAAAAGCTTCTAGAAACAATAGACTCATATAGCAAGGTGGCAGGCTACAAAATTAACACACAAAAATCAATGGCCTTTCTATATACCAATAGTAATAAGGATGAAATGGACATTAAGAAAACAACCCCATTCACAATAGTGCCACACAAACTCAAGTATCTTGGAATCAACTTGACTAAATATGTGAAGGACCTATACAAAGAAATCTATAAAACTCTGCTCAAAGAAATAAGAGAGGACACATGGAAATGGAAACGCATACCCTGCTCATGGATTGGCAGGATTAACATCATCAAAATGTCAATACTCCCCAAGGCATTATACAGATTTAATGCCATCCCTCTAAAGATACCCATGACATTCTTCAAAGAAGTGGATCAGACACTTTTGAAATTCATTTGGAACAATAAACACCCTCGAATAGCTAAAGCAATCATTGGGAAAAAGAATATGGGAGGAATTACTTTCCCCAACTTTAAACTTTACTACAAAGCAATAGTTATCAAAACAGCATGGTATTCGAATAAGGATAGGTCCTCAGATCAGTGGAATAGGCTTGAATACTCAGAAAATGTTCCCCAGAGATACAACCACCTAATTTTTGATAAAGGAGCAGGAAATCCTAAATGGAGCAGGGAAAGCCTCTTCAACAAGTGGTGTTGGCACAATTGGATAGCCACTTGCAAAAAATTAAACTTAGACCCCCAGCTAACATCATGTACAAAGGTAAAATCCAAATGGATTAAAGACCTCGATATCAGCCCCAAAACCATAAGATATATAGAACAGCACATAGGCAAAACACTCCAGGATATTACAGGCATCTTCAAGGAGGAAACTGCACTCTCCAAGCAAGTGAAAGCAGAGATTAACAGATGGGAATATATTAAGCTGAGAAGCTTCTGCACCTCAAAGGAAATAGTGCCCAGGATACAAGAGCCACCCACTGAGTGGGAGAAACTATTCACCCAATACCCATCAGATAAGGGGCTAATCTCCAAAATATACAAGACACTGACAGAACTTTACAAGAAAAAAACATCTAACCCCATCAAAAAATGGGGAGAAGAAATGAACAGACACTTTGACAAAGAAGAAATACACATGGCCAAAAGACACATGAAAAAATGTTCCACATCACTAATCATCAGGGAGATGCAAATCAAAACAACGATGAGATACCACCTCACACCCCAGAGAATGGCACACATCACAAAGAATGAGAACAAACAGTGTTGGCGGGGATGTGGAGAGAAAGGAACTCTTATCTACTGCTGGTGGGAATGCCGTCTAGTTCAACCTTTATGGAAAGCGATATGGAGATTCCTCCAAAAACTGGAAATCGAGCTCCCATATGATCCAGCTATACCACTCCTAGGAATATACCCTAGGAACACAAAAATACAATACAAAAACCCCTTCCTTACACCTATATTCATTGCAGCTCTATTTACCATAGCAAGACTCTGGAAACAACCAAGATGCCCTTCAACAGACGAATGGCTAAAGAAACTGTGGTACATATACACAATGGAATATTATGCAGCTGTCAGGAGAGATGAAGTCATGAAATTTTCCTATACATGGATGTACATGGAATCTATTATGCTGAGTGAAATAAGTCAGAGAGAGAGAGAAAAACGCAGAATGGTCTCACTCATCTATGGGTTTTAAGAAAAATGAAAGACACCCTTGTAATAATAATTTTCAGACACAAAAGAGAAAAGAGCTGGAAGTTCCAGCTCACCTCAGGAAGCTCACCACAAAGAGTGATGAGTTTAGTTAGGGAAATAACTACATTTTGAACTGTCCTAATAATGAGAATGTATGAGGAAAAAGGAGAGCCTGTCTAGAGCACAGGCGGGGGTCGGGTGGGGCGAAGGGAGACTTGGGACATTGGTGATGGGAATGTTGCACTGGTGATGGGTGGTGTTCTTTACATGACTGAAACCCAAACACAATCATGTATGTAATTAAGGTGTTTAAATAAATTAAAAAAATAAAAAATAATAAAAAGAAGGAAAAAGAAAGATAAAGAAGTAAAGAAAAAGGAAAGAAAGAAAGAAAGAAAGAAAGAGAAAGGAAAAAAGAAGGAAAGAAAGAAAAAAGAGAAAGAAAAGAAAGAGAGAAAGAAGGAAAGAAAGAAAGAAGAAAGAATCAAGAAAGGAAAAGGAAAAAAGAAAAAGGAACCGAGCGGGAGAGAGCACAGCAGTAAGGTGTTTGCCTGGCATGCAAATGAATGGTGGTTTGAATCCAGGCATCCCATTTTGTCCCCGTGCCTGCCAGGGGCGATTTCTGAGCATAGAGCCAGGAGTAACCCTTGAGCACTGCCGGGTGTGACCCAAAATCTAACAAAAAAATAAGGAAACAACTCATTTTCAGATGTGCCTGAAACTGGCCACTTAGCATATGAAGCAAAATGTGTGCCAACTGTAAAGGAGTAAACCTTGTTCCTATGGTCTATGCTGGTTAAAGGAGAAGTGCCTGTTTACTTGGATGAATTGTTCACTTTTCAAGTCAGAAATATGTTCAAATATCTTTATTAAACTAAGTACATATAAACATACATTTTTAAAAAATAAAAAATGAGGAAAAGTCTCATGCAATTTATTCTGGAAAAAAGAATCCCAAAGGGGAATTTATTAAGACTGCATGTCAAGAGACTAGGGTGGACAATAGAAAATATGTCTTTATTAAAAAAGTGTCTCTTAGCTCTCTAGATTCAGTTGTGAGGAGGAAGGAGATAGAAAATGTCTACCATCCTTGCCTAACGTATGTTCCAGAGTAGGTACAACACAGACTGATAACGTGATTTAGTGATATGCTCTGATTGTGAAACCTAATGTCCTATAAAGACCCTTAGCTTCTCTTGATATTTGATCCCTAAGACAACTTACTTAGCAAGAGGTTGAGACTTATTTAGATTCTATGTCACACCAATGATGATCAAATGTGGCAATTTTTGGAATTAAATTATTATGGAGGGCCCAAACTACCCCACCTAGAAGAGCTCCTGAGGGTACAGCACAGAAGAACTACGAAGGACACATCAGCAGAAGTAGGCTGTCTCTACCCACAAAAAGTAGAACCAGATTCCTGCCCTGCACTTTGGCAAATAGAAGATATTTTAAAAGGCCTCTGCTCTGTTCCATGAGGAGGCCATAACCACCTCACCCAGAAGAGATCGTGAGGGCAGAGCAGAGAAGATCTCCAGAGGGCACATTACCAAAGTAGGCTGTCTTGACCCAAAACAGACAGAGCCAGAGGAGCAAAGACACTAAGCCAGGGGTCTCAAACTCAATTTACCTGGGGGCCGCAGGAGGCAAAGTCTGGGTGAGGCAGGGCCACATAAGGGATTTCACCAAAAAAAGTCCTCAAACATCATTATTAACAGTTTTAATTATTTCTTCTGAACATGAATAGAACATTGAGTGAAGATCATGAACAGTTCTTCTGAACATGGCATCTTTTGCCTATTCCTTGCTGCCAGAGACTTGACAGTGCTTCTTCTCACAAATCTGAACCATATTTGGCTTTAGAGAGGAAGCAGTTGAGACCCTCAGGGAAGCTGGGGGGCAATGGCCTTCTCTACAACCCCCCTCTTAAAGTTTTTCTTGAACAAATGCCACCAGTCCATTTTTCCTCCCAGTCATCGATGATGCTCCATCGGTTATTATTCCAACAAACCTCTTCCATGGCAAACCTGCATTCTCAATGGCATCACACAGATGCCGAAATATCTCATTAGCGGTGGTCTGGCCATGCATTGGAATTATTGTGAGCAGCTCCTCTGACAATTCAAAATTGCAATCAACACCACAGACATTAATTGTGAGCTGCACAGTGTTTGTTATACCTGTGCCCTCATCAAGAGCAACTGAGTATGCATCAAAACATTTGGCTTTCTCACACAGTTGATGATAAATGTCACTTGACATGTCAGAAATGTGCTCTGCCACAGTGCTGGCAGAAAGACTGATTTTGCTAAACTGACCTTTCTTTTCTGGATAGATAATACTTGCAGCCTGTAACATGCATTTTTCAACAAACTCTCCTTCTGTGAATGGTTTCCCTGCCTTAGCAATCATCTCACTAACCATGTAACTAGCTTCGACTGATGCAACATTCTCTTTGGTTGCTTTCTTGAAGAAATCATGTTGCCTCATTAGACATGCTTTAAGACTGGCAACCCACTTGGCTCTCTCATTTCCTTAATATTTTGCACATTCCTCAGCATGTTTAGTTGAATAATGGTGTTTCAAGTTGAATTCCTTGTGCACTGCATCATTCTCTGAGCAAGTAAGACATGTGGGGATGCCCCTGTGTCAACAAAGAAATACTGCATCTCCCACTTTTCCTGAAACTTTCTGTGCTCGTCATCAATCTTTCGCTTCACTGAAGGCTTTGATGAAGTCATGATGAATGTATGACAAAATCTAATTCTGTAATAAACTTCTCTCCCTTCTCTCCCTTAGGCCTCCGATAACGCAAGGGACAGCGGGTAGGAGCTGTGGAAATGATATCTGTGCTAGGCGTAAAGTATTCATCAAGGCAAGATGACAGTGGTGGTATATAGTGACAAAACTCAATGAAATGAATGCTTCACCTAGAATATTGCACCCAGTCAAACTCACTTTTAGGTTTGAAGGAAGTATACATATATTCATGGATAAACAACAGCTGTGAAACTTTACAGACTGATAAATATGAAAGAAAACATAAAGAGCAACACAATAATAGTGAGAGACTGCAACACTGCCCTGTCACCCCTTGATGCACCTACCAGGCTGAAACCCAACAAGAATACACTAGCTCTGAAAAGAAAAATGAAAGCAAGTGGCCTACTACATATATATATATATATATATATATATATATATATATATATATATATATATATATATATATATATATATATAAGCTAGTCCATTACCAGAAAAATATATACACATTCTTCTCCAATGCACATGGGTCATTCTTCAGGATAATCAAATGTCTTCTCCTAAACAAAAGCCCAGGCCCAATGGATTCACTAACGAATTCTTTCAAACATTCAAGAGGAACTACAATCAATCCTTTTCATGCTCTTTCAGGAAATTGAAGAAACAAAAACATTTCCAAATAGTTTTATGAAGCTAACATCATGCTGATACCAAAATGAGACAGAGGTGCTGCAAAAGGGAAAACTACATTCCAATATCCCTGATGGATGCAGAGATTTTTTAACAAAATCCTGGCAAAACAACTCATCAAGAAAGTCATATACCATGAACCAATAGGTTTCATTCCAGGACTGTAAGGATGATTTACCATACATAAATCAATTAATATAACATCAAAAGGAAAAATAAAAACCATATTCATATCAATAGCTGTGGAGAAAGCATTCAACATTAATCCAACATTAATGATAAAAACTCTCAACAAGATAAAAATTGAAGGAACTTTTCTCAGTAGAGTTAAATCCATCTACCACAAGCCAATAGCAAATGTTATTCAAAAGGGATAAACTAAATGCCTTTCCTCTGAAATCTGTCACAAGACAAGACTGCCCCTTCTCACCACCCCTATTCAACATAGTACTAGAAATACTTCCCATAGCAATTAGTCAAGAAAAAGATAGAAAGGGCTTCTAGATAGAAAAAGAAGTCAAGTTCTCACTGTTTGTATACATTACTTTATTTATAAAAACCCAAAAGCTGGAGTGGTGGTGCTAGAGGTAAGGTACCTTGCAATTGGTAGCCTAGGAATATCTGCAGTTCGATCCCCTGGCATCCCATATGGTTCCCCCAAACAAGGAGCAATTTCTGATCACATAGCCAGGAGTAATCCTTGAGTGTTGAGTGTGGCCCAGAAAAACAAAAGAAAACAAAAAAAAATGTAAAACCTCTATCAAAAAGCTGCTAGAAACAATCATTTCAAATACCAAAGTGGCTGGCTACAAAATTATCATACAAAAGTCAATGATCTTTTTATACACAAAAAAAGTGATAGAGAAGAAATGGACATTTAAAAAGCAATCCTATTCAAATTAGTTCCACACATCTCAAATATCTTGGAGTCAAATTAACTAAAGAGGTAAAAGAACTATACAAAGAAAGCTACAAAACACTGGCTTAAGAAATTAAAGATGACACAAGGAAATGGAGTCTCATTTTATGTTCATGGACTGGGAGGATTAACATCATTAAAATGGCAATACTCACCAAAGCATTGTACAGATTTAATGCAATTCCCTGAGAATACCCATTCCATTCTTCAAAGAAGTGAATCAAACATTCCTGAAATTTATTTGCAACAATAAATATTTATGAATAGCTAAGCAACCCCAAGGAAAAAGAGGATGGGAGCATCACTTTTCCCAACTTTAAATTGTACTACAAAACATTAGACATTAAAACAGCATGATATTGTAATAAAGACAGACCCTCAGATCAGTAGAATAGACTTGAGTATTCAGAGAATGTTCTCCAGACATACAATCAATTAATCTTTGACAAAGGGGCAAGAAACACAAAATGGAACAAGAAAAGCCTCTTCAACAGTGGTGATGGACAATTTGTCACATATTAAAAAGCAAACTCAGACTTCCATCTATTGCCAAGCACAAAGGTCAACTCCAAGTGAATTAAAGACCTGAACCATAAGGTATGTGGAAGAACACTTAGGCAAAACACTCCATGACATTGAGACTAAAGGTATCTTCAAGGAGGAAACATCACTCTTCAAACCAGAGGAAGCTGAGATAAACTGATGGGAATGTATTAAGCTGAGAAGCTTCTGCACCTCAAAGGAAATAGTGCATAGGATACAAAAGCCGCCCACAAAATAGGAGAAACTATTCACCCAATATCCATTGGATAAGGTGCTAATATCTATTAGTAGATGTCTTCTATTTTTAACACAAATTAGTATGTAAAGTAAAATGATTAAAAAAAAGATACCATCTCAATTCATAGAGATTGACACACATCACAAAGAACAAGAACAATCATTGCTGGTGGGTATGTGGAGAGAAAGAAACTGTCATTCACTACTAATGGGAATGCTGCTTAGTCTGATCTTTATGGAAAATAATATAGATATCCCTCAAAAAACCGGAAATTGTGCTCCCATATGATCCAGCATTACCGCTCTTAGGAATATACCCTAGGAACACAAAAACACAATACAAAAGTGCCTTCTGCACAGATATTCACTGCAGCATGATTTATAATAGCCAGAATCTGGAAAAAAACCCAGATGCTTGACAACAGATGAGTGTCTAAAGAAACTGTTGTTTATTTGACACACACACACACACACACACACACACACACACACACACAATGGACTATTATGCAGCCATCAGGAGAGATGAGGTCATAAAATTTTTCTATACATGGATGGACATGGAATCTATTATGCTGAGTGAAATAAGTCAGAAGGGGAGAAATAGATACAGAATATTCTCACTCAACTGTGGGATTTAAGAAAATAAAAGACATTATTTTAATAACACCCAGAGGCAATGTAGGTGAAACCTGGAAGAATCTTCCCAGGATATGAAGCTTATCACAAAGAGTTTTGTGTTCAGTTAGAGAAATAAGTACACTAACAGCTACCATGGCAATGGTACTGAGAGAAATAAAATGCCTGTGTCAAATATAGAGAAGGGATGGGGTGGAGGGAGATAGAGGGCTTTGCTGGTGAAAATGTTGCACTTGTGAAGGGCATTGTTTTTTTTTAATAACTAAAACCCACCTACAAACATGTTTGTAATCATGGTGTTTAAATAAAAATATTTAAAAAATAAAATATATCAATAGATTTTATGGGACTTCTGCATTTTATTTTTAAATATTTTCAAAGTTTAAAAAAATTTCTCCCATCCTCCTTTCAGCAATTTTGTATATAGTCTTATGTACTTCACTGCCCACTTTGCCAGATCATATTCATAAGCAATTTGATGACTTAGTCCTGCACACTGTGGGCTACTTAAGTCAATTATAGAATAACTTTCTGGGAGTGGTGCAATTAAAATCATTTTGAGAACAGAATATTTTAAACTTTTTAAAATTACCCTCAATTCATCTACGTATTTCTTTATTAAAATGTTACTGGACTATATACTATGTACTAAACTAGATTCAGTCCAGGAAACTACCATATATTAACTATAATTGTGACACCTAATCCTTCCACCCAATCTAGTCCGATACATATAGCTGCAAAGCACTCAAAGTCCAATGAGTGAGACATTAATTTAGTTAGTTAAAATGCCATTTAGTGAGCATTATGACTATGTTTATGGGAGGATAGAGCCTTTCTCATCCTGCCCCCTGCAGCCCCTACACGGGTCTGTAGGTATCTGGGTGACAGCGAAGAAATGATCCACAGGCAATCAGTAGAAGTCATGACACATACAGTTTTATTTAGGCCCTAACCACCATGTGCACATCTCAGATGGCTTCTAAGCTAAATAGCCCCTATATCCATGCTGTCTCTGATCTCTCTCTCTCCTTCGTCTTCTTCCTGCTGCCTCTGTCACCCCTCCCCAGACCACTTTCATTAGCAACTACAGACCCCTCCCAGCTGTGGGCTGGTCTGACCATCGGGTAATATTAGCATTTTGCCCTGGGGAGGGGTAGCTCAGTTGGTAAAGCACGAGATTCTTAATCTCAGGGTCCAGGATTCATGCCCCACGTTGGGTGCCAGCTGTTACAGTCTAGCTTTTGGTCCGCCAGATCTCCTGGACTGGCTCTTGGTGCCTGGATGCGTTAGAGGGCTTCTTTTGAGTCCCTTTGGAGAAGAGTGGATACACAGATGGCAAAATATGAAATAAATGAGACCACACAAAATGAATGTATGGGGTATACAGAAGCCCTTTCTCTCTCTCTCTCTCTCTCTCTCTCTCTCTTTATCTATCTATCTATCATCTATCTATCTATTTATCATCTATCTACATTAGAAGTCCTCTAATGCATCTGGATCTCAAGAGATAGTCCACAAGATCTGGCAGACCAAAGCTAGCCGGTAACATTTTCCCCAAGACTAAATTTGACTTCTTAATAGGGAAATTTTATAGCCACAGAAGGTAAGAATGAACACAATAGTCCTTTGGGGTTATATCTTGGAATTCACATGATATCATTTTTAGCTCAATCATTCTATTTGTCAAAAAGTAACATCAGATCTATTAAGATTCAAAGAGTACAGAAATAGCTTGCATATCCTAATAAAACTGCTGAAAATTATGTATAGCCAAATTTAATTCCTTAGACATATTAAGATGTGTAGGAATTAAAAGAAAGCAAAGATCTTAAAAGAAAAAAATTAATAATATAATCTGCTTCATTTGTGGTGATGTTTCTTCCTCTAATCACCCCCAATTATCCTGGCATTTGAGTTTAACAAGCTCAGTTAAGGAGGATGTACTACTAAAGATCCGGCCACAGGCTACAGCTTTGAGGAGGTACATATATCTAGAAGCAAGATAATCTAGAGAGAGAATTCCAAATTCTTGGATGCTTGAGTTTACTCAAAACAATATACTGAGTTCTCTTTTTGTTTGGGTGACTAATAGATATTCAATGTGAAAGAGAATGTTAAAATCCCTATAATCTGGATATGGCAACTCAACAGTATTCAGTATGTGCTGAAGAAAAGTTAGTATAATGACAAATAACAGCAGGGATATGATAGACAAAAGTCAGCTGTTCACATACTCTAACCTTACTCAGAGTTTTACCGAATTAGTAATATCTCCAAAGATAAAAATCAGGGAACCCTTAAGTTTTAAGGATAAATGAAACTCAAAATAGATATTGAGTTATATAATATAGAATTTATAGTTCTTAAACACATTTAAAGTTTGTGGATTAAAAAAAAACAGGGCCAGAGCGGTGGCACAAGCCATCAGGCGTCTGCCTTGTGTGCACTAGCCTATGACAGACTGCATTTCCATCCCCAGAGTCCCATATGGTCCCTCAAGCCAGGAGCAATTTCTGAGAGCATAGTCAGGAGTAAGCTCTGAGCATCACTGGGTGTGGTCCAAAACAAAACAAAAAAAACCAAAGATATGGTGTTTGTGTTATATGATTTGGGGGGGATGGGCTGAACCACACCCAGTGATGCTCAGGGTTTACTTCTGGTTCTGTGCTCAGAAATGGCTCCTGGCTTGGGTACCATATGTCTGTCCTGGGTCAGCCTCATGCAAAGCAAGTGCCCTGCCACTGTGCTATTGCTCGGGCCCCTATGTTATATGATTTTAAGTCAATTTTTTGAACTATACGTACAGAAAAGTACAAAAATCAATCATAAAACAAAATTTAAATGAAGGAAGGAGCGGGGGCCGCCCTGCAGCCTGGGGGCCCGGCACTGAGCGAGGAAGGGGCCTGGGGATGCCTGGCCTGGGAGCAGGCAGGGGAAAGATGAGGCAGAAGAAAAAACAAAAATAAAATAAAATGTAAATGTTTTAATTTGAATATATTTATATAATCATGAGCCCATATTAGGAAATAAAATATAACAAAATCAAGCCTATTTATACCTCTTCCTGTTCCAATATAACAACTACCCTGACTTCTAACAACTTCTATATTTGCTTATTTTATTTTCAGTTATGTCAATGAAATCAGAGTGTCTTATTTTATTTTTTTATTTTATTTCTTTTTTTATACTTTTTGGGCCACACCTGGTGATGCTTAGGGGTTATGTGCTATGTGCTTAGAAATTGCTCCTGGTTTGGGGGACCATATGGGATGATGGGGGATCAAACTGTGGTCCATCCTAGGCTAGCATGCAAGGCAAACGCCATATTGCTTGTGCCACAGCTCCAGCACCACAGTGTCCTATTTTAATATTTTTATAGATTTCTCAGTATTTAGTACACCTTTTCATTTGTATTATTGTTTGGTTTTTCATTGTAGGAATATTCTATGTTTTATTTAGCCATTCTCATTTGTTATTGATAGATACTTGGGCTGTTCCATATTTGAGACTACTGTCAACAGTGTGCTGTCTACATGTTCATATGTTTGGGAAGAAATGTATACATTTCTCTTGTTTACATGTATAAAAATAAAGTGGGGGCTGTATAGAGAGTATAATGAAGGAGGCATTGTCTTGCACTCACATGACCTGGTTTTGATCCCCAGAATTCCATATGATCACCAGAGCATCACCAGCAGTGATTCCTTGTCAGAATCCAGTTCCAGGTGAAAGGCATAAAGCTGTGGGTGCTGTGAGGATTAAGAAGCAAAATTGACTTCATAGAGAAAAGCATGAGGTTAGGGGGCTCATAGCCTCATTGGCTGAATGTCCTGACTGACCTTCACATACAGTATTTATTGTTCAATCAACATAACAGGAAGGGCAGCTGCCAGTAGGCAAATATTTATTTAATGCTAATCAATCCTAAGAGGGTCTTTACATCTCAAAGAGAAGTGTGTTTTGAAAGAGGATGCTAAGAGTTTGCTTATCTCTGAAAATTGTCTTTCTTAGGAAAAGATAACAGATGAGAGACGGAATAGGGATCCCTGCCCTTGATTTTCTCCATAGGCACCTGAGTAAGAAATTAAGAGCCCTAAATTCTTTTTATGCCCCATTCCTTGGTTTATCTAAACTCGATTATTACTTTGGATGTCTTCATACCCTACAATTCCTGAGTACAGAGCCAGAGGTAACCTCAGAGCATGCCTGAAAAAATATAAGTAATGTGTTGAATTATAATATACATATATTTGTATAATGTATTATATACATATATATTCTTGGTAGATGTGCTGAATTTATTTTACAGAATGGTAAACAAAAAAAAAACCAACTGTATTTCTATCAGCAATGAAATAAATTCAGGCTATTATTTCATACTATATACTTGACACCATCATAATCTTAAATCTTTGTTCTTTGAGAGCATTTATATGTAATTTTAAAATTATGGTTTTAATTTTCATTTTCTTTTAAAAATTAAGATTGAACTTTTCAGGTATTGATTGTTCCTTACTTTATTTAATATTGTAGGGTATATTTAAGACTTTAATTCACTTTTCTACTGAGTTTTATTTTTTATGGAATTACAGAAATTCATTATAAATGTAGAACACAAGAATGCACACATTCCCATGTGTAGTTTGCTTTTTCCTGATTTTAATGGTGTTATTTATGAAGAGGACTTTTATTGTATTTCAGTAAATGCTCCTATTAGTCTTTAGATTTTAGTGCACTGTATACTAAGATTTTCTTCAGTGGAGTGGAGATTTAGTACAATGGATAGGGCACTTGTCTAGCACATGGCTGACCAGGTTCAATTTTGGTACTCCATATGTAATTGGTATCCCAAACACTGCCAAGAGTGACTCCTGAACATGAGCCACAACTAAGCCCTAGATACCACATCCAGATGAGACCTAAAATTCCCACACCCCCCAAAAAAGATTTTTCTTGAATAGTCATCAACTCTTTTCATCTCCATATATATTTTACCGTCCATAAAAGATTTTGGTAATGTAAGAGTTGCTTTGGATCTAATTTTAATCTTTCAGAGAACAATAAATTTAGGTGGATATAACTGTCTAAATGCCTAACTTCCCTAACCTAAATAATAATAAATAGCCACTTACATAGTTATAGCTGTAGGAAGTCGAACTGGACTTGCAGGCAAAGCAAAGATAAAGTGCAAAGGTTCAAAGTCTAAAAACAACTTAGAAAATAAAGAAATTTTAAGGAGGCCTGAATATCAGGGGAAAAAAAGAACATGAGATACAGGCAGCATGTGGGTCATGGTTTATATAGATGAGTGATCTTAAAAATCTTATAAATTGCTGCTTTACTAGTTGATTATTAAAGCTCTGCATGTTTTTGGAAAATTTACTTTAGCATTCATTTACTTTCTTTTAAAAATAGGTGGTTTACTTTGAAAGGCCCTTGGAAATTCACACAGCTATAATTCCTCTCTTTGACTAAATACAAAAGTTTTGTTTTCTTGATTTTTTTTTTACTCAAATTGTATTCACAGATATTTTCTGAATCTAACTCCCAAAATTCCTTGTATTTGAATGCAGTGCACTAGGCTATTTATTTTAAAACTAAGCAAAAACATCCCACACATGATTTAGTACACTTTGTGTACTTTCATTCTGTGTCCACTGGCAAGATTCATGATAGGAGTTAATCAACTATAAAAACAGGAGTGAGAATCTATGTCTATTGTCCTTCAGCATTCATGAAAACACTTGTAGATTAGAACTGCTATCAAAAGGTCTTTTGTTATTTCCAGGCAGCACTAACATGCACAATGACTATGTGTTTTGAATACTATAAAGAATCTCTGCTTTTCTCTATACAGTATTAATAGGACTTAGCAGTTGCACTACCAGTGCATATGTCAAAAGGTCTCCAAATGGATCCAAGCTCTTAAATACTGTATTTCCAAAAGGACAACCTTATAGCAACGCTTTCTTTCAGAGTGATTACAAGTAGCTCTAAAAAGTAATGGGATGGGGAGGAGGGACACTTGGGACATTGGTGATGGGAATGTTGCACTGGTGAAGGATCTTTTTTTTATATATAAAATACTAAAAAAGTAAAATAAAATAAAAATTAAAAAAGTAAATTCTTGTGATTTGTCTTAATACTGTGAAAAGAATGTAGTCAAGTATATAGTTTAACAAAGAACATAGTTTGTTATAAGGATGTAAAGTTAGCTCATTTTTATTAGTTTTGACCCCACTAATAAGCATAGCCTGTAATAGGCTTAAGCACTGAAGTTGATTGAATCTAGTCCTTCAGTCTACACAATGACTCTTTTTTTAAAAATAATATCTTTATTTTAGCATCATGATTACAAACCCATTCCTGAGGCCCCCTGGCAGGCATGAAATAACATATTTTTATATTGCTTTTTATAGGTAAGAGTTGATAATTTTTAAGTAGTTAATTAAGAAAAATTGTGAAATTTAATGTATCTTGCAGTGAGATCATTAAATCATTTTCAGAAGTTTTGCTAAGTGATTTGTTGGCAGTTGATTTTCTGTTACTTGTTTTGCTTCTAAGCATTAAGTGGATATGAATCTATGTTGATATCCAAATTAGTGTGTTCTTACTTGTATGACAGTACTGAAAATATTTGGAGTTGTCTAATGGCCATATATGCACATGTGGACATGTGGTCCAGAAATTCCAAGCTCTGTGGGTAATATTGCAGCTTTTTTTCAGGTGTGGTTTTGGTTGCCAGGGTTTCCAGAATTATGAGAAGGCAAGTTGAAGAAAGGGAAGCATGTCCTCATTCAGTCCAAAAAATATCTTGGTGATAATAAATCCAAATACAAGTATACTTAAAGTTTTTGTCAGTTTGGCATCTCTGCAGATAGTCGTGATTGAGTGATGAAGCTGGGCCATTGGCAAAATGGTTCTTGTGGCTGTTGAGTGCAGCTGGTGTGGCTTCAGCAGAGGGGCTACTTGGCCTACCCTTTCCTCCTGTGATTGCTTTTTTTCAGCTGTGTAGCTGGTATACCCATAATTCTTCAAGGCTTGGTTTACATCACTTTCAAGTACAGATTAAGTCTATGGAGCTGGCCAAATGAAGTTATGGGAATTGCATTTCTGGGTCTGGTTTTGGCTGCCAGGACTTCTAGAAGTATGAGAAAATTGGAAATGAGCACATTTTAAATGTCCTCTTTCTTAAAGTGTCTGTTCATCTCCTCCTTCATTTATAACTTTCATAATTATTTAGTGAGTCATCACTGGTTGCTGGGACCAAAAACAAGTGACAAATGAGCTGTCACAAACTAATCCAAACTATTCATAAGCAATTAAAAATATAAATTCTGGTCAGAACTGTTATCTGTCAAGGGTCAACTTCTATCCCCTGGTTTATTTCAAGCTAAGGATGTTCCCTCCCCAGCTGATGATGGAATAGGTCCTAGGCTGATGACCAGGGACACTTTATTTAATTCCAATAATGCTTATATAGGACATAACAGAAGCATAGCCAACTGAAGAAGAGGTACCAGAAAAAGATAAACATAAACATTGGGGCTTGGGAATGCCTCAGGAGCCACACAGTATTGATAAGTAATCTCAGCTCTCTGTGAGCAAAGAAGGATGGCCTGGATTCAAGCTTGATTAGTGACCACCGATCATAGGGAAATGGCATCCTTCTTTGTGCTGTCTTCCCCATTTCTATCTCTGGAGCAGTGCCTTTGAAGCTTTTTCCTCAAGAATAATCCCTGAAACAGTTGCTCTACTGGGTTTTGTCTGCCAGGCAATTTGGGAACGTCATTCCAGGGGAAATTCAATACTGAGGGTTCACTGAAATTTGTCAAGAAGCAAAATGATTTATTGTGGATGTAATGAAGATGAATGGCTTACTTTCTTTAAATTATTTTCTTTAAGACGACAATTTTTATTCTTGCTAAAGTTTTGAGGCTATATATGTATTTTTCATGATTAATAATTTCACAATTAAACATTGACAGTTCTTTTGACTTTTAGTAAATCGTAACAGTTTTCAAAAGTCCAGAAAAAGTAGACCTCCAAGAGTCATAGCATTCTTGCTTCAAACAATATAAAACAAACAACGTGAATCACACACCCTCTGAGTCAGTCAGTCTAGGTCTAAGCTGAGCTAATTTATCTTCCAACAGAATTCATAGTCATGTTTTCCTATCACTGGAAGACAAACATAAGAGACTGAGTTAATTTTTATGTACATCTTCTTGACAAACACACAAGACTTGAAAGTGAAAATGCTAACTTCCTTCAATGCCAAACTTTTTAAAAGTAAATTAGTACTCTCTACCCTATACTAACTGAGCCAGGGACTTCAAAAACACTGAGATCATCCTATCTATGAATAATGTCTTTCATATGTAGAGTATAAAGAAGCATAGTAAGGCAAGAGCCTATGCCCCAAAGCAAAAGAATCAGAGAACTGGTCTAGAGAACTCAAGAACTGAACATGAGGCAGGAAGGTGGAGTGGGAGGGGAGATAGATGGGAGGGGATGTTGAGACAATAGTGAAAGGAAGCGAACACTGGTGGAGGGTGTGGCATTGCAAATTGTTTGCATGAAACCTTATCATTGACATCATTGACGGTATTGTCAGTCATGGTGGCTAAAATAAAAAACCTGTGAGTGATGCCAGCCACACTGGGTAACAAAATTTAAAAAAAAAAATCCTGAACTATCATGTCTTCACCTCTAGCCCCTCAGGGACCTATAGTGGAAGTCCTAAGGAAATGTTTTTAAGTAGGTAATACTACCTCTAGAAGGCTTTGAACCAATCCAAAGATCACGGTGGTAGCTGTATATGCATATGGGGTCCATTGTTTTCACTAAAAGAGAGTAGTTTTTACCTGGGGATGAAAAGGGAGGGAAGAATAAGTAATTTTTTTTTTCTGAAAAGGGAGTGATAGGCAAAGTAATTGGAAATAACTAGAAAGTAAGAGAGTGGAAGCACTGAACTGTTATTTTCCTCTAAGATAGCTTCAAAGCACTGCATTTCAGCCCCCGCTTCATCACCAATAAAATTTAAGTGATGTAAATCAGACTTATGAACCACCAGCACAGGGTGGTAGAATTAAACACATGGTTTAAACTCTAATTTCAGAGGGGAAAAAGAAAGGGAAGTCATCTGTTATTTCCCCGAAGTTCCCATTTATTCATGCATTACTGCTTTTAAATTAAGGTTTCTTCTTCTTTTTGCTTTGTTTTAGAATGACTGGGAAGCTTTAGAGATATCAGTACCCAAACCAACTAAACTCAATTTCCAGAGGTAGGGACTAAATTAGCTGAGTAATTATTTAGAAATGTCCAAGGTAATCCTGTTGCACTTTAGATATTTGAAGACTGAATATAAAATCATATGAAATATCTCAACGATTATTGTAAGTCATGAGAATAGCTGTCTCTGGACAGGAAGCACATCCCAGAGGAAGCTCTTTAACCTGGGAAGTTGTTAGAAAGAAGATTCTTGAATCGCATCCGAGACAGACACTTTGGGGGAAGATCCAGCAACCTGACTTTGATTTTAACAAGTTAGTGCAATGGAAGTATCTTTATTAAATATCCCAGTTAATACTTGATATTAGTAATAAATGGTGACATGTTAAATCATAAGTTCACACTAACTCTAGGTCACTGGTGTTCAACTGGTTCTAGTTCAGAAATTTAGAGAAGAAAAAACAATGGTAACCACAGTTAAAACTGCCAATCCTCAGACCTGTATCCTGACAGTACTCAGCTTCATGTGTGAAAAGGTTGAACACTGCTTTCGATTGAACTATTCTACCATTATATTATTATAATTATAAAACTTGACACCTGAGAGATTGGGATAGAGGACAAAACTTAATTGTAAAAACAAGGAGGAAAGGGGAGTTAACCTATGTAATACAGTACAGATAAATTATGAGCCACAAATGCAAGCTACTGTAATGTAAAGCTTTAGATTCCACAGTCAAATAGTTTAAAGAAACAGGTACAATTTTCATTTAATAATATATTTACTTAAACTGGTATTTCCAAAACACCATTTCAAAACTATTAAATACAGATATTTTATTTTATACTCAGTCTTCAAAATCTAGTGTATATCTAAGGGCAAAGTAATAATACAGTAGGTACTATTTATATTTTTATGCTGGTGATGAGTAGTAGTTTAATCCATAGCATCACATATTGTCCCATGCTTGCCAGAAATTATTCCTGAATTCAGAGCCAGGAGTAAACCCTGAGCACTGCCAGGAGTGGCTCGAAACCAAAAAACAGGAAAAGCACATCTTAGTCTGAGCTACCTGAGTTTCACATATTGAGAAACCACAAGTGGCTAGTGCCTGCCATATGGGATAATATAGATCTAGATTCTCAAACTTTATTGTCCAAATATATTCTTTAAAGATCTTGGAACTGTACATTTGATCATCTGACCAAAGATGGGACTAGTGTTTCTATTTTCTTAAAACTTCCAGAACAGATCAACTTATGAAACTATAAAGTGAAGTCTTTATAGCCTGAAGAGAAAAATTGACATTCCAATAAACATAAAACATAAACATGACTATTTAAAGCTCCAAAATCATATATGAATAGCTCATTAAATAAATGATAGATTTTAAGTCTTCCAATAAACTTTTCATCTAGGCCTGAAAAATATTAGATGGCTACTTCAAGGTAGAGTTACTTTGTATAATTGAAATTTAAACAATACAATACTACAATATATACTTTAAGAATGTATCATCTTGCAGTAAAATTGAACCTCCAATTTCCTGAAATTATTTGAGACATTTTTGAAGTCCCATTGAAAGGTTGGAATGTGGTTATGTCTCTCTTCAATTTTTATTCTGACTCTTATACTAATTATTATTTAATTAAAATGTTTACTGCAAGAACTCATCTTACTTCTAGTGATGGGAAATTAGTTTAATATTATCTGAAAGTGAATCTTTTATAAAGTTAATTTTTCTCTAAGGATAGACCTTAAAAATGTAGCAATTGCACAGCTTTGTAGCCAAAATCATGTCAGGTTAACTTAAAAGCTCAATGACCCGAGAAGAAGATTACTAGCAGCAGCTTTATGAGGCAAAGGGATATTGTAAAGTTCTAACTGTCCAATCAAGTCTTTTGCAGTTCATCCTCATTATCCTTTTGCCAACTTTATAACAGAAAGAATGACCTTTAGCTACAGGGCTCCAAGGAGCCAAGCCTGTTGAACAAGGGCATGGTATGGGTACAAATTCATTCTGTATTGTACTCTAAAAAGAAAAAAACATGCGATTTCCTTCCTAGAATATGTCACAGGTTAAAATTGTAGACTGGAGTAATGACTTACTTAATATTTGTTTCTTTCAATAGAACATATGTACTAAAAGGTGATCGTTGTAAACAGTTTGCATGTAGTTGAAACTTACACTGCGCCAGGCATTCAGTGAGCATTCCTTGAATAAATGAAGAAAACCTGAAGCTGGTATAGAATAGAAAACATCAGCATCATTATGTCTGCCTTACACTTGACACAAATGGTAGAAGCAAGAGAGATTTATCATTTTAGCTATGTTTGCATAATAATTTTTTAAATAATATATTTACTTAAGCACCATGATTACATATTTGTAGTTGGTTTTTGTTTATAAAAGGAACACCCCTTCACCAGTGTAACCTTCCCATCACAAATGCCTTCCATCGCCCGCCTCCACCACTCCCTGCCGGTATTTAAAACAGACATTCTATTTCTCTCACTCACTATCATATTAATGATAGTTGTTAATGTAGCTATTTCTCTAATTACATTCATCACTCTTTGTGGCAAGCTTCATATCATGGGTCGGTTATTCCAGCCCTTATCTCTATTATATCTAGGTGTTATTAAATAATGTCTTTTATTTTTTCTTAAGTTCCACAGATAAGTGAGACTATTCAGTGTCTGTCAATCTTGCTCTGATTTATTTCATTTAGTGTAATAGTTTCCATGTCCATCCATGTATATGAATATTTCATGACTTCATTTTTTCTGATGGCTGCATAGTATTCCATTATGTATATGTATCACAGTTTCTTTAGTCACTCATCTGTTGTCAGGCATCTGGAATGTTTACAGATTCTGGCTATTGTAAGTAGCACTTCAATGCTTATAAATGTGCAGAAGGCACTTTTGATTCAAATTGGTATTTTCTAATACAGCTGTAAATCTTCAGGGATGATTTTGGCTCATAATAATTTGGTGACCACCAATCTAGTTAGCGAAAAAAAGTGCATTATTTGAGGTAGCATCTTTAAACCTGTGTTTAATTCACTCAGTACTAATAATTAGGTTCTGGTATCCACTGTGACATTAGTTCTTTATATCATGGGCTTCCTCAAGGCAATAAACACCACTGGTCACAACTGCTGTAAACTCTTTAACTTCTTAAATTTTCTTAGATACAAATTCATTCAGGAATAGCCTGTAGGTTCAAGGTGATAGGCTTTTTATATAAAGGGTAAAAGGTATCTCACAGATAGGTTTACTTAGACTTCTCCTACATTGGGCTGTTTTCTAGTGCTGGGTGACATGGCTTGGACACAAACATGACTTCTGGTAAATATTTCCATGAGTTAAGTGATATTCCCTTGCCAAACATTTCAAGAAGATTTCATATCTTGATTATTTTTTGTGTGTATAAATGAGCAAAGTAAAAGCCACCAGCTTTAGTAGTAGGGGGTGGAGCTTAGTGGAAGTGTTCTTACTTCACGCAAGTGCCTCACCCTGCAAACTCACCCCAAAGATGTTTTTAAAATAACCACTTTGAATAAAAGTGTACTAATAAATAATTAATTAACACATTTGTCTCCTTTGCAATAAATTTTCTTACTGAATGTTGAGACTTCTTAAAAGTCTTTTGGCCATTTGTATTTCTTCTTTGAGAAAGTGTTTGTTCATTTCTTCTCATTTTTTGATGGGGTTTATGGTTTTTATCTTATTAAGTTCTGTCAGCTCTACATCACTAATCATCAGGGAGATGAAAATCAAAACTACAATGAAGACCCATCTCAAACCACAGAGACTGGCACACATCACAAAGAACAAGAACTATCAGTGCTGGTAGGGATGTGGAGAGAAAGGAACTCTTATCCACTGCTGGTGGGAATGTCATCTAGTTCAGCCTTTATAAAAAAACAGTATGGAGATTCCTCCCAAAACTGGAAAATGAGCTCCCATACGATCCAGCTATACCACCCTTAGGGATATACCCTAGGAATACAAAAATACAATACAAAAATCCCTTCCTCACACCCATATTTATTGCAGCACTATTTTCAATAGCCAGACTCTGGAAACTAGCAAGATGCCCTTCAACAGATGAATGGCTAAAGAAACTGTGGTACATATACACAATGGAGCCAAGATAAAGTCATGAAATTTTCCTATGTGTGGATGTACATGGAATGTATTATGTTAAGTGAAATAAGTTGGAGGGAGAGAGACACAGAATAGTCTCACTTATCTATGAGTTTTAAGAAAATTAAAGACATTACTGTAATAAGTCAATAGAGACAATAGAGACAAAAGAGTTATGGACTGGAAGGGCTGGAAGGACTGGCTCACAATTTGAAGCTCACCACAAAGAGTGGTGAACTCTTTTAGGGAAATAATTACACTAACAGCTAGCATTACAAAGTTAAAGAATGAGAGAAGTAGAATGCCTGTCGGGAATACAGGCAGGGATGGGGGAGAAGTGGGGGTATTGGTGGTGGGAATGTTGCACTGGTGAAGGGGGATATTCTGTTTAAAACTGAAACCCAACTACAAACATGCTTGTAATCGTGGTGCTTAAATAAAGATTTATAAAAAATAAATAAATAAATAAAATCATCCAAGCTACAAAGGTCCCCCTCAAATTGTTCTCTTTGGTTAACATTTATTTTATTTATTTTTATTTTTAAAAATTACTTTATTAAAGCACCATGGTTTACAATGTGGTTCATAATACCATATTTTCCCCAGTTACAAAGTTCTTTATGATTGAGTTTCAGTCATACATGGTCAACACCTTTTGCCATTGCACATTTCTTGCCCCCAAGATTCCCAGTTTCCCTCCCGTGCTCCTCACTGGGTAACATTTCATTTTTGTAATAATATCCTTAAACATCTTGATTACAAACATGATTGTAGTTGAGTTTCAGTCATAAAAAGGTGACCTCCCTTTACCAGTGCAACATTCCAAGCAACTGCCTAGTTTTTTGCTTATTTTGGGGTTTTTATTTTTGTTTGTTTGTTTGCTTGTTTTGTGGGGCCTCACCCAGCATCGCTCAGTGGTTACTCCTTGCTCTGCACTTCTAAGTCTCTCCTGGCAGGCTCGGGGACCATACAGGATGCCAAAGGATCAAACCCCTGTTCGTCCTGGGTCAGCTGTGCGCAAGGCAAATGTCCTACTGCTATGCTACCACTCTGGTCCTGTAACTGCTTAGTCTTGTCTTTTCATTTTTTTTTTCAGATTGGTTTTGGCTCAATCTAGCTAACAATGAGGGAATTTGTGGCATACTTAAATTTGTTCTGCTCATAATCCCAGGCAGTCCAAGCATTCAAATATGAGTTCTATTAATGATTAGGTAAGTAAGAAGAGTTGAAATGTTCTTTAACTTCTCTATTCACTAACTTACTCAACTAAGTAGTTAGAAAATGTTTTAATATTAAGAACAATAACCAAATAAAGCATTTACTCTTATACTTAGCATAGAGTTAGTATCAGAAGAGGCATCAATTATTATTACTGTTACAGCATATATTTCCAAACCTTTACTTCCTATTATTTTTAATGTTTGGGAAAAGTTATCTTTAATATTTACTTCCTACCACCATTCCCAAGAAAACACATAAATATGTATATACTCCAGAATTTAAATCGTGTCCCTACTAATTTTAATATTAGCCTGTTAAAATAAACTCATGTAATAATGTTCTAAAACCAGTAGCATGTGCACATTTAGGATTAACTGTTGTATTAAAAGTTATGTTAATTAATCTTTTTTATTATTTTGTTCTTTGGTGTACAGTAAATTCAAGGCCAATTATCACTGAATAGATAGCATTTGAAGTCAAGATCTAGTCTACAAATTCCAGTCTAAATGGGTACTGGGTGAATTCACCTACTAAATACTTTGAATTCATTCATATTGTAAAAGAATAGATACTCAATCTTCAAAGATATTTTTCACCTAGTATAGCCAGAAACATGAGGACTTTACTAAGAACATTAATATGACATGTGACAGGTAGATAGTAATGTGAAGACTAATATGTTACAATAAAGAAATACTTTCCTTTTCCTTTTTTAAGACTTACAAGGAAGTCATGAAACATATTTTTCAATCTCCTTGTCTCAATTTCTCCTGTAGTGTTTAAAGCTACCTCATTTTTTTTCTTTGTTTTTGGGCCTCACCTGGTGACACTGAGGGGTTACTCCTTCCTCTGCACTCAGTAATTACTCCTGGCTTGGGGGACCATTTGGGGGACCATATGGGATGCTGGGGATCAAAGCCAAGTCAATCGGGTCAGCTGCATGAAAAGCAAACATCCCATTGCTGTGCTATTGCTCTGGCCTCTGAAGCTATCTCATTTTAATTTTTTTATTTTTTTTTGATTTTTATTTGGGGGGGGCACGCGTGTTTGATGCTCAGGGGTTACTCCTGGCTAAGCACTCAGAAATTGCCCCTGACTTGGGGGGACCATATGGGATGCTGGAGGATCAAACTGCAGTCCTTCCTTGGCAAGCAGGATCAAACTGCAGTCCTTCCTTGGCAAGCGCTTGCAAGGCAGACAGACAGACACCTTACCTCTAGCACCACATCTCCGGCCCCATCGTTTTTATTTTTCAAAAAATAATAAGTTTACTATGGAATTCAAGAGAACATTCAAAACAGGAGAAGTAAAAAACAAGAAATGAACACAAAGAGCAAATAATTTAGTTCCTGAACGTATGAGGTTAGAGCACATTTTTCCCTTTTTATCTTATTATATATAGTAAGGCATTATAGAATAGTTTGGGTAGTTTTATAACTTATATCTCTCTATTAGACAGTTTTATTTTAGACTGTGCCACAAGCTACTTAAAGAATAAAGGACTAATTATGCTAATTCATGATATATGATCTCTTAGATCTAAAGACAGGACAACCTTACTTTTCTCACCTTTAGAATAGAGATGGGTGAAAGGAAGATGAGAAATGGAAGAACAAAGTAAAAAAATGTAACATGGAAATGTGTTAAAAAACTGATAAAAATTGAATAGAAATACATGAAAGTTGTTAACTTGAAAAATGTTAAATAATATAACACACAAATCTATTTGGAAAGTTTTTGGCTCAGAGATGAGAGATTTTATTGAAAGTGCTAAACTTGATTTCCTTTTTTTTTTTAGACACAATAAAAGATGGAAGGGAGAACAAATTGAAAAAAGAGTGGGGTTTGTCACTTAGAAGTAGAGCACTTGCTTTGCTTGTTTTATCCCCAACAATGTGAAAAACCTAAAGAAAATAATAAGCAAATACAAGAACAAGGAAGGAAGAGATTCTGAGTTTAATTTATTTCCAGATAATGCCTGATTATTTTCTGTAGTCAATTTGTTTATCTTATTCTAATTTTAGATAGTACCAAATAATATATAAAGTCATCCTACTCTGTGTCTACTGAGCCCAACTTACTTTATTGACTAGAGGCAATGGTAAATATATTAGTCTATTAATATGCATTTATTCTGCTGTCTTTCTTAACAGAATCATATGCTTTGTTTAGAGTAGCAATGTTTCAGAATTACTTGCAGTAAAGGTGGGCATGTGATCCAATGTTATTCAGTAAAGCTCAAAAGGCAGTCTACTGTGGAACTTCTAGGTGGAAAAATCACTTTTTATAAAGAAAAGGAGAAAAATATCTTAGCTGACTGTCTTTTATCTTATGCACTTTCTCCTTCTCCCTGCCTAAAACGAACTTTTTCCTAAGGGAGCAATGACTCTCTTGTTCAATAAAATTTATAGACTCCTGTTTGTTTAAGATACTCTAAATGGTGTCTCTTCTGTGCACCCACATGCAATCCTGAAAATATCTGCTTTAGAAATGGGTTTATAATATCATACATAAGATCCTCCATAGGTTCTAAAGAGAGACTATTGACCAATTATTGTATTGTCTGCCCCGTGCATAGAACTGACATACTGAATCTCGAAATGCTCAAGTTTACATAAAGTATATTTTCTCTGAGGTTATGAAAATGAGAACACTTTCATGGGAATAATTAATGTTAATTAGATCATGAGAAAATGTCGACAAAAGAAATAAAAAGGTAACTTTCTGTTAGTTTTATTCGTTTATTTAATTCTTTCTCCTGCTTCATTCCCCTTCAAAGTTCTTTTGGAAACGTTTGGAATATCATGTTTGCCATTCTTTATGCTATTTTGGTATCTATCTCTTGCCTCATTCCTTTATGCTGTGTTAAATATAACGTACTGATAGTTTGCTCATCACATTGCATGATGGACTTTAAAGCAGAAATGACCTGGGGATTGTTCATTTCATTTTTCTCATGCCACTGAACAGATAACAAAATAAGAGTAAATCTCTTGCCCAGAAGGACATGTCAAACAAGATCTGAAAGAATATTGTGTGTAACACAAACATTTTTGCTGTGATTTTAATATAAAGCTGAAATAATTCTAAGTATCATTCAGGCATTATAGTATTTTGTTTCTTCAGACACTATCACACGGTTTTATAAGCCTCTTCTTTTTTTTTAATTTTTTTGGGGGACCACACCTGGCAGTTCTCAGGGGTTACTTCCTAGCGCTGTACTCGGGGGACCATATAGGATGCTATAGAATGGAGAGTATCGAACCCACTTCCGTCCTGGGTCCACCATGTGCAAGGCAAACTCCCTCCGCTGTGCTACCGCTCTTGCCCCAAGCCTCTTCTTTTTCTTTTCTTTTCTTTTCTTTTCTTTTCTTTTCTTTTCTTTTCTTTTCTTTTCTTTTCTTTTCTTTTCTTTTCTTTTTTCTCTTTTCTCTTCTCTTCTCTTGTCTTCTCTTCTCTTCTCTCCTCTCCTCTCCTCTCCTCTCCTCTCCTCTCCTCTCCTCTCCTCTCCTCTCCTCCCCTCTCTTCCCCTCTCCTCCCCTCTCCTCCCCTCTCCTCCCCTCTCCTCCCCTCTCCTCCCCTCCCCTCCCCTCCCCTCCCCTCCCGTCCCCTCCCCTCCCCTCCCCTCCCCTCCCCTCCCCTCCTCTCTTCTCCTCTCTTCTCCTCTCCTCTCCTCTCCTCTCCTCTCCTCTCCTCTCCTCTCCTCTCCTCTCCTCTCCTCTCCTCTCCTCTCCTCTCCTCTCCTCTCCTCTCCTCTCCTCTCCTCTCCTCTCCTCTCCTCTCCTCTCCTCTCCTCTCCTCTCCTCTCCTCTCCTCTCCTCTCCTCTCTTCTCTTCTCTTCTCTTCCTCTCCTCTCCTCTCCTCTCCTCTCCTCTCCTCTCCTCTCCTCTCCTCTCCTCTCCTCTCCTTTTCTTTTTTCTTTTCTTTGTTTGTGCCACACCCTGTGACGCTCAGGGGTTACTCCTGGCTATGCGTTCAGAAATTGCTCCTGGCTTGGGGGACCATATGGGCCGCTGGAGGAATAGAACTGTGGTCCATCCTAGGCTAGTGCGGGCAAAGCAGACGCCTTATCGCTTGCGCCACAGCTCCAGTCCCTCTCTTTATTTTTGATAAGGAAAACTGAAATGAGGAAACTTAGACAAAAAAAAAGGTGGAATAATGTCTTTTTTTGGGGGGGGAGTGTCACATCCGGCAGCGCTCAGGGGTTCCTCCTCAGAAATCGTTCTTAGCAGGCTCTGGGGACCATATGGGATGCTGGGATTCGAACCACTGTCCTTCTGCATGCAAAGCAAATGCCTTAACACCGTGCTATCTCTCCGGCCCCCTGGTGGAATAATTTCTTCTAGTCACAATCATAGTCATACTTCACTCCAGGAGAATATGTTAAATGAAATATTGAACATTTTATCTTTCATCATAACAGATATCAAGCAAATCAATCCATGACATTTGTCAGAGTAGAGACTGAAAATAACATATAATTAATCTGTCATAAATTCATAAGTTTTTAAAATTGCTCTGTTACATATTAATCACTTATAGGTAGTTTGAGGATAGTAAGATTTCTAGTCATTCACTCAATAATTAAGAGGTTGCTAAACCACAGGCATAAGCAAGGTTCTGAGGTTATTAAATTATACCTTTGTCCAAGTTCCAGTTCTTTCCTTTTTAAAAGTTGGACAGAAAAAAAGGTGAGAAGTAAATAGTTTAAAAAAAAACATTTGGCTTCAGATAGGATTAAACTCATCAAAAACATCCAGGAAGCTGTTACTTCCAAGTCATGGCTTGCAAGAGGAACAGGTATTCAAAAAAAAAAAATTGAGCCAGAGAGATAGGGGGTAGGGTGTTTCCCTTGCATGCAGAAGATTGGTGGTTTTAATCCTGGCATCCCATATGGTCCCCTGAGCCTGCCAGGAGCGATTTCTGAGTGTAGAGCCATGAGTAACCCCTGATCACTGCCGGTGTGACCCAAAAAATCAAAAACAAAAAAAAAATAATAAAGACATTATACACATGACAAATAGTATATGCTGAGAAAGTATAATATATGCTGAAACTAGATTGGTACTCAAGGAAGGAAACCATCAAGTGGCTTTAGTTAGGAAAATGATGTGATTAGCTTTACAAAAAATTATCCTCACAACTCAATAGAGGAAGATAAAAATATTTGTCATTTGTTTTAGGAGACATCACAGTCTTTTCTTCATAATTTTTTTTGCTTTTATATCACTCATGAAAAATACTCATGAGACAAAAAGGAGATTCCTTGTTTTATTCAAACACGTTAGGAAACAACTCAGAATAGAACTGAATTTATGTGCATGTTTGTGCAAGGTGCATATGAACTTTTCTTGATGATGGTACAAAAATACATTAAGTTGAAAGTTTTCTGCACTTTGTTTTGTTTGTTTTTGTTTTCAAAACCTATGGCTTGGTAGAAAGTGCAATAGAGTTTATGCTAAAAAAGTCCACTTAAAACTATATAACTTTTTCTGCTTTTTCTGAAATGTCAAATGCTTTACTCTGAAGTGCAAGTCAAATCTTAGTACAGATAAAGACATTTTCTAAAATAATAAGAAACATTCTAGTGACTGCTCTCTGTCATATCAAAGTTGTGAGACAAAATTAATGGTAGGTAATTATGCAAATGGATCCTGCAGCAATTGTGCTAAATATTAATGTTAGTCACTGTTTTGTGACTTATTTTTGCATACATATCCATTAAGTTTTTATGACTGCCCCTTCTAAGCAAATACAAATTAAAGTCTCATTTTTCTGTAACATATTTATCAATGATAAATATCTGCAATAAAGTTCATTAAATGACCCAAAGTGCATAAATACTTAAGGATAGGATACCATATGAAAAGATTACTGTTTCATGTATTAGTGCCAGACTTATTTCAGTAAATATTAAGCTGAATGAAATTCTAAAATTAAAATCCCTGAATCTGGTTCTGATATAGATTTGATCCTCCAGATGATGGATTTACTAATTAGCTTAGTGTCCCAATTTAGTCACAATGAAAAAAATTAAGAAATGAACTCTGTGTTAATTCTCTGTTTAGGAATTATTGATAGTGCCTCACTAAGGAAAAAAGGATGTCTCATATTATGTCCACTTTGGTTCAAAGTTTATTGTATTTTTCTTAAGATTCATAATAATATTAAAACTTTCTTTTGCTTCTTTGTAGGTGAATGAAAATCCTTCGTGTAATTTTTTTGAGTTTATTTTTTCTTGAACGTCGATGATTTAAACTGATGATTTGTTACTTGTGACTCATAATTTTTACATCTGTCATAGAATTTCTTTGCTATATGACTTTGATCAACTCAGTTTCTCTAAGATAATGTTTTATCTACATTTAAATTATATCGATTGCAGGCAACAATGCTACCACAAGAGAAGGATCAATCAGATAAAATGAGGATGTTTAACATAGTCACTTTGATGTCTTAAACTTTGGGAATGTAAACTATGTAATTGCACGTAGGAAGTAGAGGTTATATCTCAAAGTTAGATGAAGATGAGGATGGAGAGACATAGATAGAGTTCATTTCATAATCATTTTTAAACAGAATATTTAGCAAAATTTCTTGTTTCTATCCAAAAATATTTTAATAAAATAAATAGGAATTTGATAGAAGCTTGCACTTATAAAAAGAGTAACTGCTCCAGAACATGTGATTATGCTACATTTCCACTGTAGAGTTAAAGATTTTCTTAATTTTTACTGATACTTTCTTTTTTTTCACCGCCTTTTAAAAATACCAATTGAAGCTTGGTGCTTCACTTTCTAAAGTGTCGAGTTTTAATTTCTAGAATCTATATCTGTATAAAAATGAGAATTTGAAGTATGGTTGTAAATGCTTTAATACTATTGCTTTCAGGCTTAGCTCTGTATTTACATTGAATTGAAATTGTATGACTTTTCAGTGAGAATTTTTCCAGCGAGAATCAGAGGCTGGAGAAAGACATGGTCATGGACTACCTCTTTGGTTTTGTAAGGCACAAGTCCTTTTGCATCCCCAACCAGTGGAATTTCATGCCACAGAAATGTGAATATTAAAATGAAAGTATTGTTTTAGTGAGATTAAGAATCTAGAAGAGAGTTCTCATATACACAAATGTAAAATTCAATCAGAAGAGATCTCCATTATTCAAGTGAAGCTGCTTTTCTGCACTATTGGGAGAAGGATCAACTTCTTCCAGTTTGGAAACAACTCAGCCAGTGAGAGAACACTCCTCCCAGTGGTATCAAAGAACTTTTAGCTTTTGAGTTGGGGGAGTAAGTACACATCTCATTGTGAAACTACTTTTCATACCTCTTTCAGCTTTTTCTCAATGAACCTACTTTCCTGTTGAAATAACTGGCTGCTTATTTGTTTGAGGTCAACTGGTTGCCTGTGATCTCTTTGGATTCTATAGTGGAATTCAGTCTGTCACTCATTGCACAACATTGTTTCACATCTTTCCTTATCTCCTTTTTCTTTTCCCTCTTATTCTTATTGCCTGGGGTTTGCAACTCTCAAGTAAATATTTTTAGCATGACTTTTGCTCTTTACAGAAAACTGGGATAAAACATTCTCCAGTTATTCCCCTTCCTGTGCAATAAGAAGATAGAACTTGGATAATGGATTGCTGCTGTACCACTGACTTCTCTCCTGTCTTGAATGTTCATCTCTCTCTGATAGCAGTCAGTTTTTTGCTCTGGCCAAATCAAAGCATCAGCCTTTTCTTTTTTTAATTTTTATTGTGATCATAATGGCTTACATATCTTTCATAGTAGTATTTTGGGTACATATTAACATTGAATCAGGGGAATACCCATCACCAAATTTGTCCTCCCTCCATCCCAGTTCCCTTTCTGCAACCCATATACCCCACCATCACCCACCAGGCTGCTGGGGTAGGTGGACCCCTCTTTGTCTAGCTTACTATTGTGTATGTAAACATTTTAATGGGATTATTATGTTACTGACCCTACCCTGATCTGTGATTGTGTCCTACCCTAGGGTGTGACCTGGCATTCTGCTCCCACCCTAGGGTGGTACCTGATTCTGGGGCATAAAAACAAGGGTCTGTGGAAGGTGAGAGGCTTTTTGCTCCTTGAAAGGCAAACACCCTCACCCTGATACTATTGCTTTAGCACTCAAATAAAATGTATTAAACACAATTGTTTTTATTGTTTTTATTGTATTAAATAATACCCATAATCTTAAAAAAATAAAATGTATAAAGTTATAAAGACTGTAAAATAATGGTTACTTGTGAATATGAAAAGATACTTGCAATATTTAATATAATACGAAAACATATTGATAAAAACTAAGAATTTATAATTAAAAATTTATAATTAAAAACCCAAAACTAACTAGAAAATACGTTGAAGTAAATTTTTTACTAAAATGAGTAAAAATATAAAATAACTATGAGTGATAGTTAAAAATGGGCAATATATGCATTAATAAATTTTTAATTTTTAGAAAAGACATGTAAGTAAATGAAAAAATGTGTTCTACTTTTTGGATTAAATTTTATAACATAAACATTAATCTAAGTTTTTTATTTATTTAAACTTATTATAAATTTTATGTAATAAACATGTAACTATTTTCTGGACAATTTGGAAAGAAATATAAATAAGGAGAAAACTATTTCTAGGGAAATAATGCCCATGTAAAATTGCAGTACCTTAAATAGTGTACTTATTTTGGACCGGACGTCAATACGTCCACAAAAAATTTCTATCAAAAAAGAAAACCTCAGAACGCTTAATGATTTTCAGAGACTTTTAGGTGACGTAAATTGGCTCTGCCCTGCACTAGGAATCCCGAATGCAGAGTTGTCTAATCTGCATCCAAGCTAAGGGACACCCAGTCAAACCCACACCTCACCCCCTGCAAGAAAAGGCAACCAACTCCTCGGCGGACTCATGCTGCACGGCCCTCCCTACCAAATCCCCCTACCATGGACTGTTACTTGAAACCGGACTTAGCTCCAAAAGTATCCCCAATGCAAGAACTCTTACAAGACCTCCCTGCCGCAAATCCTTTGCCAATCACAAGAAGGTCAGCGGGGGTGAAGGAAAGGTGCCTGGGGACCCACACACCACAAGAAAATCCCAAAAGACAATGGGGAAACCTATACTTCCAACATAAGTATAAGACCAGTATTGCACCACCTCTTTACCTGCTCTTCCCCAAAAGTAAGGTAGTCTCAGACATCACATGGTTCCTTTAATTATTTTGTTAATTCATTTTTTAAATGTTTGTTTTACATATACATAAGTGAGCACATATACTTTTATTCCTATTTTTATCTTGTTTGGAGGTGTGACCTGTTTCTGTTTTCTTCTCTGTCCAGCCCCAAATGCACCGACAATACAAAGTAGCACCATTTCTCCCTGCAAAGGACACTAAAAAAAGGGGAAATCTTACACATAAAAGAGAGCTCTTATCTACTAGAGAAAAGAACTCATACTTGTTTACAATACAGGGATATCTCCCACCTTGAAAATATGTCACGCGGACCCAACTTAGACCTCAAGACACCATCCGTCCAGCCTTGAACCCTGGATCCCAGACATAGAGTCAACACAGTTCTTCACAACAGTTACAGGAAACAAATCCCATCCGGGACATCTTTAATATCTCTGGGCCACCAACATTAGTGCCAGCTCTAATATGATATCCTGACAACAAAGAAAATGGGAACAACTTGACCTAAGAACAAGTTATCCTACCTCACCAGCCTTGTCACCCTTTGGTCAGTCCAAAAGCCAAGACCGCGATTTACAGATGACTGGCTGCTAGAACCATGACTGGACTGAATACATCTTGAGACCAATAAAAAAGCCCTAGTCTAGGGTTTCAAATATGACCCGCACAACAACCATGATCCCCAGCTCCAAAGGTCCGGCAGAGACACAAGGGTGGAGAAACCCCATAGTGCTTAGGCCAAGTGAATTCCTTTTCGAATGACTCCAATATTTACCACTGCAGGAGGGAAAAAAAAAGGCAAAAAGCACAAAACATTTTTTATCTTTTATATATTTTTTTCTTCATTTATTATTATTATTATTATTATTATTATTATTATTATTATTAACCTACCTACTTTTTGTCAATTTCTTTGTTTTGGTGTGGTTATTGAAGTTGTTATCCTCATTTATATTTATATTATTTTTTTTTTCTTTTTCTTCTTTTCTTTTCTTTCTTTAGGTGCTCTGCCATGTTTTTTAACTCAAGACCATGGCTTTTTTTGTGGTGCCTATAATTATCACTAAAGTGCTCACTGGATATTTGACAATTCCTTTTATACTGCTGGGGTGTTTCACCTTATTTTTCTCCTTCATCTCTCAAACCGACAATGAGAGCCTCTAGAAGGATTCCACCCATTTTCAGCATATTAGACTTTTACCCCAGTTTACTACTTTTCTCTTCTTCAAATAAAACATAACTTGAACTATGTAGTCCTTCCTCCCAGTTAGAGGGGGAAATAAGGGAGACACCAAGACCAAGACTTCTAAGTAGTAAGGCTAAGTATAGAGGGGACCACATATTCTCGAAGCCCCGGGGCTGAGGGAGGAGGATATGGGAGGTAGGAAGAACACAGAGGGGTAGGGAGGACAAATCGGTGATGGGAACCACCTGATTTTATGTAAATATGTACCCATAATATTATTGTCAACAATATGTAAACCACTACGATCAAAATAAAAAATATATTAAAAAAAAGAAAATACAGAAGCAAAAAACGAAAAAAAAAAAAACTGGAAACCAAAACAAACCAAAACAAAACAAACAAACAAACAAAAAAAAAACGTTGGAGGGTGGCCCTGCCTTAGATAGCCCGAGAAATTTGAGAAACTTAAGAACAGCTGCCAAACTAGAAGGGATTTGGATTGGACATTTTCTTGGACAGATTACAAAAATCATTTCTCTTAAGATTCATTCCAGGAGAAAAGGTATTTCTGTTAATCTTTCCTACTATAGAAAACTCCATGGGGGCCTTGATGCAACAGGCAGGACCTTTGGAATGGATATATTTACATAACAAACAGTCTCGCATTCTGGGCACTAAGTCCCTTGAGATGCAGAAGCTTCACAGCTTAATATAGTCCCATCTGTCTATCTCTGCTTCCACTTGTTTGGAAAGTGCTGTCTCCTTAAAGATGCCTTTAGTCTCAATGTCCTGGAGTGTTTCACCTACATGTTGTTCTATATACCTTATAGTTTCAGATCTAATATCAAGGTCTTTAATCCATTTGGATTTTACCTTTGTACATGGTTTTAGCTGGGGGTCTGAGTTCGCTTTTTTCCAAGTGGCTAACCAGTTGTGCCAACACCACTTGTTGAATAGGCTTTCCTTGCTTCATTTAGGATTTCTTGCTCCTTTATCAAAAACTAGGTGGTTATATGTCTGAGGAACATTCCTGAGTACTCAAGCCTATTCCACTGATCTGAGGGTCTGTCTTTATTCCAATATCATGCTGTTTTTATAACTATTGCTTTGTAATACAGCTTAAAATTGGAGAAAGTAATGCCTCCCATATTCCTTTTCCCAAGGAGTGCTTTAGCTATTCGAGGTTGTGAAATTATTCACCCAATACTCATCAGATAAAGGACTAATACCCAAAATTTACAAGGTACTGACAGAACTATACAAGAAAAAAACAACTAACCCCATCAAAAAATGGGGAGAAGAAATGAACAGACACTTTAAAAAAGAAGAAAGGCAAATGGCCAAAAGACACATGAAAAGATGCTCAACATCACTAATCGTCAGGGAGATGCAAATCAAAACTACTATGAGGTACCACCTCAAGCCACTGAGATTGGCACACATCACAAAACAGGAAAACAAGCAGTGCTGGCGGGGATGTGGAGAGAAAGGAACTCTTTTTCACTGCTGGTGGGAATGCCGTCTAGTACAACCTTTATGGAAAGTCATATGGAGATTCCTTCACAAACTGGAAATTGAGCTACCATACGATCCAGCTATACCACTCCTAGGAATATACCCGAGGAACACAAAAATACAATGCAAAAATCCTTTCCTTACTCCTATATTCATTGCAGCACTATTTACAATAGCCAGACTCTGGAAACAACCAAGATGCCCTTCAACAGATGAGTGGCTGAAGAAACTGTGGTACATATACACAATGGAATACTAAGCAGCCATCAGGAGAGATGAAGTCATGAAATTTTCCTATACATGGATGTACATGGAATCTATTATGCTGAGTGAAGTAAGTCAGAGGGAGAGAGAAAGACACAGAATGGTTTCACTCACCTTTAAGAAAAATGAAAGACATTTTTAACAGTATCTCAGAGACAAGAGAGATGAGGGCTGGTAGGTGCAGCTCATGACATGAAGCTCATCACATAGAGTGATGAGTGCAGTTGGAGAGATGACTACACTGAAAACTATCATAACAATATGAATGAATGAGGGAAGTAGAAAGCCTGTCTTGAATACAGGTGTGGGGGGGGTGAAAGGAGGGAGATCTGGGAAATTGGTGGTGGGAATGTTGCACTGGTGAAGGGGGGTGTTCTTTACATGACTGTAATCATACAACCATAATCATGTTTATAATCACGGTGTTTAAATAAAGATAATTATTTAAAAAAAAAACAGCCTCGCTCATTTGTCCCCTACTTGGAACTGATTTCAGAGATTATTATCAAGGCAAGACTCAGATCTATATCTTTACTAGGTTTTGACCCAGATATAATAGTTTTGCCAGTACCAAAAAAGGAAATTGAGTCAATATTGCCTCTTAATGAATCTCTACAAAGGGCCCTCTCAGATTTCACAGGAGAAATATCCTCCCATTATCTAGCAGGAAAAACTTGGAACTTTTTAAAGAAAACTCAGTTTGTTATTTCTTCAATTGTTCGGGATTCCCCTATTCCCAATGCCAAGGTTTTTTACATTGATGGATCCCAAAATGGAAAAGGAGAAATAACTGGAGACAGAATTAATATGACCATAGATACCAAATATAAATCTGCACAGAAAGTTGAATTAGCAACATTAATTTACCTATTAGAAAATGTATCTGAAGCCATGAATATAGTTTCTGATTTTTTGTATGTGGTAAATTTATGTCATGTAATAGCCACTGCTTCCCTTAATGCTAATAACCCAACCATACAGAACTTACTTAAATGATTACAACAGCTTCTTCAAAAATGAACTGAGCCTATCTTCATCAAACATATTAGAGCCCACTCAGGTCTTCCAGGACCGATGGCTCAAGGAAATAAAACTTCTGACTTGTTAACAATGCCTATATTTAAATCACCTGTAGAGGAACATTCAGCCCTCCACACAAATGCTCGCTGTTTACATGTGAATTACCAAATTCCATGGAGGCAAGCTAGAGAAATTGTAGAAAACCGCAAAATATGTGCACCGTTAACAAAAAACTCAGATAGCAGAAGCAAACCCAAGAGGCTTACAGTCTAACGAACTTTGGCAAATGGATATAACTCAAACAGATTTATTTCCAAGAAAACCTTATCTTCATGTTGTGGTGGACACTTATTCTCAATTTATGTGGGCAATTCCTATATCTTCTCAAAAATCTAAGGCTGTTTGTAGTTTTCTTTTACAATGTTTTTCTGTGTTAGGTATTCCATATTCTATAAAAACTGATAATGGGCCAGCCTATGTTAGCAAAACTTTTGAATTTTTTTGTAAAGAATGGCAGATAAGACATCTGAAAGGAATTCCTTACAATTTCAGGGGACAGGCCATTGTAGAAAGGACTCACAGAACCTTAAAATCTCAATTACAAAAAAATAGGAAAAGAGGATAACCACCAACAGATTTGCTATCTTTGACTTTTATCACACTAAATTACCCCAAGGGGAAAGTTACACTGCAGCAGAAAGACATATTAAAGTAGATATTAAGAGACAAGGAACAAATCATAAACCTATTTGGATCAAGGAGGATGAAAAATGGATAGCTGGATATCTTCTCCTGAGAGGAAGGGGTTATGCCTATGTTTCTACAAATGACAACCCTCCCCCAAATTTTTGGGTTTCATTACCCCTTGTTAGAAATAGGGCTAGCACAAATGATCAGGTTCAGGCTATAAACTCCCCTTCAGAGTTAAAACAGAATACTCAAGACACTAACAACAGTAATATTGCTGAGGTCTCTGGGGCAGGGATTTTAGCTGTCACAAACCATACATTGAATGAGACTGATGGTAGTGATAAACCCTTACACTCCGAGATGCAAAAGGAAAGGCAGGAACCTCTCTTAACTGGGCTACAAAATATAGGAAACTCTTCCTACATAAACTCAATATTGTAATGCTTGTATACTATTTCAGACTTGACTCAGTATTTTCATCAAGATCATTATAAAAAGGATATTAACAAGAAAAATCCAATGGGACATGAAGGTAAATTAGCCGAAGAATTTGGTCAGCTCATCAAAACCATGAGAAATGGATTTCAAAGATATATTAACCCTGAAAGCTTCAAAGTAACAATTGGTTTACTTAATGACCAGTTTGCTGGACACAATCAGCAGGATCCACACAAACTACTGGTGTTTCTAATAGAGGGACTACATCAGAATTTGCTTACTGTAAATCTAATGACAGATAAAACTACAAATCTTATGGAAAATAAAAATTATGAACAATTTAGTCCAGAACACCAAAAGGCTCACAAATCTATTATTTATGATATCTTTCAAGGACAAGTCAAATCTATACTACAGTGTCTCACATGCCACCAAAAATCTGAGATTTATGAGACATTTGTTCACTTGTCTCTGGCTGTTAAATCTGCAGATAAATGTACATTACAGGAATGCCTCTCTGAATTTTTTAAAGAAGAAGAGTTAAGGGATGACAACAAAGTTCAGTGCAACAGCTGCAAAACTAAAAGGGATTTTTCAAAGAAAACGTACTTATGGAAACTGCCACCAGTACTTATAATGCACTTGAAACGTTTTGCTTTTGATGGCAAACAGATAAAAAAAAATTGCACACAGATGTGGATTTTCCTAGAGAACACCTCAATTTAGTAGAATTCACTTCAGAGAATAAAAGCAAGATTAAGAAATATAACTTATCATCAGTGTCAAACCATTATGGTAAAGTTCACTATGGACACTGTACTTCATACTGTAAAATTGCTGCAAAACAACACTGGATCAATTTTGATGAAAAGAAGATCAAAAAAGTCCCTAATACATTGGTGAAATCCACAGCAGCATACATCCTGTTTTATACTTTTTAAAGATCTACAATGAACACCAGATAATCATTTCACTTCCTTATTGGTTGCTATTAATGCTCTATGATTCTTTCCACAGGCATGATCAATGAATAGGATTGAAAATCATGGACCCCCAATGTGTTTCCTTGTATGATGGATTTATATCTTAATTTCATTATTGCTCTAGGTCTCAGTTAATCATGAAATATTACAATTTAATTTAGTCAAGGTTCACCTGAAAGAAAAATTTCTCATCATATTAATGTTGTTTTCCTTTCTAGGTATACTCATTTAATGACTTTCACTCTTTTTGTTTTAACATCATTGCTTTATTTCCCTCAATTTAGGTTTTAAGACGTTGACATAATCATACTTTTTAGGTGGACTTTCTTCACAGTGCTTCTTGCCTATGATTGGCTATCATAGAGTTATTGTTATACAATAAGTTTGCATATATACTGTTATACACTTATAGTAGTTTTCCATGTTTGTATTATGCATGAAATTCTCTTTCAGATCTGCTCTGCTCTGCCATTAAAATTTATTTTTTGAATTTAAAATGATTCATTTAAGAGTTGCTGGTTATTACATTTTAAAGCACTTTTAGTTGATTCAGCTGAATTCTTTTTTCTTTTGCTCTATTTTGGATCCTTTCCAACAAATATTTTTTGGTCTGAGTGAGTGTTATGGCCATTTTTTTGTGAAGTCTGTATGTGTATGTCTTGTTCAGTGTCTGTCTGTTTTGCATACTTTGTATATAGTTCCCTTTTCCCTAACTTTATCTTCCCCAATTTAGTCTTCCTTATCCTTCCTTCTCTCTTCCTAGTCCTTAACATTTAATTTTCAGGATTCCCTTCACATGTGCAACTCATCTCCTTCACCCACAACTACAAGCCTCCTGATCTCAGCCTGAGAAAGAAATCCATGATTGTTGAAGTTTTATCCCATGTGTGCTGCAAACTTGTTGGAAATAAAGCCACTTGGAATTTGTGTCACAATGTAACCCCAGAGAAAAGATCCATGGATAAGACCCACAGTCTCTGGATCCCAGTTAAACTGTGGTATCTGAATTTCTGGTTTTCCATCCACATACACAGTGCTATTGTTGACCATTTCTACAATGGCTACCCCAAGATTGCACCAATCCCAAAGGAAATGCAGAAGCCCAACCAACTCATGATGGTAATGGTGTAACCCTTGGGGATGCCCCAACACATGGATGACTGTACTGGCCTTCCTTCTTCATTCAGCTTGATGTTGTCTTCTGTACCAGGCTTCAACCCACTTTTCCAGACCCATTAAGTGTTTTTTGCCAGTCTTTTCGTAATTCCAGACCCCTCATCTTTACAGATTGGTATTGGACTCTGTAGAAATTTTACCTTTTGTATTTTTCTTATAATTGTAATCCTTTGAATTTATATTTGGTACTACACTTCTTTTGACTATTGTAATTAATGTTTTTCTATTTTAGTTTTTAATCTTAGGAATTGATGTTTTATTACATTAGGGTTTTGCTTTCTTGACTTTAGGTTAGGGATTAGATATTGTTGTCTATAATTTCCTAAATGATATTTTTGTCTGTTCTTAGGGTTTTTTGCACGGGCACATCATAGGCAAAATACAAGGTTTATAGGAGGTTCCATCCGTTTTGGATGGGCCCTCAAGTTGTTTATTTACATAGGGAGGGTCTCTGCCTTAAACATTTTGTTTTGGTTTGTGACTTAAGCTCCCATCTATAAATAATTGACCATTCTGGTACATCAATTTCGGACATCATATGGACTTCAGCCTGGATTAAGAACTTGGATTAAGTTCATATACCTATTGATCATCATTGCAGTGGCTCCCCACTGTGCAGGGGGTGTATGTGCCTCTTCCTCCGAAATAAAGGCCTAGTTCAATGCCCTCAAAGATGGGCTTTCTGGTCTACCTGGACTTGAATGGAAAAGTGGCTGGAGAGATAGCACTGCAGTTAAGGCGTTTGCCTTAGATGCAAAAGGACAGTGGTTTGAATCCTGGCATCCCATATCATGCCTGCCAGGAACGATTTCTGAGCGTGGAGCCAGGAGTAACTCCTGAGCGTTGCCAGGTGTGACCCCAAAACCAAATACCCAAAACCACCAATAAATAAAAGGTGCTTCTTCTCACCTGCTACACAACCTTTGTGGTGTCTCCTTGAAGGATCTATATACATTGTAGATTTTCTTCTTAGGAGCTTGTAGTTGATTTTTTGATACATGTTTCTGGTTTTAGACACCCTGTGTTTAGGTTAGAAGTTTTTCTTTACATTTTCCTGTGATGCGCTTATGCAAACAGTCGCCCTTTTATTATTGACTAGTTTTTCCTTTAATAATTGTAGACAATATTGTTAGTTTACTAAAAATAAATGGGGAATTGTTGTGTATGTAAACATTTTAATGGGATTATTATGTTACTGACCCAACGCTGAACAGTGATTGTGCCCTACCCTAGGGTGTGACCTGGCATTCTGCTCCCACCCTAGGGAGGTTCCTGATTCTGCTCACACCATTGGGTGGTACCTGATCCCATCATTGGGTGGTACCTGATTCTGAGGCATACAGAAAGAAAAATCAAATTAAATATCCAGTGAGCACTATAGCAATAAAGACAAGCACCGCACAATAGTCTCGGTTCTGAAATCAAATCATGCCAGAGTGCAAAAAGAAAGAGAAAGATAAGATAAAATAAAATAAAATTGGAGACATCAATTTCAATATCTACACTATAATAAAGACGCCAAAAAATTGATCAATCAATAAATAAATTTGTGGAAAGATGATTATTTTGTGTGTTTTTTTTCCATTTTCCTCCTGCATAGGCACATTAAGTAGTGGAGATATTATAGAGGGAAATCCCTTGACCTAGGAGTTACAGGGTTTCTCCACCCCTGAAGTATACTGTCATGGGATTAACTGTAGACTCCTTGCATGATCATTTACTCTCCCCTCGGTGCTTTTGTGGTGTATGGAAGACTTCTGCTTAGTCTTGGATGGTAAAATCAGACCTCTGTATCTAGAGATCTTGGTGACTGTGCAACTCAAGAAATGGAGCTTATGATGGAGTCTTTCTTTGTGGTTCTAGGAGTTCTGCTTCTTCAGTGTCATTTTAATTCATCTTCTGTAATTGGTGTTATTGGTCATTATGTTGCTCCTAGGATGGAGCCTGGGATAAAGTCTTTCGTTATGTTTCCAGAAGACCCGTTCAGTTGAGGTTGTCTCAGTCAGACCTCTGGAGTTGGAGATCTTGTTTGTTGAACAGATATAGACCAAAAGCTAGGCTAGAGCTTTTCGTTGCTGTTGTTGTTGTTGGTCCCAGGAGCATCAGCCTTTCTTAAAGAGAGAATTCTCATCCTCACAAACTCAATTTAAAAAATTATCTTTGAGTTTTCAACATTGAACATGAAAGCTGTAAAGTACTACAAAGTCAGGGAACTGGTTTTAGGTTTTAGGCTTATTTTAAAATGGAGCTGTCAAAATGTCTTTTCCTCTCTGTGTTTTCAAAGAAAACAAAATTAATTTTTTCATTGGTTTTCCTAATACACATAAATTCTGTTTCAGCACATAGTTTAATCATCCAAATAACTGAAGTAAGATCTGAAATTCAATAGAATGCTTTAAAGGGGCCATAGATTCCCCCTAACATCTGGAATACTAAGATTTGTATGTTTACTTTAACACTGGAAACCTAAACACTTTATGAAGTTAAGTTTATACTTAATTACAGTTGTGATTTACGAAGTTATTGATAGATGAGTCTTAGATATGCAATATTTCAACACCAATCTGACCACCAGTGTCAATATTCCTAATTCAGTGTTTTCATACTTCTTCCTTTGAATTCCCACCTCCAACTCACCCATCTTTCACCTTGACAGACACTTTTTTTTATTTTTTAAAATTAATTTATTTAAAGAAAATGCTTTACATAGTTGACACAACTGATAATAAATGACAGACACTTTTATTTTATTTTGTTTGTTTGTTTTATTTTGGGGCCACACCAGTTGGCATTCAGGGGTTACTCCTGGCTATGCGCTCAGAAATAGTTCCTGGCTTGGGGGACTATATGGGATGCCAGGAGATCAAACTGCTTGCTTGCGCCACTGCTTCGACCCCATTGACCGACATTTTTAAAAGATCTGTGGTTGTAATTGAGATCTCGTTTATTCAGTGTTGTTGAGTGCTGGTTATCATGGTTATACCCAAGACCCCTGACTCCAGTTCCCCTTTCTCATCTATGTCCTTCCATACTTGATTCCCTACATTGTCCCCTACTTGACTCCTTACATTGTCCTTCCCTAATAATTCTATCCATTATAGAATCCAAAGAGATCCCTACTTTCCTGCTCTGTCCTTCTCCTCCCTAAACTCTGGGACTATAGTTATCTAGTTTACCCCACTTTAACACATTACATTTCCTCAACCAGTTATTTTACATGCCACAGTACTTCAGATCATCTTGTGTTCCTTCTTATTCTTCTGGCTTACTTCTCATTCAACATGATATGTTACAGTTCCAATTAAATTGCAGCAGACTACATGATTCCATTGTTCCTTGAACTTCCATTGTGGTATATCTCACATCTTCATAACCCATTTATCTGTCATTGGACATTTAGGTTTATTCCACATATTAACTATTGTTCTAAGTTTTGCAATGATTATAGTGTGTATTTGTCTTTTTTTGAATGAATATTTTGCCTTAAAGGTAGATTTCCCCAAAGTAAAATTGTTGAGTTATTTGGAAGATCAATTCTAAGTTTATTAAGAACTGTCTATACTGTCTTCCATAGGGAGAAACCTGATCTTTTTAAGGATAATCTATCCAAAACCATTCTGAGCGAAGTGTACATTAAAGATTAAAATTGTTTTTATTGGGGCTAGAGAGATAGAACAAAGGAGAAGCACTTATCTTGCATGTAACCACATGGATTCAATTCTAGAACCCCCATATAGTCCTCTAAACTCTCTAGGAATGATCTTTGAGCACTTCCAGAGGTAGTACCCAAATATAATGCAGATACTCAAGGATAAACTGACCAGAGTATAAGCCAACCTTCCCTAATTTCAACCTAAAAACTGGGAAAACTTAGTGACTCGAGTATAACCTGAGGTGGAAAATAAACAAACCAAATTTTGTGCCAAAAAACTTAGCTTATACTCGAGTATATATGATATATAACTTTTAGAGCCATACCTGGAAATGCTCAGAGATTACTTCTGGCTTTCAGATCAAGGATCACTCCTGGTGGACTCAGGAGACCATATTAAGTGGCAGGGATTAAACCTAGGTTGGCTCCTTAAAAGGCAAACACCCTCACCCTGATACTATTGCTTTAGCACTCAAATAAAATGTATTAAACACAATTGTTTTTATTGTATTGAATAATACCCGTATAAAATGTATAAAGTTATAAAGACTGTAAAATAATGGTTACTTGTGATTATGAAAAGACCCTTGCAATATTCAATATAAAGGAAAATATATTGATAAAAACTAAGAAAGAATTTATAATTAAAAAAACAAAATCAATATTTTTAATACAACTAACTAGAAAATATGTTGAAGTAAATTTTCTACTAAAATGAGTAAAAATATAAAATACCTATGAGTGATGGTTAAAAATGGGCAATATATGCATTAATAAATTTTTAATTTTTAGAGAAGACGTAAGTAAATGAAAAAATGTGTTCTACTTTTTGGATTAAATTTTATAACATAAACTCTAATTCTAAGTTTTTTTATTTATTTAAACTTATTATAAATTTTATGTAATGGAACATGTAACTATTTCCTGGACAATTTGGAAAGAAATATAAATAAGGAGGAAACTATTTCTAGGGAAATAATGCCCATGTAAAATTGCAGTACGTAAATTGCAGATTTGCCTTTGGAGCTGACAGGAGTCCAGAAAAACAGCCAGGTTGATGAGGGGAATCTAATTCTCTTAAATATGGTTGGTTTAGGAGAAAAATATTCAGTATTATTATTTACTTATTTTAAATTTTTGTGCTTTTATGCCTAGGAAATATTTATTGTTTTGGAACAGTTTTAAAATTTAATTTATATATGTATATATGTGTGTATATATATATATATATATATATATGTATTATTTGGCTTATGGCTTGCTCTGGCTTATGGCTACTTATTTCTTACTTTGGTTTATTCTGGATGATGGTTTCTTACGGGCATAATTCCAACCCCACACTCATCATCCAGAATTGTTTTAGTAATATCTTTTTAAACAATATCCAACTGGGGCTGGAACAATAATAGTACAGCAGATAGGGCATTTCCCTGGCACATGACTAATCTGGGTTTGAATCGTGCACTCCACATGATTTCTGAGCACTCCCAGGAGTGAAAGCTGAGAGTAAAGCCAGAGGTAAACCCTGAGCACAACTGGTATAGCCCCACCATAAACAAACAAAAAATACAATGAACAACCAGCTATCTTAAAAATTCACAAATTTGGATTGAGGAGTCAAATACACAGGCTGAACACATGCAATGTATGCAGTTATGTAGGCTTGATCACTGGTACCGCATGGTTCCCGTAATATCAACCCCTAACACCAACAGGATTGACGCCTGAACACCAAATTAATCCGGATACTTACAAGTATGGCTCCAAGATAAAATAATAGTAATTACTTGAATTGAAAGTTTTATTTTTGTACATTTATCACATTGATAAATTCAGAAATAGTTCTTACAGGCAAAATTTCTGTAATAGAAAAATAGTAAAACCCCAAATAGCAGTCAACAAAGTCTTATTATCGAACCTGATTAGGCTGCATGCAAGCAAATATTAAGAAATAGATGACCAGTTAAGTGAATTCTGAAACAATCATACAAACATTACAAAATTATTTAATATTTTTATCAAATATGTTTATAATTATTTTTATGGTTTGACTTATAGCAGTGTTTAAACCTAGAATTTCAGACTTAGACACATCTGTATCCATAATATGTAAATACAGATGTACATATAAATGTTTAACATAGATTTCCATACTCTAGTACACTGTAGAATGAGATTAAATATTTCTAAAATTTTGGGGCCGGAGTGATAGCATGGAGGTAAGGCGTTTGTCTTGCATGCAGAAGGTCGGTGGTTTGAATCCCGGCATCCCATATGGTCCTCTGAGCCTGCCAGGAGCGATTTCAGAGCATAGAACCAGGTAGTAACCCCTGAGCACTGCAGGTGTGACCCCAAAACTAACAAATAAATAAATAAAGAAAAATATTTCTAAAATTTTGCTTTTGATAACAATAACAAAAATTCAAAACCAGGCTTCTTTTTTACTCTCCATCCAAGATCACAGCATTGTACTAGCTACTATAGCTACTAGCCATATATTCTATTTATGATTCAAAGTCAAATAAAATTTTCTTAATTAAAATAAAAATCTTACATAATTAATGTAATAGTGCTTATGTCAGGGGTTATCTATCTCAGTTTCCTACATGTTAAGAACAATAGAAACCTTACAAAACCCAAATTTCATTGTTTCAATTTTTTTACTTTATTAACACTTCATGGTTGTCATAGTTGTTCAGAATACACTTTTATTATGACAATACTATTGTCTCCAGATTTCCACCTACCTCCAAGCCTATCCCCTTAGCAGAAACAAAATAATCTATTTTATATTTCTGGTTTACAGATGATGGTGATGGAATTATCAAAAAAAAAAACTATAGCAAAGGAAAATCTGTAAAATCATATCTCTCAATGGGGCCATAAAACCATGTCTGAAGGTTCTGTAATTGCTTTCGTTTGTTTGCTTCTTTTGTTTTGGGGTCACACCTGGCAGTGCTCAGGACTAATTCTTAGTCTGCACTCAGGAAACACTCCCTGCAGGCTGGGGTACTATGCGCGATGCCGGGGATTGATCCTGATTAGGCTGCATGCAAGCAATGCACCCTTCCAATTGTGCTATCCCTTTGGACCCTCTGTTATTAGTTTTATTTGTTAATATTAGGTGGCTTCTATGCTTCTTGATATCTAATTTGGTTTGTCCCCACTGGGGTATTAGTCTTAAAAAAATTGGAGGTTAGTGTTGCTGAATGCAGGGCCTTGCAGTTTAGGAAGTCCAGGATCTGGCTGACAAGGTGGTGGCTGTGAGATGTGGCGGTAGCTACCAGGGCTTCGGAAGTCCAGAAGGGACTGGAGATGTCAGTCCAAATACTAGCATACTTGGAGTTTTGGTCAATTATTGTCTCTGCAGAGATCAGTGGTAAAGTGGTGATGTTAAGCTATTGGTGTGGTAGTGACAGTGGGTTGTGTGAGCAGTGCTAAGGATTTGACAGGAAAGTGACTTAGCAAAACCCTCCTTCTGAGTGTGTCCCAGTGAAACCTAAACTTCTAAAAAAGATTGAGAATTCAAGAAAATATGTCTTAGCTATGACCATTATAATATTTTTTGTAAGACAACATTTATTGTCATTTAAATCTGGCTTTGGATCCACATTTTTTTAGTTGCTTTCACATTTTCAAAAAGCACTTTGTAAAGCATCCTTGCTTGTGGGTTTCTTTCTTAGTTTTAATTTCAGAGGTAGTCAATTTCCCAAATTGTCACATTCAAACAAGTTAGTAAAAATTTATGCCTGCTTATATTAGATATTAGAAGTCAGTGCCTATTAACAGAAGTGAGCATCTGGACACACGAGCTAATGAGGAGGTGGCTATTATTGGGGATAATGTATGAATCACAGATTTCATTTACATTCTTTGGTCAACCCAATAAAAATAAATAAAAGCTACATATGCATGTATTAAGCAAATCAAGGCTATATTAACAATTTCTCCTGGATTATTTTTACATCAGAAATACCAGTTGCAAGTGGGACTGACTTCATCCCTGACTTTGTTCTCAGGGCTCACTTCCAGTAGTACTCAGGGAGACTCACACAGATCCAGGAAGACCATGAGGATAGAATGAACCATTGTTATATATATTATTGGGGATAACATAGGAATCACAGATTTCATTTCTGTTCTTTTGTCAACTCCAAGACTCTACCCACCCCTTGGCTTTGGACCACAATCTGGGCAGCATCTCAAGGGTTACTTCTGGCTTTGTACTCAGCAATTACTCTGGGCTGGAGTACTCTGGGCTGGCTCAGAGGACCATATGAGATGCTGGGAATTAAACACCTGGTTGTGGCATGCACGCCAAATAAACACCCTACCTGCTGTGTTATTGCTCTGGCCCTCCAAGATGTTTTGTAAAGCTACATATAAGTGTACTAATTTCTTTTGTATTATTTTTCTACCAGAAATATTAGTTGTATGTGAGGCTGACTACACCCCCTAACTGTGCTCAGGGATCACTCCCATTAGTATTCAGGGTTCTATATGGTGCTGAAGATAGAAGTTGGGTCACCCTCATGCAATAAAAGTGCCTGTAACATCTGCAAATTATTATCTAATTATATTCAGTATTTTCAGAAATTGTTTGCTAATTTTGAAAGCATTGACTTTATTCTGTGACAGTAACTGGTTAATTGACTAAATTATCTCATTTTTCATTTTTGGATCAATTTTTCGAATGTTGTCTGTTTCGTTCGTCAGCACTACCATTTCCTGAATAAATAGTAGAACCTAAGGTAATAGGTCTGAAATAAATGTCTATAATCATTTTCTTAAAAGCTTCTCATTGAAGAGAAATTGTGCAAATGCAATCATTAATTGTTGGGTCTAGCATTTATCAACGAAGGCATGAGTCATGAGATGTTAATAAATGTCCATGATAAAATTGTTTCAGGATAAAATTACCTTTTGGAAATTTATCATGCACAATATTATTCTACAGACTCTGAGGCAGTTTTAACAAAGAACTATATCTTTGCCTTACCTACCTTTTCCCTTAAATGTGCATCAGGAAATCTGAAATGCTGGCATGATCTCATCAAATATAAATATTTACAGGCTTTCTTATACTTCACTGCCCTTTCTATTTATCACGTGTCTGACTTGACTATTGATCTAGTCTGACATTCCTCATGTCCAGCTGGCTTTGCTCACCTCTGTTCCATCACTACAGCTAGATTGACATTGCTGCTGGTACTGCCATCTCATTTCAAACATCAGCAGAAGTTTTCTTGGCTTATAAAAAATGGAGAAATATGGCAAATGTTGAAAACGATGACTCCCATCTGCTGTGTTGTCACCCTGTCCCTTCAGACTGTTTGTCACTCAGAACGTGATGAGCAGAACGATATTCAGCCTGTGCTGTGTAAGGCCTGGCCTCCTACTGGCCATCTGGGACAGGCAGTTGAGGTGAGCCAAAGACTACAGTTCCGAGATCTAGTAATATATACAAAAGAGCTCTGATTTTTCTTTAATGTTTTATGTGCTGTCTGCTGACCTTGCTTTATAATTGAGCCCAAGTATGTGCGGGTGTAATGTGAAACCAAGTTTAAGTCCCTCAGCCTGTCGTAAGCTATGGCAGAGGGAAGAGGTGGGGTGAAAGTTGAACTTCTACTGAACTTGTCTGCTTCCTGTTCAGTTAGTATGAATGTGTTATTGAGCAGGAAAATAAATTCCATTGAGACTTATTGGCTAGAATGAAACCTAAAATGGTCTTGCTGCCGCCACTATTTCCACATGTCAATGTCTGCACATGTCCCCGTGGTACCCTCTCCTACTTTTGACAGGACAGGCCGGTAGGTAAGTGGCTCAAAACCAAAAGGGTGAGGGACAAGAAGGCTTGTGTGTTAGTGATCTATGCAAAGCACTGCATTTCCCTGGATTCACTTTCTCCCTTGTTTGATCTCTGAAGATCTTTTCCATTACTCTCTCTCCATTAGCTTCAGACAAATTCCCCTCTCCGACTGTCCTTTGCTTTCCTGGAATAACCCACTAAAAAGTCTTCATGACATAGCTCTCAAAGCATAGCTATTTTTCACAGATCACAGATCCTATAAACCATTTATCTTTCAAGTGATGCTTAAAGGTGTCTTGCTACAAAGAATTCTCTCCTACTTCATTAGAGTAAATCTGGGAATCATTTATTTGAAGAGATTCTTTGTGCATTACTTCCTCCAATCTCCATTAATGAAGAGATCATTTTCAGCATCATTTTAAGAATTACATAAAATGGAAAAGAAATATAAATAGCATTCATAATTATAGATTTCAAGGGAAGTGAAAGTGTTAAAATTAGACAATGTACTCAGATGGTATATATATTATATATATACATATATAGATATATATTATATATATATATATATTACCATTGGTAAATTCTGACTTTGCGAAACCTGACTCTGATCTGTAGATGGTGGTGCCAGTAGTCCCTGCATGGATGAGAACTGAGCTTGAATGTCAGCCAGTCTAGGAGCTTGCTGCTTTAAGATCACACCACCTAAAAAACTGGCCTTGATGAAAAGTTCAGTCACAATAACAAATCATCTGTTCTTTAAACCAACTTAAAGCAGTCCAATTTCCCTTTCTGTTTATAGTCTTCTTTCACTTCTGTTGTAGATTCAAAGCAATGGTAACTTTTCTGGTCTGCAAGTGCTCCCAGAACTTTGTGTAACATACCAATGAAACACAGAATTTGATATGAAAATTCCCATTCAGAAATTTACTTAACAATGTAGTGACAGGTCTAAACATACCCCTGACTTTTTTGACTCTCTTCTTTTGCTGCTCTCACATTATTATTATTATTATTATTATTATTATTATTAATTACTATTCTAATTATTTGATTTAGGGTCACACCCGGCAGCACTTAGGAGTCACTCTTGGCTCTGTGCTCAGAAATTGCTCCTGGCAGGCTCAGGGTACTATAAGGGATGCAGGGAATCAAACCACCTTTTGTCCTGGGTTGGCCACATGCAAGGCAAATGCCCTGCCGCTGTGCTATCTCTCTGGCCTGGGCTCTCAAGTTATTAACTTCTTTACATTTTCTGCTCTAGTTTCTCTCTGCACAGTTATTGAAGACTAAATCAGATATTTGGTCGATTTCTTAGAAATTTGGCAAAAAAGATTAAGTTCAAAACTTAGATAATAGTTTCATTAATTCTAAAATATTCTATTGAATTTTTTAATTAATATACTTTTTTAGAATTCTACAGGTATTTGATTAGTCATGTTAGAGAATGAATAGAAGAGGTGCACTTTTCTGAATAAAGATAATGTAGTCTTGAAATCTGTAGAAAATTTCATAGTAAATGATACGTGGCAAATTTTATTTGTTACTATGAAGAGAACAAATCTTACAAGAGCTAAAGTGGCTCAAATGATGCAAACATTGTTTTTCTAAATCACAGGGGGAAAGTACCTTCTCTCTGAAAAAATTCGAGAGAAATCTCAAAGTAAGAAGGAACAATGGGAATGAATGAGTACCCAGTTTTTGTTCCAGGTTGTAATATCAGTTTCACTCTTTAGTTTTGAAGATAATTGTCTCTAGTATCAACTCAAGAGCTAAGAAGGAAATATAAAGGGATTGCTTAAGATTGAATTTGTTTTTTTTCTCTGAGCTCTGAATACTTAAAGCAATAGAGGATGGTTTTAGAGAGGTCCAATGACACAGTTGTATAATGCTGCTAGTAGAAAGCAAAGGTCCTAAACCTAAATACCATAAGTCTCAGTTTCCCATCTGTGAGATCTGGAGGTCCAATGGAATACTATTTAAGATTTCTTGCATTGCCACGCCTTGCCACACCTTGCCACTCCACTTCCTGGAAAACACCTTATCTGCTTTCCAAGCACCAAGTATACTATTTAAGATTTTATTGCTGCTTATTTTCACCATAATGACTCAATCCTGTGTTTATTTTTTTACTTTTATCGTGTTCAAAGTGAATTACAAATCTTTCACAGTAATATTTAAGGCATATAGTGATAATGAATAATGGGCATTCCCACCACCAGTGTTGTCCTCCCTCCACCCTTATTCCCAGCATGCATCCTATATCTCCCTCCTTTGACCCTTGTGATGCTAGTGTAACTGTTTCCCACTTGTACAGCTTGTTGTAGTCAACCATGTGTTAAATAAAGTAACAGAGTCTTTTTTTTAGTAATGAATTTATATTGTTCTAGTAAACAAATTGGCCTATTTTAATACGTTTCCAAGACAATATAAAACATTATCACCTTTTCTTCAAAGCATATGTAATGTTATTGTTCTTATTTATGCCATCATACTTTCTTATTTCAGATGAGATCAAGAACATAAATATTCAAATGCAAATGTCTAAATATTAGTGGAAAGTTCTATTGTAAAAACCTCTTGAAACTGACTTAAATTTAATTTAGACCTCTAACTTAGATAACTTTTAATTTAAACCACTTATGTCAACTAAATTTAATTTAAACTTCCAGTTTAGATTTAAGTTAAAGAGGCTCAGTTGCTAATAATCACATAAATAACATATGGATATATAACTATTTTGTTTTTATGGTTTTTCTTTGTCTGTTTTTGGGCCCACCCCTGGTGCTCAGAAATTGCCCCTGGCAGGCTAGGGGGCCATATGCGATGTCAGGATTCAAATCCAGGTTCGTCCCAGATTGGCCGCATGCAAGGCAAACACCCTACTGCTATGCTATCTCTCCATTCTATAACTATTTTATTACAAAATGACACATGAGACTGACACACTTTACCTAAATTGAAATGAATATTAATTTAAATTGTGCTGGTCTTTACTTTTCACCCTTTTGTAACTCTTATTCCCCTGCTATTTGTTCAATATAGAAAAATGGTGCAGTGAAAGTTTTTCAAGATTGTAAATGTGCCTTATTTAAATTAAAATAGAGTGAATTTACTTTTATGTACTTTTTCAATAATGAAAATGTATGGTTGGAGTGATAGCACAGCGGTAGGGCATTTGTCTTGCAAGTGGCTATGCAGGACGGACCTGGGTTTGATCCCCAGAGTCCCATATGGTCCCCCAAGCCAGGAGTGATTTCTGAGCACAGAGCCAGAAGTAACCCCTGAGTATCACCAGATGTGGCCTCAAAATTTAAAAAAAAATGTTGTGGTTACAAAATATACTAGATTCACAGGATGAAAAGTTATGAAGTGAAGCTTATGCCTTCCGGTTCCCTCCTTTTATTTTAGACCTCTGTGAAGCTATTATTTCTGAGGCCTTGCAAAGGGGAAAATGTTACATTGCATTTGGTTTCCATGTGTCTTCCTGACTTTTATTTGTACAGCTTGTTGTAGTCAACCATGTGTTAAATAACGTAACAGAGTCTTTTTTTTTCAGTAATGAATTTATATTGTTCTAGTAAACAAATTGGCCTATTTTAATACATTTCCTTTAAAAATTATTTTACTTTACTTTGTTTTGGTGATGAGGACATTGGAGCAAACCTAGCAATACCCAAAGACTCTTCCTGGCTCTGTGCTCACCACTAAGCTCCAATGATACACAGGGTACAATATGCGGTACAACGGATTGCAAATTGAAGTCGGTGAGATGAAAGGCAAGTGTTTTAGCCCCTCTATTATGCCTCTGACATAATTTTTTTCCCTGGGGCGATTGGGCCACAACCAGCAGCACTCAGGGGTTACTCCTGGCTCTAAGCTCAGAAATCACTCGTGACAGGCTTGGCAACCATATGGGATGCCAGAGATCCAACCAAGTTGTCTTCATACTAAGCAAGTGCCCTATTGTTTAGATCCAGACCTATGATTTATCCATTTCATTTTGGCCCAGTATATTCTTTTTTAATATAAATTCTTTATTTAAGCACCATGATTACAAACATGATTATAGTTGGGTTTCAGTCATAAACAGAACACCCCCCTTCACAAGTGCAACATTCCCACCACCAATGCTCCCCTCCCTCCTTCCCATCTCCTGCCTGTATTCGAGACAGAATTTTACTACAGTCATTTTTTTCAAGTTTAGTAAGTTGTTTTTGTTTCTGTGTTTCTTAAAGGATAAGTGTTAAAAATATAGTAGTAATGATGTGAGAGTGGCAGTCACCACTCTTGTTTGCATAGGCCCAGAAAAATATGGGGAAAACTGAAAAAAAAAAAGCCTTGGCCTAATTACAAGGAGGCCTCACCCCTAAAGTTTTCTGGCCTAAGACCAACTCTGGGCTCCAGGCATACCAGGCTGCCCAATCCTGTTGTTGGTGTCAGGTTCCTGTAGTTAAAGATTCTGGTTTCTCCGCATTTCCTTCATCAAGTCAGGTTAATGTGGAGTGTCCTCTAGTTTCACTTCACCATTAAATGAGGAGACACCTGCCTTGAAATTAGGTTGTTGCTGTTGCTAAGTCATCTGGGTGTTAAGAGAGCACTCTTTGGAGTAAGTCAATGATAGAGCAGTGGTAGGATCTTCCTGGTAGAGGTTTACTTTCTGGTAATGTTATAGAAAATTGTGGCTGTTTCCATAGATAGTATCCATGGTTCAGGGGTGCATAGGCAATGCCCATTCTCCTGAGGCCTGACCCAAGTTATTATGCCAATGTTCAGGGTATAAGGCCTTTAAAAAATTTGTGTTCCCATCTCTATTAAATAAGAATTTGTTTGCATAATGTAATATTTTCCCATTTTTATGAGCCTATGGAAAAGAGGAACAATGCCACAAGGTATTATTGGTATATCTGGGGGTCGAGAGAACAAGTCCAACATTCCCTGTAACTTGGTTCTAACATGAATTCTATACAGAGAGAGACTCTTCTATCAGAATTCCTTATTGAAGAAATCCCAAAGGGAGGAAAACAAAACAAAACAAAACAAAAACAGTGGGCAAAATTGTCACTATAAAAGAAGATATACAAAAAGATTTATAGGTGTTAAGAGAATACATCTAAGATATACAAAGGAGATACACATATCCCTTTTATGTCTTTAGAAATAGTAGTGTTGAGTCGATGCGTTGGTCTGTGATTTGGCCACCTGGTGGCTGCAAAAGACTCCCAGCAGTCCCATATCAGGAATTGTCTTTGAGTGGAGGCTTCTCAGAAACTGAGTATGTTAGCAAGCACAGGTCCACAGGTCCACAGTGAAGGAATTGGAGGACAGGAGGCTGCTGGGAGTAGATTAATAGGAACAGAGTGTTGATTTCTTGTCAGGGTGAGAGTCTATTTTTTATTTTTTCACTTTGGGATCTGGCTGGAAGCTGGCTTGAGTGAGGATAATGATCTGCTTCATAAGGAGCAAAGACCTGAGGGTAAAAATGGTTAAACATTGGGTAATAGGCAGTGAGGGTGAGAGTAAAGGACTAGAAATGAGCCTGTAAGGTGATGAGCCCATGGGGGAAGGAAAGTATACAGTGCAGACATTATATATATTGGAAACATAAATGAAACCCTATGGTATTCCATTAAACTATTTACGCATGGGGGTGGGAGGAAAGTTGCCAGCGACTTCCCCGAGACAGCCCTACTTGTGCAGGGTATGGGTTGGGGAACGCCTGGGGTTCCCTTTCAACTGCTCCCCGGCACCCACCTCTCTGGCCCCCTGGGCCGGGGCCCAGGGAAGCCCCTGGAGTTGTGGGAGGAAGGGAGGGAAGGCTGTTGGTGGGGAGGCCGAGCACCATAGTCTCCCCAAGATTGGCCAAAGGGCCTTTGGCCTGCAGCCGTACTATTTCCCATCCCAGCGTATTCTTAATCGACATCAATGTCCTATTAAAGTCGTTAAAACTGGCCAGCGTAGTTTACTGGGAATTGCCATCACCATACCACTAGAGAGCAAAGGACTGAAGGGTTCTGTTTTGGTACACTGTGTCAGAGTATCTTTCTCTCCTCTTTCTATTACTCTCCTCAAACAGGCACAAAATCATGCTTCTGTTTATGGCTTACACGCAGTGAGGACTAACTTTTTAGAGCCCGAATGCCCAAACTGCCGCACACTGCCCAGGACTCCCAATGGCCAGCACGGCCCTGTTGCCAGGTGAGCTGCAAAGCAGACACCGGCACACTCGCCTCCCGCAGCGCCACAGATCTTCATTGCGGACCTTCCCGTGCGCCAGCTGCGAGGCCTTCGTGTGCTACTGCAGGCTTGCCATCAAGGCCTATAGGAATTCTTAATAAATATATTTTTAGCATTTTGTTCCAAGAACTGCCTTTTACCTCAAGACTTCATAAGTCTATACAGGGAGTAACCATCAAACTGCCAAAAAAGCAGATATTATTATTATACTTCTATATTTAGCTACTAGAATGGAAGTTTTAATTTTTCCTTTCTTCTATTTCTTTTTCTTCCTTCTTTCCTTCATTTTATTTATTTATTTATGTTATTTTATTTATTTTTTTTTTTTTTTTTGGTTTTTGGGCCACACCCGGCGGTGCTCAGGGGTTACTCCTGGCTGTCTGCTCAGAAATAGCTCCTGGCAGGCATGGGGGACCATATGGGACACCGGGATTCGAACCAACCACCTTTGGTCCTGGATCGGCTGCTTCCAAGGCAAACGCCCCTGTGCTATCTCTCCGGGCCCCATTTTTTAAATTTCTTTATTTCATTCCTTCTTCCTTTCTCTTTCTTTCTTTCTTTCTTTCTTTCTTTCTTTCTTTCTTTCTTTCTTTCTTTCTTTCTTTCTTTCTTTCTTTCTTTCTTTCTTTCTTTCTTTCTTTCTTTCTTTCTTCCTTCCTTCCTTCCTTCCTTCCTTCCTTCCTTCCTTCCTTCCTTCCTTCCTTCCTTCCTTCCTTCCTTCCTTCCTTCCTTCCTTCCTTCCTTTCTTTCTTTCTTTCTTTCTTTCTTTCTTTCTTTCTTTCTTTCTTTCTTTCTTTCTTTCTTTCTTTCTCTTTCTTTCTTTCTTCTTTCTTTCTTCTTTCTTTCTTTCTTCTTTCTTTCTCTCTCTCTTTCTCTCTCTCTTTCTTTCTTTCTTTCTTTCTTTCTTTCTTTCTTTCTTTCTTTCTTTCTTTCTTTCTTTCTTTCTTTCTTTCTTTCTTTCTTTCTTTCTTTCTTTCTTTCTTTCTTTCTTTCTTTCTTTCTTTCTTTCTCTCTCTCTCTCTCTCTCTCTTTCTTTCTTTCTTTCTTTCTTTCTTTCTTTCTTTCTTTCTTTCTTTCTTTCTTTCTTTCTTCTTCCTTCCTTCCTTCCTTCCTTCCTTCCTTCCTTCCTTCCTTCCTTCCTTCCTTCCTTCCTTCCTTCCTTCCTTCCTTCCTTCCTTCCTTCCTTCCTTCCTTCCTTCCTTCCTTCCTTCCTTCCTTCCTTCCTTCCTTCCTTCCTTCCTTCCTTCCTTTCTTTTTCTTTCTTTCTTTCTTCTCGCAGCAGAATTACTTAAGGGTTATTACTGGTTCTATGCTCAGTTGGTGATTGGGAGACCATGTGTAATGCTGGAGAGCAAACCAAGATTGGATACATGCAAAACATGTGCCTTGGCACCTGTACTTTCCCTCTGACCCAAAAGACACATTTTCCCTCCCTTTTCTTTTCTGCAGGTCAGGGAATCAGACCCAGAGCCTCACACACGCAATGTAAATGCTCTCTACTGCAGGACAGTCCAGAGAAGGGAATATTTCTTGTGTTCACAACATGTGGTAAATTTTATAAAGACCATTTTTACCAGTTCACATAAATTTGTGACAATTCATGCCACTTGAAGCCTTCTTTAAATGTTTTTTGTTTATCTTGTCTAAACATAAATATGGAAATACAAAATTTCTTTCTTGGTAGTAATTCTTTGTGAAATGTCATGGAAGATAAGAATTTTAATCTGACAATCTGGGAAGGTAGATAGAGTATTGACAAAGGCCATTGGGACAGAGAAAAAGAAGGAAGAGAAGAAGTTAGAGGTAGGCTGCATTTGAGGTAGGGCTCCAAGTATGGCAGTCAACAATTCCTGGGTCTCACAACTATAAAAACATTCATAATGCACAATTTCTCATTCACTGATCCACAATAAAGCAGAATTGATACTGTTCAATTTGAGATAGGCTATTGTATAACTGTCTCAGCTAATGTATTACCTATTAACTTTCATTTCTCACAGTTGCTATTTTCTGCACATAATAGAAAATGAGAAATAAAAAATGCCTCTATCTAGTTTCCTAGGAACAAATTTAGGTCAGAGCTTTCTGGAGCTGCAACTTCTGTTTTGACTTTTTTATGTATTTAATAATATTTCACACACACTAACATATCTGTAGCTGAGAGACATATTAATTGCTTTTCATGTATTTTTGGTCTCTAGAAGGTCTTCTGGGTTAGTTAGACTCAATTTTTGGAAGGCATTGAGGCATTTAGAAACACATTATTATTTAAACTTATGTTTTTTTAAATTTTTATTGTGGAAGTGATCTGCACCTCAAGAGAAATAGTGACTAGGATACAAAGGCTACAAACAGAATGGGAGAAACTATTCACCCTATACCCATCAGATAAGGGGCTAATATCTAAGATATACAAGGTACTGACTGAACTTAACAAGAAAAATATCTAACTCCATCAAAAATTAGGGAGAAGAAATGAACAGACAATTCCTCAAAGAAGAAATACAAATGGCCAAAAAGCACATGAAAAACTGTTTCACATCACTAATCATAAGGGAGATGCAAATAAAAACAACAATGAGGTACCATCTCATGCCACAGATACTCACACACATCATAAAGAATAAGAACAATTAAGTGCTGGCAGAGATGTGGAGTGAAGGGAACTCTCATTCACTGCTGGTGGGAATGTTGTCTAGTCCAGCCTCCTCAAAAAACTGAGAATTGAGCTCCCATATGATCCATCTATACCACTACTAGGAATATACCCTATGAGCACAAAAACTCAATACAAAAATACCTTCTGCACAGCTATATTCATTGGGATGCAATAACCAGTATCTGGAAACAGCCCAGAAGCCCAACAGATGAGTGGCTAAAGAAACTGTGGTTTCTTTATACATATACACAATTGAATACTATGCAGCCATCAGGAAATATAAAATTATGAAATTTTTCTATATATGGATGGATATGGAAACTATTATGCTGAGTGAAATAAATAAGAGGGAGAGAAATATGCACAGAATAGTCTCACTCATCTTCAGAATTTAAGAAGAATAAAAGACATTATTGTAATAATAACAAGAGACAATAGAGATGAGGGCTGGGATAAATGGCCCATGTTATGAAACATACCACAAAGAGTGGTGAGTGTAGAGAAATAACTACACTGACAACTATCATAACAATGGTAGTGAGTGAGAGAAATCAAATGCCTGTCTCAAAAACAGGCAGGGGGTGGGGGAGGAGGAAGATTGGAGGGCATTGGTGGTGAGAATGTTGCATTGGTGAAGGATTGCTGTTCACTTTTATAACTGAAACCCAACTACAAAAGTGTTTGTAATCATAGCACTTAACTAAAGATATTAATTTAAAAAGTTTTAAAATAGAGTGGAAGTAAAGGGGCTTTTCTAATGCAAGACCTGACAAAATATATACATCCTGCTTTACTTTTTGATCACTCTTCAAAGGAAATGTCTAAAAATGTTAGGAAGTAACCAGATGATGTTTCTTTATTGGTATACATGCTTTCAGGAGCAAAGTTTATGTTTAACTTTTTGATTCAGGATTTTGCTGCCCTCTGAATAACATCTAGAGGTGGGTTGATCTGCCTGTAATTAGCTGAAATGACATGTGTGGGGTAAGAGACTGCTGTTTGGCTCTGACTATCCAGCAGCCCCCTTCCTTCCCAGTGACAGACTCCGACTCCAACTCCATTCTGGAGTCATGAGCCTAAGTTAGCCGTATGAGCAGACTGCCTGAGTGACTAGCCACGCATTCAACATCTTTCTCACCACCGTTCTCTTCCAGTCACACTCTGAACGACTATGGTTCTTCTGAGCTTTATATCTCCAGACAAGCTATTAATGCTCACCCTCTTTTCAGAACTCGCAGAGGAGCATGCTGGCATCATCTGTGAATGCCCCACTGACTCTCCAGAATGAGGTCAGAGTGAATGAGCTGCACCTCCACTCTCAGCACTCTCTAACAGCCCACTCTTTACCATGGAAACCCATGCTTCAAAAACAAAACAACACAAAAACAATCTTGATATCAATATATCTTTTAAAGCCATCATTCACCTGCATAGGAACAAGCTTTTGTTAACAGAATTTGGTGACCAACCATCATCTGTATTTTTTATTTTATGTGGAAAATGTGTTTAGACCTTTAAATACCTAATTAACTGGACAACATTTGCAGCATGCCTTATGTGTCTAAGTGAATGCCTAGCAGGGTATGTGGACTAAGATGAGTCAGGAGTCAAGAGCTTTGAAATACAAAATAAATTTAAGTTTTATAAATGGCTGTGACTTTCCCCATAAATACTTGAGCGAAGCAAAAGTAATGGATGGTCCTGCAAAAAGTTTAAAAAATCCACCAACATTAGTATTAGCAATTTAATGTAATTCAAGTATTTTTCCATCACCCACTCACCCACTCATATGAAACCAACATGAATTCTATTCTTTCTCAATCACATACTCTAAAATGTCCCCAGTGAGAGTGACACATTCTCAAAATACCCTGTGCCTTGAATTAGGAAATTATAAGTTTATGTTTCTTCTTTTTACACAGAGAAATTTTTGTGTATGTCAGAGGTACTATCACATTGAGCATGATGTTAAGTCCTTTAAACCAATGAATATTATTTTGTTAGGCTTTAATTATTCCTTATTCTGTCTTTAAGAATAAAATAGTATTAACTTGGCATATACATGATACATGGAATATGAGGTTTTCTTATAACTTGCTGATTTCTTCTAAACCACCAAATAAAGAGATTATAAATACAACAACGTGGTATGGGAGAAGATAAATTTTATGCAATTTTCTCAAATGAATTGGGAAGTAAGAATTTATTTTGCTAGGGGCTGCGGTTATAGTAGTAAGTAAGGTATTTGTCTTTCCTGCAGTCAACCCTAGTTTGATTCTTTCATCCTATATAATTCCCTGAGCCTGGTAAGGAGTGTTCTCTGAATGTAAAGCCTGTAGAAAGACTGGAGCATCTCATGATATGGTCCTCCCCACCAAAAAAAAAAAAAATATTACGCAACTCAAAACAGCTCAGACCACAGAGGAACTGAAGAGATTGTGATTTGAGAAAGTCAGGTTGCTGGGGCTATCAGGCCTGCGTTTAAAGGCAGTCTGCTATGGATTGACAGGAATATTAATTGAAGTTAAATTTGCTACTAATGAAAGTGTGGCCAAAATAACTAGGCATAAAATAATGTTGAAAACATTGGCATTTTAGAAAGTTATTGTGGTTTCTTAGGAATGATATTGAACAAATCAATGTGAAGTACATGTCACAGAATATTTATATATCTTGTATAAGTAGTTCTTATAAAAAGGATACCTTTTAAGATATAAAAAACACATGTTAAAATAATTTTTCTGCATGTATCTACACACACATAGGAAAGGGAGGATACTTGGAGCAATTTCTCTCATTATTTTAGTAGAGTAGTTTGATAAAATCAATAATTTAGTCAGTCAATTTAGGTTTGATCAGAAAACTATAGAAAACTATTAAAATCATCTTGACAAATTAACATAAAAATTACATGAGATAGCCTTATATAAAGTCATGTGCTCACCTTACTGACCCCAATAGTCCTCATGTCAATAATGATGTCACCTTAACTCCCTCATAAAATTAGGCACCATTCCCCTGGACTAGAGAAATACCAGGTAATCTGAAATATCCTTGGCACTTACACATTTGGGCATCAATTTAATGTCTAGATATAGATACTACATTGAGATTTGCATGCATAAATTTAAATTTACAAATGTACTGGTGGGTAACGATACATATTTAGGAGACTTTGGAATATTAAGAATATTTAAACTCATAAGACTTGGTATGGTCATACAGGAAGCAAGAATAAAATTATTGAGAAGAAAGAGGTTGAGGAAGTACTCTAATGCTTCTTTTAGTTACATTGATTTGCTGGATTCCAGAGGACAACTTAAAATTCTATCCAGAGAGATAAATTACTTGAGCCAGAATTAAGAATTTGAAAATTTGTTTCCTTCAAGTTTTCACAAGACATGGAAGTGAAAGGCTGTCTGACTCGATCCCATCTTAACAGGAGTACCATTTATAAAGAAATTAAGAAGTGGCTGATGTGTAGAGCTCAGTTTAAAGGTGATTCCACTGGGGTGGTCTCCATAGGAGGAGATGATGACAAGCTTAGGTGATAGAAGTGAAGCGGAGTTTGAATGGATAGACTTAAATAATAGGAATAATGAAAATAGGAGCAAATTGCTAATGCATTTTTAAAGCTTGATGAAAAAGCATATATTGGAAGTACATTCAGTGGTATAACTGTGACCTGGAGGAGGCAGTATGAGATGCAAAAGATTTCCAGGGAGCTTCCAGAGACAAGTATTTCTTTCATATTCTCTCCAGATTCCAAGGATCTTAGCTTGCTGTTGACAATCTTCATTGCTACTAGTTCATAAAGTTAAATGATTGACAGAGCACAAGCAACCAGGAACTGTAGTGACCTAGTAGGGATATTAATTTTGTGTTGTGTGTTTTGAAATCGTAGACGATTTTCAGTGTGTTCATGGACAGATAACTTGCCGCATCTACCTCTTCAAGTAGAGCACTCTTGATTTTGGTTTACATCGCAATTTTTATGAAGTTTTTCTTGAAAAGAAAAAAAGTCTAGACATTTCTACAGCTAGACATTAATAAAAAAGAAAGCCTCACTGAACTTCAGAGCAGAGAAACTGGTGTTGAATTTATAAAATATGCAGATATGCTTTATTTATGAAATACAGGGATATGTTACTTGACTGGCCATCTAAACTAATTAATCTTTAAAATGGAAGACAAAGAGGAAAGAAGAACAAAACTGCCTTACAACTGTTATTAGTAGTGGAGATATTTTATTGTCTTGATAGTCTTTCTTACTTAATTGAATTATCTTCAAACACCATATATCCACCCCCCAGATGGTGTTACCAGTGACATTTTAATGTATTACTATGAAAGCTTTATGTGTCATGAATTCTACATGATCTTAAAACAAAAGCAATATTTTATTCCTGTCCCATGTTTCCAAGAATTGGCTAAAGGACTGGACATAGTTTCTCTATTTAAAACACAGAAAGAAATGTGAAAACTTAGGTGATTAGGTGGCTTTCCTTATCAAAATTATTCCCTTTAAAGAAAGATAAGGGTCTTGTAAGAAGCTTACTGTTGAATAAAGAATGAAATCTTCAGTTCCCTAAATCATGAAGTGAAGTATTGCCTCATTCCCTATTTGCCGACTATGTCTTCTAATCCTGTTCCTCTCTCCAACAAAAACTCATGCTTCATTTTCTTCTTGACAATTTTTGAGAATGGTTGGCTTCTGTTTACTTTCATACAAGTGGAGCTTGATAAAATGACTGTTTTTCATTCCTTAGCGGTCTTCTTAATGCTTTTGAATACTTTGAACAAGAGCAGTTATTTTATATTTCTTTTTTGTTCTTAAAGTGGCATATGTTTTAAAATATTATCAATGCTTCCTAGCAGAGATGATAAAAACTCCACCATGAGCAAATTAATTTATGATTCATTGCAGTGATGGAGAATGCTCATTGTAGGGACTGAGTGTGGAAGAAATGACTAATGATAGAAATTGGGTTTGTGCTAAGTGGGTTATGGGAGGGATTAAGGAAATGAGATTGGCGCTGAATCCGGAAGTGGTGGGTGTAATTCTATGATTAATTACATTTTTACATTTTATTCCGAAGGGAGGATATTCTGAGTCTGAAACTATATATAAGCAGTAAAGCAGAAGCTTTAACTTATGTTGGTCAGGAGTAGATAATAGCAGTGACTTATTATGTGGGTAATGTTTAGTTTTTGTGCTTATAAAGTGGTCTTATTATTTTTCTTCTCCCTCTTGCCTAGAGTTGATGTTTTATGAAATTATTCCATCCAACTGAGAATTCTATGTCCCAGCTATGAACAGGAGACCAACACGAGACTCTTATGCTCTTTTTCATTTCATTATCTAATTGAATTGTTTTTCAGCAGCTGTGTATCTCTATCAAAGAATCTTTTTTTTGGGGGGGCACACCCGTTTGATGCCCAGGAGTTACTCCTGGCTAAGCGCTCAGAAATTGCCCCTGGCTTGAGGGGGACCATATGGGATGCCTGAGGATTGAACCGCGGTCCTTCCTTGGCTAGTGCTTGCAAGGCAGACACCTTACCTCTAGGGCCACCTCACCGGCCCCAAAGGAATCTTTTTTTTTTGGGGGGGGCCACACCTGGTGGTGCTCAGGGGTTACTCTTGGCTATCTGCTCAGAAATAGCTCCTGGCAGGCACAGGGGACCATATGGGACACCCGGATTCGAACCAACCACCTTTGGTCCTGGATGGGCTGCTTGCAAAGCAAACGCCGTTGTGCTATCTCTTCGGGCCCTATATCAAAAATCTTATGTGATACCATGACTGGGTGAAAGTCATTCCAAGAGAGAGAACTTCTGAGTTTTAATCTTCAATCTATCTTTTCTTACTTACACCGAAGACATTATATAGTTTCTTTGCAAGGCTATCTTTTGTTTCTATTTTGTTTGTACTTAGATGTCTTTTTTTTTTTTTTTATAAATAAATTCACCCTGAGATACACAGTTACAAAGATGTTAATGATGAGTTTCAGCCATACCATGCCTTTTATCAGTGTAGATTTCCCACCACCACTGTCCCTGTTTCCCTTCTTCTTCTCTCCTATGTCTGCCTCTGTGGCATATCAAGGCTACTTTTTGATATATGGAGGTGATTGCACTGAACTTCAAGAGAGTTTCTTTAATCTTTATTTTAAACATGAATCTCATGGTAAATAACAAAACTAATTATGCCTTTATGCTACTGAGACTGTGAGAGCTGTCACTTAGGTTTATTATCCTTGTTCTCCTTTTCTGAGGGGGTCCATCCTAACCTGAGTGGTGTCTCAAGTTTTGCATCTTTTGCTTAAAAATAGCATTTCAAAGGAATGCCGCTATTTCAGGACTAGGCGATTTCTCTTTAAGCTTTATTAGCTTTTCAAGACTCATCTTCAAAACTCTTATCTATCTGCCTGTAGCATTTCTCCTCTAGAGATTTAACTTTTTTTAAGTCTCCTAAATGGTTCCTAAATGAAGGTCCTTCTGTAATTGTTGACAAAAAGAGTAAGTAGTCTTGCTTATGTAAAGGAGTAAAATTTTAATATACCACAATTTTTTTCCCAGTCCTCTGTTGCTGGACACTGGCTTATCTATCTATCTTGACTATAGTCAATAGCACTGCAATGATTATAGGTATTACTAGAGCTTTGCAAATTAATGTTTCTGTGTCCTTGGAATAGATGACAAGGAGTGGAGTTTCTAATAATCTTAGCTTTAAATTTTCTGAGAAATCTCTACTTTATTTATTTATTGGTTTTTGGGCCTCACCCAGTAATGCTCTGGGGTTACTCCTGGCTCTGCGCTCCAAACTCACTTCTGGCTCAGGGAACTGATTGAGACTTGGGGATCAAACCCAGGTCAATCTTGGGTCAGCTGCATGCAAGGCAAACTCCCTACTGCTGTGCTATTGCTTTGCCCCCCACTTTTTTAAATTTTCCGTAGAAACTAAACCAAACAATGTTCCCACCAACACTGAATTGGGGTTCCTTTATTACTTCATTCTTGGCAATACTGTTTCTATACATCTTCTTGATAAAGCTCATTCTAACTTGTATGAGGTGATATTGCATTACTATTTTGTTTTGCATTTCCCTAGTAATGAATGATGATAGACAATTATATATTCCAATTGACCATATGCATATCCTTTTTAAGGATTGGGGCTCCAGCCCATATCATGAAGAGTTCTGGCTATGTCTTTTCTAATCTCCTCAATACTTACTGTGCCTATGTAAAAACAAAACGAAACAAAACAAGAAAAACTTGCCACACAAACCCCCTTTTTTCTTTTCTTTTCTCTTTTTTTTTCTTCTTTTATATTTATGTTTATAGCTTCTAGACAGGGGCTCCTGCCCGCTTTCTTTTCTTTTTATTTTTTAGCAGAACCACAGAACATGAATCATCTTGTTCTGCCTCAGATATATTTTTATGCTTTCCTACAAATTGAGAAAAAATAGTGGATGGTCCCAGGGGCAAAGCAGTCTCATGAGCATTGAGTGGAAATAAAAAATGATCAGACCTAAATACCCAACCCAAAGTCAACGACAATAGAATCAAGAGACCCAAACTACAACAAGTTATACACAAAAGGGACCGCTAGCAGTCCAGGGAGCTAAGGGTGGTGGTATGTGAGGCATGCTGGGAACAGAGGGAGAGGGAGGTCAACACGAGTGGTGGGAATTACTCTAATTCACGCTCACTATGCACTTTAAATATTACTGTGAAAGACTTGTAATTCAATAAAAATAGAACAAATTTTAAAATATTAAAAAAGGATTTCTGCCTGTTTTTCTTGTTTTATGGATTCTGGTGTACTCTAAAGGTCTTTAATCCATCTTGAGCTCACTTTTTTTTTTTAATAAATATTTTTATTTTGACCAAAGTGGATTACAAATCATTCACAGTAGTATTTCAGGTACATAGTGACATTGAATCAGGGGCATTCCTACCACCAATGTTGTCCTCCCTCCACCCCCATTCCCAGCATGCATCCCATATCCTCCTCCTTTACCCCCCGGGGTGCTAGTGTAAGTGGTCCCCTCTGTGTCTAGCTTGTTGTAGGTTGGGTATCGATTCTGTTGTCATTGGCTTTGGATTTGGTACCTAAGTCTGATCATTTTTTATTTCTACTCAATTTCTACTCAATGTTCATACGACTGTTTGGTCTTGATAACCTCTATTATTTCCCCCTCAGTTCACTTTTTAAATTCATCTTGACTAAGCCTGACTGGGTAAAAATAATCAAAATCAACCTATGTATTTTTTTTAAATCCTGATCTAATGTATTGATCTGTGGCTCAAGCATTTTTTAGCTCTAAGAAAATGGACTCATTGTTAAAAGTTGAAGATTTGTTTTCTCTGAAAGGCTAGTGTAGATTTTTTTAAAGGAATTCAAAGAAGACTTGTGACTATAAGTATCCAAACTTGGTAAAATTTGCCACAAAATAGTAACAAAGTGTTTTCCTTGGGCCAATAAACTTTATGTGACTCTTTAAAAAAGCTTGGTTAAGCTGAAGGCCACGTGAACAATGTGTCTTCTTAAACAAAGCAGCACTGGCTAGTTTCTCCTGAGCTTTTGTGAGTTAAAGTAATTCTTTATCCATGGTATTCCTCCCTGCCCTATAAACAGGATGATAGAACGAGGCAGTAAAAACCTGAGCGCCAGTGACTGGCGCTGAGTTGACAAGCAGACATATAAACAGTCTCCGAGGAAGCTGTGTTTACAGCAACTGAAAGGGAAGTCCTAACCTCTTTCTGACAGGGCAACTTTGGTGCCTATAAATAGTAAGGTTATTTCCTACTTTTGATATCTGCTCACAATGAATATTTTATTGTATTGGCAATAAATAATCAGGTAGACGCCAATTTACCTTTTGTATGTTGAGTTTCTGCAAAATAATTATTGACAAAGTTACATACTTCCTATTGCATCCATAGCTTAATGATCCTAAACCTGGCTTATAATACTATAACTCTAATAAGAGATATATAATTGTTAGCTGGCATAACTCCACTTCCTCTGTAAGGTCTGAAGTTGATCATATATAGGGGTAGAAAGGATAAGCCAACAACTGGAAGGCACACATCTGTACATAAGAGGCTGGTTCAATCTCCAGCACCACACAGCACAGGGAGTTATTCAAATCAGAGTGATAGTAGTAGCGCCTGAATTCGGGTGTAAAGTCGTAACAACTGAATGAGGACCTGAAGACACGGTGAGGGATGTTTGACACAGCGATGGTGAAGAGCGTAGCAACAAACATTGCTATTAATGGCATTGGCATTATATATTATGGTACTTAAATAAAAAGTTAAATGGCTCTTGGCTTAAAAAAAGTGTTCCTCTATAACTGATGGTAGTGATGGCCCTAAAGAAGTATTTAAACAAAAAGCCATTGTTTTGTGATATGTATGATTTAGATGTTGATAAATAAATCTATTTATAGCGCTAGTTACATCTATTACATAGATCTCTAGCTCTATTACCTTTTTCTCTCTATGTATACAAGATATATTTCTATACTTATGTGATCTATATGTAGAAAGATATTGGACTAAAATTATTCAATAAGTTGGGTTCCTGGAATCTGAAATGAGTCATTAACATTTTTATCACGTTGGAAGTGTGCTATTTACTTGGACAGATTTTAAAGATGTTGACTTTTATTTTGTTTAAAAATATGTAATATAATTTAGTCATTAAAGTTGAGGATAATAGAGCCAGACTTTCTTGGTTTTATTAGATTTCTCAAGTACTAGTGTAGTGTAGTCTTGGACAAGTTATTAGATCTTTTTACCTCATCTTCACCTCTAAAATGGAAGATCATGGCATTTTATTTTGTGAACTCTTAATAAATTGTATCAAACTGTTATAGAACTGTCATTCTAAAACTATAATTATAAAATTATTGTTGCTATTATAAAATACCTGGAATACTTTCTGACAGAGTTTAAGCTCCTCTTCTTAAATACCAGATGCTTAGCTTTTTGCTCTTTCAGGGACAGTTGAATAGTATGAAATGGTTCTGGTTAAAAAGGAAACTTACAGAACCAATCTTAGTTTATTAAAGACATTTTTCTAAAATGACATCAAAATTTATATCAGTAAAATGTTAAACTAAACAGTCTAAGAAATGAGATTCAGGAAAGCCCTAGACACTAGATTTTTCACCCACTTCTGACTTCTGAAGAATCATTCATTTTTTAGATAGAAATCACTTTGTTGTCTTGTCATAATGGAGTGAAGTGGCCTATTAAAATCTTTTAAAGGAGTTCAGTTTACAGTGTGGATAATATTAAATCATCTGCAGTAGAAACCATTTTATAAGCAAGAGAGACCCTAGAGCAAGGAAAGGATGTAAGTAATTTTTTGCCAGCCATCCTTTTGCTTTCTAAGCTTATTAAATTCTTGAGTAGTTTCTATTTCATATGCCGAGATGCATTCATAAACCTTTTTTGGAGAGTAAACCTTACTGGGAGTTCATGAAGGCCTCTGTGAGTAGCCTCAAATAAATGGATGCTCACTGGGTTGTGTTCAATACATTCTTTAATTGTGACTAAAGTAAACTAATATTGTGTCAGCTCCATGGACCTGGGAAACGGTAGGGAATAAATCCATAGTGGGCCCAACTAGAGCAAATAAAAGAAATTACACTGTTTTTGAGAGGACATGAGCTCAGATGCTAGAGCTAGAAAAGATCTCAGAGATATTCTGTGTGCTCACATGCTAGGAATCAGAAATTAGATTCACATTGACTACTTTTATGGGAATGAAACCAAGACTGAAGATTCCATTATTTAGAACCATTAGCTAAGGACAACAGCCACAACCAAGAAGAATATTGTCTGTACATTAGTCACATTCTGGAATACTAGAGATCTCTTATTTAATCCTTTAAAAAAATCTCCTGTAAGTATAGCATGTACTCCAGGGCCCAGAGTAGGAAAGTAGATTCTTTAAGTCAAAAAACACATGGTTGAGAACTGGGATTTATGTAAAGGCTGCAGATGATTGCGAGATCACAAAATCTTGATCAAATCCAATTGTTCCAACTTCATATCTCATGATTTGGCATTTATTCCAGGACAGGTTTAAAAATGAGGGATGAGGAGTAACTCCTGAATAAAGACTTATTTGACACACAATTTTACAGAATTTCTATTTTCTCAAAAATGTTTTAAAGATCATTTAAATATTTTTAAAGAAGATAAAAAAGTAAATGTTATCTGACTTGCGCTGGTGAGTGTGACATTTGACTATGCTAATCTCTGAAGTAGTGGAGAGTATTTGTTCTTCACGGAAGCTATATCCTGTGAAGTAAAGATTTATTGAGTCTAAAACACTGCCCCAAGTTCTGAGTGAAATACTTATTTCCATTATAGTTCTCAATACCTCCACATTTTTCCCTGACCCTAAAAAATAGCCTACTTTCTACAGAGGAAAGAAAAAGAGGCCATTAGTTAGTGTCTGGAAACAGTGCAGGCATCACTGTGCTCTTTTTTACAGTCTCTGCACATGTGGAACCAATCTAATTTTCCATTGGATGGTTAAAAATGTATTCAAGTTATGTAGTTTTGAAATGTGAAAGCTTGGAATTTATGTGTTACTCTGAAGGTTTATAGAAGAGCTTGCCTGAGCAAATATTCCTTTTAGTCAATTTGATAGCAAATTTTTTATGATAATATAAAAGATTCATTTATGTGTTTTATAGATGTTTGCTGTAGGCCAGCAGGTCTAATGATATATATTATTACTCCTTTTCTATGGGAAGGTGATGACTATAGAAAATTAAAGGAAAATTAGGGTCTTAAAAATTACTGTTCTCGTAGGCTATTTTGATATTTGTCTTTGAATTTAAAATCACACTGATTGGACTGCTATCTTATGTCTAAGATAACTTCTCATATAATGACAGTGTATCTTTGGATTTATAGTAAGATATTTTAAGAAAGAACTTATGGAAAATAAATGATTTGCGTGGAATCGAATTGCCAGAAGAAATTCTAAGATGCCACAATGCTAACTCTAGCTGAACTTGGTTAAAATATGTACATTCCTTAAAGTCAATGAAACACAAAATGTTATTTCACTTACGTTATTAACAATATTCCATATTCTTCTCCCTGTATAAATTTTCCTTCATGTGTTTTCAATAATAAAGCTGGAGGTATAGACAAGATATAAAGATTGTGGTATAGAATTTGTATTGGGCTCACACTAGATATTTATGAAAAGTACTTGCACATATGTAATTGCTTTTGTTCTTCACAGCATTCTTTAAGTTACGTGTAATTATCTCCATTTTACAAATTAGGAAACTTAGTTGAAGAGAATGTTGAAAATATGTGGAAAATAGTATAGTATAAAGGAAAGATATTGACGTTGGGGAATAAAACAAGCAGAGTCAAAATCCCAACTACATCTCAGAGCAACAGAGAATTGCTTTAGCTTCCAAAGTCTCATTTTAATCATCTGTCAAATGAGGATCATGATTCTGACCTCACATGATTTCCATAAGAGTAATGGACAGCAAGGTATTTTTTCTGTGCCTTAACTCTGGCAGATTCTAAACCAGAGGTCTCAAACTTGCGGCCCTCAGTACAACATTTTGTGGCCCTGCCCTAGAGGAATCTTTTTTTGTTTTGTTTTGTTTTATTTGTTTGGGTCACATCCTCCAATGTTCAAGGCTTACTATTGACTGTGCACTCAAGGATCACCCCCACTTTCCCTCTTGCAGCCCCCAGGTAAATTGAGTTTGAAAACCCAATGTTTCATAGTAGATGGCTCAAATCTCTATTTGCCATTTGTGATGCTAAGATGTGCCCTTCTGGATGCTGTTGCTGAGGTTTTAGGAGAGGGCCCTTTTTGAGATGCTCCTCCGTCTTGGGCTATTTTTCTTTTTTGAAGCCTATTAACTTCACCTGGATTTAGCCATCCTTGTTTCTAACTAGCAAAGATATACACATATAACTTTAGAGTGAAGATTGACATGGTCCTGCTACTTATATTTTATATGGTTTGATTTGTGGTGCACTTTCAACACATGTGTCACCAGCTGTAAGAATCTGTTCTATCAATATACAAAAAACTCTTATCATCCACAACTCAGGCTTACTAATCTTCTTTATGTGCTTGGTTATTTGTGACATCTAAGTTATTTATAACTTTATTCCTTATGTCAGTAAAGTAAGATGACTAATTGACACTGGTGGAGTTCATGCCAAAAATGCAGAAGTGGAGGAGTTGGGAAGGGATGGTCATTCGTATAACATTACACAGAAAGTCCATGACAAAGCAGAAGTGGGGATCCAAATGACCAATCTCTTGTTGAAATCCCTGTCTCTGAGAGAGAACAATGCTTGTTTCAGTCATCTTTATTCTTTTAGACACTCACAAGAATATTTAGAATGTTTTCCAGGGAAACTATGGCCTAGGCATCCACCCACTCCCATATAATTTATATTTAGCTCTGAAGACAAAGGTTTGCTTGACCTATTTAGGTATCAAGGGGTAGGCCAGAAAGTTGAGGGACTGTTGAAAGGGGAAGAAGAAATTATCAGGGCTCACTCTGTACAAACTGCAGGAAAAATCTTTGACCTTGAGGTCCTTGGAGAGAAGGCACACTAACCCTGATGATGACAGAGTTGAATTAAAATATAAATGCTTCCAAAAATCTGTTGCCAGGAAGCAGATGACATGCTAAATTACTCTGCAGATTGACTACTTAATTCAGCGATTTCCTGAGTCAGGAGTTGCCAGAAGAGCCATTTTGTCCTTTCTGGCAAAAAAAGCCGCTGGGATTGCTGTCTCCAGTCCTCTTTCCTGTGCTTCCTGCGTAGGAATGCCTGTTTCCTGAACATAGATGCCAGATTAGACAGCATGCACTATTTTCGTAAGCTGGAGACTAGGTAGTAACTTAGGTCCTTCCATTTGATAGTGATTTGAGGATGGTGTTGATGTCATATACACTACAAAAATATACAGCCTTTTAGAAAATGTGAAATAGTAGATCAAAATCAAATTAGACCAACATTCTGAAATGTCATATTGCAACATTTTCATTAGATGAATTTTAAATGCTTTGAAAAGCCTAGTTTATTTTGGATAGAAAGGTCTATTTCTGTTTTAACTAGAACTGATTTTTGAGTGATGGAATTGATATTTACCAAGAGAACATAATGCTGTTATGGGATCTACTGTTGGTGAAGGCTGACTTTGAGAAAATGATCTAGTTAAAGCTTTACCCTGAGTCAGAGTGAGGATTCGATATACTTCTATTCTTCCCTATTCTTAACTTCTCACTATTTTTCCAGTTTCACTTTGTCTATTAGAGAGCAAAGTGTTATATAAGTGGCATAATTTTGCCAATCTTTAAGTCCAAAGTTCAGAGCACTCAAGCAACAGGTAATAAGGATAAGGAGCAAAATAGATTCGCAGTTAAGTTTTCTCATAAAAGAGAGATGGTGAAGATTTAGTTTTTTAATACTTATTTGATGTTGATTGCATGTGACTTTATACTACTCTGACCACCTAACTTTAGAGGATAATTCTCAAGGGCAAGGATTTTGTTTAGAAGTTTGAATTTTTCACATTCTTCAGAAGTTTATTTGCAGTCTTTGCTTCTTGCTAGGACTGATATTAATGGCTGTGTCTTGTTTCACCCACAAGGCTCCACCTTGAAACTATCACTCAATAGTCTAATATTTTCTACATTATTAGTTATTTCTAATATCATCTTATTTGTTAGTTTATTGTGGGCCATTCCAGGAGGTACAAAGGACTTATTCCTGGCTCTATGCTTAGGAACCACTCTTGGAGGATTTGGGGTACTCACCCCTGGACGATTAGGGGGACTATATGGAGTACAGATCAGCCAGTGTCCTATTCACTGTATTACTGCTCTGGCCCCTAGAGTTATGGAACACTTAGCGACAAAGTATTTGCCTTTAAGTAGTTTGATCTTAGTTTATTGAATAATTTCTATTTTCTCTGTTTACAGTTTTTGCCCAATATCTGGTTGGTGGGCAGATAGTAATTTTTCTATTACCAAGTGTTTATGCAAAAGTAAAATTTCCATTGGCTACAAGATGTTAGAACAGAAATTCCTTCCATAGCACAGGAAATGAATGGAAAACAATTCATTTTACAAATCCATATTTACCAGCAAAATTTTCCACCAAAGCTTTATAGCTTAGTCTCCTACTTTGTACTTTCTTAATTATAAAGAATGAATTAGAACAAAATCTTGATAATTATCCTGCAAGTTTCTTCTCCAAAGGGATAACATTATAGGACACATTTTTAAAATGAGGATTATATATAAAGGTTTCTTGTGCTCTGTGTCATCAATTGTTTGGAGAATTTTTAAACTCTGAAAAATAAAGCCAAAACAGAAAAGCACCCCCAAAGAGGAGACACTGCAAATCTTTCTTTTTAGCTTAAAATGTATTAGAAAGAGAGAGAGAAGGAGAGAAAGAATGACTGCCACAAAGGCAGGCAGGAGAGGACATGCTGGGGGGAAACAGGGAACATTAATGGTAGAAAATGTGCACAGTAAAGTATATTGTATGACTGAAACTTGATCAAAACAACTTTGTAACTATTTAACAATGATTCAATTGAAGAATTTATTTATAAAAATTACTATATATGTGGACTGTAATGATAGTATAGTGGTAGGGTGTTTGCCTTGCACCTGGCCTAATCAGGACGAACCTGCTTTCAATTCCTGGCATCCCATATGGTCCCCTGAGTCTGCCATGAGCTATTTCTGAGCACAGAGCCAGGAGTAACACCTGAGCACTGCCTCGTGTGACCCCAAAACAAATAAACAAAAATATATATGAAAGTTTTTTTTAAAAAAGAGCCCACATAACTAAAATAAGATTTTGGTTATATTTTTATTGGAATACTATTCCATGCTAAATTATGAAAGCCATAATTAATTCTAGTATTCATCAATAATCAAGAATTAATTGTAGTACATATAAAAATTATAGAAAAACATCTGGAGGCAACAACCGTACCTCAACTTATAAAAATGTCATTAACATAAATTTTATCCTGTCCTAATATTGCATCTTGATTCATATTGGCTTCTAATATTCACTAGAAGATCAACCTGAAATGGAGTATAGAATCCCTCTGAAAGAAAGAAATGTGAAAATTATAAAGAAACTGTTTGAAAAAAGAGGTGAGAAGTGAGGGCAAGTTTTCTGTATATTAAATTGTATTCTAAAGCTATCATATTTAAATCAATGTGGTGCTTAAAGCAATATAAACTCTAGTGAACCAGTTAGAAATGTATTTTATTATAAGTCAGATGGCTTGTGTAAAATGATGTCACAAACAATTTAAAAAGAAATTTTTGAGGTCTTTACCAGGAGAAAGTACTGAGAAAAGAGGTAGAAATAAGATCTATACATCACCAGAAGCGGCAGTAAACAAAAGCAACAGCAAAATTCAATAATTATGCAATATAAATTATTTTAATACAAAACCGACTATAATTAAAATGACATGCGTTAAAATATGTTCATCAAAGGAGGGTAGGATAAATATTGTTATGCTCTCTATAACATAGTATTTATTTAGATATCAGAAATTAAAAATAACTTATCCTTTGCATAACACAGAAAGAATATTCAGATGTTTTCATAAGGAAAGTAAAAAAACATAAAAACAACATAAAAATTATTTTATGTTTCTAATGTAAAGAAAGGAGACAACTGAATGAAGAAGTGTCAACAGATACATTTTTTTGAACCCTAATAACAAACTAGCGATTACTAGGAAGAGGGATGTGGGAGTGACCAAAATAGATAGAAAGAATGAATAAGAGAGTAGTGCCTGTTCATTTCTTCTCCATATTTTTTGATGGGATTCGATGTTTTTTTCTTATAAAGTTCTGTCAGTGCCTTGTATATTTTGGATATTAGCCCCTTATCTGATGGGTATTAAGTGAATAGTTTCTCCCACTCTGTGGGTGGCTCTTGTAAACTGGGCACTATTTCCTTTGAGGTGCAGAAGCTTCTCAGCTTAATATATTCCCATTTGTTAATCTCTGCTTTCACTTGTTTGGAGAGTGCCGTTTCCTCCTTGAAGATGCCGTTAGTCTTAATGTCATGGAGTGTTTTACTTACGTGTTGTTCTATATACCTTATGGTTTCAGGTCTTTAATCCATTTGGATTTGACCTTTTACTTGGTGTTAGTTCAGGGTCTGAGTTTGCTTTTTGCAAGTGGCTAACCAATTGTGTCAACACCACTTGTTAAAGAGGCTTTCCTTGCTCCATTTAGGATTTCTTGCTCCTTTATCAAAAATTAGGTGATTGTATGACTGGGGAACATTCTCTGAGTACTCAAGCCTATTCCACTGATCTGAGGGTCTGTCTTTATTCCAATACTATGCTGTTTTGATAACTATTGCTTTGTAGTACAGTTTAAAATTGGGAAAACTAATATCTCCCATGTTCTTTTTTCCTAGGATTGCTAAAATAAATTTCAGAAGTGTTTAATCCACTTTTTGAAGAATGTCATAGGTATCTTTAGAGGGATCACATTAAATCTGTACAATGCTTTGGGGATTATTGCCATTTTAATTATATTAATCCTGCCGATCCATGACACTTTGTCAAAGAAGAAATACAAATGGCCAAGAGACACATAAAAAAAATGTTCCCCATCACTAATCAGCAGGGAGATGTAAATAAAAACATCTATGAGGTACCATCTCACACCACAGAGATCAGCGCACATCACAGAGGATGGCAATAAGCAGTGCTGGCGGGGATGTGGAGAGGAAGGAACTCTTATTTCCTGCTGGTGGGAATGCCGTCTAGGCCAACCTTTATGGAAAGGGATATGGAGATTCCTCCAAAATTTCGGAAATTGAGCTCCCATGTGATCCACTCCTAGGGATATAACCTAGGAAATCAAAAATACAATACAAATATCCCTTCCTCACTCCTATATTCATTGCAGCACTATTTACACTAACCAGACTCTGGAAAAAACCAAGATGCCCTTCAACAGATGAATGGCTAAAGAAACTGTGGTACATATATACAATGGAATATTACGCAGTTGTCAGGAGAGATTAAGTCATGGAATTTTCCTATACGTGGATGTACATGGAATCTATTATGCTGAGTGAAATAAGTCAGAGGGAGAGAGAACCAGAATAGTATCACTCATCTATGGGAGTCAAGAAAAAAAAAGACATTTTTGCAATAATTCTCAGTGACAAAAGAGAAGAGGGCTACAAGGTCTAGCTCATGACATGAATCTCACCACAAAGAGAGGTGAGTGTAGTTACAGAAATAAATACATTGAGAACTGTCAAACAAAGTGAATGGATGGGGTAAGTAGAAAGGCTTTCTAGAATACAGGTGGGGATGGGGTGGGGAGGAGGGAGATTTGGGGCATTGGAATGTTGCACTGGTGAAGGGGGGGTGTTCTTTACTTGACTGAAACCCAACTACAATCATATTTGTAATCAAGGTATTTAAATAAAGATATTAATAAAAAAGAGTGGAAGTGATCTGCAACTCCAAGGAAATAGTGACTAAGATACAAAAGGCACAGAGAGAATGGGAGAAACTAGTCACTCAAAGCCCATCAGATAAGGGGATAATATCTAAGATATACATGGTACTGACTGAACTTAACAAAAATAATCTAACTCCATCAAAAATTATATAGAATAAATGAACAGACAATTCCTCAAAAAAGAAGTACAAATGGACAAAATGCACATGAAAAACTGTTCTACATCCCTAATCATAAGGGACATGCAAATAAAAACAACGAGGTGCCATCTTATGTCATAGACTAGCACACGTCACAAAGAATAAGAACAATAAGTGCTGGTAGGGATGTAGGGTGAAAGGAACTCTCATTCACTGCTGTTGGGAATGTCAAGTATAGCTTTTATGGAAAACAATATGGAGAATCCTCAAAAAACTGGAAATTGAGCTCCAACTGGAAATTGAGCTCCCATGCGATCCAGCTATATCATTCCTAGGGATATATCTTAGGAACACAAGACTACAATACAAAAATCCCTTCCTCACACCTCTATTCATTGCAGCACAATTTACAATAGCCAGACTCTGAAAACAAGCAAGATGCCCTTAATAGATGAATGGCTAAAGAAACTGTGGCATTTAAATCTCCAAGTGCCCTATCTGCAGATAACAGTCTTCCAGAGTTCTCAGCCGAGCAGCATTCCTTGGCCTCCTGTTGCAAGGCCTGTTCAGTAGGCCGAGAGCCACTGGCCCTGCTGGGCAACAGCGCTCGGAGGTGGATGACCCAAGATGTCCCCAAGCCTTGCTCTTGAGAGACCCAGCCTCTTGCCTGGCTCCCGGCATTTTCCAGGGGGGAATGCGGGGGAGGAGTGGGGTTGGGAGTGGGGGCAAGCGGGCAGGCGGATGGGGCCTGACCTACCGCGTGCCCTGCTGAGCACACCCGCTGCTTGATTGTGAGCCAGCGCCACGTCAACCCATTTCGGGGCCTCGGGCTCTGCGACGGGACCCCAGGTTGGAGCCAGATGTGGGGCTAGGCGCAGCAATGCGGAGAGTGACTCCGGTGATTTGGGTGCTTTGGCAGCTCGGATGCGAGGTGGGCAGGAGGACGGACTGGGGCGAGGACCGGTCCTCCGCTTGGAGGGGCGCTTCCTTCCTTCCTTCCTTCCTTCCTTCCTTCCTTCCTTCCTTCCTTCCTTCCTTCCTTCCTTCCTTCCTTCCTTCCTTCCTTCCTTCCTTTCCTTCCTTCCTTTCCTTCCTTCCTTTCCTTCCTTCCTTTCCTTCCTTCCTTTTCCTTCCTTCCTTTTCCTTCCTTCCTTTTCCTTCCTTCCTTTTCCTTCCTTCCTTTTCCTTCCTTCCTTTTCCTTCCTTCCTTTTCCTTCCTTCCTTTTCCTTCCTTCCTTTTCCTTCCTTCCTTTTCCTTCCTTTTCCTTCCTTCCTTTTCCTTCCTTCCTTTTCCTTCCTTCCTTTTTCCTTCCTTCCTTTTCCTTCCTTCCTTTTCCTTCCTTCCTTTTCCTTCCTTCCTTTCCCCTCCCTTCCTTCCTTTTCCTTCCTTCCTTTTCCTTCCTTCCTTTTCCTTCCTTCCTTTTCCTTCCTTCCTTTTCCTTCCTTCCTTTTCCTTCCTTCCTTTTCCTTCCTTCCTTTTCCTTCCTTCCTTTTCCTTCCTTCCTTCCTTTCTTCTTTTTCCTTCCTTCCTCTTCCTTCCTTCCTTCCTCTTCCTTCTTCCTTTTCCTTCCTTCCTTTTCCTTCCTTCCTTTTCCTTCCTTCCTTTTCCTTCCTTCCTTTTCCTTCCTTCCTTTTCCTTCCTTCCTTTTCCTTCCTTCCTTTTCCTTCCTTCCTTCTCCTTCCTTTCTTCTCCTTCCTTCCTTCTCCTTCCTTCCTTCTCCTTCCTTCCTTCCTTCCTTCCTTCCTTCCTTCCTTCCTTCCTTCCTTCCTTCCTTCCTTCCTTCCTTCCTTCCTTTCCTTCCTTCCTTTCCTTCCTTCCTTTCCTTCCTTCCTTTCCTTCCTTCCTTTCCTTCCTTCCTTTCCTTCCTTCCTTTCCTTCCTTCCTTCCTTTCCTTCCTTCCTTTCCTTCCTTCCTTTCCTTCCTTCCTTCCCTTCCTTCCTTCCCTTCCTTCCTTCCCTTCCTTCCTTCCCTTCCTTCCTTCCCTTCCTTCCTTCCCTTCCTTCCTTCCCTTCCTTCCTTCCCTTCCTTCCTTCCCTTCCCTTCCTTCCTTCCCTTCCTTCCTTCCCTTCCTTCCTTCCCTTCCTTCCTTCCCTTCCTTCCTTCCCTTCCTTCCTTCCTTCCCTTCCTTCCTTCCCTTCCTTCCTTCCCTCCCTCCCTCCCTCCCTCCCTCCCTCCCTCCCTCCCTCCCTCCCTCCCGCCAGGCCAGGGAGGCGAGTCGAGTCTTGGCGAGGCAGCGACTGACCTACTGACCAGTCGCACATGGTGGCCTGGGGAGCCCTGTCGCCCCTGGCGAGGGCGAGGCGGAGGCGTGGACACCTTGACCCTGCCGTGGTGGACGCGGCCCTGGAGCTGCTGAACCTCACACTGGACCTGCTGGGCGCCGTGCAGGTGCGCTCGAGTCCGGCGGCAACCGGGGCTGGCGCTGCTCTGTCCTGCTCAGCGGCCCCTGCGAGGTGCTGCTCCACGAGAGGATGCACGTCAACCGGCTGCGCGGCCGCGTGGACCACCGCTTCTTCGGGGAGGTGGACTGGACCTGCGCCGGGCACTTCGGCTACCGACACCGTGCCCTCCATGCGGGACCCTGGTGGGCCAAGACCCGAGGGCCTGCGGAGGCGCCTTCGCCAAGGTCCCGGGGAAAGAAGACAACCCGAAGGCAGCCAAGAGTCCGTGGGCTCCGTGCAGCGAGGACGATAGATCATCGTAGGAAAAACATCATCCAAAGGCAGCCAAGAGTCGGTGGGTGGGAGAAACAAGCACCTTGCCTTCATCCGAGAAATAGGAAGGCAGAAGAAAGAGAAAATGAGGAAACATACAGATAACAAATGCAGACACCGAAGATAACCCAAAGAGAAAGAAGAGACAGGTGGAAGACGGAATGAAAGACCACTTAGACTGGTGTGGTGACGTTCAAATCATAGGCTGAAAAAGGTCTTTGATTAATAATATACATATACGGAATATGACTCGCTGGTCATAATACCCTCAGGAATTTCTGGCAAGTACTAAGTGGGTATGTCGTGACCTATTTTACATAACCAACACAACACATTGTTTACTTGTTATATGAGATTTTAATTAAATTTTTATTTTTAATTATGAGAACAAGGATGCAAAGAAAGAGGACAAGGTAAAGTTGCAGTGGAAGGACTATCACCCATAATATAATTCTCAGAAGTCCCCTTGCTGATATCTTAACTTTGAAATTTCAGCCAAAGAACATTAAGATAAATAAGACAGAATCCATGTACAATTACTTTGTCCCTCAAGTCCCCAGATTGTAACAATTATAATATTTCTTAACAGCACACAAGGCAATCTAAAGCCATAAAACATACGTAACTCCTTAAACATTACAGGCATAGTATATTTTTACATTTCCATATACATGCATATTAGCTTAAGTTAACCTCAAATTTTAAGTGGGTTCTTTTTAAGGATTAGAGTCAAAGGAGCACAGTAAAAATGGTGTTAGAGTGGCAATTGTTGTTTGCATAGGCCCACCAAAATATGAGGGACATGGAAAGAAATAACCTTGGCCTAAAAACAAGGAGACCCGACCCCTGAAGTTCCCTGGCACAAGACCAAATCTAGGCTCCAGGCAAGCTAGATCGTCCAATCCAAGACACTGTCTGTAGTGCCAACACACTTTTATTTTTCACACAGTCTCTGTTGTTGGTATCATGTTTCTGTATTAAAGATCCTGGAATCTTCATATCCTACATTGAAGTCAGGATGTGGAGCGTCCTCTCGTTTCACCTCACAATCAAAGGGCAATGCAGGGAGCCCTGTCCTGTAAGCAGGTCTTTGTTGTTGTTAAGTCTTCTCAGTGTTAAGGGAAGTCTCTTTTGAGCAGGTCGATGTCTGAGCAGTGTAGGGTCTTCCCTGGTAGAGGATTGCTTCCAGGTGATGTTATAGACCAGCCTGGATGTTTCGTGGATGGCTTCCCTTAATTAAAATATTTTTAAAAAGAGTGAAATGCTTAAGGGTTCATTTTTATTTAGTAAACTACCACTGTAACAGCAAGCATGTCTCACAGTTAGTTTAAGTTTTAGCCCTTAGTATAAGCCACTTAAAATGTATTTTTTAATGGTAGGCATTTTACAGTTTCCTTCAATCTGTTGCCCTATGATCTAGGTGTTTGGTATACATTGAAGGATTAATTTGCATACCACTTATTGGCATACAATCATTGGCATACTACTTGAGCTATAAATGGATAAGGGAAAAAAAGGATCAACCCTCCACTTTGGAAGATTGACCATTGGTTCCTAGTGCTTCTGATAGAAATGGATGCCACTATACATATTTGTCACTTTATGGTTCAAATATGGGCAATGAAAATTTCCAGAAGCATTAACTTCAAAACAAGTTACAATCAGTGTAAAAGACAGTACTATTTAGTAAAAGGAATTTTACTAACCGTTTTCTATTTAGTAAAATTTTCCTAGATAGTGAAATGTCACTATCCAAACTTGCTCATGGGTTTAAGTGGAATAGGCATTTACAGAAACTAATTCCATACAGATTAGTACTTGAGCCTGAGAACACAGCTGTTTAGAGTTTTCATTAACTTTTTCATAGATTTCTGGAATATTAAAGATTTTTAGACAATATTGCTGTACTCAATCCAAAGTAATTACAAATGTGACTTAAATTATACCTAGTGTAAAACAGGCAAGATAACAAAATCAGGATCTTTGGGGAAGTCAAACATGTAAATATTTGCAAACAATATCTAGATTACATAAAAATAAGTGATTTACAATGAAATTGTGTTACTTTATAATGTGCCTCTTCAGGGAACACTATATAATAGAAGGACTTAATTTTAAATGCATTCTAGTTTATTTAAATATATAATTTATTTATTTGGTCCTCTTGAGGAAAATTATGTTCTGTTTCTCTTTCAAATATTTATTTTCAAATGTTTATGTATTTTAAAATGCATATATTAAGTGTTCCCTTTATTATGCCATTATAAAAATTTTCATTGTATTGAGCTACAATTGGCCTATTTATCTAAGAGGTACAACATAATGATTATATAAACATATATCAAAAATATTTATCTCAAATGTCAACCACTTTTCATCCAAGATGGGAGATTTAATATGTATTAGCAACTCATTGTTGCTGTGGAAATATTACCAGTCTTTGGCTAAAGGGGAGTCAGAATTAAAAAGCTTAATACCCTTCTTAAATATCCAGGGCGTGGGAAATGTAACCCTACACCTATTCTTTGTGTAACCTTACCTACAAGAAAGACCCTCCCATTTTTGGGAGGGGTCTTGGAAAGGTTAGATAAGGCCTTTAACAGGAAGAGAAGAGAAGATTGACCTGGAGGCAGCATAGGGAGGAGGTAGCAAGTAAGGAGATGGCTGAGGAAGAAAGTACACTATAGGGGTGAATAGGAAACCAGCATAAATGGTTATGATAGACCACACATGTGGTGGATAGGGCATGAATAAAGCTGATATTTCCTGAAGCCTGTTTGTGAGTGGATTTTCTCCTCGCTGTCACCCTGACAGCTGAAGGGGTTGCAGAGCCATGTCCCTGTTTGGGCGCCATTTGTTGATTAAAATAATAAAGAAGGACCTTAGGATGGAGCCTGATGGAGGTCGATGGTAATGAAGGCTTTTCTTCTCCAGCCCATTCCATGTGGTAGTGCATTTGGGGGTAATAGATGCGTGGTCCGAGCTGGAGGAGAAAGGCCTCATCCTCCATCCCTCCATTAGTCAATCCCATCAAGGGCAGTATTGCAACAAATTTTAGATATAAAATTCAGTACTGTCAGATGAGAATATGCAAAGCATCCTAGGATCTATTTATCTTATTTCTACAAGTTTATACCTTTTCTTTACTATCACTTATTTCTTCTACTATCTTTTAAATCTTCCTCTCTCAAAATCTGCCTATCTCCCAGTAATTATGAATTTATTTGGTTTGTAAAGATTTCAGTTAGTGAAATCATAACTTTTTCTGATTAGCATAATGTCCTTAAGGTATATCCATGTTGTCATAGAGTCATCTTGATTTTTATAGAACTAGATAGCTTTCAGTGTCTGTGTGAGTATGATTGTGTGTAAAATTGCATTTTCTTTATTTTGGGAGCCGTTCACACCCGGCAGCATTCAGGGGTTACTCCTGGCTTTACCGCTCAGAAATCGCTCCTGGCAGGCACGGGGAACATATGGGATGCCGGAAATTTTACTACCATACTTCTGCCTGCAAGACATATGCCTACCTCCATGCTATATCTTCAGCCCTCAAATTGCATTTTCTTTATTCATTCTTCTGTCAATTTTATTCATTCTATCATTCTCTTCCATGACTTATCTGTTGTGAATAGTGCTGTAGTAAATACAGGTTAAAGGTATATTTTATTTTTAATCTGATTATTCTTTGGATATATATGCAGAAGTGGCCTTGCTGGACCTTATGGTAGCTCTTCTTTTTGTCTTATAAACTATTTGAAAAACCTCTATTTGTTTCCCATAAGCATGGTACAAACTTCCCATTCCACCAACACTGCACACACTCTTTTCTACATACCTGATCACATTTCTCTTTTTTATTTTATTTGTTTATTTTGGATTTGGGCCACACCCAGTGACACTCAGTGGTTATTCCTGGTGATGCTCTCAGAAATCGTTTGTGGCTAGAGGGTCCTTATGGAATGCCAAGGGAGATAACCTCAGTCTGTCCTGGGTCAGCTGAATGCAAGGCAAAGGCCCTACTGCTATACTCTAGCTCTGCCATGCCCCCCATCACATTTCTTATGTCTTATCTTTCAAGCCATAGTCATTTAAATTTTTTTAAACTACAAAACAAAACTGTCAAAAAGCCCCAAACCAGCAACTACTTAAACAAAGGTTTGTGTTTCTTCATCTATTTATTTATTTTTTTTGCATAGGCACAATAAGTATTGGGGAAATTAGAAAGGAGCAGGTAGTGTCCTTGAGCTGGAGGTTCTGGTTCTGAATTGATAGCATGCAGCAGTCCACAATTGGGAGGGTCAGAAGGGCCACAAAGCATGAGTCAGCAGGAGTGATGGTTGTAGTTTCTTGCTGAGGCACGAAATGTGGGACTGGGAGTTTGGGAGCTGGGTGGTGGTCTATTGAGGAGGTTGGTCTCAATACCTAGTGGATTAAGAACTAAGCTTAAAGAGGACTAAATAAAGAAGGATAATGGATCAGAATTGGGGGACCAGGATTGAGAGGATAGAAGATTTCTGAAGGGGGGAGGAGGGATATTATATAAGTGGGACTACTTTCACTTTAGGCATGGATTGTTTACATTTTAGGTTTGGTGCTCAGAGAGGAGTCCACTGTCTACAAACTAATGCCCACATAAAGACTGAAATTAGGGGCCGGAGAGATAGCATGGAGGGTAAGGCATTTGCCTTTCATGCAGAAGGTCATCGGTTCGAATCCCGGCGTCCCATATGGTCCCCCAAGCCTGCCAGGAGCGATTTCTGAGCATGAAGCCAGGAGTAACCCCTGAGCGCTGCTGGGTGTGACCCAAAAACCAAAAAAAAAAAAAAAAAAAAAAAAAGACTGAAATTATTGGTCTATTCTTAAGTTGATGTTGGAGCCCTGACCCTCATAGACTGGGTCTGAACTCTTGAGAAATAATTGAGTTAAGAAAAGATAGATAATTGCCTAAGATACGTACTAGGAGAGAAAGAAGGGGAAAACCAAAGATAAGAGAAAAGAGAAAATAATAATAATAATAAGTTTAAAACAAAAGATTGGCTGGTGCATAAGTGTTGAAGCGTTTTCCATTTTATGGCTCCTCATCATTGGAGGGGGTGGGCTTTTCTCAATAAAGGTTTCAGGGTATATAGTGGTTGGAGCTTTTTAGGATAAGCACAGTTTCATGTCTGGAGTACTAAGCAATGTGATCCTGGGGACTAGGATGTGGCTACCCTATGTATTATTGTCTTCGGCATCCTAGGTATAGAGAGAGGTACCTTTCCTATGGAACAACTGACAACCAGGGCTTTATCTTATATAAATTGAATTGATGAAAAAGAATAAAGGAGAGAGTGAAAGAAGAAATAGAGGAAAAAAGAGACCGAGAAACATAAAGAAAAAAATGAAAAAGGAGAAAAAAGTAGAAATTTGAAAAAAAAATGTTCAATGAGTGGAATTTTTAACATAGGTCTGTGGTGCACTATTGACTGTTCCAGTGTTCTGAATGATTATATGCTTTGTCTTTGTTGTTGCTTTATCTTTTTTCTCTTTTTATGTGTGTGTGGGTGTTTTTTTTTGTTTCTTCTTTTGTTTATTTTTTTTTGTTTTTTTTTTTTGTTTCTTCTTTTGCTTATTTTTGCTTGTCTTTCATAGTTACTGGTTTTAGTTTTTGTTTGTTCTTTCTTTGTTATTTTTTTGTATTTTAATTTTTTTAACTTTTATTTTTAATTATGAGAACAAAAATGCAAAGAAAGAGGACAAGATAAAGTTACAGTGGAAGGACAATCACCCATAAACAGAATTCTCAGAAGAAGTCCCCTTGCTGATATCTTAACTTTGAACTTTCAGCCAAAGAACTTTAAGATAAATAAAACAGAACTCATGTACAATTACTTTATCCCTCAAGTTTCCAGATTGTAATACATTATAATATTTCTTAACAGCACACAAAGCAATTTAAAGCCATAAAACTTATGTAACTCCTTAAACATTAAAAGCATAGTGTTTTTTTACATTTCCATGCACATGCATATTAGTTTAAGTTAACCTCAAAAGTTTAAGTGGGTTTTTTTTTTTAAGGATTAGAGTCAAAGGAGCACAGTAAAAACGGTGTTAGAGTGGCAATTATTGTTTGCATAGACCCACCAAAATATGAGGGACATGGAAAGGAAAAACCTTGGCCTAAAAACAAGGAGACCCTACCCCTGAAGTTTCCTGGCATAAGACCAACTCTAGGCTCAAGGCAAGCTAGTTTGTCCAATCCAAGACATTGTCTATAGTGCCAACACACTTTTATTTTTCACACAGTCTCTGTTGTTGGTATCATGTTTCTGTATTAAAGATCCTGGAATCTGCATATTCTACATTGAAGTCAGGATGTGGAGCGTCCTCTCGTTTCACCTCACAATCAAAGGGCAATGCAGGGAGCCCTGTCCTGTAAGCAGGTCTTTGTTGTTGTTAAGTCTTCTCAGTGTTAAGGGAAGTTTCCTTTGAGCAGGTCAATGTCAGAGCAGCGGTAGGGTCTTCCCTGGTAGAGGATTGCTTCCAGGTGATGTTGTAGACAAACTTGGATGTTTCGTGAGCAGCTTCCCTGGTTCAGGGGTGAATAGAGAATGCCCATTCTTCTGAGGCCTGTGCCAGGTCATTATGTCAATGTTCAGGGTGTAAGGTTCCATTGCACTGCAAGATTTGTGTGTTCCAATCTCTATTAGATAAGATCTTATTTGTATGTATAGTATTTTCCCATTTTAATGTGCCTATGCAAACAAGTAACAGTGCCACATGGCTTTATCCGTGCATATGGGAGCCATAAGAACAAGTCCAACAATCCCCATGACATGGTACAATCATAAGCATTAAACTGGGGAACTCTTTCACCAAAATTCCTTATTGAACAGCTCACAAAGAGAAGAAAAGATAAAAAGTGTTTAGAATAGTCACTGTATAAAAGAATATTTAGTAAGACTTATAGCTGTCAGAGAAAAAAAACACATAAAATATTCAAAAGCCATACATGCCCATTTTATGTCTTTTGAAATAGTTGGGGTTTGTTAGATCCAATGCTCGGCTTTGGTCTGTGATTGGGATTGTGCAGTACTGAAGTTAAAAAGATTAATGTGGGTTTCTGATGGTTGGGGGGGGAGAGTTTAGGAGTAAAAATGAGCTTTCTGGGGTGTGCAAAAGGGCAGAAAACAAAATGGACATTCTGCATAAGCAAAACATAACTTAAGAATAGGGAATACTCTTAATACCGTGTGGTTTTGAACATGTAGACTGGTAAGAAATTGAAAATGACAACCTTAGTGCAACCGAGCAAGTCTCAACACACCTCAAGTTAGGACCCCATCCAGGAGGGACCACCCAACACCCACCTTGTCTGGCCACCTGGGCTAGCATCCAAGGAGGATCTGGAGGCTGGGGGCAGAAGAGGGGACGGCTCGGGGCCTATCAAGGCTCCCAGCATACCCAAGTTAGAGAGAAGGCCTTCTACATGGGGTGTCTCCCAAACCCCATGCTGGCTAGAGCTAGCCTCCAGATCAAGAAAAGCAGTATTATTATTTTTAAGGCTTTGTTGGTTTTTGTTTGTTTGTATTTGTTCTTTTTGTTTTGTTTTTTGTTTTTTTTTCCTATATGTTGTTTTGTAATCTTTTCCTCCTTTTTCCCCTTTGTTCTTCTAAATTGATATTTATAGACATTCCTTCTATTTGTGTGTGTGTGCGCGTATTTTTTTATTTTCTTTTTCCTTTTAATTTCTTTTTTTCCTTTTGTATTAATATCTTGATTTAAACACCTTCATTTTTTTTTTTTTTTGGTTTTTGGTTTTTGGTTTTTGGGCCACACCCGGCATTGCTCAGGGGTTACTCCTGGCTGTCTGCCCAGAAATAGCTCCTGGCAGTCACAGGGGACCATATGGGGCACCGGGATTCGAACCAACCACCTTTGGTCCTGGATTGGCTGCTTGCAAGGCAAACGCCCCTGTGCTATCTCTCCGGGCCCGATTTAAACACCTTCATTACAAATATGATTATAGTTGGATTTCAGTCAGGTAAAGAACACCCCCATCACCAGTGCAACATTCCCATCACCAATATCCCAAATCCCCATCCTTCCCACCCTGCCTGTAATCTAGAGAGGCTTTCTACTTCCCTCATTAGTTCACATTGTTTTTGGATTTTTTTTTGTTCTTATTTTTTAAATATCTTTATTTAAGCACCTTACTTACAAACATGATTGTGGTTGGGTTTTAGTCATGTAAAGAACACCCCACTTCACCAGTGCAACATTCCCATCACCAATGTCCCAAATCTTCGTCCTCCCCATTCCACCCCTGCCTGTGCTCTAGACAGGCTTTCTACTTCACTCATTCATTCACAATATTCTGATAGTTCTCAATGTAGTTATTTCTCTAACTGCACTCATCACTCATTGTAGTGAATGAGCTTCACGTCGTGAGCTGAATTTTCCAGCCCTCCTCACTTTTGTCTCTGAGAATTATTTCAAAAATATCTTTTATTTTACTTAAAACCCATAGATGAGTGAGACTATTCTTCGTCTACCCCTCTCCTTCTGACAGTTAATATAACAATGTGAATGAATGAAGGAAGTAGAAAGCCTGCCTCAAATAGAGGCAGGAGGAGGGGGGGTGGGGAGGAGGGAGATTTAGACATTGGTGATGGGTAGGTTGCATTGGTGAAGGTCTGTGTTCTTTATATGACTGAAACCCAACTACAGTCATACTTGTAACCAAGATGTTTAAATGAAAATATTTTTAAAAAGGGGTATATATTGATGGCAACCTTGCATGTGTGAAAAATTGGATTTAATCCCTGACATCACAATAAAGAGAAAGCAGATGATAGCTTGAAGAAAAAATAGAGAGAGAGTAGTGCCTGATACTAGAACTTTGGTGATGGGTGAGGTATGGTACACACATTTTCTGTAATATAAAGCTATTACAGAACAAATTAGGAGGGAGAGAGCCTATAATCTTACCTCTGGTTGGTCTTCCATTTATAAATGCTTTTCTATTGTTCCACAATAGTCTTCTTTATTGTAGAAAAATAATCTATTGTTAGGTGCCAAAATCAATCAGATTGTAGTAACCTATGTAGAAACAAAAAAGGTGTAGGAATATAGAATATATGTGTATATATAAAGCTATATATATATACATATATATATATATATCACTATGGTCTCTGTAGAGTGAATTAGTAGTTGGTTTTACTGTCCTGGAAATGGAAGTTGCTCTTATTGAACTACTTTTGTACCATTATTACCGCTTTGCTCAGCTTGCAGTGTTTTACCTATATGTGCTATAAATAAAAAGCTGCAACACCATAGACATTTAGTGGTTGGTGTATTAATCTTACTTGTCATCTACAAATATCTGAAATTAAAACCAACTGCTCCATTAAGGTCATCCTACTTAAATTTTTATTATTTAGTAAATTAATGATAAAATCAATTAAAATATTAAAATAAATAAAATAGTGATTCACTAAAAATCATTAGACAATTACAAGATCAATAGGTTCTTTTTTATTTGATATAACCTCCTAAGGGAAGGTTTAAAGAGAAAATGTTGTATTTAACAACATAAATAAATCTTTAGGATCTTTATATTTATAACATATGAAATTTATTCTAATAGTAAAATTACTATTGAAAGATAATAGCACATTAATTAATGCTACTATCATAGAAAAATTCTTATAAATTAACATGAAAGTTACCAAAATTTAAGTACATATATTGAACAGCTAATTGAAAAAGAAAAGGTGCAATCATTTATAAATATTACAAATTATTTCTCTCAAAATGCAGATAATTATTCCTAACACCATAAAATTATCAGAAACTTACAGCTTCTTGTGTTCTGTATTATAAAGCACTAGTCACTTTTAGCAAAACATAAATATAACAATTTGAAAGGTAATTTGAAATATATATATATATTTAAGTCTTAAAAATTTGTCCTTTCTTCCAAAACCTCTACTCCAAATTTTAAGAATGTAGCAAAGGAAATAATAAAGAGATGCATAATTTATGTGCAAGTGTCATGTATTCATGTGTTCTTCATTTGTCTTATTAAATTAGTATTGGATAAATTACAGTTGCTCAATAATAGGGAACTAAACAACACTTGATAGATACCTTTCATGGCCTATTATGCAATCCTAAGTAATGGTGTTTCTGTTTTGGAAGTAAGTACAAAAACCAAGAATATATTCTTAAATTGAAAAGCAGAGCAGGGATATCAAGCAATGAGATATGACTGCTAGAGAGGGCAAGTGAAAATAAGAAAAACAAATATTTGCATATAAAAAATAAGAAAAACCAAAAGAGTAAGAAGTAAAACTAAAAGTTAACTCTATTTATTATATTTGTAAAAATTAACATTTTAAATACTTTTACTTTTTCAATATTTAAAGCAATAATTTCATAGGTATAATGTATTTTACAATTAATGATTTTCTCTTTAGCTGTTAAGAATGTATTACAATTTTATATGTCACGTGGACCCAACTTAGACCCCAGGTGATTAGACACTGACCGTCCAGCCTTGAACCCTGTATCCCAGATATAGAAACGACACAGTTCTTCACAACAGCTCCAGGAACCAAATCCCCTCCAGGGCATGCTTAATACTGCCCTGGCACCAACATGTGCCAGTTCTAATATGATATCCTGACAACAAGGAAATGGGAACAACTTGATCTAAGAGCAGATTGTCCTACCTCACCAGCTAACAATAAGACAAAATCAGAAGACTTGTCACCCTTCAATCTGTGCAAAAGCCAAGATCGCTAACTACAGATGACTGGCTGCTACAACCATGACTGGGCAGAACGTATCCTGGGACCAATAAAAAAAATGCCCTAGTCTAGGTTTTGGCCTACAATCTGTACAACAACCGATCTCTAATTCCAGAGGTCTGACTGAGACAATTGCAACTGAATGGATCTTCTGAAGAAATAACAAAAGACTATCCCAGGCTCCATCCTAGGATCAGTGCAATGACCAAGACCACCAACTACAGAAGATGGATTCAAACGACACTGAAGGAACAGAACTTCTAGAATCACAAAAATCTTTAGATACAGAGGTCTGTCTTATCACCCAAGATGGAGCAGAAGTATTCCATACATCACAAAAGCACCGAGGGGAGAGTAAATGAACATGCAAGGAGTCTATAGTTAATCCTATGACAATATACTTCAAGAGTGGAGAAACTCTGTATCTCTTAGGCCAAGGGAATTACTTTTCTAATGTCCCCAATATGCAGGGAAAAAAGCACAAAATGATCTTTTATTTATTTATCTATTTATTTTTTTGACTTCTTTGTTTTGGTGTGTATATTGAAGGTGTTGTGTCCAATTTTTTTCCTTTTTGCTTTTTCCTTTTTGTTTTTATTTCAGAACCGTGGCTATTATGTGGTGCTTGTCTTTATTGCTGTAGTGCTCCCTGGACATTTTATTTGATATTTCTGTTCGTATTGTTGTGGTGCTTCAATTCCTTTTTTCCCTTTCCTCTCTCAAACTGAGGTTGAGAGACTATACAAGGACTCCTCCCATTTTCAGCTTATTTGATTTTTACCCCATTTTATTGCTTTTCTTTTCTTCAAACAAAACCACATAACTATCTAGTTCCACCTCTCAAATAGAGAGGAAATAATGGAGGGTACCAAGACCAAACAGTTGTATGATCACTAAGTAGTAAGCTAGCCACAGAGGTGTCCACTCATTCTAGCAGCCATGAAGGTAAGGGTGGGGATATGGGAAACAAGATGGGAACGGGGATGGAGGGAGGACAAATTTGGTGATGGGAATTCCCCTGATTTAGTGTTAATAAGTATCTAGAATATTACTGTGAAATATATGTAAGCCACTATGACCAAAATAAAAATTATATATTTTAATAAAAAAAGAATGTATTAGGATTCTCTGGGTAATAAGGTTTCTCAGAAAAGTACATTGGTACTCTATGACCTAACAGCACTTCGTGTTTTTCCAAGTAGGGACACCCTAAGGTGTCTGTGTAATTGACTAAAAATAGACATTTCTGTTGAAATTCTCCTCAAAGCAATATATTTGATTTGTCACTTTAATAGATCAATTAAAGATTGGTTGAAAACTGAACCTCATGGAAAGTGAAACATGGACAGTGACTATAGAGTTATGCATCTATGATGTGTATTTTCTTTTGTAGATCATGTCTTCTGATTGTTATTTTGTCCTTTCCTGTGCCCTGCACAGTGGTAGTGAGATAGATTCATTCTTAAAATAGGCAGTGACAGAATTCTGCAGAGGGCTTGTTCAACAGAAAGGGTTTTCAGGTATAGTACGTTGCTTAGCATTCGAAAAGTGCTTTTATTATTGACCAAAGTAGTCTTTCATTCCAGTTTCACTGTCTGACATTCCCATGGGTTGAAATAAGGTGGGAAGATTGTAAGAAAAGGATAAAAGTTTTTATTGTTTTGATTTTTAAATTTAGAAGATTCTGGAAACTTCGTCAAATATCAAACATCAGGAAATAAAAAAGGGGGGGAATTTTTTTAGGAGGGGGCTGTAGAATTAGATTAAGAAAAACTCCCAATTCATTACATGTACCTATCATAGTCCTTGTAAAGACTTTTTATTGACTGTATTTTTACTTTGTGGGAGTATATGAAATAATTGCCCATTAAAATTATCTGTGTCATTGATGAAACATAAATTGTACTGGTTTTATAGCTATCTCTGTTCCTCTAAAATGTTAGCATTCAGGTCCAGTTTTCCTGTGCATGTGATTTTGAAAGGTCACCTTATCACATGAGTTCTGCTCTGTTGCAAATGATCCCCATGACGTATTCTAAAATAGAGTTTTAGAGGAATTTGTAGTAAAATAATTTTTTCTGGCTATTGCCTAGAATTCTCATTTCTTACTAATTTTCTACCTTGAGCATGTGTTCTATTTTTTGTTATGATGTCTTTTTCAATTTCTTTGTTTGCTTCCAGCATCATCTGAGGGTAGGCCAGGGGGAGGGGGGCAGCTTGTGGAGTTGTAATTCCCTTCTATTATATTGAGACAGGGCCAGAGGCTACACTTGCTTTTTTGTCTGTATTCACTTGTATTGTCTTGCGAGTACTGCTTATGCTTTGAGCTGCAGCAGGTGTTTCTGAGTGGGCTCTGGGCTTCCTGGTTCCGGATTTCTTTCTATTGCACTTTGGACAATAGTCGTGTATACTACCACCTGGTGCTATAGAAAATAAATATTAGGGAATAATTAAATAGCGCTAGACTTTAAAATAGCATTTGATTCCACTAACAACTTCCTGTCAAATCAAAGACTCCCTATAATGGCAGAGCTTTTCTCTACTTGTAAGCATGTGCAAGCTGGTTGTTGAATCAGCTACCATGCCTTTGATCTATGGAATATTTAGTTACTAGTTTCTGGAAAATCATTTAATATTTATAAACAGGAATGCTTTCAATATCATTAAGTATGCAAAAAGCTCCTCTGTGTCTGCTTATAAGATATAGTGATGCTATTTTAGAAAAAAAAGACAGTAGAAACATTGACAGGCAGTAAATCAATCATTAACTAGTTATTATACAATGGGATCATATAGAATTACTATCATATTTCTACTAGATTAGAAAATAACTAACATTCTCAAACTAAGACTAAAAAAAGTAAATTTCCCAGAAAAATGTTGATTTTTTTAAATGAAGTTTTCCACAAAATATAACAAAAATCAGTCAAGAACTGTACATGACAATCTCAGCATTGTTAGTCATTCCATAAAGACAAGTTTAAACCAAAATAAATAATAATTTGAAGCCAGGTGGCTGAAAAAAGTTTGGTCTTATGCTACCAAATTTTAGAAATAACATGAATCAATAGAATACAAATGTTAGCAGTAGAATCATGTAATAATTTTTTAAAATAAGAGACTTGATCTCCTAGTGTTAACTATGATACACTTTTTACCTCAGAAAATATTCTTCTGTATATATATTCAGAGAACTTTACATGTTGACAGCAGCAAGGACATACTTTAATGTGTGTAACTAATTTGTTCCTCGTAACACCCATCAGCAAATGAAATAATGTATAGTCACAAAATTAATATTACATTTAAATAAAATAGTGAGCTATAAAGACATGAGATAAAATAAATTCATGCTATTTGAGAACAAACTAGTGATGTATCTTTGTGAGGAGTGCACAGAGAGAAGCAATAATGCTATTTTGAAAGGCACAAGGAATTCAAGAACAAGGTTTAGGATATTTACTTCATATCAATTAACTTTGGTGTTTATGTTCTAGAAACTCTGAAATTCAGTGGAGAATGGTATGAAGGCTTCTACTTGTTTTGGTAAATATATGTGTGATACTAAATAGAAAGGTTAACTGGAAAAAACAATAAATGCAGATTCTATAGTACTAGTATTACTGGGTTTATTTTGCTCATGGCAAAGGAAGAAAGCATGCTGAAATATGACATGTGTTTATGAAGAGTAGAAGTTGTGAATGACAAGATACATGACAAGTCACAATTTTTAGTCCTTCTTTTACTAGATGTATGATTGTGATCAAGTTACCTAAGCCAATCAGTGCCTCAGTTTATTCATTGGTTAACTAGGATTATATCAGTTCTTTCCTGAAAGTGATATGATGACAATTTATTCAGCTCATGCTTGTTAGTGGAAATGAACTAACTTTAGGATCATGTTCAGGTTAATTATTTACAAAATATTGGCTGATAATATTATTTACATAGAGACAGTATTTTAATATTTCTTTGTATTGATTAGCTTAAAAATGCACCTTCTCCTTAACTTCTGTTCAATTCACAAGTTGTAACACTCACTGTATTCTGTTATCAGTTTTCTTTTAATTTTTCTAGGATAACTTTATAGTTTAATAAATTATTATAATATTTAAAAACCATGGCTATAAAGTTTTTCATAATACAATTGCTTCTGGCATTCAATGTTCCAACACAAATTCTGCCACCAGTACAATGTTCCCTCCATCGTTGTTTCCAGTGTCCCTTCTGCCTCTAAACCAATCCCCGTGGCAGGCACAAAATAATTTACTTTTCATTACTTATTACAACTAAATGATAATGGGGTTACTAAAAATATTCACTAAAGTAAAACTTGTGAATATTGATATATATCATAATGAGTTCATTAAGTCATTAAATATTTACTATGTTTATTGTGCAGTTGGTTTCTAGATGAATATTCTGTTTAATGGTTTTGTTTGTTGAGTTTATGTTAATGGTTTTGTTTGTTGAGTTTAGGTGGCTTTTGTATAAGTTTTATATTTAATTTGGTGTATTCTATTGGAGTGTCAGTATTTAAAACTTTGGAGGTGTTGCACACACTCTACGAATTCCAAGATCTGTGGGCTGACCCAATGAGTTGACTTGGTGGCTCGTGGTGTGCAAGTGAGGCAACTGGTGATTTCATAAGTATGGAGGGGTGGGGTGGGGTGGGGTTGGGGAGGAGATTGCCCACCCTCACTCTAAAAAGTATCCAGAGTTTTCAGCCTCAAAATTGGCACATCTGGAGTTTTGTCTGTTTTGTCTCTGCTTAGATTAATGGTGAAGCTGTGAATTTGGCCAGTGGCACTGAGGCCACTATGGTTGCAACTACCAGAGCTTCAGCAGGGTGGAAACTTGGCCCACCCTCCTCCCAATAGCATCCCAGAATTTTCAGGTGAGACCAGTGTATCCATAAACTTAGCTTGCATCTCTTTCAAAATAAAGCGACTCTATTGAGCTGGCTGGTGAGCTGACATGGCATTGGCTGAGGGATAGGAGAATGGCTCTATTTTCACTTTTCAATGTTAGATTAGGCTTGAGTTCTTACTCTACATCAACTTTGAGGGAGTGGATTTTTGAACTGCAGAACTCTTTTTTTGGCTTCTTGATATTGCTAAATCATTAATTTTCAGAAAAATATAATTATTTGAGAAATATTTCACTATACAAAGTACTTGCAGATGCCATAATGTATTATATGAGAAATTTGAATCATCAAATAAATATTAAATAGGAATGAAAATATGGATAAGACAATCTGTAGAAGCAATTAACTAGAAATTAAACTTTTTATAAATGTCTTAAAATTATTGAAATCATTATTGGCAAAATTCTTCATAGTTGGGTTTCAGACCTACAATGTTTCAAGACTCATAAGTGCTTTTTATCTATCGAGTTAAATATATTTTATCCTTTCATGCATAAAACCTACCCAGGTTAGATCCCTGGCATGACATATGGTCTCTTAGACGATCACTGGATTTATCCATGAGCACAGAGAAAGGAGTAATCCCTGAGATCCACAGGTGTGGATCCCCTCAAATTAATTGTTGTTGGAGCTACAGGTTTAAGTCTATATCAACACATGTAATACAAGATTTCTAAGCAGAAATTTAAATTCATGCATATAAAGGAAATTAATTATATGTAAAATACTTTGTTTTCCAAATGAGAAAAAGCTATGAAAAAACAGAAAGAAATGAAAATATAAATAGTTTACATGTGTGTATTTAAATATGCCATTTTTGTAATTGTTGGGATTTTATTGTTGAATATATTTAATGCTGCATTAGACTAAACTACAATAATTTGCCCTTCCTGAAAAAGGTGAACAAAGGAATTTCTAAACTTTAGTAAAAAATAAACTTCACATTACCAGCAAATTTTTCCCATACTTGTTAAAAGATTGTCCAAGTGGAGCATTACTATGGGCAAGAGCTCTTGAGCATGGGGCGGCTTTGAAAGCAGGGACATTTGGGACCTCAGGACTTCACTAGTATGGCAGCCTGCTGTGTCCTTGGCCTTTGGGTACAGAGTATGGCACACTCATGTTTGCATATGTTCTCCAGGCCCCAGTGGCCTGGTCATCAATGTCTAAAAGGGACAAAAATGTCTCACGGGCAGTGACCCCTAGCCCTCTTGTTTTTGTTAAATAAGTTGTTACGATCTGCAGGGTTGGGATAATTCCTGGGCATTGTTTATACTGGCCCTGTCTCTACTGTAGGTTTAGAGAGTTACCTGGAGAGGGAGTTGGGAACTCCTGAAGTAGAGCTAGCTTCCTCAGGTTGACAATGCAAAGAAATGGAGAATTCTTAAAAAACAAAACAAAAAAACAAACCCAAGCTACTTTAAAAGAAGTTTCAGGAGACCTCTGTCTTTGGCTTCTGTGCAATTTCAACTGAAAGTCACTGTTGGTGATGATAGATGGATTGTTGCCACACCATTAGACTGAGTGGTGAGGAGGAAAACGTCTTGGTTTTCAGAAAAGTGGAAGAAGTTTAAATTGCTGAGATCTTTCAATGGAAATTTCAATATTTATAATGAAAAAAATTGGAAATAAAATGTCATCATGTGCCCAGAAAAAAGGAAGAGGCGAGTATTTAAGTCAGAGTGAGATAAGTAAGAACTCTCCAGACAGCTCACTTCCTTTTGATTAGGGCCACTGAGCTGAAAGATTAAGCAACTCTTGGTTGCTTGATGACTCTGCAGCTGGTGGGAGAACAAATATGTTGGAGCCCAAAATAGCCTGACAGGATAGAATGGCCAAATTTAACAAGATAAAAAGGAGAGAGAGAGAGAGAGAGAGACAGAGAGAGAGAGAGAGAGAGAGAGACGCTGACCTTAGTTTCATAAAATGAGCAACATATACATAGGATGTGTGCCAGATTGTAAGGCCAATAGGTAGGTTGTTTCCTGTACATAAAGGTGGTTGTGAGTAGGGTCCATACCCATTCAGTGAAGCTCTTTTTTCCTAATTTGCAAAAGGACACCTAAAAAGAGGATGAATGTTTCAGACAGAATACAAATTAGGGGTTTTGATTTATTACTAGGAATCAGTAGTTGCTTCAAAATTATTGTCAAGACTTGGGGCCGGCGAGGTGGCGCTAGAGGTAAGGTGTCTGCCTTGCAAGCGCTAGCCAAGGAAGGACCGCGGTTCGATCCCCCGGTGTCCCATATGGTTCCCCCCAAGCCAAGGGCAATTTCTGAGCGCTTAGCCAGGAGTAACCCCTGAGCATCAAACAGGTGTGGCCCGAAAAACCAAAACCAAAACAAAACAAAACAAAATTATTGTCAAGAGTTGAGGAGGAAATTTCTTAAATTTTGTTTCTGGCCTACACTATGCAGTTCCTCAGTAGTTTTCCCCAGCAGTGCTCAGGGTCACATCCAGTGGTGCTAAGGGGTCTATATCGGGCTAGAGATAAAATCCATTAGTTAGTTCAGCCCTTTGTGCTACTTCTCTGCCCCAAGAATTCCTGGAAGGCCATTTCTAGAGCAAGGTTGATTAGTTTGTAGGTTGAGTCAGCTACACTGAGAGTGCAAAGGACAAGAATAAACTGGAACTCAATCCTAAGAGAAAATTGGAAGCTCAGGAAACTATAATTTCTGAATAGTAGTGAACAATATTATTTTAGTCCAAGAAATGGAAGACTTAACAGATCAATGATGGCTTCCCTCCACTAGCAAGAAAAAAGGGGGGGGGGTTGTAGAAGACACAAAACCACAGGGTATCAAAGGTCAGAATGAAATTAAAGAATATTTTAAAGTAACTCAATGTTTAAGGCTAGAGTGATAATACTATGAATGGAGCCTTTGCTCTGAATGAAGCCAAACTCAATTTTAATTCTCAACACCCAATTTGGTCCCCTGAGCACTGCCAGAATTGATTCTTGAATACAGATCCAAGAGTAAGTCTGAGCAGCTTTGGACATGGTTCAAAAACTAATAACAAAAGTTAGAGAGTTCAATATTTAAACAAAAAATAATGGTTTTCACTATGAGAAAATATAGAACTTATTTTTACATTACTTAAAAATTAAGAAATTAAAATTTTGATATTGCTTATTTGCTTAAAGGTAATTAACACCATCATATTTACAAGTTTAGGGCAGTTGAAGTCCTTACCAAGATAATACTAAACAGTGAATTTCCTATCAATTTCACTTGTCCTAAAATAAATGTATAGATAGTATCATATAGTTGAGGTCTTTGTTTTTATATGATGAAGGCTGAGCACTAGCATGCTTCCTGAATGTGATGAAGAATCCATTTGAACATTGAATAAAGTGTAGGGTTAGATGGATTTTAAGGTTCGCACAGACGAAATGTACTCTGAGAAAAAGCAATTTCCTCTCCTAGTAGGTGCAAGGGGCCAGATGGGTCATTGGGAATTGAACCTGGTTCCATTGTATAGAAGGCAAATATCCTTTCCACTGAACTATCTCTTCAGTTCCATCTGAGTCTCTATTTCTAGCTCACATATTTGCTCACTTATACACACATATGCAATATCTTGTGCTTATTCGTCACAAAGAAATGATCACCTGGAGGTGACTCTCTTTGCATTGATGACCTTTGGTCTTGGCCTTCAACTTAATTATATATTTGCTGATTTTTAAAATCGATACAAATATACATATATCAACACATGTGATATGTGTACAAAAACACAAAAGTATATACATAATCATTAACATACAATAAATTATTAAATAGGAATGAATTAAATTTTTCTTAGGTTATATCTTTCTTCTATTTGTTATGGGAAAGAGAACAGAAAAGCTGTTGAAGTAGCAAAAGTACAAGCGAAGCAACAGATCTTATTTTGCTGCAAATATTATCTTCCTTCTATTATCTACTGCCTCTGAATCTTTTCTGTGAGTTTATGCTGAGGAAGTGAGGAGAATTTCCACCAGGCAAACTAGGAATACCTTTATCTTACTGACAATAACATGCTAACAAAATCTGATTTAAGGAAAAGATCAGTCACAAGAGGGCAGTCTCAGGAGCTGTCTGGATGAAGAAAAAGGACTATGACTTCTTAGATTAGATTATATGCATTTCATTCCTCTGTGACTTTCTTAACATGTGGAGGAAAGACAGGGTTAGATCTGTATCTGGGAATATTGTTTTGATTTTACATGAGTTCTGATCACAATCTCAACAAACAACCTGAACTTCTTGCTCGTGGTCAAAGATCAGGAAGAACAGAACTTTCCACCGGGGTTAACCTGGAACAACGGGGTCACTGGAACTTACTGCATCAGCGGAGCAAATTCTAAGTTGGGGAACTTTGAGATATGTTCTTCTAAAGTCTGCATGTATTATATAATATTAATTAACAGAAACCAAGGGAAAGATATGTTTTAAACACATTTGCATCCACTGTTGTACTATGCTGCTCTCAGCAGTTTGGGCACACATTTAAACATTATTGGGAATCTGAATTGAACTAGTTAGTATTTTGCTCTCAAGGAACATAGTGTTAAGTAATATGGACTTTGAATCTCATCTCTTAGTCTGAGTAGACTCCACTTCTGCTTCTAGACTGACAGTGTTATATAACTCTGTTGCTTATGTTTTCTTCATGTAATTGTTCATGCAAGTTGTTATGAAGTTTTATCCACAATTTGGAGATGCATAGAATTCTGCATAATTGGAATGATGTTCATATGTCTTAAATTGTGTTTCAGCACTGGTAGTGACATTTTTAGTAATGAGCATGTTATAATGATAGTTATCATATGTTTGGGGGAAGACAACATAAAGGGGAGTTAATGGATAGCTCAAATAGCTGGAGAACATGCCTGGAATGCACAAGGATTCTATCAAACAAAAACATTCAACATAAAATAATGGAGAGGGGGAAGGAGATGAGAAGGAGAGGAGGGGAAATGGAAACAACCTAAGAGAAATAAAGGAACCAAATCAGCACTGAGTGGTTCTCACTTGAGTACATAATGTCAGACAATGCAATGCGATTCTTGATCTCTAGAGCCAATATAGCTCAGTAATTAAAGTGTACCCTGAGTTTATCCATTGAATCAAACTAATAAATTCTTCATTGAACTGTGGTTATATTGCTCTGAAAGGTGAGTCAGCTTTCTTCCATTCTAGGAAATATGCGGTGTATCTGGCCAATTTTCTAGTTGCATAAATGTTTACCAAAGTTGCTTCCAGGATCCTGAGTTAAAAGGAATATATATGTGTCACATTGATTCTTCAAAGTAGACATCTTGGAAAAAAGTTTCTGACTGAAATGACCTTAAGAAATAAGATAGTATATGTATAAATATAAATACATCTGTATATACCACAAATACTAGAGCTACTGTAGGTGAAATGGGGGCCATTAGATTAGAAAGAAGAGGTTAGTTATTTATAAATTCAGTATGATACATAAATGCAGTCTTCAATTTCACTCTTTTTCCTATATACAAACATGAACTAAGTGAGACTTTAAATGGTGTCATTTTGCATTCATTGTTGATTGAAAAGAATTGAAATTGAGGAATTAAAAAAGTTACACATTCTATTTGTGAGGAAATTTGAAATGAGAGAGAACCATGGGACTGGTCTTGTTTCACAGTTTAGTCAAAGTCATCTCTTCCCCAACCTGCCCCATTGAACTTAGGTCTCTCTTAGGCAAAGGGAAGGAAAACTATGGAAGCACAGTAAATGGAGGAAAAAGGGACAGGGAGAAGTAAGCAATAAGGAGTAGGGGCACTTTTCATATAACACCTCTCAAGTTCCTTCTTTACTGATCATTTTAATTATGATAAATTTCTTCACAATAACTAATCATAGCTAAATTGTTAGGTCATTAGATATTTGGGTCTAGATCAAACACACTAATATAAGGTGTTTACATCTAAAGAAGTATCTTTTTCTATATTCTACCTATAGTCTATCTTTATCTCTCATATATCTACATGCAACAACAAAAAGGAGTAAGCAAATTGCTGTAGAATATATTTTTTGGGTTTTTGGGTCACACGTGGCAGCGCTCAGGGGTTACTCCTGGCTCTATGCTCAGAAATCACCCCTGGCAGGCACAGGGGACCATATGGGATGCCAGGATTCGAACCACCATCCTTCTGCATGAAAGGCAAATGCCTTACATCCAGGCTATCTGTCCGGTCCTTGTAGAATATATTTTAAATTAAAAATTGCAAAGAAAATATTAGGAATTTTTTAAACAATTAGGTAGTAGAAGTGATAAATTAAGCAGAAAAGTCATCTTTTACTCTCTCCTCTCCCCACCATGAATATAGGGCTATTCATTCTGATTGTACTATCTAAACTATCCACCTGATTGTACTAATGCACATTTTATTGTTATTTCCAGAACCCACCCTTTTTCTACCTACTCTATGTCAGCTTTTCATCATTTTGTGTAGACTTGTGCCATAAAATAGTTATAGACTTTTTCATCTGTTGTTGCAAGTCAGCCCCTGTTGAGGTTGACTGATGGAGGGATGGAGGATGAGGCCTTTCTCCTCCAGCTCGGACCATGCGTCTGTTACCCTGTTCAGCCAGCGGTTCAGAGGTGAAGCGGCAGGTAAGCAGCTAGCAGACAGTCAGGCTTGTAAAAATAATAGCTTTATTCGGTGGACAAGACTGAAGCCCAAAGCCTCAGCATCAGTTCCAGCCAAAAAGCCCCCCACCTTCCACAGACCCTTGCTTTTATCCCCCATAATCAGGTGCCACCCAATGGTGGGATCAGGTACCACCCAATGGTGGGAGCAGAATCAGGTACCACCCTAGGGTGGGAGCAGAACGCTAGGTCACACCCTAGGGTAGGGCACAATCACCGATCAGGGTAGGGTCAGTAACATAATAATCCCATTAAAATGTTTACATACACAACAATCTATGTGTTGCATTACAAAGTACAAAGATGAATTGAAAAAGGCAGGTGTAGGTGCTGCTTTTATATAGACATTTGAAGGATGGTCAAGAATTAAACATTAACGATAATATGAAATCTATATATCACCACACAGAGAGGAAACCTTCAAGAAAAACATGAGTCACGGATAGAATTGGAGAGGCTAAGAATGGTCACTACCATTCTTCTAGAAAGAAACTAGAAAGAAACACCACTTCTAATTTGCACTTTGGATCTCAGGCCAGAGAGTAAACCATTTTCCCTTTTGGAAACAAATAGTAATCAGAGATTACTTTATAACACTTTAGTTAGCATCAAATTGTACCTCTTTCTACTAACTTTCCATAAGATTAAAAATGACTTTGTTTTAATTGAGTGAAAATAAAAATTGATCAGACTTAAGCACCAAATGCAAAGTCAGCTACACCAGAATCAGTACCCAATCTTCAACAAGCTATCCACAAAGGAGACTTGTCACACTAGCAGTCCATCAGAAAAGGGGGGAGTTGTGGGATGCATGCTGGGAACAGGGACGGTGGGAGGATAACACTGATGGGGGGAATGACCCTAGTTCATTGTCACTATATACCTTAAATATGACTGTGAAAGACTTGTAATTCACTTTGATCACAATAAAAATTATTAAAAATTACTTTGCTTCAGCGGGCATTTGCCTTGCAAGCAGCCGATCCAGGACCAAAGGTGGTTGGTTCAAATCCCGGCGTCCCATATGGTCCCCCGTGCCTGCCAGGAGCTATTTCTGAGCAGACAGCCAGGAGTAACCCCTGAGCAACGCCGGGTGTGGCCCAAAAACAAACAAACAAAAATTACTTTGCTTTAAACTACAGAATTTAAAATATAAAAATAATTTTGTGCTCTACAAGTGTTGTCTGATCAGCTATGCATCAGATTATAATAGATAGGCTCCAATTTGTGTAAAAGTGAAAAATAATAATTTTGTTTTCCTGCAACATAAGTCAATGTAAGTCAAAGGTATTGGTTATAACAAGGTAGTTAATGATTAATTTATCAAGTTATATTTTGAAAAGGTATATACCATTATATATTGAACATTTTAGAGAAACTTATTTACTTTTTTACTTCCTCATTCATATTTTACTTGTACAAAGAAAATATTCAAAATAAGTTTCCTTTTATTTAGTCTTTAATTCCCCCTTTTCTTGGTTCTTTTTGATTGCTTGGTGAGTCAATACATGGGTGAATGAAAGAGCCAAAACATTTTCAGGCTTAATTCTATTATAAGGGAAATCAGATGAACTATTGACAAGCAGGTATTCCCATAAACTTTAATTCTTTATTTTCTATTATCATCTTATCATTGTTACAAGTGGTATTTTTTTTTTGCAAGGGGAGGGTGAGCACACCCAGTGACGCTCAGGGGCTACTCTTGGTTATGCACTCAGAAATCGCTCCTGGCTTGGGGGACCATCTGGGATGCCGGGGGATCGAACTGTAGTCCGTCCTAGGTTAACACATGCAAGGCAAATGCCCTACTGCTTACTCCACAGCTCCAGCCCCTCATTGTTACTGTTTATTTTGGAGCTAGAGTTACAGGCACTATCAAATCACTCATTCCTTAGAAGGTTCAGTGGTAGATAAGTATTAGGAAGGCAAAATATATATGTTTTAACCCATGTATAATGCACACATTTTTAGTAGAGAAGTAGATTTAGCTATAAAAGATAAAATTTTTATCTTCTAGGCATTTATAATTTAGTCTTTTAAATGAAATATGTCAAAATCAGCAAATGGTAAATAAAAACTTATTTAGTTTTCTGGAGCATAAAGACCCATTTTATAATTTTATTGCAACAGCAAAATGTCTAAACAGCTCTCTGTAATGGAGAAACCATAGTTTTATCTAAGATTTTATTTTAGGCAATGCTGTAGTGTTTACAACATAAATATTAATTTTCAGGGAAATACAGAAGAATGTTAAATTTCAAGGGGTGGAGAAAGAAAGGCTGCTAACTGTTTCTCTACAAAATGAGCTCCAACAGTCATTTTCATTTGATAAGAGTGCTCTCTGTAAAATGTTTACAAAATCCTTTCTGTTAAATGACTTTGTATAATGTAGAATACATTAATAATATAATATACTTAATGCACAAGCTCATAGTCTTCTGAGTATTAACAGGGAATTAAAGAGGCCATTGAAGAACACAGTCTATTCAGAGTAAGAGAATAACTTGATTTTCTCAGTAAGATACCATGAACAATACTTGGTATTCTGGTTATCCATTCTGTGTAACTCTCTTTGTAATGTTTAGAATATACTTTGTTTTGATTTACATGTTTATTAAGTAATTATATATATTGATTCTTTGCATACCTTGCAGTGCTCAAGGCTTGCTCCTGGCTCTGTGAATTATTCCTGAAGATGCTAGCAGGCCATATGTAATACCAAAGATCAAATTGGGCTCAGTTATGTGCAGAAAGCACTTAACCTCTGTACTCTCTCTGGTTCCAAATAAGGATACTTTTAGAGGTTTAAATCAACTGAGAGAAACCTACTGGTGGACCTGTGTACTTTCATGCTGTTACTGTGTTAGAAATTTGAATATGTAAATCAGGAAGACTTCAGGCTTACAACTATAAATCTACCTGATATAATTATTTTACCTACACCACAATCTTTTCTAACAAAAAGTTTGTTATATAGAATATTTAACTGCACTGTCTCATTGTATAAAGTTACAAATTATTTACAATGTAAACACCTTATAAACAATGTATGGATAGTGAATTGCAAGAGGTAACTTCTCAGCTATATTTTTTAATTTATTTTACATATTGAATAATGTATACACTCATTTGTCTTTAGAAGACAAGTTTGGGGTGGCAGAAAACAGAGGTAAAGTTTTTTTCTCAGAACAGATTGCTTTGCTGATATTTCTCGATGCCTCAAGGCTGAAGTTCCATTTGAAATTATTTTCTGAATTGCATTCCTCAACCTCCCACCATCCCCCATATGGCCATTTCTTAATGGTGCCATTTCAAAAATACATGACTATGATGTGATGTGTGCCGGTGACTGTGTTTGGAAAGGAAATAAATATACAAATACAGGAGAAACTAAATTTACCTCAAATATTATTTGCTCAGAACGACATACATTCATAAAGATAGGCATAATAGTCTTACCCGTTTACTACCTTATTTTGTTAAACCTATATTACACTTATTATAATAGAAAGATATGAAATGATTTGCATACATAGTGTTACCCTCCCCCAATTCCATTTCAATGTCACCTGTTTGGTCAGACCCACCCACACCTGGGAGGGGCTGTTGTTTGGGGTAGAAGCTGAGAGAGGCTGATTGGGGTGAGGAGTGAGAACAGGAGAGAGAGAGTAGAGAGCTGACACTGGAGGGTGCTTGGAGGGCAGCGATGAGGGGCTGCAAGAAAAGGCTCAGCATAGAGGCCATGTGAAGAATACACGCGTAGTGGCTAAGGCCGTGAAATAAAGCTGAACAACTCTTGAAACTTCCTGGGACTGCCTGGGGGTCGTTTCTCAGCCGTTACCCTGCAACCAGCAGACCCACCAGGGCAAAGGCGCTACAAGTGCTGGCGGAGCCAAAAAGCCTCACCACTGTCCTACCAATGCCAGGACTCTATACTTTATATTAATACTACACCTGCCATATTTTCCCGCGTATAAGATGATTTTTGAAACAAAAAAAGTCAACCGAAAATCGGGGGTCGTCTTATACGCTGAGTATATCCAGAAAAATGTTTCATATGCGGCTAAACGAAAATTGTCTGAATATTGCCACAAAACGAATTTTCCAACTCGATCCTGCACCAATCACTGCAAGGCTGCGCTCAGACCACCTCTCTAACTCAGCCAATCCAAGCAGGCTTTTGATGCATGCAAATGAGACAATGTTCTGGACCCGAATCTACACTGTCAAAAGCCTGCTCAGATGGGCCAGAGTCAGAGAGGAAGTCTCTGACTACAGTAGAACCTTTGGACCTTTGCTTGTTGTGATTGGCTCACTGTGGTCCATACAGTTGCAGCACAGGAACGTTCTGTCTGATACAGCGAATAGAGGCCTAAACCTATGTTTTAACTGCAAAATTAGGGATCGTCTTATATGCCAGAAAATACGGTATGTTTTCCTTTAAAATATGTATGTATATATACATATATATACACGTGTATATATACATATATACACATACATATTATATACACTTCATACTAAGAGGAGCTAAAGGAGCCTGAAGTTACTTCCATTGGTTCTTGACCTGGGAGTTCAGTTGTCAGACCAATGGTGCTTGGTGGCAATTAAGACTTCACCCTGCAGAGCGTGGGTACTATGTGATTTCAGGGTTGAACACAGAACCTCAAAATGTGAAACACCACTCGACTTGTTGAACTAACACCTGGGCCCCCATAAATATCTTCTTGCTTATCTACCAGAGCTTCCTTAGAAGGTAGGAGCCTTGTGATTTTTTTCCTCTGCTTCCATCCTTTCTGCCTTTGCAAAAACAAATAGCACAGTTTTACTTCATTTCTCAGTGAGGGTTTATGCCCAGAAGACTGAGACCAGAGACACCAAACTATTTTTGTGCTTTGAAACATTTTTATATTCCCAATGTAAAAACTGTAAGAGCACTTTGTGGTGACCCATCAGCTGCTATGGCTGAGAAGCAAGCAGAGCATTTTCTTCTTCATCTACAGTCACATTCTGTCTCATAGCTCCACTGAATAATGCTCTTGGTTACTGGGCCCTGTGGCACTCTTAACCTTAGTACCTACTCTCAGAAGCTGAGGGTAAGGATCCTGGTGGGCATGGAAGTGGAACTGTGGATACAGATGAGGAAAAACTCAGTCTATGTGAAGCTATTAGTATATCTATTAATATTGAGAACACTGTAAACCTTTCTTTGCTACATAAGGTAAAGCTGTTAAAAATTATTTCAGAATATCTAGTTTATGCCATAGTAAGATTAATTGATTAACTTGGTAAGGGCTAAAGAGATAGTACAACATGCAGGACACTTGCCTTGCTTGAAGCAATTCTCTTTCTATCCCTGGCACCACTTATGGTCTCTCGAACTGTGCTATGAGTGATTCCTAAGTGCAATGCCAGCTTTAATCCCTGAACACAGAATAGTGTGACCCACCCCTTTCCATAATAAACAGACAAATAAATGTTAGTTGGTAAACAAACAAGCAAAGTGTCACTAAGAAATAATTTGGGAGAGTTATGCCACTATCTTTAGGAAAGTGATAATATTAGACTAAGTGTAGATTTATTTCAATCTATACTCTGACCTGGTGTCAAAATATGAGTTATTAAACACAAAACCTACCTGGAAATCAAACTAGCTATTCCATTTGAGAAGAGCTCAGAGGCAGGAAAATGAGGCTGGAAAATGACTCTGCTCAGAACTCATCGTGGCATACTTTGCAGTTTCATTGCCTTGTGTGGGCAGTGTGATGGTCATCCTGATTCCTTGCTTCCTGAATAGCCTCCTGACTCAGAAAATAACAGAGGGGAAGCACACAATCCAGACTATATATGTCTCTTAGGAAGACTAAAAACTGTGCAAAATGATGCCTGAGTTCTACCACAGGAAGTTTGATTAACTGGCCTGGGGAAAGGGCTAGAGAGCTAACATTTAGCAAATATGATCCAAATGATCCCAATAGAACTGTGGGATTCAAGGTTGAGAATCATTATATAAATCATTATATAAAATGACTAGTTAAACAGCACCAGTCAATAGCACCAGTACTATTAAACTAGAGTAGTCTGGGGATAGGAGTAGGGATACCTGTAGTAGAGACAATACCAGAAGAACCAGGCATGACTTGAATAAAATCAGGACAGGAAATTGCCTTGCTCAGCAACCATCTCATACTACTCATGGGCACAGGTCCACTAATCATGGGAAAACATTCATTGACTTATTGTTTGCTGGGTTCCCAAATGAGCACGTGAGCTATGCAGAGCTCACTATGGCATTCTTTGGAGTTACATTACCTTATGTAGACAAAGTGTTGGTAATTCCTAATTCCTGACTACATGCACAGAAAATAAAATGTAGTTTGTTATTGAGTCAGGAAGACTGACATTCCAGGGAAAAGATAGAAAAGTGACCAAAAGAAGAGTCTTATCTCACCAGAGATGAATGTTATGTGGTATGGAAGGCAAAATATTATTTCAGAGTTAATCAGATATTTTCTGGGATTAATGCTTAAGTGACAATGATGGTGGTGTGGTCAGGGGGAGTGAAAGCGCTTAATGCATTTCGTGAACTGGAAGTGCTTCATGTAGTAAGGCTGATCGGAGGTCGGGCAGCATGTGTAGAGATCTTGAGGTCTCTGTGAAAGAACATCCCCAACCCTGATATAGGAATTCAATCAATGGGTTCCAAAGGCTGAATACAAGGTCAGTGTTTCTTCTAGAAAAATTATTCTGGCAAAAGACTAAGCTGGAGAAAACAGAAAGGAAGCATGGGAGAAGTAAGATGAGAGAATCTGAACAGGAACTTTGAGCCAGAGAGGAAAAGAAAAAGTGAAAGACAAGATTTGCAGCATTTTTCTTTACTAAGTGGCTGTGTATCATTGTCTTGATGGCTGGAGTACTCATAAATTAAGTCAATCCAGGGTACAAAGAATAGTAAAATAATATCTCTCTGAGAATATCTTTGTCATGAAAAATATTGTGTAAGTTAATTTTTAAACTATTCCATTAATAAGAGCCTTTCTCACACCACTTGTATTCCTATGGACTGCATCACTAACCTGCACATTCCTACAGACTCAGGAACACCATCTCCTTGCTGTTGAAAGCAAACATTGATTTATTCAGGCTAGTTAGATATTTTCTTCAAAAATCCACTCAGGAGGTATGTATAGTGGTGGATTAATATTGTTTCCTTTTGCGATCACACTTGGCAGTACTCAGATGCAATTTCCATTGTGGTGCTTGGCATTTGCTCCTGGTGGATCCTACAGAGCTGGGAATTAAACCCAAATGTCCCACTTGCATATCATGGGCTCCAGTCCTCTGAGTTATCTTTCAGCCTGGATTCATTTTGCTGCTACTAAATGTGTGTGGGGGAATGGTAATGGAAAGGATACAAAGGAACATGGCAGGCAAGTAGTCTTCCTCTCCATCTTGGGGCGCTGTGATTCCTGGTACTCTTTTTTTTTTTTTTTTTTTTTTTTTTTTTGGTTTTTGGGCCACACCCGTTTGACGCTCAGGGGTTACTCCTGGCTATGTGCTCAGAAGTCGCCCCTGGCTTGGGGGGACCATATGGAACGCCGGGGGATCGAACCGCGGTCCTTCCTTGGCTAGCGCTTGCAAGGCAGACACCTTACCTCCAGCGCCACCTACCCGGCCCCAGATTCCTGGTACTCTTAATGCCTAATTTTAGTAGTCCATGTGCTGGCAGGCACAGGACTCTGGCATGAGGGAAGCACCCACAGTCTGGCACATACTGCTATGGGCTGGCCCTCGGCACCACTCTGCTCCTTTTCAGAACTCCAGCACTCCCCTCTCCAGACCAAGGGAAGACATTGTCAGTACAGGGTAATAGTAACCACCCTTGAAAAGCCTCCTTGGCATCTGCAACTCTGTCCTATACACAGAAAACTCAGAGTTGACTCTCTTTCACTTTTTTTCCTCCATGGAGAAATAGCAGTCAAAGTTTTCTATCAGCAAGATATCTTTTCAAGAAAATCTTTTCAAGAAAAGTTTCCCAGGAGAAGACACTTAGGAAGAAAAACAAAAAGATCCTGCAACGTGTATAGGAGAGCTCTCATTTAGAAAGATAATAGTCTAGTCTGATAAATGAAAAATAGCTCATTCTGAAACTGGAAGGGACAGTGCTGGATCTGTTCAGGGCTTATGAAAGAATTCATTATCCAAGTGACATGTTCATAGAAGGGACATTGGCATGGCTGGCATTGAGCACAGAGCTGGGAACTGAAACGGACAAGTCTTACTGGACTACCAATTCACTATATTAAAAAACAGTCTCAATTTCTTGCTTGTTTTTGTTAGGGAATACACTCATAATATTCTTTAAATCCTTGAAGAAAACAGGATTTAAAACGAAAAATCATTTTATTAAGCTTCTCCCAAACTCTTAATGTCTAGTCAGTGATAGTGATGTAATGAAGAGACGTGACTGGATACGTAACTTTCTTACCAGCAATGTTAATTTCTCACCAAAGAGCTGGCTAGGTTACTTCATAAGTTTGATTCTTGTCTTTGTCTCCAAAGAGAATATTGAAATTATTGAATAATTTATCTCTATTGTGGGGAATTTACAAGCCGTGAGCCATTCAGTGGATGGGTTCTTAATTTCCTGGTGTGCGCCACACCTTGCATATAGTTCTAATGAGGAAATGGCTGTAGCAATCCTTTCATCTGTATAATTTCTAAAGCCTATGTTTTGACTTTTCTTGTAAGAGACAAAACAGTCATAATGCATTGGGAATAAGTATGGGGACTAGCACAAATCACAGTATGAAGATTGTTTCCTACCTGGAGGGGAGGAAAAAAATAACTGAGTAAGTCTAATTTCTGATGATGACCTACTTTATTTGCAATGGGACTGAATCTGTGGAAATGGAAAAAGTTGTATTTTGTCTCAATATAGTAACTCCGAAATCATGAAGAAATTTCTATCTTTTAGATAAGATAGTAAAGTTAAAGAATACAATTACTCTCTCTTATTTTTTTAAATTATTTTTTGTTTGGGCTCTGTGTTCAAGGATCATTCCTGGCAGTGCTCAAGGGACTACTGGGTAATCAGCAGATCAAACCTGAGTTGGCTACCTGCAAGGCAAAAGCAAACAAATACTGAAAAGTGAATTGGATCTTTGTAGCCTTATTTGTAATTGGAAACAAGATATTTAAGATAATTAAATTAAAAGTGATACGTTCAATTGGTCAAATATTATGCAATATAGAAAAATTTAGAGGGCTTCTGTAGAGAGTCCAGTGGGGAAGCCACTTATCTCTCATATGACACTCCTGGGATTGATCCCTAGAATCCCATATGACCAAAGAGACCCACTAAAAGTGCTCCCTACACACAGAATCAGGAGTAAGCTTTCAGTACAACTTTTTGTGAACATAAACCAGAAAGATAAAAAAAAAAACTTAGAATTAGAATGGCTGAGGAATAGAACTATGAAAATGTGAATGTTGTAGTAAGAAGGGGATATTGACAGAACAATTAGCAATTAATGAGTCTATATTCCTAAAAACAAGGAACTTTATTTACATAATACTGTTCATTGCTACCTGTACAGTAAATGCCCACTTAACATTGTTGATTGTCTTGAGCTGCAATTCTAAGCAAAACAACATATGGTAAAACATTACTATAGGGGTGGTAAAGAAAAAAGAAAAAGTCTCAGAAACAACATTTTGCTTAATGTTGACCAAGATTTGCTTCCTTTGTCAACATTATAAACAAGTGACATTGAGTTACATAATGTTATTTGGGGACCTGTAGTCCAAGAACCTGCTGTATATATCTCTGAGGTGTGGTAATGTGGTATGTGTACACATCCAGAAATGAGTTTATAACTTTGAAAGTGTAATGTGGGAAGAGAAGATTAGCAATTCTTTTTATCTTTATAGGTAACTATATTTGTTAAACAATAAAGAGTAAATATTTTCAATATAAAATAAACATTACCAATACAAACTATGAGATATATCAAAATATATGAGATAAAAATTTAAAATCATTCTGAATTAAGGCATTTATTTAAGGTCATTTTGAAGCATACATGTTTTGAGTCTAACTAGAAAACCTGGGAATTACAACTTAATGTGTTTTAAGTTATTTGTATGCCTAAATTTAATTTATTGTACTTATTTAAAACACATACTTTAGCATTTATATGAATATTCCAGAGACGAAAATCATGCATTTTAGTACTCCAAATAACTGTCATTGTGCAATCAGGAATTTACAGACTATTACATTCTAAGCATGTTTTCATTGCCTGGTATAAATATTTTGACAATAGCCTAAGTGCACTAATAACATTTTACATAACAAAGAATAACAGGTAGAGTTAAAAGAAAGACAAATTCCTTGTAAATGCATTTCCAGTATTCTATGTGAGTCTTGACATTTTTAGATGTATAATAATGAGGATCAGATTGTGGTATAATAGATGGTTAGGGGTTACCTATGGCAATAAAATTCTTGGGAATGAAATAAAAACAATTTCCAAATAAAAATTCTAAAAATATTCTGTTTTGGAGGCACACTGTTTTCTCATGTACAAGGGTAAAATTTCTCAAGGATTTTGTTGAGCACAAGCTGAAGTCAGGAATGTGACAAGAAAACAGAAACTCATTTTTTCCCCCCTGCTTCAGTCTAGTGGTGAGGCTAATAAGTTCTCAACTCTGCCCACATACACATAAGATAGGGTTGTATACACTAGTTAGTTTGGGAAGGATGGATAATACATGTAGAAAATCAGGGTCAGGATATAGCAAGTAGATTTTATATACATATATATACATATATATGTATTGGAAACCTAAAATAATTATTAGAATATAAAACAGAGAATAATGCTCCTGTCACTAGCAAGTGAATTGAAATAAAGTTGGCACCATCCATTCACCACCCAGAATTACTTTATCTGTATATGTTATGCTATGGAAACTAATATTTTAATTTTTACTATTTTCATTCCAGAAAATCATGCCAAAAATAGAATTTTCAAAAAGACAGAGATTAATACAAACAGGAGATCTAAAGTGAAATCACGGATAGGAAGAAATAAAAGGTCTCTGTTATTAAATAGTATAAGATCTTGGTTATTGACTTTATAGTTATGTGACTACAGAGAAAAAACTAATTCAAGTTCACTACTAAAAGTAAAATTAAAATGAATCATAATGATATCATCACAGGTAGGATGCTTGCCTTGCAGCTGTCAGAGATTCAATCTTGGCACCACAGAACCCAGCAGGAGTGATCTCTGAGTTCAAAAGCCAGTAATCCCTGAGTACCACAAGGTCTGATCCAAAAACCAAAAATAGAATAAAATAATAAAATGCATTTTATCATATGTTTTTCAGGGTGTTTATTTTACACAATAGTTTTCCGATATAAATGCAACTTTCTAATTATACATGCTTGTAGTTTTCCTTCTATGTCTTTATGTTTCTGTCTCTTTTTGTAAGTTATTTCATCTTTTTTTGTAAATAAAAATTTTTAACCATTGTAACACTGATTTCTAAGTTCTTGTCAGAAACAAAGGATAAATCTGACATTTTCAAATGTAGCTATCAATTGACTTTTTTCTAATTTTAGTCATATATATGTATATATTGAAGAATACAAGGCAATTGTTAAATGTTAGTCCTTTGTTCAACTCCTTTCTATAAAATCAAAAAATAAATGTCCTATTTTATTTCTGAGTTTGTAAGTTCTTTTTCCATTTAATTGTTCAATAACATTGAAAAAATACGTTTCATTAGAGAAAATACCCCATGCTTCTCCTTGCAATTGAATTATGTATTCTTAGCTTTGGTTTAAACATTGCTTGCTCTTTTCACCAGTATTCCTATTGATGAAAGGAATTCCTTATTGATTACAAAAGAATAATGAAAATTCAAACAAGGTAATAATGTGATAAATGACAGATTAGTGGTTGGTTGAGAATACTCAGCATTAAGCATTATACTGAGTTTAATACATGTTGACTAAATGTAAAAAATATTTAGGGTTTTTGTTTGAAGTCAGGTAGAGTAACAATTGTAGCATGTTCATAAAGCTGGAAGAACTTGGGTTTAGGGGAACTAAATTTGTGTATCTGGGACAGTCTTAGTCACTGACTCTAGCTCCAGCTAGCATCTCTCTGAATATATTATACCCAAAAACCTGCATTAAATTTTAGGTGCCCTGGAATTTCATATGTCTTGTTTGACTCTCACACAGCTTCAGAAGTTTAACTCTATGCATTTGTTTCTATAGAAATATTTCTAGAGTGGCAGGAGAGATGGTACTTGAGTCGGCACTTACCTTGCATGCAGGTGACTCAGCTTTGATTCCTATCACCTGAAACTCAACCATGAACAACTTTGTAACTATTGCAGAAACAACTGTATTATGAACAGCTTTGTCTAACCAAAAATGTTTATATCAATTTTTAAAAAGTGAAACTTCACAGATGTATTTATTTTAGTATACTTAACAGACTTTATGAAAATATTATCCATGCATATAATCAATATAAAATTTACATTAAAAAAGCCCAAGTCACACCAGGGGTAATTGATAAACACAAAACCAGGTAAGAGGTAGCTCTGAGCACTTCCAGGAGGGGCCCCCCAAAGAAAACAAAAATTAAATAAAAATAAATACTTTTAGGGACAGGAGAGCTATTATAGGAGTAAGGTTTTCATACTCCATAACCATATGGTTCCATGATAGCTTCTGGTGTGTCCAAGGTCAACTACTGGTTAATTAGATTAAATTGCTTAGAGTGGCCACTGGGCTCTTCTGTCACCACTTAAGAGGCCTGCCCCAAAGAAACATTTCTATTAACAGAAACAAGATTATTTTTTAAAAAAAATTCCAAATAAAAACTCTTGGAGAAGCATCAGGAACTAAGAAATTGAACTCCATTAAAATTCTTTCAGAAAATAAATGCTCATTCCATTGTGATTCATAAAGAAACCACAGAATCAAATATTTCTAAGGCTGGTTCACATGAGTTCTTTTCTTTTCAGGATGTAAATTTCCACTGCACATTTGAGAAAGTGCTCCGTTGGAGCAGTTGGAAGCCTTGATAATTACTGACTATACTACATACCACCTTGAATTGAGGGACAGAAAAGATTAAGAAAGTAGGTCAGGGTCAAAGAGACAATACAGTGGGTAGGGCACTTGCTTTGCATGTGGTTGGCCTGCATCCAATTTTTGGACCAAGAGCCTTGCCAGGAGGAGCACAGAACCAGGAGAAAACCCTGTGCACAGCAGGGTTGGCCCCCAAACCAAAACCAAACAAACAAATCAGACAACTAAAGAACAACCAAGAAAGTAAGACTTGGGGTCAGAGAAATAAGGTATTGGTACAGGAATTAAGGGTACAGGGTAACTGGGTATAGGAAATGATGCAAATAAACATTTTTCTTTCTTATTGACAGTCCTGTATGTCCCCTGCATTGCATATGAGCACTACCAGGAATGAATCCTGAACACAGAGCCAGGAGTAAGCTCTGAGTATACTTGGATGTGGTCCACAAAAAAAAAAAAAAAACAACAAAAAACCAAGTAGATTTTGGCTTGCCAAGAGTCTGTGGGGGCCTCTCTGTTTTCATGCTGCATAAAGGAAGCAGAGTTTGAACTTCACCTGGACTTTTGCGGCATCCTTCTTGTGAAGTTTAGAGCCAACTTACATCATAGAGTCCTATCCTGAACTGAAGCCAATGCTAATGCAGGGCACACACTTCTTTTTGCTTCCTTACTTCATAGACTTTTACTTTGGGAAGTTTACTCAAATTCTGCTCAGCCCTGGCCCAGCTCTGGAGTTGCGTAGTTGCTAAGGAAACAGGGTGGGGAGGCTGGAACCTGAAATATGGAAGAGCTCCTATGAGTAAAAACACCAAACACCTGTCCAATCTCTTCTCTGGAGAGTTGAAAAACTCATAATTCTCAGACAGGGCTTGTCGAGATGACATAGCGGGTGAGGAGAATTCATAGGTGCACAGAATTAAAGAAAATATAAATAGCCTACTTACCTGGCAGGGTAGATACCATGAACATGAAGGTGGTTTTTCCATATATTAGAAAATATACTGCATAATTTCTGATAGTTGGGAACTGCATTCATGCTCTCCCTTAAAAAAATAAAAAAAATATATAAATAAGCCACTGTATTGGTCACATCCAATGATGTATTTAAAGCCCTTAACATTAGAAAATATACCGTTTCTCATGCCTGTACGTTAGTTACAGGCTACTAGAATACTCACAAGGGTATGGTCCATATTCTTTACCTCATTTACTAATATAGCAGGTAGGGTGCTTAGCTTGCCTGTAGCTGAAAAAGGGTCTATCCCCAGCATCCCATTTGGTCCCCCACAGTTGCCAGGGATGGTTTCTGAGCCACAAATAAACCTTGAACACAGTTAGGTCACACACACACACACACACACACACACACACACACACACACACAAAGATTGGACCATTATGATTATGGCAATGCATGAGCATCAGATAATACAGAAACAATTTGAAGATTTGAAAGCAGTAACTATATATTTCATTGTTTAAAAATATTAAGCAGGGGGAATGAGGAGATGGGCCAGAGTGACAGGTAGAGGGTCACTTTGGTAATGGTGGGGCTCAATTACTTTGTTTATTGATAACATGATCATTATAAACATGTTACTTAAATTATAATAAAAAATAAGATACAGGGGGCCAGAGAAATAGCACAGTGGTTGAGATTTGCCTTGCAACCAGCCAACTCAGGACAGATGGTGGTTCAAATCCCAACTTTCCATATGGTCCCCTGAACCTGCCAGGAGCAATTTCTGAGCACAGAGCCAGGAGTAGCCCCTGAGCACAGCCAGGCTTGATCCCCCCAAAACAAAACAAAGCAAAACAAACAAAAAAGATACAAATATCAAATAGGAACATAGATATAAATTCAGCAAATATGGTATATATTGTGTAGATAATTTAGGGTTTTTAAAAAGTAAGTTTCAAAATACTGCATCAAGTATGAACCATTTAACTAAACATTTTTAAAATGGTGATTTTCTGAATATAAAACTATCAAGCTGGGCCCGGAGAGATAGCACAGCGGCGTTTGCCTTGCAAGCAGCCGATCCAGTTCCAAAGGTGGTTGGTTTGAATCCCGGTGTCCCATATGGTCCCCCGTGCCTGCCAGGAGCTATTTCTGAGCAGATAGCCAGGAGTAACACCTGAGCAACGCCGGGTGTGCCCCCCCCCCCCAAAAAAAAAACAAAAAAAAATCTATCAAGCATCAAACCAAATTTAAAACTATTAATACGTGAAAAATATAATGAAAAATTAAAGCAGGGTTTTGCAAATTCTCTTTTGAATTATTTTAAGATGAATGGTATTCATGCCTAATTAATTTTAAAATGTTAAGACAACAGTTAAGACAACAATGTTAAGACTACAGCTTAAAAATTTCAAGATATCGGGCCCGGAGAGATAGCACAGCGGCGTTTGCCTTGCAAGGAGCCGATCCAGGACCAAAGGTGGTTGGTTCGAATCCCGGTGTCCCATGTGGTCCCCCGTGCCTGCCAGGAGCTATTTCTGAGCAGACAGCCAGGAGTACCCCCTGAGCACCGAGGGGTGTGGCCCAAAAACCAAAAACCAAAAAAAAAAAAAAAAATTTCAAGATATCTCTAGCAAGAATGAGTAGTATAAGAAATATCATCATGCGTTTTTAGACTATACTTTATTTTTTAATTTTTATTTTGATCCTATTGGCTTACCTATCTTTCACAGTAGTATTTTAGGTACATATTAACATTGAATCAGGGGACTACCCATCACCAAATTTGTCCTCCCCCCCATATCCGTTCCCTTCCTGCAACCCATATCCCCCACCATCATTCCCAGGGCTGCTAGAGTAGGTGGTCCCCTCTGTGTCTAGCATACTATTAGTGATCATATATCTGTTTGGTCCTGGTACCTTGTTTCCCCCTCTATTTGAGAGGCGGAGCTGGATGGTTCAAGTTATGTGGTTTTGTTTGAAGGAAAGAAAAGCAATAGAATGGGGTAAAAAAAAATAAAATAAGCTGAAAATGGGCAGAGTTCTTCTAGAGGCTTTCAACCTCAGTTTAAGAGAGGATATGAAAATGGTGGGTTTTAAGAAAAATGAAAGACACCCTTGTAATAATAATTTTCAGACACAAAAGAGAAAAGAGCTGGAAGTTCCAGCTCACCTCAGGAAGCTCACCACAAAGAGTGATGAGTTTAGTTAGAGAAATAACTACATTTTGAACTGTCCTAATATTGAGAATGTATGAGGGAAATGTAGAGCCTGTTTAGGGTACAGGCGGGGGTTGGGTGGGGAGGAGGGAGATTTGGGACTTGGGTGATGGGAATGTTGCACTGGTGATGGGTGGTGTTCCTTTTATGACTGAAACCCAAACACAATCATGTATGTAATCAAGGTGTTTAAATAAAAAAAAATTATGCATTAAAAAAAAAAAGAATAATAGAAAAAGAAAAAAAAAAGAAAATGGTAATTGAAACACCACAACAATACAGAAAGAAATATAAAATTAAATATCTAGTGAGCACTACAGCAAAAAAGACAAGCACCACACAACAGTCTCAGTCCTGAAATTAAACCATGCTAGAGTGCAAAAAAGAAAGAGAAAGAGAAAATAAAATAAAATAAAATTGGAGACATCAACTTCAATATCTACACCAAAATAAAGAAGATTATACTTTTTATGTATTTCTTTCAATGAGCATTTACTGAGATAATTCGTGTAGGTATGTGTGTAAATGACACTGATTTTATGTAAATGATGCCATATAAAATTTTCTTAGTCAATTATGTGTGCATATGGAGTTAGTGGCCTAATGGATGCTAATTCTATAAAGCACATCAAACATAATTCAGGAAAGGCCGAAAAGTTTCTTTGTGCTGCAACTGCACATTCCTACCTGCTGTGAATTAAACTCAACCTTCCAGTCAGGGTCTGTTGATTCAGCTTTGCCATCTGGCAAAATCTCACATTAACAGTCAGAATGGAATAATACTGTTTGGTCAGGGACACTGCTGGTAGATCTTTGGGGTACAGTGTGTTAATTATATTTTCTCTATAAAAGAACAATTCTTAAACTATGGAGTTGACTGAACATTTATTGAGTACAATGTAGTGGCCAAAATTCAGAATAAAGATAATTCACTGGGTTTCATGAATTATCTCACCTGGAAGAGAAATTTCAGATTCAGGTCAGGAGAAAAATGTTTAGTGGGCGAGGAGAACCCCAGACAGGCCATGTCATAAAGCCCAGGAAGTAGCTGCCTCATTATTCATGAGTCCCGTTGCTTCCGAGAACATTCTGTACATGTGCACAGTTGGCTTGGTACAAATTCCAAAGTCATTTTTTAATTATCATTTAGAATCTCTTTTTCAGTGTAAGTAGATAAGTAAGCTGATAGTTAAACATTTGTAAGCCAACACATTCCTACTAAATCCACTCATTGTTCATGTGACCAAGAACTTTATGATAGTTAGAGTCAGCACAGAAACCAGCATTCTTAAGTTTACTGAAACAGATATTCTTGATTATTTTTTCATTTCTTCATATGTTAGAGATAAGACTTCTTGCCAAACACTCTGCTAAAAAAACATACTGATGGCGATAAAAAATTCCTACCTTTGTGTAGTGTTGGAGATGAGAAAATGATTGAGAAAATGAACAAACATTAAATGACAACAATTAGTAAAAAAAAAAGCCATAAGAGATGAGCAGCATAATATTCCAGAATATGAACAAGAGATTTATATTACAAGAGTAAGGGTAGATTTATAAGTTTAGAGTGCACAAAAGACCTCATGGAAAATTTCATTGACTCTTACTGCTAAAGAAGTGAAAAATAACAGAAGAAACTGCTGAAAGAAACCTCCCAAAATGTGAGATATCTTTATTTCAATACTTGCTTTAATTTTGGGAATATACCAAGTCACAAGATTGGTGAGTATTATGACAACTGTTTAATTCATTGAGGGATAAAAGAAATAATTTTAAGACAAATACTAAAAAACAATTTGTGATAAAATATTTTAATAATATGGGGCTGGAGCAATAGCACAGTGGGTAGTGAGTTTGCCTTGCACCCAGCAGACCTGAGTTCAATCCCCAGCATTCCATATGGTCCCCTTATCTTACCAGAACAAATTTCTGAGCACAGAGCCAGGATTAACCCATGAGCACCACCAAATGTGCCCCCCCCAAAACAAACCAAAAATATAAGAAAAAACAATATTCTTCAATTTCTTGACTTTTGACCCCAGATTCCTATTGTTGAATTGCTGCTACCTTGAAACTGACCAAAACAAAACTGTAGGTCTCCAGAGTTCTTTCTTTTGATCAGAAGACACCCAGCAAGGAGCTTGAGTAACTAGAAATGTGTTAGATGCTACCATATCATGCATCTGAACCAAATGCCGTGTTTCCATCTCTTACTATCTCTCTATAAGCTTGCTACTTTTCACAAAGTATGAGTCAGTCTGGCGAAGAGAACTAGTAGCTCTGGGTAATTATCATCATTGAAATGTGAGTAAATGAAAGAAAGTGAGTCATGCATGAGGGGGATTTTATGATGGTTGAGGGAAGGGAAAATCAAATATACAAATCTGAACTACAAGGAACATTTGAATGATGGAATCATATGTGTGAACATATATTATCTTATAGATGTACTTTAGGTCCTTAACATAATGTCCCATTGCTGTTATTACACGGTTCTTGTTCTCTCCTAGAGGCCAAACAGTGATGTCTTCAAACACATCAGATGGAGCCCAGAACATATGAAGGGAAGCCACCCACACCAGGAAGAAAGACAACAGAAAAGAAGAAACTAAATATTCAAAGCCATCTTTCTACTTCATAGCTTCATAGATCTCTGAGACCCTTTATCTGTCTATTTTCCAAACAACTCAAATATTTTGACAAACATTAGTACAGTTGCTTAAGCAAAGTAACATGCTAGAAGTACTTGAGAGATGGTCAAAGGGAATAGATGGCATTTCTCCAAACTTAGTATGTGCTTACAGCAGAGATATTATCACTCTCTAATCCTACATGTAGGATATATCAGATCCTACATAGTTTTCTTACACCTTTCGCCTACCTGAAAAACACCACCACCACCACCAACAGCAACAACAGGAAAAATGAGTAGAAACAAAGTTTTCATGAGTGAAGTAACGACTTACATGAATTTGGGAAGTATGTCTAATCAGCCGACTCTGTGGAGTCAGCTTCAAGAGAGGAAGCTGAAGCCTAATTTTATGCAGGATAGAGTTTGAGCAATATATTAATTCCTTAAATTTAATTTTTTAATTTTTATTATTTATTTTTTTGTTTTGGGGCCACAACCAGCAGTGCTCAGGGGTCACTCCTGGCTGTCTGCTCAGAAATAGCTCCTGGCAGGCACTGGGGACCATATGGGATGCCAGGATTTGAACCAACTATATGCATGTTTGTCTCTTGTCCTAATTTGATCTATTTATTTACTTGTTTGTTTTTGGTTTTTTTTTTTTTGGTTTTGGTTTTTGATTTTTGGTTTTTGGGTCCCACGCAGCAGCGCTCAGGGGTTCCTCCTAGCTCTACGCTCAGAAATCGCTCCTGGCAGGCTCGGGGGATCACAGGGAATGCTGGGATTCGAACCACTGGCCTTCTTCATGCCAGGCAAACACTTTGCTGCATGCTATCTTTCCAGCCCCCTATTTACTTGTTCTTAATGGAGATAGAGAAATGGCATGTTGGGGGGGTGGCGGCAGAGCAATAGCACAGTAGTAGGGTGTTTATCTTGCACACAGACTGATCTGAGTTTGATCTCTGGAATCAGTCTACCAGGAGCGATTTCTATGTGAGAGCCAGGAGTAAGCCTTTGAGCCACCTGGTGTGGCCCAAATCCGTCCCCCCAAAACGAAATAGTCCCAGGAGCACACAAACAGTGCTCCGGAGGGACCCTCCCAGTAATTCCAGTGAGCCAATGTGGAGGATAATTCAATAATAGGGGTAGAACATGCAGTGCTGATAAGCCTTTGCACAGCTACGGACGGATTGACTAGCCAACCTCTGTACGATTCTTGGAAGCTTTCAGGGCTTTACCTACTAAACTGACTTTTCAAGATCACTGAAAATATTGTCTGAGTATTCCACTAATTATTTCATATTGATTATCTGCTAATATCTTTTAAAAAATCTTGGGGCCGGAGCTGTGGCGCAAGGGCTAAGGCGTCTGTCTGCCTTGCCTGTGCTAGTCTAGGACGGACCGGGGTTTGATCCCCAGCTCCCTTATGGTCCGTCAAGCCACGAGCGATTTCTGAGCATATAGCCAGGAGTAACCCCTGAGCATCACTGGGTGTGGCCCCTCAAAGCCCCCCAAAAAACCAAAACAAAAAAAATCTTATTCATAAGTCATAGGGTTAGGATTTCAACATGTGTGTATAGAGAACATGACTCATAATGAAGTATCTTCATAATTTCTATAGAAAGCACAACAAAACTAAATGCTACCCTAGCAACAGTGCTGCGTTAAATAGCAGAGAAAGCAGGATGGCTTTGGTATTGTGAGGTTCACCCTGCATTCCAGGTGTCTTCTTGGTAGAAGCTAGAGACCTTGGGAGAAACTAATGTCACAAAATCCTAAAAATGATATTTGTAAATTTGCAGTCTCTGGAATGTTGTAAAATAGTTTTGGTACTGGTAAGCAGAATGGAAATGAAAAGACTGAAATGGAGTTGGAAGACCCAAACCGTTAGTATACCAAGAAGAAAGTAGAGATGTATAAAAAATATTGTGTAACAGAGTTAAACAAAATTATTATCAGTTGGTAGTCAATTGCCTTTTTCAGTCTTAAGATATTAAAACTTTGCATCTATTACAAGCATTTTATTTGTCTTCTATGAATTTTTAATATCTTAAAATCAAGTGATTTGTTTCTATTAACAAGATTATAATAGACCAAATATCGTTCAAAACTATTAGAATCTAGGGGTATATGTTACATAAAAACAAAAAGGGGGAAGCAAAGAAAGTTCTAACTTTGGTGTCTTCTCAGCTGTTTAATGGTGTCTGTACACCTGGTCTTCCCCATTAGAAACCATGATTCCCTTTTTCTTATTTTCTATTCCCAATTTTTCATTGCAAAAATCTAGAAATTTTGCCTTTAAATAAATCTGGCTACCCACACTATTTTCACGGTCACTTTCTGAACTTAGTTTATCACCTGTTCAAGAGAGATGGTTTTGTTAAGCTCATATTTCCAGTTTGAGAACCTTTACCAATCTGTTTGTCACGAAGTCCTGTGACTTTAGTCTTCCTAAAATTCGAACCCAACTATGTCTTGAACTTCCTTCTAGTTCCTATTTTCATTTTTAACTGTTGCTTGATAGCATCCCCTAGATAATTTATGGCTCCTTCAAGCCTTGAAGTGAACTGTTATAGAAATAATTGTTATCCAATTGTATTGCTATCCAGAGATAGCAATAGATCTGTTCTGATTTCTCAAACTCAGCAAACTGAAAAACACATTGTATTTCCATATCCTTTTTGGTGGTGGGGGAGGAGAGGGCCCACACCCGGTGACCCTCAGGGATTACTCCTGGCTATGCCCTCAGAAATCGCTCCTGGCTTGGGGGACCATATGGGACGTAGGTGGATTGAACTGTGGCCCATCCTAGGTTAGCACATGCAAGGCAGATGCTTTACTGCTTGCACCACTGCTCCGACCCCTATAATTTTAAATTTTTATATTATAATTTCACATGACTGAAATATAAGAATCAAGAATTGTTGAAACCAAAAGGAGGAAGTCACAAGTTTTTCATACCAGCAACAGAAAATTTACTCTAAATTTCTGATCAAACAACTTTTGACAATAGTATTTTAATCATAAAATTTAGAAACTTGATTTAATAATCATTTATAACACTTCTTAATTACTAAAGAATAGGTTTTCTTTACTGGTCTATGAGAAGCATTGTAAAAGTTTACAATGGCACTCATTCATAAAGTAAATAATCATTTTTGAAATTTTGTATAGCATGGATTTAAATTGAATACATGCTACTTGTTTACAGAAACTAAAAGAGAAAATAAAATTTCTCAAGTTAGGAAAACAAAGGGAACACTTGGTGAGATAGCAAAAAAGTGGACCAAATATCTGGTCACAGGGAAAAAAACTTCTTCACTCTTCCAGTCTAGTGAGGAGATACTCAAGCTTAAAAGGAACAACCAGATAAGCTACATTCTTAAAAGTTTTGAGCCTAAGGACTAAAGGAAGTGATTAAAATATAATCTATCTGCCAGGCTCGAGAGAAAGTACAAAGGTTAATGTGCTTGCCTTGCATGCAGCTGAACATAATGGTCTGATCACTGGCATCACAAATGGTCCAGAAGTGCTTCCAAGAATGATCTCTGAAATCAGAGCCAGGAATTAACCCTGAGCACCAACAGATTTAGCTCCCAAAAAATAAATTCTTTTGAAAGGAGCTGCTTAGGGTTTACTTGTGTTTTTTTTTTTTTTCATGATGGGAGAGATGTACTAGGAGGCACACCAAGCAGTGTTTTGGGGTCACTCCTGGTAGTATGATCAAAGTCAGCCACATTTTGGCATGTGTTTTACACCCTTGGTTATGTCTTCAGACCTTCGGTTTTCTTTTATTTTTGTCACTATAACCTATGCAAATTGGCTTAAAAAGTGTACTCATTAAGATGTTCAACTGTAGTAAATCTGCACTCCATTCTCTCAAATTGTCTGATGCTCTGAACTTCAAGCAAAGTTTGTTGACATATTATGGGGTGTGTGTATGTGTGTAAATGTGTGAGTGTCTGTGTGTTTATTTAGTATATCTAAAAGATATAAGGGCAGTTAAGGAAGTTGCTAAAAATTTTATTTTTATCTCTGGGACAATGTCAGTAAAAGTGTCACCCAATTATATCAACAGAACATTGGAGAATTGTGGTGCAAATTATAAATTGAAACTAAATCATGAACAACTTTGTAATCACAGTGTTTAAATAAAAGAAAAAAATTAAATAAATGAAGGGTGAATAATAACAAATCTCACTGAGAACATATTTGCAATTCATTTAAATTGTTCTGCTAGAAACAATTATTTTCAAACATTTTCTTTTTGTTCACCTGGTCTGGTATGTTTAAAATAGAAAAAGGTCATATTCAATAGTCAGTAAGTACCAAAAGAAGAATTGTGAGAATATAACTTGGGTTGAAGGACAGTCTCACATACAGCTTTGCTTGTAGATTTTATTGAGTATAATTCATAATGTTGCTTATTATTATTTTATAAAATTATAAAATACTCAGGCTGCCAATGAAAGAATAATCTTGTTAAATCTTGAAACTCCTAATAACTATGTTTGCCTCCTAATTCAATGTTGTTAATTTTTACTTGTAATAGTCTTTGGATAATTGTTTATACTAAAAAGTGTAAGTTTTATTTTATTTTTCTGTGGCATCAATGAAGTATATTTTCAAATTTAGAGGAGTGCTTTCTTTGATCATTCCTTGCAAGGCTTCATTATAGGTAATTCAAGGAATGAATGCTACAATAGTCTTTCATCTGTTTACACAAGAGACCTTAAAAATAAAGAGTTTAATTAAATTCTACCTTTGGGCAGGGACAAAGGAACAGGAGAGGTTACGTGTCAATGTTCAAAGAATTATTGTGTGACAAAACGTGAAACTTCCATATTGTCTTATTTAATTTTCTTTATATGATTATCAGTGCAGAAGAAATATTTTTTTACAGACTCAGGATAACCTCATCGGCTTGAAGAATGATATTAATTCCTGTGTAAAAGTTGGAGGAAGATGTAATGTATGACTTTAGATCTATTTGGGCTATCCTTTAGAGGTTTTATCAAGCTCATTCCATCTTCACTCTGTTATTTCTCTTTCCTTCTTTCAAATGCCCCATTCTTCACAAACGTTAGCTTGATTCTACCAAGACATCTGGCTGTATTTTTTTTTCATTTACTTTTAATAGTTTTTTTGCCTACTTGTATCATAGTCTCTTATTTCAGTCTGTCATGTAGTTCCCAAGGTAGCATATAGTATTAAAGAGGCAACAATAGAAGGCAGATATGTGGCAGCTGAGTTCTGGTGCTACTGTTAAATCGTGTGATTCAGATTTATTACCTCCTTTGCTGTAACTAAGGCTCTTGGTCTTTAAAGTGGGGTAAGAATCTGTTTTGCAAAGCTAGCATGAGAATTAAGTAAAACATTGTGCATCAAGTCCTGGAGTCACTTTAAAGATGCTCTGGGTATCAACAGCAATAAAAATTACAGCATCCAGCTGGAGTGTTAGGCAGCGGTAGGTCATTTTCCTTGCACACAGACAACCCAGGACAGACCAGGGTTAGATCCCTGGAATCCTATATGCTCCTCTGATCCTGCCAAGAGTAATTTCTGAATGCAGAGCCAGGAGGAACCCCTGAGTGCTGCCAAGTATGTCCCAAAACAAACAAACAAAAATTACAGCATCTAAGACATGGACTTTGCTCTCTCTGGGTATTTTAGTAGAGAGAATCTTGAACACACAAATGTAAAGAAAACTTTTTTCATATAGATAAGAATGCCCTTCATTCTAAACAAACATTATTCTAGCTTTTAATTATACTTTCTATCTTTAAAATCACAGATTTACTTATTTTAACTATACTGAGCAGCACTGTTAGTTAATTGTTATCTTAACATTTAAATATTTCCAATAATAAAATAATATGGCCATAGGATTTATACAATCCACAGATAAAAATATGTGTGGTACATATGTACATTGTGTGATTATATTCACAGATATTCTCCCATGATTAGAAGCTTGCTGTCATTTACACTCAGAACTGCAGGTGCTACTTGGCAGTCACATGACCTCTGAAACAGAGTTTTTTTTTTAAAAAAAAAAACTGCTTAAAATACTTTCCCGTTTTCACCCTACTTTATGATAGAGAATTTGTCCCAGAATACTGTTGTCTCTGATTACATATTTTCCTTTAGGATATTTTTGGTTTAATTTATTGAGAGGAAAAAACAGTGTAGCTTTAAGTATCTTTTATTGCTTTCTCTTTGCAAATGAAGAGCCCTGGATTTGTAATGTTTCTCATCCATGTACTTTTCTATTCTTGGAAACATTATGGTCAACTAGTGCTTTTTTTCTGCCATATTTTCTGCACAACTACCTTTGGCCTCCTTCTTATCTGCCTTAGTTGGCTTCACTTTAGCAATGTGCTTCTTTATTTTAGTTTATTATTTTATTTTTGTTTTGTTTTGTTTTGGAGGTCATACCAGGTGGTGGTCAGGAGTTACTCCTGGCTCTGAGCTCAGAAGTCACTCCTGGCAGGCTCAGGGACCATATTGGATGCCGGGAATCGAAATAGGCTCTGTCTGTCTGGGGTTGGACACCTGCAAGACAAAGGCCTTATCGCTGTGCTATCGCTCTTGCCCCATAGAATGCTTCTTTAAAAGCAGTTTATTTCCACACATGTGTGAACATAGACTAGATAGCAGCAGTAAAGATATGAGGAGAATGCAGAGGACTATGGTTAGAAAATTTTGCATTAAATTTGAAACAGTATAAATAAAAATAAATTTGCTCAATATACTGAGGGACAGAGAGCCATAAGACAACATTAAGAAGTTCCAGAAGTAAAGGCACTACACTTCTAAATAACACCTCCTGTCCTGGAAGATTATAGATGTTCAACCAAATTTTGTTATTTTATTTGTATTTCTATTGTTGAAATGCAGAGGATCAACCAAAACCTCATTTATGCGAGGAGCATGCTCTACTGCTAAGCAACATCCATGATCCCAATTCTGATTTCTGTACATCTTGAAGAAGAGCCAAAGACTAGAAATCTTTACTTTCAGCAATGCATATGTATATAGGAAAAAAATAATTGTTTCTCTGCTGAGAATGTGTTACCTTCTCTAAAAACAGTTAAAGAACATTATAAAACCCTTATCATGTGACCAAAACCCATTCTGCTATCACAGCTTTTTACTTCCATTTCATCAAGAACCACATGATGAGAACTGACTGACAATTCTCTTTAATTTTGCTTTGGAGTGCATTGTCTAATTTATCAATCCACTGTAATAGAAAGTGGACCCCTTGTAGTGCTCAAATTCAGTAGGCTATGATGCAAATATATACAATTAAGTTTTATTAAGGCAAAGAATTTAAAAGTAAATGACATGAATATCTAAATATATAAGCAACTTCCAAATTTCTTAGAGTTTCCAGAAGCTCCCATTTCCTGGAATCCAAAAATATAATTTCACTGATTTTTATACAGTTAAACCTATAATTTCAAAACCTATTATCTTTTTCACTATCTGTGTTTTATATATTAGATATTTTAAGATGAGTTGTCCAAAATTTAATTGATATTTATTGATTCCCTTTCATTTTTTAGTTTATTACTAATTCATTAATGTACTATAAGGTAATTGGTTCTGTGAGGATATTAAACTAAACTGTTGCCAAATATGCTTATAAATAAATGCATACAATAGTTATAGAATTTCTAAACTGATGGTTTAATTATTGTCAATTTAGAACATGATGCCAGTTGGTAAATTTATGGTGACTGACTAAGTTTGACGTTTTCTTTTCTTGGTTCTAACCATCATCTGTTTAACCTACTTTTGCAGAAATTTACAAAAAAATTGACTTTCATCTATATTTTCTTTGTAATTTAAAAAGGAAATTCCCTTCTTTAAAGAGCAGGGAAGCTTGTCTATCATTATATTTCCCAAAATCTATCTCATTTATTTCTGAAATTTCAGGAATTCTGATATTGTCCTTTCAGTCAAAACATAGCACCTTCAGAAACTTGAAGAGCAGGCTCATTTGATCTTAGGAACTTGACTTATTTACTTGTTAACTGTTTGTTGACTGTTTGTTAACTTGACTGTTAACAAACTCTGTTAACAAACAGAGTTTAAAATGGGAATGGTGTCATGAATCAAAATTAGAGTGTTATGGATATTGAATTTGTACTTCACTATTGAGTTATATTTCTGATTGCATATTGGCCAGATTTAAATATGCATTTATTATCTTAACCACCATTTCAATCTTAAAGACACAACATGTTCTATACTTTCTGGCTTGAAAATAGTAACTTTCAGGAGCCGGAGAGTTAGTATGGAGGTAAGGCATTTGCCTTGTATGAAGAAGGACGATGGTTCGAATTCTGGCATCCCATATGGTCCCCCTGAGCATGCCAGGAGGGATTTCTGAGTGTAGAGCCAGGAGTAACCCCTGAGCACTGCAGGGTCTGACCCAAAAACCAAACAAAAAATGAAAAGAAAAAGAAAAAAAAATAAAATATTGACTTTCAAAGACACACAAAAAAGGAAGATAGCAATTTTGTTTAAAGAAAATGAATTACATAGTTGACATAGTTGGCATAATAGTTTACTTCTAGATAAGTGAAAGCTAAGTTACTGAAAAAATAGAAAGAAAATATAAAAAGGAAGAGAAGAAAGTTTTAAAAAAGGAAGAAAGAAAATAAGTTACAATAACAGTCATATTTGTGAAAAGTATTGTATCTCCAGTGAAGTAATTAATACAATGGCAAAAGGATTAGTAAGCTCTTGTTGTTATTCTGTCTATTCTGTTAAATTGATATGCTTCTATATGGATGAGAACATTAAATAAATGAAGTAAAGAAATTCAAAGCATTATGACTGATACTGTGACTTTAGGGTCATGTATTTAGCTGCCAGGCTTACTGCAAGAAGAAAAATGCCAGAGTAGGATGTCCCATACTCACTCCAAAAAGCCCTGGTGATATCATCCTAAAGACTGGAGTACCTTAAGTTTGATTAGTTTAGTGTCCTCAAAGGGATTCAAAGAGACACAGCCATTGGGAAAATGGTGATTCTGGGTGATGGAGGCAGCAGGCATAGCTTTCACTGGGTGGGGGCTTGGCCCACCCTCTTCTCTTGATATGGCCAGCTTTCTGCTGCATGGGCTGATTTACCTATGATCTTTTGCTATTTGGTTTACATCGTGTTTGCGAAGAGTGAGTCTATGGAGTTGGCCCAGTTCAAACTTGTCAACTGCTTTGTGGTAAATTGTCATTTTTCTTTTTTTTTTTTTTTTTTGGTTTTTGGGCCACACCCCGTAACGCTCAGGGGTTACTCCTGGCTATGCGCTCAGAAGTTGCTCCTGGCTTGGGGGACCATATGGGACACCGGGGGATCGAACCGCGGTCCGTCCAAGGCTACCGCAGGCAAGGCAGGCGCACCTTACCTTTAGCGCCACCGCCCGGCCCCAAATTGTCATTTTTCATCTGTTATTTTATGCCACTTATCCAATTAGTTGAATCATCATTTTTTAATATTGTTTTCTACATCTTTTGCCTGTCTTGACAATTAACACAAGCATTTGTGGCCTTTGCTCTTTTTTCAATCTGTGCCATATTCACTCAGTCTATCTTACCTACATTTGTCTTCCACGGTATACACCTGTACTTTTAACACTAAGCTCAAATAAATTGTGATTTTCTTGAAGATTAACTGTGTTTTCAGAAATTTATTATTTTCATTTGTAAAGTGGGAGACAAAAGGTATATTTACAAAGCAGTTATGAGCATAAAATGAAATGAGAAACTATATGATTGGTAAGCTCTTATAAACTAGGGACTGACATTGTGCTTTAAAGAAGTATGTGTACATAATGGTATATATAATACACCATTACTATAAAGATATGGAGCCTCAAACTAGCTTACAGATTAGCAAAATTCTCTAACACAAAGCATACTTTATTATATAGAGTAGGTTATGTAATCCATTGGGCATGTACCAAAGGTTAAAAATAGAATGGTAGTTTGCACTTATGATCATGTGACTGACTGGGAGCCATGGTTTGTATGGCCACTCAACACCGAGAGAGCATTCTACCAAGCACTCACAACTGAGGAATATATAAAACTTCAAATTCTGAAGTACTGCTTCTATCTAATATCACACTGCCTTTGTACCATTTTAAAGTAAAACAAAGATATAGTTAAACCATTCTAAATAAGAGACCTTATGTACTTAGGACTTCCTCAGAGCTAAACTTGAAATTATCTTGTTCACCACCTTCCATTGAAGATGGAGCCATAACGCTTCCTTTCTCTCATTACATTCTCACAATTCTCAAAATTGCCACAAGAGCTAGTATCTTTATGATTTAGTCTTACCTGCCTTATGATATTACCATTATTATTATTATTATTATTGGTTTTGGGGTCACACTCAGCAGCGTTCAGGGGTTACTCCTGGCTCTATGCTCAGAAATTCCTCCTGGCAGGCTCGGGGAACCATATGGGATGCCAGGATTCAAACCATCGTCCTTCTGCATGCAAGGTAAACGCCCTACCTCCATGCTATCTCTCCGGCCCCAGGATATATTATTTTTGAAAATATTATTTTAGGGGGTGAGCTGTACTTGTTTTACTTTATTTGGGGGGGAAGTAGGTGGGGGTTTGGGCCTCACCTGGCAGTGTTCAGGCATTCCTCCTAGTTCTGTACTCAGAAATAACTCATGGCAGGCTCAGGCGACCATTTGTGATACTGGTGATGCTGGTGATCAAATCAGTGCAAGGCAACTACCCTCACCACCGTACTATTACTCTGGCTCTTGATTTACTTTTTAAAATGAGTTTCCTATTATTTAGCTATCTACCATTTAGTGAAAACTACCAAATGACATAACTGAAAATAACAAATAATCTAATGAAAATGGAAACTCTGGAGACAGCTAAAGTGATGGTTTTTATTTTAAAGAAAATATATATTTATTTCAAAGTAACACATTGTTCAAAAAGTGCCTAGTATATAAAACATCTGACAACCTCTACAAGAGAAATACAATGCAGTCTAATAAAAGAAGCATTTTAAATATTCAACAGTATATTTTATATAGCTACTATTTTTCCATAACTTTTAATAAATAGCTGCTACTTTTAGAATGTCTCCCAATTATAGACTTGACTTATTTCAGTTTATTTAACATTAGAAATACTATTACTTTTTTATGAATGATAATACTAAGATGCAGAGGTTTATATCTCTTGCCTAGGGCAAATAAGACCAAGTAACAAAACACAAATTTGACCTACATTGGCTAGAATTTAGTTTGCACTTCCCACTCCTCCTTCTCTTTAATACTGTGATTTCCGAAATGACAGAGAGCATGCATACTTGGATGATGGCTGCCAGAGAATATATACTTTATTATGGGACCAGGGATTCCAAACAGAAAGACTGCTGAGATCACAATTAGGTATGTGGGCATCAATGCTTGAAACTAAACACTTGTCCACAAACTACTGAAGAACATTATTGTTCTTGGTTTTTGCAGTATAGGGCACAGAACTGATGTTTTAAATATATGAGGCATGAACTCACAACTGAACCACTTGTCTGGTCCTCTGGCTCTATCATTTATGAAAGTCTAAGTGATATATTTCCTGTGCTAAATTACATGTCTGACTACACCCAGCATTATGAAGGATGAGATGACATACTTGCTTTTTTCCAAATTTGATTCTTACAAATAACTATGGATAGAAGCAAAGAACACTTAATTTTAGAAAATCAGTTAAAAGCCATATGGAATTCTGCCAAGAACCAATTCTAGTTTGGAAGCTTCCTATCCTTGCCTGAGCCTATTTAGTCCCAAAATATACAAATCATATTGCATTATTTTTACCTTTTAAGGTACTAAAAATAATTAACAAATTCAGAATTTATATATTCATTGTAATTCTACAAATAGAATCATTACTAATTTTTTCTTGGCAGATAATATTTATGATTTATTTTTCATGGAACAAATGCATTGACCAGATTGTTTGAATGAGGCACTTTATTCTGTCCTGCTTAAGCTACTCGTTCTTTTTTGGAATGAAGTACTCTTCCCCTTAGGCCTCTTCCAAAAATAATGATCTATAATATCACTCTAATTCCTTTGAAAGGAACTGAAAGCATTCATTGCAAGTTAGGTTGTGTTTTTCTGATCTGTGTGTCTGAAAGAGGAGAATGTACGGAACATTGACTGTAGGTCTAAGGATCAATAATAAAAACATACTTAATATATGTTTTTTTATATATTATAAAAACCTGGCCAACCTGGGTTCAATCTTTGACATCCCATATAGTTCCTGAGCCTGTCAGGAATAATTTCTGAATGCAGAGCCAGGAGTAACCTCTAAACGCCACCTGGTGTGCCTCCCCCCCAAATAAGTGTGTGATCTCTTCCTGCTGTATTATTTATATCTCTGGTCCCATATCCAGTATTATTAAGTCTTTGAGCAGAAACTCCTGATAGTGTGGGTCACTCTATGACACGGGTGACAATGTGGTAGAAACTTTTCATGACTCTGACTGACTCCACTTGGTACACCTGTGCTTCATCACCCAGTTTTACAACTGTAAAATTTTGCTTATAAGGCTTGCACACTTGCTGTGGCCTTCAAGATTGATGAGCATGTATGTGTTGCCAGAATGTTGTAGTTGCATTGGCTCTTAATATTCTCTAAGTATTCTCCTTGGAGGTGAATTTTTGAAACTGAAAAATCAGAATAATTAAAAATATAGGCTGATAAATGAGAAAAAACACTCCAAAAACTTATAAGTAGTAGTCTTTCATTTGTCTAGAAAAAATAAAAGAAAAATGCAAATTTTTGTACCTTATAATCCAAACATTTTACTTGTTGACCCAGTATATGTTCAATAATAAGACAAATGTTCTTAAGGTATAAATTAAAATTGGGATAGCAATTAAATCCACCTACATTTGTCTCATTGTTCCTTTTTCAAAAATTTATTTGATCATGACTTGTTTCCTCATGAAATGCAATCCACATTTTAGCTTTTGAATATTGTCTATTTAGCATGTATTCAAAGATATTATTAAAAATAGCAATGTATTATCTTTAGCAAAGCACATTGTCATAATGCAAAACACATATTTAGAAGACAGAATGATGACTTTTAAAACTTTACTTTTAATTTATTCTCTGATTTTGTTGTTCATGTGTTTATTTCCCAAATACAGATTGGTACCACTTCTAGTATGGAAGCCTTTATTTTTTTACAGGTGCCATGCATGCAATAGTCAAAGCTGTGGTGGCCATGTCCAGAAATCTTTGACTTCAACGTGTAGATGAGGACATCTAGTGCTTGGTGTTTGGCTTGGACATCAAGCACTACATATATCTTGTTGAACTCAGAGAACTATGTAGTGCCAGAGATTCAACTCAGGGCCTTTCACATGCTATGCACATTTTCTACCATTTGAGCTATCTTCCAGCCTCCAGCAGTGGCTTTTGAAGCAACAACTGAATCACATAGTCAATGTTCTTTACAATTTATTTTAGTAATTTTGAAATGATGAGATTTTGTAAACTATTTACTTACTGCTCATCCCATTTTATAAACAAAATACAAGACTCATAAACTAAATATTTCCTTAATTCTAACTTTAATAACAATCACATTATTATGATTTAATTTTTTTAAATAGTAAGCTTTTATTCATGACAACATATGCTGTATTTAATTTATGATTTGTGGGGGGCACACCCGGTGATGCTCAGGGATTACTCCTGTTTATGTGCTAAGAAATCGTTCCTGGTTTGGGGACCATCTGGGATGCCAGGGATCAAACCCAGGTCTGTCCTGGGTCAGCCACATGCAAGGAAAATGCCCTACCACTGTGCTATTGTTCCAGCCCCAATTTATGATGGTTTTATTCTTAGTCTTGTTATGTTTGCTACAGTATAGGCTACCTAGTGTCCATTGGGAATCTCATATGTGAATGAAAGAGACCACACCTGGTAGAACTCAAGTTTTGTCCATGACATCTTTCCCTAGAGAGTCATCTCCATAGCCCCATTCATCAGAATGTTTGCTCAGTGAAAAAAGGACAGGCATTATACAGTATTTATTTCCTCATGTATTTCCTCCAAAAGTAAGTAGTCCTATTCTTAGTTATTTGGATGATATATTCTTTCACATATCAACTAACAATAGTTGTTTTATGTAAGACAGACACAACCATTAATGACTTACAAACTGGCCACATTAATTAATATAACTTGGGGGATGGACATTTTCATCCCATTATGGTTTTTAAAACTCATAATATTTCTCAATGATCCTGCCCCAAATATAAATAATACTGGTTTTAGAAACCTCTATCCCCCTTTATTTAATTTTAATTAAAAATAATTTTTCCTTTACATTTCTATGCTGTTGGTGTTGTTGAAATGACTGGGATGATGGCACATATATTTGGCTGAGGTGTTTATCTGGGGTTGTTCCCGTAAACCCAGGATTGCATATTTCTCTTCCAGTTAGATCATGTACATTTTAACTGTGGTGCTTATCAGGTTTACTGTGTGTATTGTTTTTCAGAATAACTTACACACATGCTTATCAGAATGTGCATTCCTGGCTAAAGTTGCCACACAATTTTTAGTCTCATGACTTAATGGAATCATGTGCTTTATCTGTTCTCATCTGGCTGTAGAGTACAGAAGATCTCACAATTTACTGTGGTGTTGAAGGTCTAACAGTAGAGCTGCTAGGTTCAGAATTAGTTCATGTTAGTAGGTCCAGAGATTGAAATTACACCAAAGAAAGTATGGCCTCTGCGTTATTCCTAGGTTAACTTATTTACTTTTAAACTTAAGAAAATATTTGGAAAATTGGTTTTTTGATAAACACGGTGCCCTTATAAGTAAGATATTTTGTGATGCGGCTAGAGAGAGAGCACGGCGATGGGGCATTTGCCTTGCATATATATAGCTGACCTGGAATGGACCCACGTTTGATTTGCAGCATCTGAATATGGTCCCCCAAGCCTGCCAGGAGCCATTTCTTAGCATAGAATCAGGATTAGCTCCTGAAAGCTGCCAGGTGTGACCCAAAAACAAACAAACAAAAAAAAAAAAGAAAGAAATTTGTGATAGGATTTATAAAATAATAACAGCCATATATACTAGAAATATTTGTGTATTCAAAACATAATGTGAGCACCTTCTAGCGAAAAAATACAACCAGAACACATAGAAAAATCCACTCCACAAGTATGACAATAGGGAAACAATGCAGGTCAGCACCAGGCATAGAGAATGAACATGGCAACTCTGATGACCCAAAAACTTCCAATCAGTTAGTCTCTCAAATATAAAGTTTAGAGAAGAAATATGGAGGATGTTCATAGAACTCAAAGAAAACATAGAGTTGGGCAGAACACAAACAATAATCAAAAGGATATGAAGATAGAAATCAGAAAATTCCAAACTGAAATAATAGATCTGAAAAACTCAGTAGACAAATTGAAACCTCAATGGAAAACCTCTTCAATAGGGTAACAGCAGCTGAGTATAGAATCAGTGAGCTGGAAGATGAGATGCATAACAACTCCATAAGGCAGAAAAGATTGGAAAAAGTCTTATAGCAAATGATCAGACAATGAAAAAATTATTGAAATAATGTGAACATATGAAATAAAAGATTTCGATAAATGCAACAGAAACAACATAAGAATCAATGGAGTTGCAGAGACCCAGGAATAAAATTACCAGGAAGAATCAAGAGTTAAGGATATCATAACAGAGAAACTCCCAGAGATAAGGACTGCATGCAACCAAATCCTGCATGCCCAAAGAGTACCAGCTAGAAGAGACTTGAAGAAAAGCACCCAAGACACATTATAGTCACAATGATGAATACCACAGATAGGGATAGAATACTGGAAACAGCAAGATCAATAATGGAAATTATATTCAAAGAAGCATTCTTAAGATTCACAGCAGGCCTGTCACAAGAAACCATCAAGGGTAGAAGGCAGTGGTGGGATATAGTGACAAAACTCAATGAAATCAATGCTTCCCCTAGAATATTGTACCCAGTCAGACTCACTTTAAGGTTTGAAGGAAGTATACATAGCTTCATGGATAAACAACAGCTCAGAAACTTTACAGATTTAAAATCAGCCTTAGAAGAAAAACTGAAAGGTCTTCTTTAAGACAAGACTGACAAACAGACACACCAAACTTCTACACAAAGATGGCATTAAATCCCAGGACAATGATATCTCTCAACATCAATGGACTTAACGGACTGTTAAAGAGACTCAGAGTAGCTCAATGAATCCAACTTTCTGCTGCCTAGAAGAAACACACCTGAGTAGAGACTCAAAGGCAAAGGTTGGAGGAAAGTCATCCAAGTAAACAACATCCTTAAAATGATGGAGTAACTATATTAACATCAGATGACACAAACTTTAGACTCAGAAAAGTTGTAAGGGACAAAGAAGGCCATTTCCTACTAATCAAGGGATATGTGCAACAGGAAAAAAAATCACACTACTAAACATATATGCACCGAATGAGAGACCAGCAAAATATTTAATAGAATTATTGAAAAATTTGAAAGAATATATCAATAGTAAAACAATAATTGTGGGAGACCTTAACACTTCCCTGTCACTCCTTGATAGGTCAACCAGACTGAAATTCAACAAAAATATATTAGCCCTGAAAAGAGAAATGGAAGAAAATGACCTAGTAGATATATATATGTATGTATTTTATATATATATATATATATATATATATATATATATAGAGAGAGAGAGAGAGAGAGAGAGAGAGAGGGGGCAATACATCTCCAGAAACCCGAATACACTTTCTTCTCCAATGCACATGGGTCATTCTTCAGGATAGACCACATGCTGGCCCATAAAACATAACTCCATAAAATCAAGAGGATAGAACCTGTGCATAATACCTTCGCTGATCAGAAGGCTATGAAATTTGATATGAATTGCAAAGGGACACAGAAGAAAAACTTTAACACCTGAGAATTAAACAGCCTACAACTGAACAACCAGTGGGGCAGAGATGACATCAAAGAGGAAATCAAAAGTTCCTGAAAACAAATGAAAATGAAGACACAAATTACCAGAATCTATGGGACACAGCAAAAGTGGTATTGAGAGAAATATGTATAGCTTTGAAATCACACATCAGGAAAAAAGATGGGGCATACCTAAATAGCTTAATGACACAGTTTATAAAATTAGAAAATGTACAACAAAAGGAACCAAAAGTAGGTAGACAGAAGAAAATAACAAAGCATAGAGCAGAAATCAATAAAGTGGAAATCAAAAAAACAATACAAAAATCAAAGAAATCAGAAGTTGGTTCTTTGAAAAATAAAAAAGACTGATAAACCACTGGGAAAATTCACAAAGAAAGAGAGAAAAACTTAGATAAACTTTGATAAACTGAATTAGAAATGAAAAGGGAAAGATCACTACAGATATTGCAGAGATTTAAAGAATAATCAGACTACTTTGAGAAACTTTATGCCATAAAACATGAAAACTTGGAAGAAATGAATACATTCTTGGACTCATATATCATTCCACGGTTCATTAGGATGATGTAGCATAACTAAACACCCTCTATCACTATTGAGAAAATTAAAATAGTAATCAATAGTCTTTCGAAAAACAAAAGCCCAGGTCCAGATGGATTTACTAATAAATTCTTTCAAATCTTTCAAGAGGAATTACTACCAGTCCTTAACAGGCTCTTTCATGAAATTGAAAAAACAGGAACACTTCCAAATAATTTTTATGAATCCAACATCACTTGATACCAAAACCAGACAGAGATGCTGCCATAAAGAAAATTACAGACTAATATCTCTGATGGACACAGATGCAAAGATTCTCAACAAAATTCTGGCAAATAGGATCCAATGCCTTATCAAGAAAGTCATTCACATTCTTTCAGATGGTTTTCCAGTTGTACCAAAACTATTTGTTGAAAAGACTTTCTTTGTCCCATTTCAAGTTCTTGGCTCTTTTGTCAAACATTAGTTGACTGTATATCTGGGGGCTTATGTCCGGAAATTCTGTTCTAACCCACTGGTCTGAAGCTCTGTCTTTGTACCAGTACAAGGCTTTATAGAATAGCTTCAGGTTAGGTAAAGTGATGCCACCTAGCTTCTTGTTTTTTAGTATGTGTTTGGCTATCCTGGGTCTTTTGTGGTTCCAGATGAATTTTATAATTGTTTGTTCTAAGTCTTTTGAGAATGATGTCTGAATTTGGATGGGGTTTGCATTAAATCTATATAGGAGTTTGGGTAGAATAGTCATTTTGATTCTATGTTGAGTCTACCTACCCATGAGCATGGAGTGTTCTTCCATTTCCTTAGATCCTCTTCTGAAGTGTTTTGAAGTTTGCCTGGTATAAGTCCTTCACTTCCCTTGTAAGGTTGATTCCTAGGTACTTGATGTTTTTTTATACTATTTTAAATGGAGCTGTATTCTTAATCTCTCTCTCTACTTCGTTGTTTCTATAGAGAAATACTACTGTCTATACCAAGATATCTAGATATAGAGGTCTGATTTTGTCACCCATGACAGAGCTGAAGCCTTCCATACTCCACAAAGGCACCGAGGGGAAAGTAAATGAACATGCAAGGAGTCTATAGTTATTCTCATGACAGTTTACTTCAAAGGAGGAGAAACCCTGTAGCTTTTAGGCCAAAGGAATTCCCTCTCTAATGTTCCCAATATTTACTATGCTTATACAGGAAAAAAAAACAGCACTAAATAATCTTTTTTTTAATCTATTTTTTATATTTTTGATCTCTTTGTTTGGGTTTGGATATTGGAGTTGTTGTCTCCAAATTTTTTTCCTTTTTCCTTTTTGCGCTGTTATGTCTTCATTTCCGGACTGTGGTTATTATGTGGTGCTTGTCTTTATTGCTGTAACGCTCACTGGATTTTTTTTAATTTTTAATGTGAGAACTCCTTTTGTATGGTTGTGGTGTTTCACTTCCTTTTTCCCTTTTCTCTCTCAAACTGAAGTTGAGAGCCTCTAAAAGCATTCCACCCATTTTCTGCTTATTTGAATTTTACCCCATTTTATTGCTCTTTTCTTCAAACAAAACCACATAACTTGAACTATCTACTACTGCCTCTCAAATAGAAGGGGAAAGAGTGGAGGATATCAAGACCAAACAGTTGTATGATCACTAAGTAGTAAGCTAGACATAGAGGGGACCACCTATACTAGCAGCCTAGGGATAGAGGGTGAAGGATACAGGATGAAAGATGGGAATGGGGGTTGAGGGAGGACAACTTTGGTGATGGGAATTCCCCTGACACATTGTTAATATGTACCTAAAATATTAATGTAAAAGATATGTAAGCCACTTTGGTCAAAATAAAAATTATTATCAAAAAAATAAAAGAAAGTCATTCACTGTGATCAAATAGGTTTCATCCCAGGAATGCAAGAATGGTTTGACATCTGTAAATCAATCAACATAATACAAAATATCAACAACAAGAAAAGTAAAAACCATATAATCATATCAATAGGTGCAAAGAAAGCATTTGATAAGGTCCAACACCCATTTTTGATAAAAACTCTCAGCAAGATGGGAATGAAAGAAACTTTTCTCAATATAGTCAAAGCCATCTACCACAAGTGAATGGCAAACATTATTCTCAATGTATTTAAACTAAAAGCCTTTCTTCTAAAACCTTGTATAAGACAAGGCTTCTCTCTCTCTCATCACTCATATTCAACTTTGTACTGGAAGTACTCACTATAGTGATTAGACAAGAAAAAATATCAAGGGCATCTAGATAGGAAAGGAAGAAGTCAAGCTCTGATTCTTTGCAGATGATATGATACTATATTTAGATAATCATAAAGTCTATACCAAAAAGCTTCTAGAAATAATAAATTCATATAGAAAAGTGTCAGGATGCAAAAATCAACAGCCTTCTTATACACCAATAGTGATAGAGAAGAAATGGACATTAAAAAACAATCTATTCACATTAGTGACACACAACTGAAAAATCTTGGAGTCAACTGAAGAGGTGAAAACTACAAAACATTGCTTCATGAAATAAAAGAGGACCAAGGAAATTGAAACACATACCCTACTCATTAATTGGCAGGATTAACATAATTAAAATGGCAATACTCCCCCAAGCATTGTACAAATTGAATGCAATCCCTTTAGAGATACCCATGACATTCTTCAAAGAAGTGGATCAAACACTTCTGAAATTCATTTGGAATAATAAACACCCACAAATAGCTAAAGCAATCATTGGGAAGGAATATGTGAGGCATTACTTTCTCCAATTTTAAATTGACTGCAAATCAATAGTTTTTAAAACACCATGGTATAGGAATAAATACAGATCCTCAGATCAGTGGAATAGACTTGAGTATTCAGAGAATGTTCCCCAGACATACAATCAATTAATTTTTGATAAAGGGGCAAGAAATCGAAAGTGGAGTAAGGAAAGCCTCTTCAATTGTGGTGTTGGCACAATTGGTTAGCTACTTGCAAAACAGCAAACTCAGACCCCCACTTCTGACCCATGCACAAAGGTCAAATCCAAGTAGATTAAAGACTTTGATATAAGACCTAAAACCATAAGGTATAAGAGCAACACAGAGGTAAAACATTCTATGACATTGAGACTACAGGCATCTTCAAGGAGGAAACTGCACTCTCCAAACATGTGGAAGCAGAGATAAACAGATGGGAATATATTAAGCTGAGATGCTTTTGCACCTCAAAGGAAATAGTGTCTAGGATACAAGAGCCACCCACTAAATGGGAGAAATTATTCATTCAATACCCATCGGATAAGGAGCTTGTATCCAAAATATACAAGGCAATGACAGAACTTTACAAGAAAAAACATCTAACCTTAACAAAAACTGGGGAGAAGAAATGAACAGACAATTTCTCAAAGAAGAAATACAAATGGCCAAAAGACACAATAAAAAGTGCTTCACATCACTAATCATCAGGGAGATGCAAATGAAAAAAAACATACCATCTCATTCCACAAAGACTGGCACACATCACAAAGAACAAGAGCAATTAATTCTGGTGGGAATGTGGAGAGAAAGGAACTCTTATCCACTGCTGGTGGGAATGCCGTCTAGTCCAAACTCTATGGAAAGCGATATGGAGATTCCTCCAAAATCTGGAAATTGAGCTCCCAATCGACCCAGCTATTCCACTCCTAGGGATATACCCTAGGAACACAAGAATACAATGCAAAAACCCCTTCCTCACACCTATATTTATTGAAGCACTATTCACAATAGCCAGGCTCTGGAAACAACCAAGATGCCCTTCAACAGATGAATGGCTAAACATCTGTGGTACATATACACAATGGAATATTATGCAGCCATCAGGAGAGATGAAGTCTTGAAATTTTCTATACATGGATTACATGGAATTTATTATATTGAGTGAAATAAGTCAGAGGGAGAGAGAAAGATGCAGAATGGTCTCACTCATCTATGGGTTTTAAAAAAAATTATGACATTATTGTAATAATACCAGAGACAACAGAGTTAAGGGCCAGAAGGACCAGCTCACAATATAAAGCTCACCACAAAGAGTGGTGAATGCTGTTAGGGAAATAACTACAGTAACATCTAACATGACAATATTAATAAGTGAGAAAAGTAGAATGCCTGTCTGGAATGCAGGCAAGGGTGGGGAGGAGTGAGGGAGCATTGGTGGTAGGAATGTTGCACTGGTAAAGAGGGGTTTTCTATTTATGACTGAAACCCAACGACAATCATGCTTGTTAATTATTGTGCTTAAATAAAGATTTTATGAAAAATAAAAATATTGGAAGAGAAAGAGTGAGTAGAATTTAGAGTGAATAATTTAGATACATAAAGCTCCCAGTTTTACTGAGAATATACTCTGTTTCAGCTACAACACATTAATAATCACTACTAATAATCATCAACTTGCTATAGAAAAGCATTTTGATGATGTAAACAATATAATTACAATATAGTTGATTTAAACAATTTGTTTCTATACAATATACAGTTGAAGTAGTAATTCTTTGGAAACAACTATGGAGAAAGAAGTAATTCTGTCTTGGGAATTGAAAAAGTATTTGTGAAGGAAATAAACTTTGAACGTGCCTTTGAAGGGTGAGCAGAATATTACCACAATAGAAAAGATAAGAAAAATATTCCAGGCCATGACCATAACATATGATAAGGCTTTACAACACATAAAAGTATTCTATACTTGGGAAAAATAAACAATTTCTATATGGTTGCAGCAGGGAGAAATAAAGATTAATATGAGGGCAAGTAGTAGCTAGAATGATAATTTAGGACACTTCCCTTACATGTATCCAATATGGTTTGACCCCCAGAGTCCTATCACATGATCTCCCAAGTCCCACCAGGAATAAGCCTTGCATACCACCATGTATCCCCTCAAATTAGGTAGGGAGGTTAGTAGAGATAGTTTCTGTAAGTACTACAGATACCAATCAGTGCATAGTTATATGTTTTATGTGATATAATTTAATTTTTAAGTTTTAAGTTTTTAATATAAAATATTTATTTAAGCACCATGATTACAGGCATGATTGTAGTTGAGTTTCAGTCATAAACAGAACACCCCCATTCACCAATGCAACATTGCCACCACCAATGCTGCTCCTTGCCTGCATTTGAGACAAGCATTCTACTTCTCTCACTCATTAAGATTGTCATAATAGTTGCTAGTGTAGTTATTTCCCTAACTGCCCCAGTACTCTTTCTAGAGAGTTTCATTTTGTGAACTGGTCCTTCTGGCCCTCATCTCTCTTTTCTATGAGGATTATTACAATGTTCTAATTTTTCTTAAAACCCATAGAGCAGTGAGACTATTCTGTGTCTATCTCTCTCTGACATATTTCACTCAGCATAATAGATTTCAGATACATCCACCTATAGAAAAGTTTTATGACTTCATGTCTCCTGATGGCTGCCTAATATTCCATTGTGTATATGTACCACACCTTCAATAGATAAATGGTTAAATATTTTCTTATGAGAAAAATTTTTGTAGGTAAAACCAGAGTTCAGATCAGTGCTTTTAGAATTATTATTTTGGTAATAGGTTTAAAATTATACATGAAATATGATTTAGAGAAGACAGGAGAAGACACCCTCAACAGTTTTACATGTGGGATATCTCCCAGTTGTAGGAAAGTATGGAGTGAACTGAAGAGTACTTTTTGTTAATTTGCTTGTTTGTTTGTTTGTTTGTTTTGGTGCCACATATGACAACTCTCAGAGCTTACTCCTTGTATCTGTTGTACTCAAGGATCACTATTGGTGAGCGTGTAGTATAAATGTGGTTGCCAGATATCAAAACCTGCTTCACTGCATACAAGGCAAGTGCCCCTCCACTATAATAGAGCTCTGTTCCCTCTGAAGAAAACTTGGTTTCCTAAAACAATTCTTCAGTATTTTAAAAAGTGCATTTATGGGCCTAGAGATATAGCACAGCGGCGTTTGCCTTGCAAGCAGCTGATCCAGGACCAAAGGTGGTTGGTTCGAATCCCGGTGTCCCATATGGTCCCCCGTGCCTGCCAGGAGCTATTTCTGAGCAGACAGCCAGGAGTAACCCCTGAGCAATGCCGGGTGTGGCCCAAAAACCAAAAAAAAAAAAAGCGCATTTATTTTTGTTTTTGAAATTCTCCAAGTTTTCCATTACTAGATTATAACTAGCAATTCTTGATTTCCAGTAATGTTTTCCCCTGCCAAGGTCACTGATATCTGGGGAATCCCTGGATCTCAGCAAGAAATAGTTGTGAATCTACTGAGTTCAAAGACACACTTATCTGGCAGGTTCATTAACTCAAAATTACAGACCCTTACAACTTACTTTCTTTTGCACTTATAAAAGAATGAACTTTCAGAGTACTTAGAACTCTTCAGTATCTGAATTAAGTCTATGAAGAAACTAGGATTTAGTGCTGTCGCTAAATGGTATGAACCTACTGCAAATAGGTCATCACACTAGAAAGGTTACTCGAGATTCTGGGATTTCTTGCAATATATTTTTTTCTTGTCCTTATTTCTTGCATACATAAATTACCCAGGAATCCCAGTAAGAAGAATTTATTGGGAAAAACAGTACATACAAACTCCATGTCATAGTGTTAATTAATCTCATAATGAAGATTTCTGAAATCTTAAGATTTGTACATGCTAATCTTCAACAATTTTTTGAGTACCTACTCTGTTGCAAGCCCTGAAATTATGTGATCACAACTCTTCTATTTTGTTTAAATAGATACTTTTCTTTTGAGACAATAAGTCAGTGATGCTCTTTAGATCCATTTAGCTTATCATTAGTCAGAAGCTTTTACTTTGTATATCAGCTGCAAAGCTAAAGCCAACTTGTAGATTTCTATGTTTAAGAAGGTAGAATCTGATTAATCATTCTGCTAAAAGAAGGGACTAGTATCTCTACACAGTGGTAGAGATTAAGAACTCAAGTAAATGGAATATGCGCGGCTAATTTACCACATTCCTTTTTTGTAATTTGCAGCCCAGTGTCTCATCTATATAATGGTTGCCCACTGACCAGGTACAGTAAAGTTTTGCCTTATTTCTGACTATCACAATCCAGTGAATTCCAGGTTGCATGTCCTTTGCTTAATTACCAGTCCTGGCAGTGTCCTTTGGTTGAATATTGGGCTGATTCCTTTTAATCTAGTGACCATACATATCTCCAGTTCAGCTTTTCTTTTTATAGTATATGTTATAGCTTCCTGGCAATTATAAATGTCAGCTTATTTTGACATTTGGGAGAAAAAACTGCTTCCATTTCACTCATGAAAAGAAATGCAGAAGATCTTGTTTTTGTGGCCATTTATTTATTATATAAACTAATTTAGAACAAAAATAGTCATTAAATAATTCTTTTTTGTGAAGTATCAGTCCCCTAAGAGATGAGAGAAAATATATATTAAATTTCCATTAGTTTTTTGGGAGTGACTGAATAGGAAATACACATTATCTACAACTTTGTGGTAAAGGAAATACTTCTATATTTCCCAATCAACACTCTGTACTTTCTAGGTACATTACATTTGCCTGCCTTTCACTGCTTTATATACGTATTGAATTTGAGTTTAATATGAGTAAAGTAGAGGAAAATAAAATATATTTATCAGAGACTAGAGTACAGCAGGCAGAGTGATTGATTGTCTTGCAAGTGGCCAACTGGGGTTAGATCTTTGGCACACCATATGGTTTCTCAGATACCACCGGGAGCGACCCTTGAGTACAAAGCCAGAGTAAGACTGTAGCACTACAAGGGTGGCCTAAAAAGTAAACAAACACATTTTTTTTTATCAGAGCACATTTCTTGTCCAGTTATGTTCTTCCTCCTAACCAAAAGAAAGCACCTATTTATAATTATCATAACAACTATGTGAAAATAAATAAGTTTAATAAAGGCAAGTTTCAGTATAAGGTTAGCATGAAGATATTTTTAGCAAAATTGTATTATTTGAATTTTTAAAGCTGTATGTTGAATATTTGTAATAATTTGTAATTTGTATAATTTGTAATAGTTCTTAGAAAAGTTGTATAGAAGCAAATTACAATATCTTACAGGAAATGCATATTGTTATAAAATCTTAACTTCAGGGCCAGAAGAACTTCTAGAAACAATAGATTCATATAGCAAAGTGGCAGGCTACAAAATTAACACTGTCAAAAATCAATGGCCTTCTTATCCACCAATAATGATAGAAGAGAAATGGACATTAAAAAAACAATCCCATACACATTAGTGCCATATACCTTAGAGTCAACTTAACTAAAGAGGTGAAGGACAAAGAAAAGGACAAAGAAAACTACAAAACCCTGCTTCAAGACATGAGAGGACACAAGGAAATGGAGACACATACCCTGTTTATGGATTGGGAAGATTAACATTATTAAAATGGCAATACTCCCCAAAGCATTATACAGATTTAATGCAATCCTTCTAAGGATACCCATGACATTCTTCAAAGAAGTAGATAAAACACTTCTGAAATTCATTTGGAAAATTAAACTTCCACAAACAGCTAAAGCAACCCTAAGGAAAATAAAAAGTCTTTTAAAAAATCATTGGGGCCGGCGAGGTGGCACTAGAGTAAGGTGTCTGTCTGCCTTGCAAGCGCTAGCCAAGGAAGGACCGCGGACCGTGGTTCGATCCCCCAGTGTCCCATATGGTCCCCCCAAGCCAGAGGCAATTTCTGAGCACTTAGCCAGGAGTAACCCCTGAGCATCAAACGGGTGTGGCCCGAAAAAACAAAACAAACAAAAAAATCCTTCATTCTTCAACCTTTTTATACCTGAAGACCACATTCCTGGATACAAGTTCTACAAAATGCAGTTTTAACTAAGGCAGTATGTTGTGTGTGTGAGTGTGTGTGTTTTGTTTTGTTTGTTTTTTATTTTTACCTTCTACACTTCTCAATGGCAACTGTCTATGAACTGGTGGTTGAAGATTATCGGTTTATTCTACTGGTTCTTTCATGAATGAGCTTGTGCTTCAGGGGCCTACTTCACTTCTACCACTTAATTTTCTTTATTTATTACCACTTTATTTGCCTTCTCTATAGGAACACTGACTTTCTGGCTTTCTACTCACCAAGATTGTTTAGATATCAGGTTCTCTGCAATGGTTGTCCCCTTGTTTGAACCATAGTGTTGATAAACTCCACAGAGCCAGTTTTCTATGTCTTTAAATAACCTTTCCAGCCTATACTTTCTAATACAAGTGCAGCCCAACAAACAAAAGTACTATACAAACATTGAATCATACATACAATTTAAAGTTTCTTATAACCACATAAATATTTTAAAAGACAGTGATTTTATTCAAATTTATATTAAATTTAATCAAGTGAATTCATGTGAATTATATTTTTCTTTTATTTACTAGTTAACTTTACTTATTGCTTAGCACATCTCCTAGAAGATGTTCAAGTTGGATTTTTCACTTTTAAAATATTTAAGAGTACAGTACATTCATAACTATTGAATAGAACAGATCTAAACTAAAGTGGCATCTCTGATCACTACTATGTTACTTTGGTCTATCATAATAATAAAACTAAATTTAAAATGCTTATCTGCATATTTGCTTTCTATCCCCACTTCAACTGTTCTTTCTACCTTCCATAAAATGAAAATTCTGAGAAATCAGAATCTGTGTTCTTATTGTTCCCACAATGCTTAATATGTTACCAGTTTTTAATATTTTAATTAAATATTGAAACCACAATGTGTTTATTAGAAATACAAAACATTAAATTTCTATGTGGTTTTTTTCCCTCATGCTTTGTATGAGACAAATGGGTGGGTGGACAAATAGAAACCATAAAATGTTCAATCTTCTCCCTCTTCATTTGGCTCCTGTTAGAACTATCCTGCCTTGTCTTTATTCTTATTTTCATATATATGGTTGATATATATATATATATATATAATAGAAAGCACTTAACTGTCCTCCTTTATTGTTTTTCTCCAGTAAATACAATTGCTAGAGTCTTTCTATTTGCCTCCTAATATTATTGCAGAAATACAGAAGATTGTCAGAATGCAACTTTTACTTCTTATAATTTTAGGCATTGCCAGGAATGCCAACATCTGTGAACAGTTACTGACTTTGAAAAGTTCCCAGCGTTCTGGAATCCTAGGTTTTTTTTCTTCATTGCTGCTCTAAAAGGGAACACGGTGCAATCTCTGAGACCTCCCGCACTACCGTTTAAGTCCACATCCAAACATGCTCATTTCTTCTATTTGTAAAAGAAAAAATCATGCTTATTGCTTATTTCCAGTAGAAACTGAAGAAGAAAATAATCATAGAGTAGCTTAGGCCCAGTCATGGAAAGCATGTCTCCTGGTCACACAAAGCAATGGATATAGACTTTGTACCCACGATTCTATTCCAAAAGAAAATATCACAATAAAAAAACTGCTCTAGGGGCCGGCTAGGTGGCGCTAGAGGTAAGGTGTCTGCCTTGCAAGCGCTAGCCAAGGAAGGACAGCTGTTCGATCCCCCGGCGTCGCATAAGGTCCCCCCAAGCCAGGGGCAATTTCTGAGCGCTTAACCAGGAGTAACCCCTGAACATCAAACGGGTTTGGCCCGAAAAAAAAAAAAAAAAAAAACTGCTCTAGTTTTATGTGTCAACTAATAGAATCAAAGATCAGTGGGTAGTATACTTGACTTGCATGTGGCCTGCCCATTAATCCTACCCAGTTTAACCCTGGCTCTTGATCACTACCAGAAGTGATCCTGGAGCATAGAACCAGGTATAAACTCTGAGTGTGACCCAAAGATCAAAGGTAAATAAAAAGAATTTGTACTATTTTACTCTCTCTACAATCTAAATAAATACCATGTGGAAAGAGAAAAGTTTTGCAATTATCTTTTAGCATTTAATTTCATTCATGAACACAATGAATATCTAGTTTGATCCATCTCCTCTCTACCTTCTTTCCTTCTCCTAACCTCTCCTGGGTATACTTGAAATTATATTCTATAATCAACCCAGCTCTGGTTTATCTGCACAATCTCAAAGAACTATCAGATACAAGTGTTGAGATTTTAATTCAAGTTTCACACACTCATTTATAAATGTACTGTATATCTGTAATGTATTTACAAAATCCAATGTAAGGATGAAAATGGTCTTCATTGAAGAGATAGCATAAGAGTTGCTTCTATGCAATTGAGACTGTAGCTCGATCCTTAGAAGTGCATGCTTCCTTTTCCAGCACCATAGGCTTAACTCTGGAAGGGCTCCCCAATCACCACCAGATGTAATCCTGGTGGGTTTCAAGTACTATGAGGTAACTGGTGAACTGCATACCATACAACTTGTTCAGCTTCTCATCTTATTTCCCTAGCAATGGGCCTTTGTGTCCCTTTAGATCAATTTAAGAATCCTCGCATCCAAAAATGATCATCAGGAAACTTAAATTTCATTTAGGGACACATTCATGAAACAACAAGTTCTGTGATTAATTATTCAATTACATTCTTGAATAGTTTGATGAATAGGTACCATGTAAGAATGTTAAATAGAATCCTGATTTAATTTTCCTCAAGAAGATGTTCATTCAGTTAAAATCTGAAATATGGATAATGTCTAGTGGGTGAAGGGGGTTAGAGTGCTTTCTGAGGAGGGGGAATGAAAAATCATTCTACTGAAGAGGGTAACTGGCATAGTCAATAAACTAAGAAATATTCAAGGTAGCCCAGGCAACTAGAAAAGGCTCTCCAATGAAAAGTTAATAAAACAAATGACTCACATCTTTCTGTTAGGGTTGAATATTATAGAATGAGCATTTCTTTTCATTCCTTTGCCCAAGACATATTTAGCACCTACTTGATACAAGAAATGCTTAAAAAATTAGCAGGAGTGTCTATTACACTGCCATTAATTAAGCCAGAGTGGCCCCAAAAGAAATTTTAAAAATTAACACTATTATGAGTATTATATATAATATTACCAGAAGAGATATAAATATAGAAGTTTTACTCTATGATAATATTTAAAAAGAATTTAACCAAGGACTCAGAAAAATTAGCAGTATTTTAACTTGCTAATATAGCTCTTATGTTCACTCCAGACAGGTCAAATTTATAGACATTGACAATTTAATATTTACACAAGTGTGCTGGGAACATTACCTTGAATTCATTATGTTTCAAACTAAAATTTAAACTTAAATTTTTTTAAAAGTATATAAATCATTAATAAAATAGCAGGAAGGGCCGGCATAATAGCACAGTGGTAGGGCTTTTGACTTGCATGCAGCTGACCCAGGACAGCCCTGGGTTCTATCTCGTGTGACCCATATGGTCCTCCAAGCCAGGAGTAATTTCTGAGTGCATAACCAGGAGTAACCCTTGAGCCCCACAGAGCGCAACCAAAAAAAATTAACATGAGATATGGACATCCTTATGCTCATTCAAGTCAGAAATATTTGCAGCAAGTTGAATGCATGCTTCATGCAGGAGGCACTGGTTAAATCCCTACTACTTCATGGTCCACTGAGCACCACCATTGTGATCCCTAAACACCAAGCTGTGATCCCCCCAAAAATCCAAATCTCATGTTCCTGCCTGGAATATCCTTAGACTGAGCTAATTCCTGCTGTAGTAGAGGACAATGAGTACCAACCAGAAGACAGAAAACCTGGTTTGCTTTAGCAGACTACAACACTGTGTCTTAATGTGATGCATAAAGAATTAACAAAATTTTCATTCTAGTACTTGGGCCTAAAGTCTCATACTCTAAAATTACCTGAGAATTACAAAAACTAACAAAACTGTCAGTGACTTTATTGGATATTGTTCAACTCACTCTGAATTAAACCAGGAATCATATGCCTTGATAAATTTGTGACACATGATATTTATTTATTTATTCATTTATTTAGGTTTTAGGGCCACTCCTGGTGGTGTGGGATTACTCCTGGCTCTACACTCAGAAATCACTTTTGGTAGGCTCTGGAGACCATATGAGATGCCAGGAATCAAACTTGGGTTGGTCCTGGGTCGGCCTCATGCAAGGCAAATGTCTTACCTACTGTGCTATCACTCTGGCCCCTATTTTTTATTTTTTTAAATAAAACAATTTATTTATTTTTTATAATTTATTTATTTTTAAGCACTATGGTTACAAAATTGTTTATACTTGGATTTAAGTCATAGAATATACACCAGCCTCTACCAGTGCACTTTTCCTGCCACCAATGTCTGCAGTTCCCCTCCCATTGTTAATCACTTTTAAAGGGAGGATTCTTGATGGTACTTCTCAAAACCTGGATTCCAAAACTAAAAACAGATACTTTTCATCTTTCTTTAAGAGTGTTTCTATATTGAAAGGAGCATTGGGAGGCAACCTAGTGACAGTTGTAGAAGGTCTAAAGTATGAGTTTGCATATTACAACAATGTGTATGTTGACACACTACAGTACTAATAGGCAACACACCTTCTATTGAATTGTCTAGATTTAGTCTCATCAAGCTTCTGGCAGATATTTTTCCAACACATGATAATGATACCTCCAGGGAAAAGAGAAAAATAGACAAGGATATTCATTACTACAAATTGGTCATAGCCTAACTAGTATTAACCTCACGCTGATCGTGTTTTACTAATGGATGCAGATGGAAGTCTCACGGCAGACGCAAGTCAAACCTAATAATTAGCAGATGTCTCCAATGGCAATCTGCTGATCTATAAAAATGGAACAAGTGAATCAACAAATTATTTAGGGACAAAAGATTTTGCCAAGCATTCTGTTATCAAAAGCTTTGTATGGGCAACATGATCTATGTGTCATCAAGGTCCTTCAGTGTGATCATGAAAAGAAAAATAAAAGTTTATAGCTCAAGTCTAAGTATGAATTGACTGTGTTTATAAATACCATATTGTGTAGATAGACAAAGAAATCTCCAAACAGTGCTTAAAGCTACTCACTTTGGCATATCTTTCTGTTATTATCATTGTCAGTCATTATTCAAAAGCATATGGGCACTGTTTGAACGAAAACAGTTGTCAGTGTTATTTTTGGATTTGCATACTTTAATAAATCAAGGAAACACGTTGAATATTCATTAATATTATAAACATCCAAGTCAATATGTATGGTATTAAGATAGAAAAATAATAAGCACAAGTGAAAATAATACTTTAAGCTAACAGAAATATTTTCTATGGAAGAATCATTGTGATAAAGATTTTATAAACCATACACTAGATATATTTCATGCAATCCTAGTAGACTCACTATAATCTCCATCAAGCGATAGGATTGGAAATTGGAATAGTTTGCATAGTAACTATATGGGTTAAAGGTGAAAATAGATCTGTCTGATTTAATGGACTTTGGTTGGTATTGATAATCCACTATTCATTCATTCTCTTTTTCTCTCAGTGTCTCTATTTCCTTAGGGCATTTCCCCCCTCATTGTGGGTAGTTTGGTAGGTTAGGTCAAAAATTTTCAAAAATCTTTCTTCAACAAAGGTAAAGAGGGTCCAGGAGTAGCCTTTGTTGGATTCATTCTGTGGTGAGAATTTAAGATAAGTTCTAAAATATAATGCTGGTCAACTGGATTTTCTCTTCAGTTCTGATGCAAGGGGTGAAGATATTTACCTTGCCTAGAATTCTGTCTTCATTTCTATAGCACTCCTAAACCTGCTTCTCCAAAATTTCATCACTCTGATGTTTTAAACTCACAAATACCTTCTTAAATATTAAACTACAAAAGCATGTGATGCTTGTCACAATGATGCTAAATAAATGCCTCAAGAAAAGTACATTTTCAATTCCTTCAAACCTTGATTTTGTTAAAAAAAACTGTAATTTTTATCTTTATTTCAAATGCTGGAATAAATTACAAATAATAAATTAGGTAGAATTTTATCAAAAGTAGAATAGTTTCAAGTCAAAACAATCTTGACCTTTATTTTCTTTGAAATCATTGTATATGAAATAAACAGTTTGTGATAGTTGTGTAACAATAGCACCCAAATGAATCAAAAACTCTTTTCTTACACTGACATTTGGGTCCTCCAAAGTATCAAACATAACACAAAAGTTACTCCAGCTACTATGTCCAGGTTAGGCCAATACTAAATTTTGGGACAGTAATTGCTCTGAATAGGTACCTTAAACATACAGTGTTAAAGTTATTATTTCCATCTTGCAAATAGAGAAGTTAAAGTTTGAATAAACTCAGAGATCTTTAATAATAACATTCTTTTTATTATCTTTAAACACCGTGATTACAAATTATTATAGTTGTATGATTTCAGTCATGTAAAAAACACCCCCTTCACCAGTGCAACATTCCCACCACCAATATCCCAAAATTCTTAATAAAACACAAATCTTGGCCTGTGTTAGTCCCAGGTTTTAAATAATTTTTTAGGGTTAGTCTGTTATTGGGAAAGCTAGAGTTCCTTCCTCTCCCTGACCTTAATCCTTCAAGGTAGGATTCATTTATTGTCAATAAGTCACAAGAAGATGAGAAAATTAAGGATAAGAGAAGTTAACAGTCTTGTCATTTTTCACAGAGAAAAAGTTTGCAACGAGGAGCTTTTTATCATTTAAAACCACCACTGAGTAGTTTAGTGATTCAAAACCACGATTGAGTTACCTCCTTGGAAGGTTTTATGCTATGCAGATTAAGTAAAAACACAATCAAGCCTGGTTGATAAAACGATTAATAATTATTCAGTACATTGTGTGCTTTGGAGAATGCAAAATATTTTTAAAAACCACCTGTGATTTTGTTGCCTGGTTAGATGCTTAATGAATCAGTGCTGAGTCAGTGGAGCCAACCTATTAAAATAATGATCTTTATAGATCCTCTTTGGTAAAATACAGACTTCTGGAGGGGAAAGGTAATCTAGAGGTCACTTAATTAAAATATAATTTTAAAATAATGAAAAATTATTATAATGGCAATTCAGAGAGCCAAATAATTGTCCCTGTTTCTGGGCAAGACCTAGAGACTGAGAATCTCAATCTTCTGAAGTGGGTGGTGTTTATCTCTAGATTCTCAGGTAAAAGCTCACAACGCATTTTCTTTCCTGGACAATAACTTGATGTATTAGAAAAATTTGTAGCTAAAAGTTTCTTTTCTTTTCTTTTATATTGGTTTAGGTGTCACACCCAACAGTGTTCAGGGCTTACTACTGACTTTGCTCTCAGAGGTCATTTCTAGAGGTGCTTGGGTAACTATATAGGATTGAACCCAGATCAGCTACAAGCAAGACAATGCCATGCCCATCATATCATCTCTGTCTCCTTAAATACTTATTTTAAAACCATTTTGTGAGGAGAATTTTCTTACTAAACAGATTCTAGGTATCTGGATTCAGATACATTTAGGTTGGTCTTGTTAGGAGCATAAATAATTGATGATAAATAAATTAACATATAAGGAGATTGTGGGATGGATGTGGTGATGGGCATAGAAAAAAATAAAAGGATCCTATCCTCTCTTGTCCTTTACAGCATTTATTGGAATTATAAGGTGTTTCTCCTCACTCTCAACTCACTAAGTGATTGCCCCAGTTTTCTTTTTTCTTTTTTTTTTTTTTTTTGCCTCCCCCTGCTAAGTATTTTTAAAGAGATTTTGATTGGCAACTTGTTTCAAAGCCATCCCACTCAGTACATAGAGGAACTCCCACCTTTCCCTCCTAAAATGCACTTACTCAAGTTTTGTCTTAAACATATCTTAATTTCCATTGCTTTCTGATACTGAAATTGAGTTTTGTCATTCTTAAAGAACTGTGTCTTTATTCTTTCCCTTGTATATTATCTTAGACTGTGCAACCAAGATGAAAATGGAGAAAAAGAGCAGGTCCTAGTCTTAACATTCCCCAAATTTAGTCTTTGGGGACAGACATGACTTAAGACTTGAGCACCACTGTGTTTGGTCAAAAGAAAAAACAAAATCTATCTTGCCCTTTAAAAAGAGTATAATATTGTTAAATATATTAGATAAAATAGTGGGTAAGGAATTGGTTTTCTCTCTCCCTAAGATATCTTTCAAAATTATCAATGTCTTATAGCTATTTAGATGGGAAATTGGACTGACCAGTTACAGGCTCTGCATGCTCATTAGATATAGGAAACAATTAGACAGCTAGATGAAGAACTCCCTATAGAAGCCACAGCTGGCCATTGCTACTGCACTGTTAGTAACAGACTGGTGCAAGTACCTCTTATTTCCTCCTCTTACAACTCACACTTGGATTCATGGATAGTTATTGGTTATTTGGCTCTTTTGTTCCTCAGCAATCACACAGGATCTATCAGAAGTCATATGGCCTTGGCCTATCTCCATGTAGAATTGACTCTGAGCTTTAGCCTAGACCAAGAGAAACTTAGAATTGAAATTGTCAGTGATGAATTGTATTATGATTCTTCTGAATAGCACTCACGAGAATCTAAAGGTGGATGTGTAGCAAAACTTTGATATTTTGACCACTGAATTCAAGGGTGTGTGTTTTGCCAAGAATTCTGAATTTTCTATGGGAATAGATTTGTTTCTCAAAGGTCTTCCAATGGTTCTAGAGCTAAAGACTCAATTTCAAAGAAAAAGTAATATAATAGTAAATTCTGCCATGGAATGGGGTTCCTGGAGGGCAAGAAGGAGGATATAGTGTCATGCTAATATATGCAATGTCAATAATTGTTTTGCATCCAGAATTCTTTTTTCTGAACATTGTTACAGATATTCAGGAACTTTTCATATAGTGAGCAGCTTTTAGAGATGATTTCTACAATAAAACTATATTCACTTATTCTGTTTTCTTCAAAAAATATATAAATTACCCAATTTATTTTCAGCATAAAAATACTTCTTTTTAAATGTGTCATCTATGCAATTAAATTTGTTTCTAGTTGTTGGTCTAGTATTGTGTTCTTATCACTGCAAACAAGAAATATTCCAGGAATAAATGCTAATTGATACAAAAATAAATACTTTCAAGAATATTGTCAGTATTTACCATCTTACAACATTTTCCTTTAGATTTTTCTGCTTAAAAAATTGGCTGTCAGTATTTCTTTTATTTTTTAAAAATGTTTTTATAATTTAAACACTATAGTTACAAGATAAAGTTGGTTAATAGTTGAGTTACAGTCATACATTTTATAACAACCTTCACCAGTAAGCATTTCCCTCCACCAATGTTTTCTTCTCAACATCCCCGATGCCCTAATGTCCTCCCACCCATACTCCAACCACCTCCCTCAGGCATAGGAGTTTTACTTTCTCTCTCTCTCTCTCTCTCTCTCTCTCTCTCTCTCTCTCTCTCTCTCTCTCTCTCTCTCTCTCTCTCTCTCTCTCTCTCTCTCTCTCTCGCTCGCTCTCTCTCGCTCTCTCTCGCTCTCTCTCTCTCTCTCTCTCTCTCTCTCTCTCCCCTCCTCCTCCTCCTCCTCCTCACTTTTCTTTTGTGACATTGTTGTTTGTACTACTGCAAATATTTTTGTCAAAAACAGCATATGAGATGCCCACAAGTGCTTTCACCATGTTCCAACCAGGCTAGTTCCATAGACTCTCTTTTCTTGAGTAAGATGTAAACCAAGCTGTGAAAGATCATGGTTACACCGGCCCATACATCAGAAAGCTAGCCATCTAGAGAGGAGAGGGTGAGCCAAGCCCCTGTCCAACTGAAGTCTGTTGCCAGCCTCACCACGATCACCATTTTCCCTCTGGCTCTGCCTCATCACTGGCCCTCTACAATTCCCTTCAGGGACAGCAATCTGATCAAACTTAATTAATAGTATTTCGGGATGATATCACTAGGTTTTTTGGAGCGAGTGTAGGGCGCCCTCCCGGAATACATCTTCCTTCTTCCAGGAGACCTGCAGCTGAGTACACGCCCCTAAAAGTCACTGTGTCAGTAATAGGGCTTTGAATCTCTGAACAGCTTCTTTTTTTAACGCTATCATCCATATAGGACCACACCAATTTTTTTTTATTTTAATTTTATTTAAACACCTTGATTACATACATGATTGTGTTTGGGTTTCAGTCATGTAAAGAACGTCACCCATCACCAGTGCAACATTCCCACCACCAATGTCCCAAGTCTCCCTCCTCCCCACCTAACCCCTGCCTGTACTTTAAACAGGCTCTCCATTTCCCTCATACATTCTCATTATTAGGAAAGTTCAGAATGTAGTTATTTCTCTAGTTAAACTCATCACTCTTTGTGGTGAGCTTCCTGTGGTGAGCTGGAACTTCCAGCTCTTTTCTCTTTTGTGTCTAAAAATTATTATTGCAAGAATGTCTTTCATTTTTCTTAAAACCCATAGATGAGTGAGACCATTCTGTGTTTTTCTCTCTCTCTCTGGCTTATTTCACTCAGCATAATAGATTCCATGTACATCCATGTATAGGAAAATTTCATGACTTCATCTCTCCTGACAGCTGCATAATATTCCATTGTGTATATGTACCACAGTTTCTTTAGCCATTCATCTGTTGAAGGGCATCTTGGTTGTTTCCAGAGTCTTGCTATGGTAAATAGTGCTGCAATGAATATGGGTGTAAGGAAGGGGTTTTTGTACTGTATTTTTGTGTTCTTAGGGTATACTCCTAGGAGTGGTATAGCTGGATCATATGGGAGCTCGACTTCCAGTTTTTGGAGGAATCTCCATATCGCTTTCCATAAAGGTTGAACTAGACGGCATTCCCACCAGCAGTGGATAAGAGTTCCTTTCTCTTCACATCCCCGCCAACACTGTTTATTCTCATTCTTTGTGATGTGTGCCATTCTCTGTGGTGTGAGGTGGTATCTCATCGTTGTTTTGATTTGCATCTCCCTGATGATTAGTGATGTGGAGCACTTTTTCATGTGTCTTTTGGCCATTTGTATTTCTTTTTTGTCAAAGTGTCTGTTCATTTCTTCTCCCCATTTTTTGATGGGGTTAGATGTTTTTTTCTTGTAAAGTTCTGTCAGTGCCTTGTATATTTTGGAGATTAGCCCCTTATCTGATGGGTATTGGGTGAATAGTTTCTCCCACTCCGTGGGGGGCTCTTGTATCCTGGGCACTATTTCCTTTGAGGTGCAGAAGCTTCTCAGCTTAATATATTCCCATCTGTTAATCTCTGCTTTCACTTGCTTGGAGAGTGCAGTTTCCTCCTTGAAGATGCCTGTAATGTCCTGGAGTGTCTTGCCTATGTGCTGTTCTATATATCTTATGGTTTTGGGGCTGATATCGAGGTCTTTAATCCATTTGGATTTTACCTTCGTACATGATGATAGCTGGGGGTCTAAGTTCAATTTTTTGCAAGCAGCTATCCAATTGTGCCAACACCACTTGTTGAAGAGGCTTTCCCTGCTCCATTTAGGGTTTCCTGCTCCTTTATCAAAAATTAGTTGATTGTATGTCTGGGGAAAATTTTCTGAGTATTCAAGCCTATTCCACTGATCTGAGGGCCTGTCCTTATTCCAATACCATGCTGTTTTGATAAGTATTGCTTTGTAGAACAGTTTAAAGTTGGGGAAAGTAATTCCTCCCATATTCTTTTTTTCCAATGATTGCTTTGGCTATTCGAGGGTGTTTATTGTTCCAAATGAATTTCAAAAGTGTCTGATCCACTTCTTTGAAGAATGTCATGGGTATCTTTAGAGGGATAGCATTAAATCTGTATAATGCCTTGGGGAGTATTGCCATTTTGATTATGTTAATCCTGCCAATCCACGAGCAGGGTATGCATTTCCATTTCCACGTGTCCTCTCTTATTTCTTGGAGCAGAGTTTTATAGTTTTCTCTGTATAGGTCCTTCACATTTTTAGTCAAGTTGATTCCAAAATATTTGAGTTTGTGTGGCACTATTGTGAATGGGGTTGTTTTCTTAATGTCCATTTCTTCCTTATTACTGTTGGTGTATAGAAAGGCCATTGATTTTTGTGTGTTAATTTTATAGCCTGCCACCTTGCTATATGAGTCTATTGTTTCTAGAAGCTTTTTGGTAGAGTCTTTAGGGTTTTCTAAGTAGAGTATCATGTCATCTGCAAACAGTGAGAGCTTGACTTCTTCCTTTCCTATCTGGATTCCCTTGATATCCTTTTCTTGCCTAATCGCTATAGCAAGTACTTCCAGTGCTATGTTGAATAGGAGTAGTGAGAGAGGACAGCCTTGTCTTATACCAGAATTTAGAGGGAAGACTTTTAGTTTTTCTCCGTTGAGGATAATATTTGCCGTTGGCTTGTGGTACATGGCTTCAACTAGATTGAGAAAGGTTCCTTCCATTTCCATCTTGCTGAGAGTTTTGATCAAGAATGAGTGTTGGACCTTATCAAATGCTTTCTCTGCATCTATTGATATAATCATGTGGTTTTTATTTTTCTTGTTATTGATGTTGTGTATGATGTTGATAGATTTATGGATGTTAAACCAGCCTTGCATTCCTGGGATGAAACCTACTTGATCATAGTGGATGATCTTCTTAATGAGGCATTGAATCCTATTTGCCAGGATTTTGTTGAGGATCTTTGCATCTGCATTCATCAGCGATATTGGTCTGTAATTTTCTTTTTTTGTAGCATCTCTGTCTGGTTTAGGTATCAAGGTGATGTTGGCTTCATAAAAGCTATTTGGAAGTGTTTCTGTTTGTTCAATTTCATGAAAGAGTCTTTCCAGGATTGGTAGTAGTTCCTCTTGGAAAGTTTGAAAGAATTCATTAGTGAATCCATCTGGGCCTGGGCTTTTGTTTTTCGGCAGACCTTTGATTACCATTCTAATTTCATCAATGGTGATGGGGGTGTTTAGATATGCTACATCCTCTTCCTTCAACCGTGGAAGATTATAAGAGTCCAAGAATTTATCCATTTCTTCCAGGTTCTCATTTTTAGTGGCGTAGAGTTTCTCAAAGTAGTTTCTGATTACCCCTTGTATCTCTCTCATATCAGTAGTGATCTCTCCTTTTTCATTCCTAATACGAGTTATCAAGTTTCTCTCTCTCTTTTTTTTTTTGTTAGGTTTGCCAGTGGTCTATCAATCTTGTTTATTTTTTCAAAGAACCAACTTCTGCTTTCGTTGATCTTTCGGATTGTTTTTTGGGTTTCCACTTCATTGATTTCTGCTCTCAGCTTTGTTATTTCCTTCTGTCTTCCTATTTTTTGGCTCCTTTTGTTGAGCATTTTCTAGTTCTATTAGCTGTGTCATTAGGCTACTCAGGTAAGCTCCTTCTTCCTTCCTGATGTGTGCTTGCAAAGCTATAAATTTTCCTCTCAGTACTGCTTTTGCTGTGTCCCATAAGTTCTGATAGTTTGTGTCTTGATTGTCATTTGTTTCCAGGAACCTTTTGATTTCCTCCTTGATTTCATCTCGGACCCACTGGTTATAGAGTATGAGGCTGTTTAACTTCCAGGTGTTAAGGTTTTTCTTCTGAGTCCCTTTGGAATTCACAAATAATTTCAGAGCCTTGTCGTCAGCAAAGGCAGTCTGCAAAATTTCTATCCTCTTGATCTTATGGAGGTATGATTTATGTGCCAGCATGTAGTCTATCCTGGAGAATGTCCCATGTACATTGGAGAAGAATGTGTATCCAGGTTTCTGGGGGTGGAGTGTCCTATATATATCCACTAAGCCTCTTTCTTCCATTTCTCTCCTCAGGTCTAGTATATTCTTGTTGGGTTTCAGTCTGGTTGACCTATCCAGTGTTGACAAAGCCGTGTTAAGGTCCCCCACAATTATTGTGTTGTTATTGATATTATTTTTCAGATTTGTCAACAGTTGTATTAAATATTTTGCTGGCCCCTCATTCGGTGCATATATGTTTAGGAGAGTTATTTCTTCCTGCTCTACATACCCCTTGATTAATATAAAATGTCCATCTTTGTCCCTTACAACCTTCCTGAGTATAAAGTTTGCATTATCTGATATTAGTATGGCCACTCCAGCTTTTTTATGGGTGTTGTTTGCTTGGATAATTTTTCTCCAGCCTTTTATTTTGAGTCTATGTTTGTTCTGACTATTCAGGTGCATTTCTTGTAGGCAGCAGAAGGTTGGATTGAGTTTTTTGATCCATTTAGCCACTCTGTGTCTCTTAACTGGTGCATTTAGTCCATTGACGTTGAGAGAAAGAATTGTCCTGGGATTTAACGCCATCTTTATTTCAAAATTTGGTGTGTCTTTTGGGTAGTCTTGTCTTAGATTAGGTCTTTCAGTTTTTCTCTTAAGACTGGTTTTGTGTCTGTGAAGTTTCTGAGCTGTTTTTTGTCTGTGAAACCATGTATTCTTCTGTCAAACCGGAAAGTGAGTTTTGCTGGGTATAGTATTCTGGGTGAAGCATTCATTTCATTCAGTCTTGTCACAATATCCCACCACTGCTTTCTGGCATTGAGTGTTTCTGGTGACAGGTCTGCTGTAAATCTCAGGGAAGCTTGCTTGAACGCGATTTCCCCTTTTGATCTTGCTGTTTTCAGAATTCTGTCTCTATCTGCGGGATTTGTCATTGTGACTAGGATGTGTCTTGGGATGTTTTTTCTGGGGTCTCTTTTGGTTGGTACTCTTCGAGCATGTAGGATTTGATCACCTATATTCTTTAGCTCTGGAAGTTTCTCTTTAATGATATTCTTGACCATTGATTCTTCCTGGGAATTTTCTTCCTGGGTCTCTGGGACTCCAATGATTCTTAAGTTGTTTCTGTTGATCTTATCATAGACTTCTATTTTCATCTGTTCCCATTCTTTGACTAATTTTTCCATTGTCTGCTCATTTGCTTTAAGTTTTTTTTCCAATTTCTCCTGCTGTATGGAATTGTTATGTATCTCATCTTCCACAGCACCAAGTCTATTCTCAGCTTCTGACATCCTGTCCCAGAGCTTATCCATTATGTCATTCACTTCGTTTACTGACTTTTTCAGGCCTCTTAATTGATATGTTATTTCAGTTTGGAGTTTTGTGATTTCTGTCTTCATATTTTCTTGGTTCTTATTAGTGTTCTGTTCAACTCAATTCATGGTTTCTTTGAGTTCTTTGAACATATTCCATATTGCTAGTCTAAAGTCCTTATCTGAGAGGTTGATTAGTTGGTTGGCCATTATCTGGTCATCAGAATTGTCCTCTTCATTCTCTATGTCTGATGCTGGCCTGCGTTGTTTCCCCATTGTCACACTTGTATTTTGGGTTTTTCTACGTGTTGTGGTGGTATTCATTGGCTATATGATGTAGGCAGCACACTTCTCTGGCTCCGCCCTTTCTGGATGGGCTGACTTGTCTCTAGGGGAGGGGCGTCCTCCGTGGGTGAAGCCTCACACTGGATCAAATCTTAGGCCCAAGCATTCAACGGAGAAGACAGTCCGAGGAGGAATGCTTGCCTCTGTGTTATAGCTCAGTTCTTAGTGTGATTTTTTCTTCTTGTTACGATGGTGTTCTTTTCTTAGAAAGAGCGCACGGCCGCTCCGCTTCGCTACACGGCCGTGCTCTGCTGGAGCCTCTTTTGCCCCACTCCCAAGAGTTTCACGCAAGAGGACAGTACAGAAACATTTACAAGGAGCACTCACAGTTGGGCTCCACTGGGCGGGCGCAGATTCGTGGCTTTTCCCTGCCTGATGTCCCAAACAGGGCAGCTGGCTTCTGCGAAAGCCCGCCGGTTTTCACGTTCTGGAGACCCGCCCTGGAAATGGCGTCTGGGAGAGCAGATTTCTGGAGCGTCTTTTGCCCCACTCCCAAGAGTTTCACGCAAGAGGACAGTAGAGAAACATTTACAAGGAGCACTCACAGTTGGGCTCCACTGGGCGGGTGCAGATTCGTGGCTTTTCCCTGCCTCAGGACCACACCAATTTAACAAGAGCTTACTAAATTTTCTGCCATTGTGTTAGTTATTTTATTGGAGATACAATACTTTTCACAAATGTGCTTTCTATTCTAGTTTCTTTTTGTTTGTTTGTTTCTTTTTAAATTTTCTTTTTCTCTTCCTTTTTTATTTTTTCCAATAACTCCTTTCATTCATATGGAAGCAATGTATTATGATCAACTATATCAACTAAGTGGTGATGTTCTTTAAATTTTTTAAATCTCCCCAAAAAGAAATAATATTTTAAATTATTTAGGTGTGCTTACATGGCTTTATTGTGTTAAGGCACAATAAATTATTAAATTATTATTAAATTATTAAATTATATAAAATTATATAAATTAAATTATATAAATTATTAAATTAAATTATAAATTATTATTATTAGGCACAAATATTAAACCAATATTCAGTTAACATTGAAGCCACTAAAAGTATAGCATACTTGCTTTATAAAAATAAACAAAGGGGGTAAAATATTGATTTGATTCATAGTAAATTGAATAGAATGCTATAGCTCAGAGAATGTTCTCTAACTTGAAATGAATCAATTTCTCTAATGATCTTCAGCTCTAGACAGATAAAAAGCACTTATGTCATATTCTTAGAAGATTTTTCTTTCTCTAAACAAAGTAATAATTTAAAAAATTAACCACTAACTTGACTCAGCTGACCTGATTACCTATGAGAAGCATAATAATTGTTTCTCCTTTCTAATCATTTTACATTCTAGAGAAATCAAAAATGAATAATTTTGTCCCAATTTTTTATAATATAAAAATAGAAGTATGATCCATAATCCAAATTAGTAAGGTAATTTATTTAAAAGAATACTTCCAAAGTCATCAAGGTAGTACAGATCGTAGGTGTTTGCTTAGCTTACAGCTGACCGGATTCACTCCTCAACATTACAGATGGTCCCCTGAGAATCACCGGTAGTGATTCCTAAGTGGAATTCCTAAGTGCCAGGAGTGACTCCTGAGCAGCACTACGTGTAGTTCCCTCCCACCCCCAAAACAAAAAAGAAAGAAAAGAATAATCCGTTACTATTATGTACCTGAGGGAATATGAAGCATTATTTTTAATTCTAATTTCTTTCATTTATTTTCAAATCCTTTCATACAGATTTCCTACACCTCTTCTTTTTTTGTAAACACTAGTAATAACATTTAAAATATTTTTATTTAATTGATTTTTTTCTTGGATATCTATGTGCACCACATACGGGAGAAAGTATTTCAGTTTGTCTTTAATGTCTAAACACTAACACCATCTGGGCTCATCTATGCCGCAATGATGGGTCTTTCTGTTTTTAAACTCACAGTAATATTCTGCTATGCAGATACGCATTATCCTCTAGAATTGATCATCTGCCAGTAGGCACTTCTGTTGTTTCCAATCCTTGAATTTATGAAGGAGGGGTCTAATATCTCCTTGGGTCATATTTGTACAAGCTTTGTATAATTACTAGCAGGAACAATAAAACTTAAAATCATTCATTTTTTTCAGTGCTCTCTGCACTGCTTTTCTAATGGTTACAGCAATGTCCACATTCAGCTTGAGTGTAGAAGAAACCCTTATCTTCCTTCTACATACCCATAAACACAGTTTTATGCCTTTTTGGATAATACTTACTCTTGCATGTGTAAACTGATAACTAATTGTTATTTCTATCTTATTTTTCCTAAGAAAATAAATTATGAATACCTTTTCATAATAATAAAAAAGAAAGCAGCATATGAAACAATTGCTTCCCCTCTCCTGTCCCATCTTATTTATCCACAGTAGTTAACATTGCTACAAAGGCTGTTTTTCACATTGATTTTCAAGCTTATCCAAGCATAATGCAAATATATTAACTTACTTTTTGCTTTTTTATTTTTAAATTAAAAATATTATCTATAATTAGTATTTAATATATTTTCATCATAAGTTGGTATCTATCTATCCACATATAAAGTTTGTTCATTGCTTCAATCTACAAACCCATCATAATGTAGTCAATTGTTCTCCTATGCATGGACATTTAGGCTCCTATTGTCTTCAGAGTAGTTTCCTCTTTGATCTACATGCTGTGTTACCTATTGTACATCCACTTCTACTTTTATAACTTTTGGAGATTCTGTGTGTGTATGTGTGTATATGCGTGTGTGTGTGTGTGTGTGTGTGTGTGAATGTGTGTCTAAAATGGTCTCATTCACTTCTAGGGTAAGAGTCCTCAAAATTTTGAGGGATATTTTTCCCTATGAATTAAAATAAACTTTTATTATCCTTTGTATTCTATAATTAAAGTTAAAATGTCATTTTTACACTGCTCTCTTTTAGGTAGTATATAATGTGTAAGGAATATTAATTCTGTAATATATGACACATAAATAAGCTTACAAATTGTGAGTACAAAAATATAGAACTGCAACTATATATGTGGCATATATCCCAACCCTACCTTACTTTTAACAACAATAATTATTTGAATCAGCTTTTTTTTTTTTTTTTTTTTTTTTGGTTTTTGGGCCACACCCGGTAACGCTCAGGGGTTACTCCTGGCTATGCGCTCAGAAGTCGCTCCTGGCTTGGGGGACCATATGGGACGCCGGGGGATCGAACCGCGGTCCGTCTCCTAGGCTAGCGCAGGTAAGGCAGGCACCTTACCTCCAGCGCCACCGCCTGGCCCCTTGAATCAGCTTTTTTATTTTAAACTTTTTTGAGGGGGTTGGGCCACAGCTGGTGATGCTCAGGGGCTACTCCTGGCCATGCGCTGAGAAATCATTCCTGGTTTGGGGGACCATATGGGGTGCCGGGGAATGGAACCACAGTTCGCCCTAGGCTAGTGCCAGCAAGGCAGATGCCTTACTGCCCTGCGCCATTGCTCCAGCCCCTTGATTTTTAAACTTTTAAATATTGTTGATCTATCCAGATACAAGCTACAGAGACTAATCCTCAATATGTTCCTTGCATGTTGCAGCATGACTAATACATATTTCAGAAACAGCTTAAGTATTAATTGAATTCATATAAATCTACTCTTCAGTCTACCCCATTCTAAATCCTGTTCTATTTGTTAGGAAAATAAAAAGTTACTCTCTAACTCATGCTAGAGATTTCTTTAGTATGTTTTTAGTTTTTGGACTACACACTTTGGTTTCCAGGGCTTGATTACTCCTGACTCTGCACTCAGAAATTACTCCTGGCAGGCTTAGGGCTCCATACGGGATGCCAGATCAAACCTAAGTTGGCAACATGCATGGCAAAAGCCCTACACACTGTGCTATCACTTAGGCCTCTGCAGGTTTCTTTTTTGTGAATAACAAGAGACTACGTACCCAGTTAAGACTAATTAAGAGAGCTCTCTAAAGTTTACCTTAGTAAACTTAGTAAACTTTCATTGGGCTGTACTGATAGCACAGTGGTAAGGTGTTTGCCTTGAATGTGGCCCACCTGGAATGGACCTGGGATCGATCCCCAGCATCCCATATGGTCCCTCAAGCTTGCTAGGAGTGTCTTCTGAAGGCAGAGCCAGGAGTAACCCCTAAGCTCAGCCCCAAACAAACAAACAAACAAAGAAAATAGTCTACTGTGGACCTACTATGAGCTTAGAAAAGCAGAGATACAAGTTCAAATTGCAGAATACAAGTCACTGTGCAAGCTAGAGGAGAAAAGTGTTTTGAAATTGAATATTTGAAGGCATGTTTTATCTTGAAGCTGTAAGTATATGCCTCTATTGTTTAAGTGAATCCGTATTTGGTAGAGTGCTATTTTGTTTTAAGAAACAATTTTGCAAAAGCCCATTGAGTGATGAAGGCAAAGGGGAGATTAGAGACTCAAAAATGGTCTCATTTTAGAAAACAGAGGTGACTATTATATATGCATAGAACTTGAGGCTAAGAACTGAAATATTAACAGACTATTTTTAACAGAACATGTAAAAAATTCTCTTCTCTTTGCTTTATTTTTCTGTCAAATGTTTCTGAAAGAAAAACAAGAATGGAATCTTTCCATGGATATTACATAACTATTTGCTCTCTTATCAAATCATAGCAGTTGTTTTCTTTTAACTACAACTTTTAAGGGAATGGCAATAATATAAATTTTCAAAGCTGAAGAACTAACAGGCAAGATTCTCATTATGAAAGGAAATGGAAAACGAGGTCAGGTAAATTTCCTGTCCATGAGGGTGTTGATAATTCTGTTTCACCTGGCCATTATGCTGACAAGTTCTAGTTGCAGAAAAAAAGAGATGTGATTTTCAGAGTTTTTGACAATTTTAAGGTCATTTCCTTCACAAACCTGACAAGTTTTCTATAGCAATCTTTCATAGCTTGGGTTTCTCCCATTGGTGCACAAGAGCAGCTATGATTCCAGAAGCATTCAGATTTGACTTGGAAAAAATGTTTTGCACTTTAAAATTACTTATATCTTAAAAGAGAGCTTCTACTTTACTTTATAAACTTTCCTAGAACAGCTACCAATTTGTTTATTGCTTCATGTTCTGTAGTTCTCATTGCCTTAGAAAGTAAGTAAATCTAGCTATTCCTTCTTGCCTCTAGTCATCACAAGCTGTGAAACATTATATTCCGGAACTTCTGGTTTGGTGTAGTGTGTCAGATTAGTCCTCAGTAGTGACACTTAATTGAAAATAGCAGAAAAGCAGTTGGAAAATGACTTTGGACTTTAGAAACTCTTGTTTAGGAGAACATAGACCATTAATATCTTGGGGAAAATCCATGTCTCATAAAATCCTACCCCTAAAATATTTTCAAGAAATATTTGCTACATAGATTAATTTCTTATATAGAAATCTAAATATAAGAACCTATCCCAGTCTCACAATTCTCTTTACTCTCCCAATCCATGTATTCTGTGAAAATTATCTAAAATAAAAGCCAATTCTGGGGCCAGAGCGATTGCGCAGTGGCAGGATGTCTTGCACATGGCCTACGCTGGACAGACCTGGATTTGATCCTTAGCTCTCTATCTGGTCTACTGAGCCTGCCAGGAGCAATTTCTGAGCGCTGAGCCTGAACACCACCAGGTGTGGCCCAAAAACAACAATCTTCCCCCCCCCCAAAAAAAAAAAAACAAAATAAAAATAAAAACAAATTAAAGCCATTTCTGCAGATGTGTAGAAGTTCTAAATAAGATGATTTCAAATATATGCTGATCTTTAGGAAAATTTCTCCAAATTTTATTTTTAGAATTTTATACCCTTAATTTTATCAGAAAAATATAAATTGAATACACAAAATTCAACATACTGACCTATATGCATACTGACCTATGCAATTAAAGAGTCTTCTAAAAGTATACTTCTTGAAAAAAACTCACACAACAAAAGCAATATGCACACACACATACAAACACATGAGTTTTAACTGGATCCTCCAGAATGTGTAATAACCTGTCATTACACTTGAGAAATTTTTTGTCAATCTGAACTCACTAACATAATTCTCTTTTTCTTCTTTTTCTCTATCATCTATTTTAAAGCACCAATAAATAGAACTAGACCCAGCGGGTGGTAAAGAAGACAAATAGAAGAGACCTGGCTAATACTAAACATTTATTGTATGCCAGGATAACTCAAGGCATTTTACATGTATTTACTTTAACGCATACAAAGCCTTTACCAAATGGATATTATTATTATTATTAATATTATTTCATGTAACCATGTTCAGATGGGATGAAACTTGCATGAAGTCTAACAAGCGATAAACTGACTAATCTGGGCAGGAATAAAATAGTTTTGTTTTGCTTTGTTTTGTTTTGAAGGTGGCATGTAGGAAGGATAGAATTTGTGCTGCATCTCCCTATGCATAGGAGCTCCTCACTGGGAGGAACATATGCAGTTCAAGGTTCGCCACATGCAAAGCAAATGCTTTAGCCCCTGCTCTGTGTCTCTAGCCCCAGGACTCATTTCTTTTTCACTAAAAGCTTGAGGTTTTCACCACAACACTCTCAAAAGTGCAGAATTGTTCTTCCTTCCTAATCAGTATCCTTTAAGGATTATTGGTAGCTTGAAAGACCACTGGTAATAGTCGTTCAAAAAGTAATGTCTTTCTCTAACATCCTTCCCTTTGATGGTGCTGTTCAATTTTGAACAAGTAGCTCCAGGAACTTAAGCAATAAAAGGACTGTGATATCCAGACTCCATGGACTGACTCAACATTTGTCTGGGTCAACATCCTTATTTAGTCCCTTCCTCTTCTTAGTTTCAGGTCCTCATCAGTGTCCTTTGTACAAGGAACAGGTGGCTGCCCATGCCTCCAGAGGATGACTGTCTACAGCATTTGTGCTGATTTGTCTCACTATGTACCGTACATTTTTATGGCACCAACGACCATCAGGCCCTTGAGTTTTGTACACAGAGGTGATAGGCAATATCATATTATGGGTATTTCCTTAAGCTTGCATGTTTTATTTGTGTGCTTAACATATGTATTATATTTAAATAACTTTGTTACCTCTTAAGTACATTTTATAATAGTTGACATTGTTTCTGTAACATAAAATTAATTTTGATGAGGTGTCAAGAGTAAGTTGTACTATTTTTTTTATTACTCCACCTCTTGCAAGTGTTTTATGAGACTAAATTTATCTGTTTAGTTTGGGAGTCAAGAAGGTGACACTTATTGTTATATTAATTTGATAACAAAAACATTTTAAATAGTTTTGATATTAATAATCCTGACTTTCAAAACACAAGAAAAGACAAGGGACATAGAATCTACTTAACAATTCATCATATTTTTTCTATTAAGTTTGGCTAAATTGTTGATTTCAGGGTTAACCTCCTGGGGTATGAAAGATATAAATCACATGTATTCTATCATATTATATTTATGTATGAAAATTTAAAACTTAATATTATTCACTATAGGCTATTTTTGCTTAGATTTTCATTTTAACAAATTTCAGAACTATTACCCCAAGTCAAAATAATATTATTAGAAAATATATCTATTTCAATTTGATTTTTTTCAAAAATCAAAGTATTTTGCACCTATATCTGTAAATTGTAATTTTTGAACTGAATATTTATGTTGTACATTTATACAAATATAGACTCACAGAGTAAAGTTTTTGAAGCATTTTAAAAATCTGAACAGATTTTCACAAACAGAAAAACATATTTTATGTATGTATAACATGTTATAGTTCACATATATTTGATTTCCCTAGTTCTCCCTAATTTGGTTATATGTGATGATCTAACATCTCATCTCATGATTTGTCTCCTGTAGAAAGCTGGGGACATGAGCTCAGTTTCTTTCTGCTAAATAGTTACTTCAGTAATTTCATCAAAATAAATATTGTGGACTCATGAAAACCATGTGTCTTTCATCTGGCCTGCTAAACTTTGAAAGTTAGATGATACTACTTGTATCAAATTAATCATTCAGTCTCTTTGTAATCCAGAATATACAAGATAGATTTTTGTGAGTTCTCCGACATGGAATATTCTTATTCTTCTGTAATACGCATGTTATACCTTTGCTTCATATTAAACTTATTAAACAAAGAACATATAATTGTTTCATACCTCCTACTCAAAGTTCATCAACAATAGTTGTAGACTTCATATGTTATTACACCACCTATCAACTGAGATATCAGTGCATTTAAGTATAGCATCAATTTACTAGTTTGTCCTAAAATTTTTGTCTCTTTGTATTTCTTGTCTTGGTAAAAGAAATTCAGATAATATTTGTATTGGGAATATTCTTAGACATGTCTACCAGTCAGTCTCAAGGTTACTATAAAAACATGGGTGTTTGGCTTCATACTAAGAAAACAAGTGTTCTCATTTATTTTGTGCACACACAGTGTGTCCTGAACAACTTTTATGATTAATTAACTTTTCCATGTTGATGCAGAAAATTTTACTAGCTTTTAGAAAACTAGCTCAAACTAGTGTGTGGTTTAATCACATACAGAGAAAAATCTAGTGAAAATGGAAAAGACCAAGCAATTAATACTCTTTAAGGGACAATGATACTTTTTCAAAGGCATTTCAGCATAATTAATAAACTGTCAATTATTTTATAAAGAAATATATTTCATATGAAAGTTATTTTAATATTAACTTTAAATGTTTTATATTTTCACACATTACATATTATAATATGAACTGTAAATAACTGTCTTTAAACTCTTTATGGATGATCTAGTTTGGGGATTTTTTTTTAGCAGTACCATTTTAGTAAATAGGAACTTAAATACAAGAGCTTGTCTTGTGTTTCTACTATGCCTAAATGCACTGATATCTCAGTTGATAGTTGGAATAATATATCAAGTCTAAAACTATTGTTGATTCTTATTATATTATTAATTATATTGTTGATTGTCATATATGCTTTGTTTACTCAGTTTAATAGGAAGCAAAGATATAGCATTTTTATTACAGAAGAATAAGAATATTCCATGTAGGAGAACTCTTATCTATAATTACAAGTTTGCAATTTATAATTCTCAAGTTTCAAACCTGGATTTTTGCAGTGGTGGTTGAAAAGGAGCTACTGGGCTGCATTTCAGAATGCCTGACCCTTTCATTTTTGGTTTTTGTTTGTTTGTTTGTTTTTGTTTTGGGGCCACACCTGGAGGTGCTCAGAGGTTATTCCTGGCTCTGCGCTCAGAAATTGCTCCTGGCAAGCTTAGGGGACAATATGGGATGCCAGGGATCGAACCCGGATCTGTCCACATGCAAGGCAAATGCCCTACCACTGTGCCATCACTCCAGCCCCAACACTTCCATTTGTCAAGTAGATGTTAATATGTTACATTTTCTTTTCGTTCTCATCACCATCTTATAAACTATTTAACAGATGGCAAAACAGTCTTCAAGAGACTAAGTCTCTTATTCATACAACTTAATACTTAGCCTTTGGGATATTCAAACACAGCTCATTTAACTCCAGAGCTTGGTCTTTTCTACTGTTGAAAGCTTCTGCATTTTAGATTAATCTATTCATGCTATTGGTATTCTCAAAAACAATGGAAAAAATAAAGTAGGTAAGAAGAGAATCGAGGGCTCTTTTTGCATTGTGTTCATTGAGATAAGTGCTTGCGGAAGCATTTCTTTATCAAGAAATGTCAGTCTTTGCTAATACAGTTGATTCTCCCCTTTGAGAGCCAACACTGAGATGGAAGAAAACCTGAATAGAAGGAAAGTTTAATTTTCTTTACACAAGTTTCCTGTCAGTATTATTGAGCTATAAAATATGAAAAATAGAAACTACAAGGAATTTTAAAATAGTAAAACATTAATATTCACCCACATGTGCCTCAGTGGCACCCAAGGTAAATACATCTTATGGGATACATAATTGTTCCAGAAAGAACAATAAAATATATGACTGTTTTTAAACTAAGAGAGTTTAAAATCTACCCATGGTAGGGAAGAATTATGTGCCCTCATAGGTTGAATGACAACAAGATATTACAGATATTAAAAAGAATCATTCTCTTAGTTCCTGGCGAGCTTTCTATAAAATTTAGCCAAATTGCTCACTTTTAAATATTTTAAATAGTTTGGTAAAGTCTGAGAAATAATATTTCTAAATATTAATATCAGTCATAAATTTGTTAATTTGGTGGTTCATAATTCCCTTTTACCAGTAAAAGATTCTGTATTGCCTAAAAATGTCAGAATGGGCTAGAGCATTCTAGCATTTCCAAGACACTCGTGCTCTCTCTGGGAAAGGAATAAGACCAACCAATTTCATTTTCACACATTACCCCGTTGAGCTACATAACACTTTTGCACTAAATGTTCAGTTGAGGAAACTAGACCCAAAGGAGATAAAGTGACTTTTCCACCACTATCCTGGAAGGGAAATGGAGCCATGAATTAAACTGGTGACTTAAGCACTTGGGCTATTCAATTAGTAGATCCAGGTTACTAATGAAAAAGCTAGTTTTTTAAAGGATGCCTCTCCAAGCAATATTTTATAAAAATCAATATAACCTTGGCCATTGCTTGTATATCAAGGCAAAAAATGGAAAGTAATTGTTTGACATTCAGCTCTGAGGATGACAAACCTAAAGACCTATATAGGATTGGGAACACTCACAGGACATCATTTCCTGCACAGATTCAAGGGAGAGGAGCAAAATAATAATAATCCCAGGATGAAAAATTACTTTGGACTTCATGAAACGTTCACTTTGTGAAAAGACTGTTGTTCACTGTTCTGGCTTTTTAGTTCATGTCTAAGGTTTAAGTAATTCTTGATTTCGACTACTGGCAGAAGCAGAGCCAAGCAGTATATGCTCTTTACCCCCAGCATGAATGGTTCTCAGACTCTGTGTTGCCATATGTAGACACACCCACATGAAGTTCACTGCAGCATGTTCCTTTTAATAGTTTCACAATTCCTTGGTCTACCTTGCCCAGACTCTGGGTGGCACTGTTTGTTTCTCAAGGTAAAATATTTTGCATCATAAGAAATCTTTTTTTTTTCTCTTTTTTTATTTTTAATTATGAGAACAAGGGTGCAAAGAAAGAGGACAAGGTAAAGTTACAGTGGAAGGACAATCACCCATAACATAATTCTCAGAAGTCCCCTTGCTGATATCTTAACTTTGAAATTTCAGCCAAAGAACATCAAGACAAATAAGACAGAATTCATGTACAATTGCTTCATCCCCCAAGTCCCCAGATTGTAACACATTATAATATTTCTTAACAGTACACAAAGCAATCTAAAGCCATAAAACTTACGATCTTATTTGTATGTATAGTATTTTCCCATTTTAATGTGCCTATGCATATAAGAAATCTTTTAAAGAGGTAAAACGACTTAATTTATAAGCTATTTACACAATTTTAATTGGGTTAGGCGTATCTGATAGTCACCCTCTCTCAGATAGTTCTGGCCTGTGTTTTCTCCGAGTTCTACCTGTTTTTCCCTACTTTTTCCTCAGCACTCAGGAATTGCTCCTGGCTCCTAGAGTTGATCAGGGGATCCTCTAGGCTGCTCAGGATCAAACCCAGGTTAGCTGTGGGCAAAGGAAGCATCTTATCTGTTGTACTATCTCTTTAGGCCCTGCACAAAAGTGCCTGCAAAAAATAAAAAAATGGTAGAAGTAAAGGTCTAATCAATCTTGCCTATTTTCTTATTGATTCTGTATCTGTTCAGGCTAATTTAAGGGTTACTTACTGGGTTACTTTATTTTACTTTGTTTTAATATGTACTTATTATTCTAACTTGATTGATTTTGTTCTCTGCTTTGTTCATAGATTTTTTTAAATTTTACTTAAAGAAATGCTGTACAAAATATTTTAGTATTGTGCATTGGGACAAGATAAAATTTTGAAAGGGTACCCGAAATCTTAGTCCTGGCTATTAATCAATATTACTTTTGATTATTATAATTTTCACATTTTTAAAGGCTTTGAGCCATATCAGTGGTTCCTAAATATGACTGCCCATCACAAACAGCTAAAAGCATTTTAAAAAGAGATATCTAGGGCCTAGAGCCATAGTACTGTAGGTAGGGTGCCTGCTTTGCACAGTCTGATAAGGGTTCTATCCACACATCTCTTTTGTCCCCCAGAGTCCCATCAGGAATAATCCCTGAATATGGAGCCAGGAGTATAACCCTTAAGTATAGCAAGTTGTGCTCCCCCACCACAAAAAGAGATACCAACCAAAAACATAGGAAAATACTATGGAATAATAAAACCTTTGTATATCTTGATATTAGTGATGGTTGCATCACTGTGTATTTGACAAAATCAGATCAAATTAGTATATAAACATTGATTATAGATTAATTTTAAAATGTTCTAAATATTAAGGGAAACTTCTCCTGCGCCTGTCTGCCTGTGTTTCTGAATCTCTGAAGGTCTCCTCAGAGGCCTAGGAAGCGCATCCCCAAAAAACTGTCAACTAGAGGCAGCAGAAGAGCCCAGCCGCTTCGCTTCGCAGCTGTGCACTCTTTCTAACCAATGAACTGCACCACAACATGCAGGAAAAACCACACTACAAGCATGACAATGGAGAAACCTCGCAGACAAACACCAGGCACAGAGAATGAAAATGAAAGCTCAGATGACCTAATAAATTCCAACCACCTGATTAACCTCTCAGATACGAAACTTAAAATAGCAATATGGAAGATGTTTGAAGAACTCAAAGAAAGCATAGATCAATCTGAACAGAACACAAAGACAGAAATCAAAAAACTCCAAAATGAAATAACAGATTTGAAAAACACGGTAGTGCAACTGATAACCTCAATGGATGGCCTCACCAGCAGGGTAACAGCAGCTGAGGACAGAAGCAGAGTACTGGAAGATGTGATGCAGAAAAACTCAACACAACAGAAGAAATTGAAAAGAAACTTAAAACAAACGATCAGGCAATGGAAAAAGTACTCAAGGAATGCGAACAGATAAAAATAGAAGTTTTTGATAAACTCAACAGAAACAACATAAGAATCATTGCAGTCCCAGAGACCCAGTTAGGAGATCTCCAGGAAGAATCAACTGTCAAAGACATCATCAAAGAGATACTCCCAGAGTTAAAGACTACATGCAATCAAATCCTGCATGACCTAAGAGTACCAGCTAAAAGAGACCCAATGAAAAACACCCCAAGACACATCCTCGTTACAATAACAAATCCCACAGATAGAGATAAAATACTGAAAGCAGCAAGTTTAAAAGTTCAAAAAGGGAAATTGCATTCAAAGGAGGATCCCTAAGACTTACAGCAGACATGTCACAAGAAACTCTCAAGGCCAGAAGACAGTGGTGGGATATTGTGACAAGACTGAATAAAATGAATGCCTCACTGAAAATACTACACCCAGTTTCAAATGTGAAGGAAGAATACATAGCTTCATGGATAAACAACAGCTCAGAAACTTCATAGATGATAAACCAGCCTTAAATGAAAAACTGACAGGTCTACTCTAAGACAAGAGAGACCAACAAACACAGCAAACTTATCTACAAAGATGACATTAAATCCTATGACAATCATCTCCCTCAATGTCAATAGACTAAATTCACTAATTAAAAGACACAAAGTGGTAAAATGGGTAAAAAAGATGAATCCAACCTTCTGCTGCCTACAAGAAACATATCTGAATAGTCAGAACAAATATAGACTCAAAATCAAAGGCTGGAGGAAAATCATCCAAGCAAATAACACCCTCAAGAAAGCTGGGGTGGCCATATTAATATCTGATGACATGAACATTATACTCAGAAAAGTGGTAAAGGACAAAGATGGACACTATGTACTAATCAAAGGATATGTGCAACAGAAAGGAATCAGACTATTAAACATATATGCACCCGATGAGAGACCAGTAAATTACCTAATACAATTACTGACAAATCTGAAAGAAGACATCAATAATAACACAATAATTGCGGGAGAACTCAACACAGCCCTATCAACACTTGATAGGTCAACAAGACTGAAACCCAACAAAAACATACTAGCCCTGAAAAGAGTAATGGAAGAAAGAGGACTAGTAGATATATAGGACATTCCATCCCAAAAAACCTGGATATACATTCTTCTCCAATGTACATGGGTCATTCTCCAGGATAGACTACATGTTGACACATAAAACATACCTCCATAAAACCAAGAGGATAGAAATCTTGCAGGCTACCTTTGCTGACTACAAGGCTCTGAAATTAGATGTGAACTACAAAGGCACACAGAAGAAAAACTTTAACAATTGGAAATTAAACACCCTGCTACTGAACAACCAGTGGGTCTGAGATGAAAACAAAAAGGAAATCAAAACTTTCCTGGAAACAAATGATAATGAAGCACAAACTGCCAGAATCTATGGAACACAGCAAAAGCGGTCCTGAGAGGAAAATTTATAGCTCTACAAGCACACATCAGGAAGGAAGAAGGGGCATACCTGAATAATTTATATGACACAGCTCAAAAAATTAGAAAATGACCAACAAAAGGAACCAAAAATAGGGAGACCAAAGGAAATAACAAAGCTAAAAATCAATGAAGTGGAAAACCAAAAAACAATCGGAAATATCAACGAAAGCAAAGTTGGTTCTTTGAAAAAATAAACAAAATTGATAGACCATTGGCAAAACTCACAAAGAAAGAGAAATCTGATAACCCATATTAGAAATGAAAAGGGGGAGATCATGGCAGATATTGCAGAGATCCAAAAGGTAATCAGAGACTACTTTGAGAAACTTTACGCAACTAAACATGAGAACCTAAAAAAAATGGAAAAATTCTTGGACACTTATAACCTTCCACATTTAAGTAAGAAGGATGTAGCATATCTAAACACCCCCATCACTACTGAGGAAATTGAAACTGTAATCAAACATCTGCCCAAAAAGAAAAGCCCAGGCCCAGATGGATTTAATAATGAATTTTTTCAAATCTTTCAAGAGGAGCTATTACCAATCCTAGCCAGGCTCTTCCATGAAATTGAAAAAATGGGAACACTCCCAAACAGCTTTTATAAAGCCAAAATCACCTTGATACCTAAACCAGACAGAGATGCTGCCAATAAAGAAAATTACAGACCAATATCACTGATGAATGCTGATGCAAAGATCTTCAACAAAATCCTGGCAAATAGGATCCAATGCATCATCAAGAAGATCATACACTATGACCAAGTAGATCTCATTCCAGGAATGCAAGGATGGTTTAACATCCGTATATCTATCAACATTATACACAACATCAACAAGAAGAAAAATAGAAATCACATGATCATATCAATAGACGCAGAGAAAGCATTTGATAAGGTCCAACACCCATTCTTGATCAAAACTCTCAGCAAGATGGGAATGGAAGGAACCTCTCTCAATCTACTTGAAGCCATCTACCACAAGCCAATGACAAATATTATCCTCAATGAAGAAAAACTAAAAGCCTTTCCTCTAAATTCTGGTACAAGACAAGGCTGTCCTCTCTCACGACTCCACTTCAACATAGTACTGGAACTACTTGCTATAGTGATCAGGTAAGAAGATAGGAAAGGAAGAAGTCAAGCTCTCATTGTTTGCAGATGACATGATACTCTACTTAGAAAACTTTAAAAACTCTACCAAAAAGCTTCTAGAAACAGTAGACTCATATAGCAAGGTGGCAGGCTACAAAATTAACACACAGAAATCAATGGCCTTTTTATACACCAATAATGAAAGGGAAGAGATGGAAGTCAAGAAGGAAATCCCATTCACATTAGTGCGATACAAACTTAAATATCTTGGAGTCAACTTGACCAAAGATGTGAAGGGCCTATACAAAAAAAACTATAAAGCCTATATGTATATATGTATATATATATATATATATATATATATATATATATATATGGTATATAGAACAACACATTGGCAAAACACTCTGTGACATTGAGACTAAAGGCATCTTCAAGGAGGAAACTGCACTTTCCAAACATGTGGAAGCAGAGATAAACAGATGGGAATATATTAAGCTGAGATGCTTTTGCACCTCAAAGAAAATAGTGTCTAGGATACAAGAGCCACCCACTAAATGGGAGAAATTATTCATTCAATACCCATCAGATAAGGAGCTAGTATCCAAAATATACAAGGCAATGACAGAACTTTACAAGAAAAAACATCTAACCTTAACAAAAACTGGGGAGAAGAAATGAACAGACAATTTCTCAAAGAAGAAATACAAATGGCCAAAAGACACAATAAAGTGTTTCACGGGGCCGGGCGGTGGCGCAAAGAGGTAAGGTGCCTGCCTTGCCTGCGCTAGCCTTGGACGAACCGCGGTTCGATCCCCCGGCGTCCCATATGGTCCCCCAAGCCAGGAGCGACTTCTGAGCGCATAGCCAGGAGTAACCCCTGAGCGTTACTGGGTGTGGCCCAAAAACAAAAACAACAACAACAAAAAAAAGTGTTTCACATCACTAATCATCAGGGAGATGCAAATAAAAAAAAAACAACCGTACCATCTCATGCCACAAAGACTGGCACACATCACAAAAGACAAGAGCAATCAATTCTGGTGGGGATGTGGAGAGAAAGGAACTTTTATCCACTGCTGGTGGGAATACCGTCTAGTCCAACCTCTATGGAAAGCGATATGGAGATTCCTCCAAAATCTGAAAATTGAGCTCCCATTTGACCCAGCTATTCCACTTCTAGGGATATACCCTAAGAACACAAGAATACAATGCAAAAATCCCTTCCTCACACCTATATTTATTGTAGCACTATTCACAATAGCCAGGCTCTGGAAACAACCAAGATGTCCTTCAACAGATTAATGGCTAAAACATCTGTGGTACATATACATAATGGAATATTATGCAGCCATCAGGAGAGATGAAGTCATGAAATTTTCTATACATGAATGTACATGGAATCTAACATGCTAAGTGAAATATGTCAGAGCGAGAGAGAGAGATGCAGAATGTTCTCACTCATCTATGGGTTTTAAGAATACTAAAAGTCATTTTTGCAACAATCCTCAGAGACAATGAGAGAAGGGCTGGAACTTCCAGCTCACTTCTTGAAGCTCACCACAAAGAGTGGCGAGTGCAGTTATAGAAATAACTACACAGAGAACTACCACAATCATTTGAATGAATGAGGGAACTGGAAAGCCTGCCTGGAGCACAGGTGGGGTGGGATGGGATGGAGGGAGATTTGGGACATTGGTGGTGCGAATGTTGCACTGGTGAAGGGGGTGTTCTTTCCATGACTGAAACCTAATCACAATCATATATGTAATCAAGATGTTTAAATAAAGGGAAAAAAGATCGAAAAGAAAATAAAACAAAAAAAGAATTAAAAGTTTACTTTTTAGGGGTCTCCACCAATAATATTTTTTAAAAAATAATCTAAATATTGACATACTGAAAAATAGTTATCTCTACCCACAATCAACTGACCAATTTAACATCTTTTTGTTTCTTATATAGTGGAAACCTAATTAGACTCTGGTTTAAAAACTAAACTTAAAAATGTGACTGTCAAGGTGGCAGAGGTGGGAAGAAACATGAGGAAATGGATGAAGTGAAATTTACACTGATGGAAGGATTAGTGCTGGAAAACTGTAAGTCTAAAACTCAACCAAGGATTAGTTTGTATATCGTGGTGCTTTAAAAAAATTAAAATTACTAAAAATTGAAAAGAAATATCCTTTGAGCCTGGAAAAAAATTCATCTTAATGAGCACTGAGCAGAAAATGTGGAAGTAATCAAATTTTGACCACATACTGGAAATCAGCATAGAAAGTAGAGGATGATGAGCCTAAAACTGTGACTTAATTTTTATTCTTAGAATTATAAAGAAAGAAACATGTTTTGTGGCTGACATGTGACGTTATCACAGGAGACCATATGAGTCCAGCCAAATGAGGCTCACTATAACTAAATGAATTTTAACAGAGAAGGGAATACATCTTTTATTTCCTAACAAATGGTTTAAAGTCTTTACTTTACCAGAGTATTCAGAGCATTCCAGTCTAACATTAAAAACCCTCTTTGAGAAGCTCAGAATTAAGAGTATTTGGGGCCAGAGAGATAGCACAGCAGTAAGGCGTTTGCCTTGCAGGCTACCAACACAGGACAGATGGTGGTTCAAATCCCATGGCTCCCCCATGCCTGCCAGGGGATATTCTGAGCACAGAGCCAGGAGTAACCCCTGAATGTCACCAGTGTAACAACAAAAAGAAAAACAATAAACAATAAAATAAAAGAACTAAAAGTATTTATTGACAACATTTTAATATGACTTCAAACAGAAAATGCCACATAAGAAATAATCTGACTTTATCTGAAGCTAATAACAGTATGTAATAGTTATGCTTTGCAGTGTGTCTCATACAGCACATTTTTAGGAATATTATTTACCAACTACTGTTGTAAAATTGAGGGTTTAGATGACTATATTTCTCTAAAGCCACCATCTCTTTTTATAGTTATTCGGACCATGCAATGTTCTAACATGTTGGAGCCACAGCAATATCAGCTTGTTTTAGAATATACACACATGAAGACCAAGACGATTATCTGGAAAATAAAACAGAATGCAAGGTAACTGATTTCAGTTGTGCCAACAGAAAACAGAGTCCTGGACAAACCAGAATTAAGATAGAAGTAGAAGCAATACAAATAACAATATCAAATAGTTAGAGCATCGAATATCTACATAAAAACAGCTCCAAAGATAGGAGCCAATTCAAAACGTTTCTTGTTGCCAAGCACTGAGATTACCTTATTAAGTGAATAATATTACTATATTGTTTATAATATGCAGAAGACAAGACTTGGATATAATCACCATTTTAAAGTTAGAGAACTGTTCCCTGGCAGAACTACGAGAGACCTGGGCAAGTTAAGTCTCAAGCTAGTTAACATCTCTACAAACATTATTCTGCCCTGTAGGAAGAAGTGAGTTTTGAAGAGGTGGGCAGGAGAAGCAGAGCCAAGGAATGTCAATGAGGCAGAGAAAGAATGGGCAGTAGTCCGGTTCCTGAAACTCTCTAGTCTCCCTATTTCTAGGTTGCATATGAGCTTGTAGTTTTTGGTGGTAAGTTTGTACCTAAAATAACCCTCTTAATTTATCTTTGTTTTTACGTTTGGGGGATCTCAATCTTGGAAATTAAAGAATACTAAACTAGAAATAAGTACTCAAAGGAAGATAGGAAGGTTGAGGAACTTTTTCCTATAAAGTGGTCAGGACACAGAGAATCGTCCATCTCTCTCTGGTTAAGATGCTATTGTTCAATCTTAGTGGGTTGAAAAAGATGAATATCTGTAGTTCTTCTATAAAACCCTCTAAGAATTTACTAATTGTCCAAGTAAGCTTGGAATTTCTCAGCTGTAAGTATACTTAACTGAATGACAGTCATTGAATTCATTCCTTTAAATATTTCTTTTTTAGCCTCTTTGCTCTAGTTCAGGGGTCCTCAAACTTTTTAAACAGGGGGCCAGTTCACTGTCCCTCAGATCATTGGAGGGTCTGACTGTAGTAAAAACAAAACTTATGAACGAATTCTTATGCACACTGCATATATCTTATTTTGCAATGAAGAAACAAAGCAGATACAAATACAATATGTGGCCCTCGAGCCATAGTTTGAGGACCACTGCCCTAGTTTCTCCTATTAGATTAATTCTCCATTTTAAAAAGAAAGAATATGAAAAAACCTTCACCACACTAACCTTTTCCTGCTACAAGCCATCATTTATAATAAATATTCTGTATAGTGTAATTTAAAATAAGAAATAGGTATTTGGTTTTCTTTTCTTTTTACTCTTTTTTTGATAACCAGAAACTAGCTTATTTATAGAAACTTCATATGAATAGACTTTAAGTCATATAAATTATCTTTTGTCTTCTTCAACATGATGCCTATGTGATTACTAGCTGAATTCTAAAAATAAAACTTTTTCAGATCTTCAAGAAAACTTTCCAAGTTGGGTCCCCAATATGCCAGCTCTACACAGGTTAATGACTTTAAAAAAAATAAAAGTGGAGTAGGAAACAGAATAATAGCATAGAGGGCAGGATGCTTGCCTTGCAAGCAGCCAGCCCAGGTTTGATCTCCAGCACATGGTTCCTTGAGCTCCAGGAGTGATTCCTTAATACAGAGCAATGCTGGGTATGCGACCCCCACACACACAAATTGGCAACAGAAATATATCTCTGCAGGTATTTGGTTCTTCTTTATTTTTGGCCAGAGCTTCTAAAGCCTTGGGATTTTCTAGGTGATGAGAACAGTGAATGTGTCTTTTGTGATGATAATGAGGGGACTTTTGGAAAGTACCTCTGCATAATGGCAAGTTGCCAGTGGAAACTTGTGATTAGAAGCTTGGCTCTTTCCATTCTACTTTCCCTTAGTTCATAGAAAAGGAAGAAGGCTGGAGGTTGAATCAATCATCAATCCTTGTTGACCAATTATTTAACCTATCATATCTTCCCAAGGAGGCTTAATAAAAATGGAAAATAACAGGGTTCAGAGGTTGAAGAACACATGGAGATCGGAGTGTTCAAACTCCATACTCTTTTTCATACCTTGCCTATATGCTTCTGTTCTTGAATTGTGTGTGTGTATATGTATATATATATATATATATATATATATATATATATATATAAACAACTATTTAGTAAGTAGAATGTTTCTTGGATTCTTTGAGTTGTTTGTGTATATTAGGTACACCACAAGAATGGATTGTTGGAATCTTGAGTAAAATGACAAGTTGGACCTGTGATTGTATCTGAACAGGGTGAGGGAGTCAGTCTTGTAGACTAAACCCTTAACTTTTGGAATCTTTTTTTTTTTAATATAATTTTTATTTTGATCATAGTGTCTTACATATTGTTGACAATAACATTTTAGGTACATATTTACATAAAATCAGGGGGGATTCCCATCCCCAAATTGTCCTCCCTACCCCTCCGTTGTTGTCCTACCTCCCATTTCCTCTTCCCTCACCCCCAGGGTGGCTAGAATATGTGGTCCCCTCTGTATCCAACCCACTACTTAGTAGTCTTGCACCTGTTTGGTCTTGATGCCTCCCTTATCTCCCCCTCTAACTGTAGGCAGGACTAGCTAGTTCAAGTTGCGTGGTTTTGCCTGAGAAGGAGAAGATAAATAAACTGGGGTAAGAGTCTAATACTCCCAAAATGGGTGGAATCCTTCTAGAGGCTCTCATCATCGATTTGGGAGATGAAGGAGAGAAAGAAGGTGAAACACTCCACCAGTACCAAAAAAAGTGTCAATTATCCAGTGAGGACTCCAGCTATATCGATAAGCACCACAAAAAAACAGCCGAAAAACAAAGCAAAACAGACAGACAAACAAACAAACAAAAAACAAAACAAAAACCAACAAACAAACCAAAAACACGCCATGGTCTTGAAATAAGAAACATGGCATAGCACATAACGAGGGAAAAGAAAAGAATAGAAAAAAATAAGTATAATTGGGGACGACGATTTCAATAATCACACCCAAACAGAGAAATCGACCAAAATAGATAGGTAAATAAAAATAATAATAACAATGATAAATGAAGGTAAAAGATATATATGTATATATATATATATACACACACACATATATATATACATATATATAAAATACTAAGTTTTTGTGCTTTTTGTATTTTTGTTTTTTCCCCTCCTGCCCTGGCACAGTAAATATTGGGGTCATTCGAAAAGGAATTCACATGGCCTAAGAAATATGGGGTTTCTCCGTCCTTGGAGTATACTGTCATGGGATCAGCTCCAGACTTTGCTCAGGATCATTTATTCTCCTGGTGGTGTTTTTTGGCGTGTGGAAGACTTCTGTTCTGTCCAGGGTGATACACTCAGAGCTCTGTGTTTAGAGGTCTCAGTATCTGCACAGATCCTGAGGTAGGACTTATGGTGAGGTCAGTCTTTGTGGTTCTAGAGGTTCTGTTACCTCAGTGTTGTTTTAGTCCATCTTCTGTGGTTGGTGACCTTGGTCTTTGCACTGAACCTAGGATGGCACCTAGGTTAGCGTCTTTCTTTGTGCTTCCAGAAGGCCCATTCTGTTGCAGTTGTCTCTGTCAGACCTTTGGGACTGGGGGTCATGCTTATTGTGCAAGTCATAGTTCAAACCCTAAACTAGGGCTTTTTTATTGGTCCCAAGATGTATACTGTCTGGTCGTGGTTCTAGTAGCCAGTCATCTGTAAGTCACGATCTTGGCTTTTGGACCTACCAAAGGGTGCCGAGTCTTCTGGTTTTGTCTTGTCGTTAGCTGGTAAGGTAGGCTAATCTGCTCTAAGGTCAAGTTGTTCACATTTTCCTCTTTGTCAGGATATCATGTTAGAGCTGGTCCTTGTTGTTGACCCCGCAGTAGTAAGGCTGTTCCGGATGGAGTTTGTTTCCTGTAGCTGTTGTGAAGAGCTGTGCCGATTCTATGTCTGGGATCCAGGGTTCAAGGCTGGATGAATGGCATCTAATCATCTGAGGTCTAAGTGATTCCACATGACATATTTTCAAGGTAGGAGATACCCCTGTATTGTAAACAACTATGAGTTCCCATCTCTAGTAGATAAGAGCTCTTTTTTTTATATGTAAGGTTTCCCCATTATTTAGTGTGTCTTTGCAGGGGGAGGTGGAGCCACATTGTATTGTTGGTGTGGTTGGGGGTGGACAGAGGGGATAACAGACACAGGTCATATACCCAAAAATGATAAAAAAATATATAATAATAATAATAATAATAAAATAAAATAAAATAAATAAAAACGTATGTGTTCACAAATGTATATATAGGACCAACATTTAAAAAAATAAATAAATAAATTTAAGAGGAAAAAAAAAAAAGAACGAAAATGAGTTAGCGAAGTTTTTAAAGGACCAAAGTGATGCAAAAGACTACCTTACATTTGGGGGAGAGCAGATAACGAAGTGGTGTATTACAGGTCTTATGCCTATGTTGGAAGTACAGTTTTTCCCATTGTCTTTTGGGTTTTTCTTGTGATGTGTGGGTTCCCAGGCATCTTCCTATCACACCCCCGACCTTCTTCAGGTTGGTAAAAATTTGCGGCAGGGAGGTCTTGGAAGAGTTCTTGCATTGGGGATACTTTTGGACCTAGGTCCGGTTTTAAGAAACAGTCCACGTTAGGGGGAGTTGGTAGGGAGGGCCTCGCAGCATGAGTCCGCAGGGGAGTTGGCTGTCTTTTCTTGCCCGGGACGAGGTGTGGGTTTGACTGGGTGTCCCTTCTCTTGGGTGCTGGGTACTGGTTCGTTGGGGTAGGAGGTCGATCTTGTTGCCTAATAGATTAAGGACTGAGGGTGAAATGTTTTAATATAGAGGGAGGTCTGGATGGGATTGAGGGGTGGAGGGATAGTTCCAGAGGGGGGAAAGGGTAAGGTGTATGGAAGGGGTAGGGAGGGAGAAAAGAGAAAAATACATTAGAAAGAAAGGGAGAAGAGAAAGGATAGAAAGTAAAGAAAAGAATAGAAAAGAAAAAAATAACCAAGAAAGTGGTGAGAAGAGAGGAGAAAATAGCAAGGGAATGCTGGTTTGCTTGAATGTGTTCAGTGAATAGAGCATGTAGTTTGGGTCTGTACGTCGCTGTTACTGCTTCGGTGGTCTGACTGGTCACGTGCTTGAAACCCTAAAAGAAGGTAAACCTAGGGATAAAGTGTATGTTAAAGAGTTTTCTCAGGGCCAACTCGTAGTGCAAACTGGGTATGGTATCTCGTGTGGTATCCCGAGTTGCCATCTTAGCTTGTCCGCCCTTTCTATCCAAGAACGCCTGTGGACAGAAAAGCTGAGAGGTTATTTTAAATATAGTAAGATAGAGGCATTAATACATAGTTTTATGGGATGTTTCCATTGGAGCCAGTGGTTTGCCTTGGTATTCTTTACCTGTGTTCCTGTATACAATCTCTACATGATTATTATGGGCCATTATTGTAGAAGGTTAATTACGTACCTGTTCTCTCTATGCTGCTGTTCTGGTGTTGCTGTTTTCTTTGTGGTATAATGTGTAGTCGCGAGTTTGTGTTGTTCCTTTTTCATGTGTTTTGGGCACTGTTCCGAGGTATATGTTGACTATTACAGTGGTTGGAGTTTCTACCCTGTTAGACCCTGTTATTTGATTGTTAAGTATTAGTTGTGATTGAGATGTATGTTCTATGTGCTTCAGAATAGTGCTACCATTCTGTGTTTATCTTTTGTCTTCTGACTTACTTCGTTTAACATAACATGATCTAAGTCCATCCACGTTGCTGCAAAATCTGTGATTGTATCATTTCTGACTGCCATGTAATATTCCATTGTGTATAGATACCACATCTTAATGATCCATTCATCTGTTGTTGGACATCGCGGTTGGTTCCAAGATTTGGCTATTATACTGAGTGCTGCGATAAATAGTGGGGTGCACACGTATTTTGGAATGAATGTTCTTCCAACTTGGGGGTATATACCTAGGAGTGCAATTGCTGGGTCAAAAGGGAGCTCAATTCTGAGTTCTTTGAGTACTCTCCAGACTGTTCTCCATAGATGTTGGACTAGGGGGCATTCCCACCAGCAGTGGATGAGAGTTCCCTTCATACCGCATCCACGCCAACAAAGATTGTTCTCAGTATTTTTGATGTGAGCCATCCTCACTGGTGTAAGGTGGTATCTCATTGTTGTCTTGATTTGGATCTCTCTGATGATGAGTGAAGGTGAGCATGTTTTCATGTGTTTGTTAGCCATCCTTCTGTCATCCTCAGAGAAGTGTCTATTCATTTCTTCTCCCCATTTTTATGGCTTTGTTTGGTTTTGAGGGGCTCAGTTTTCTGAGTGCTTTGTAAGTTCTAGATATCAGCCCTTTATCTGATATGTCTAGTGAAAAGATTTTTTCCCATTCTGTTAACTGTCTTCTTGCATTAAGTAAGGTTTCTTTCGCCATGCAGAAGCTTTTTAGTTTGATGTAGTCCCATTTGTTTATGTTTGCTGCTAAGGTTCTTGCCATTGGTGCTCCATTCTCAAAGACCTTTTTGATATATAGGTCTTCGAGTGTTCTCCCTATTTTATTCTCAATAACCTTTATAGATTCGGGTCTGATTTCAAGGTCTTTGATTCATTTTGAGTTGACTTTTGTATAAGGAGTGAGGTATGGGTTGATTTTCACTTTCATACATGTGGTTTTCCAGTTGTGCCAACACCATTTGTTGAATAGGCTTTCTTTGTTCCATTTCAGATTCTTGCCTCTTTTATCAAATATTAGTTGGCTGTATATCTGGGGGTTTATGTCTGGGAATTCTGTCCTGACCCACTGGTCTGAAGTCCTGTCTCTGTTCCAGTACCATGCTGTTTTGATTACTATGGCTTTATAGTATAGTTTCAAGTTAGGTAAGGAGATTCCACCCAGCTTCTTGTTTTTTAGTATGTGTTTGGCTATCCTGGGTCTTTTGTGGTTCCAGATGAATTTTGTTAATGATTGTTCTAATTCTTTAAAGAATTGTGTCTGGATTTGGATAGGGATTGCATTAAATCTATATAGGAGTTTGGGTAGGATAGTCATTTTGTTTATGTTAATTCTACCTATCCATGAGCATGGGATGTTCTTCCATTTCTTTAGATCATCTTCAATTTCTTTCTGGAGTTTTTTGAAGTTTTCCTGGTATAGGTCTTTCACTTCTCTTGTAAGGTTGATTCCTAGATACCTGATATTTTTTGATACTATCTTAAATGGAATTGTATTTTTAATCTCTCTCTCCTCAACTTCATTTTTTGTATATAGAAACGCTACTGTCTTTTGTGTATTGACTTTGTATCCAGCCACTTTGCTGTATTGGCTGATTGTTTCTAGGAGTTTTACTGTGGACTCTTTAGGGTTTTTAATGTATATCATCATATCGTCGGAAAATAGAGGTAGCTTGTGTTCCTCTTTCCCTATTTGAATTCCTTTGATTCCCTTCTCTTGTCGGATTGCTATTGCTAGGACTTCTAAGGTTATATTGAATAAGAGTGGAGAGAGTGGACAGCCTTGTCTAGTTCCTGACCTTAGTGGGAATGCTTCTAGTTTCTCGCCATTAAGTATAATGTTGGCTGTTGGCTTTTCATATATAGCTGTAACTATCTTGAGGAAAGTTCCTTCTAACCCTATTTTTCTGAGTGTCTTTAACATGAAAGGATGTTGGATTTTGTCAAATGCCTTCTCTGCATCGATTGATATGATCATGTGGTTTTTGTCTTTCGTGTTGTTGATGTGATGTATCAAATTGATTGATTTGCGTATGTTGAACCAACCTTGCATTCCTGGTATGAATCCCACTTGGTCGTGATGTATGATCTTTTTGATGAAGTGCTGAATTCGGTTTGCTAAGATTTTGTTAAGTATCTTTGCATCTATGTTCATTAGTGAGATTGGTCTGTAGTTTTCTTTTTTGGTGGTGTCTTTGCCTTCTTTGGGAATGAGTGTGATATTAGCCTCATAAAAAGAGTTGGGGAGGATTCCTGTTTTTTCTATGGTTTGGAAAAGCCTATGGAAAAGTGGTAGTAAGTCTTCTTGAAATGTTTGATAGAATTCACTTGTAAATCCATCTGGGCCTGGGCTTTTGTTCTTAGGGAGTTTTTTAATTACGTCTTCAATTTCCTCTGAGGTGATTGGTCTGTTTAGGCTTTCTAGATCTTCCTTTTCCAGTCTTGGAAGAGGGTGTTTGTCTAAGAATCTGTCGATTTCTACTGGGTTCTCTAGCCTAGTTGAGTATAGTTGTTCATAGTATGATCTCATGATATGTTGTATTTCTTGGGGTTCTATTGTAATCTCTCCCCTTTCATTTGTGATCCTGTTGATTTGGGTGTTTTCCCTCTTTTTTTTGGTGAGTTTTGCCAATGGTTTGTCTATCTTGTTTATTTTTTCGAAAAACCAACTCCTGGTTGTAGCAGGTCAGCCCCTGAAGAGGTTGACTGATGGAGGGATGGAGAATGAGGCCCTTTTCTTCCAGCTCGGAGCACGCGTCTGCCACCCTGTCTAGCCCACGGTTCTGAGGTGAAACGGCGGGTAAACAGCTCGCAGACAATCAGGCTCGTGGAAATATTTGCTTTATTCGGATGGACAAAACTGAAGTCCAAAGACTCAGATTTAGTTCCAGCCAGCAAAAAGCTCTCGCCTTCCACAGACCCTTGCTCTTATAGTCCAGAGTCAGGTCCCACCCAATGGTGGGATCAGATACCAACCAATGGTGGAAGCAGAATCAGGTCCTACCCTAGGGTGGGGGCAGAATGCCAGGTCACACCCTAGGGTAGGGCACAATCACCTAATCAGATTAGGGTGAGCAACATAGTAATCCCCCAAAATATTTACATACACAACAATTCCCCCTTTTGTTTTTAGTAAACAAACAATATTGTCTACAATTATTAAAAGAAAAATTAGTCACTAATAAAAGAGCGGCTGTTTGCATAAGCGCATCACAGGAAAATGTAAAGAAAAACTTCTAACCTAAGCACAGGGTGTCTAAAACCAGAAACATGTATCAAGGAATCAACTACAAGCTCCTGACAAGATAAATCTAAGATGTACATAGATCTTTCGAAGAGACACCAGAAAGGTTGTGTAGCAGGCAAGGAGAAGCACCTTTTCTTTATTTGTTGTTGTTGTTGTTGGTTTTTGGGTCACACCTGTCAGTGCTCAGGAGTTACTCCTGACTCCACGTTCAGAAATCGCTCCTGGCAGATACCGGCATTTGAACCAATGACCTTCTGCATGAAAGGCCAACGCCTCACCTCCATGCTATATCTCCAGCTCCATTTTCATTCAAGTTCAGGTAGACCAGAAAGCCCATCTTTGAGGGCATTGAACTAGGCCTTTATTTCAGAAGAAGAGGCTCATACACCCTCTGCACAGTGGGGAGCCACTGCAATGATGATCAATAGGTATCTGAACTTAGTCCAAGTTCTTAATCCAGTCTGAAGTCCATAAGATGTCTGAAATTGATGTCGACTATTTATAGATGGGAGCTTAAGTCACAAACCAAAACAAAATGTTTAAGGCAGAGACCCTCCCTGTGTAAATAAACAACTTGAGGGCCCATCCAAAATGGATGGAACCTTCTATAAACCTAGTATTTTGCCTATGATGCGCCCACGCAAAAAACCCTGAGAACAGACAAAAATATCATTTGGGAAATTATAGACAATAATATATAACTCACAAACCTAAAGTCAAGAAAGCAAAACCTTAATGTAATACAACATCGATTCCTACTATTAAAAACTAAAATAGAAAAACATTAATTACGATAGTCAAAAGAAGTGTAGTACCAAACATAACTTCAAAGGATTACAGTTATAGGAAAAACAACAGATGTAATTTCTACAGAGTTCAATACCAATCTGTAAATATGAGGGGTCTGGAACTCCAAAAGGACCGGCAGAAGACACTTGATGGGTCTGGAAAAGCGGGTTGAAGCCTTGTACAGGAGATAATATCAAGCTGAATGAAGAAGGAAGGCCAGTACAGTCATCCATGTGTCGGGGCATCCCCAAGCGTTACATCATTACATCATAAGTTGGTTGGGCTTCTGTATTTCCTTTGGGATCGGTGCAATCTTGGGGTAGCCATTGTAGAAACGGTCAACAATAGCATTTTGTATGTGGATGGAAAACCAGAAATTCAGATAGCACAGTTTAACTGGGATCCAGAGACTGTGGGTCTTGTCCATGGATCTTTTCTCTGGTGTTACATTGTGACACAAATCCCAGGTGGCTTCATTTCCAACAAGTTTGCAGCATATATGGTGTAAAACTCCAACAGTCATGGATTTCTTCTTCCCGCCGAGATCACGAAGCTTGTAGTTGTGGGTGAAGGAGATGGGTTGCACATGTGAAATCCTGAAAATTAAAATGTTAAGGACTAGGAAGAGAGAAGGAAGGATAAGGAAGACTAATTTGGGGAAGATAAAATTAGGAAAAAGGAAACTATATACAAAATATGCAGAACAGACAGACACTAAACAAGACATACACACACAGACTTCACAAAAAATATGGCCATAACACTCACTCATACTAAAAAATATTTGTTGGAAAGGATCCAAAATAGAGCAAAAGAAAAGAGAATTCAGCTGAATCAACTAAAAGCTCCTTAAAATGTAATAGCCGGCAATTGTTTAGATAAATCATTTCAAATTCACAAAAAAAATTTTTTTTTTTTTATGGTTTGGCCTAGCAGATCTGAAAGAGAATTTCATGCATAATACAAACATGGACAACTCTACTATACGTGTATATCAGTATATATACAAAGTTATTGTATAACAGTAACTTTATGATAATCAATCATAGGCAAGAAGCACTGTGAAGAAAGTCCACCTAAAATTATCATTATGTAAGCGTCTTAAAACCTAAATTGAGGGAAATAAAGCAATGATGTTAAAATAAAAAGAGTGAAAGTCGTTAAATGAGTATACCTAGAAAGAAAAACTACATTAATATGATGAGAAATTTTTCTTTCAGGTGAACCTTGACTAAATTAATTTGTAAAATTTCATGATTAACTGAGACCTAGAGCAATAATGAAATTAAGACATAAATCCATCCTACAAGGAAACACATTGGGGATTCATGATTTTCAATCTATATTCATTGATCATGCCTGTGGAAAGAATCCTAGAGCATTAATAGCAACTGATAAGGAAGTAAAATGATTATCTGGTGTTCATTGTAGATCTCTAAGAAGTATAAAACAGGATGTATGCTGCTGTGGATTTCACCAATGTATTAGGGACTTTTTTGATCTTCTTGTCATCAAAATTTATCCAGTGTTGTTTTGCAGCAATTTTACAGTATGAAGTACAGTGTCCATAGTGAACTTTACCATAATGGTTTGACACCGATGATAAGTTGTATTTCTTAATCTTGCTTTTATTCTCTGAAGTGAATTCCTCTAAATTGAAGTCTTCTAAAGGAAAATCTACATAAGTATGCAATTTTTTTATTTGTTTGCCATCAAAAGCAAAACGTTTCAAGTGTATTATAAGTACTGGTGGCAGTCCCATAAATACGTTTTCTTTGAAAAATCCCTTCTATTTTTGCAACTGTTGCACAGAACTTTGTTGTCATTTCTTAATTCTTCTTCTTTAAAAAATTCAGAGAGGCATTCCTGTAATGTACATTTATCTGTAGATGTAACAGCCAAAGACAAATGAACAAATGTCTCATAAACCTCAGACTTTTGGTGGCAAATGAGACACTGGAGTATAGATTTGAATTGTCCTTGAAAGAGATCATAAATAATAGATTTATGAGCCTTTTGGTGTTCTGGACTAAATTGTTCATAATTTTCATTTCCCATGAGATGTGTAGTTTTGTCTGTCATTAGATTTACAGTAAGCAAGTCCTGATGTAATCCCTCTATTAGGAACATCAGTAGTTCGTGAGGATCCTGCTGATTGTGTCCAGCAAACTGGTCATTAAGTAAACCAATTGTTACTTTGAAGCTTTCAGGGTTAATATATCTATGAAATCCATTTCCCATGGTTTTGATGAGCCGACCAAATTCTTCGGCTAATTTACCTTCATGCCCCATCGGATTTTTCTTGTTAATATCCTATTTATATTGATCTTTATAAAAATACTGAGTTAAGTCTGAAATATTATACAAGCATTGCAATATTGAGTTCATGTAGCAAGAGTTTCCTATATTTTGGAGCCCAGTTAAGACAGGTTCCTGTCTTTCCTTTTGCATCTCGGAGTGTAAGGGTTTATCACTACCATCAGTCTCACTCATTGTATGGTGTGTGACAGCTAAATCGTTCCCTGCCCCAGAGACCTTAGTAATATTACTGCTGTTAGTGTCTGAAGTATTCTGTTTTTTCTCTGAAGGGGAGTTTGTAGTCTGAACCTGATCATTTGTGCTAGCCCGATTTCTAACAAGACGTAATGGAACCCAAAATTTCTTGGGAGGGTCATCATTTATAGAAACATAGGCATAACCCCTTCCTCTTAGGAGAAGATAGCCAGCTATCCATTTTTCATCCTCCTTGATCCAAATAGGTTTATGGGTTGTTTCTTGTCTCTGAATATCTTCTTTAAAATGTCTTTCCGCTGCAGTGTAGCTTTCCCCTTGGGGTAAGTTAAAGTAATTTAGTGTGATAAGAGTCAAAGATAGCAAATCCGTTGGTGGTAAACCTCTTTTTCTATTTTTTTGCAATTGAGTTTTTAAGGTTCTGTGAGTCCTTTCTACAATGGCCTGTCCCCTACAATTGTAAGGAATTCCTCTGAGATGTCTTATCTGCCATTCTTTACAAAAAAATTCAAAAGTTTTGCTAACATAGGCTGGCCCATTATCAGTTTTTATAGAATATGGAATACCCATCACAGAGAAACATTGTAAAAGAAAACTACAAGCAGCCTTAGATTTTTGAGAAGACATGGGAATTGCCCACATAAACCGAGAATAAGTGTCCACCACAACATGAAGATAAGGTTTCCTTGGAAATAAATCTGTTTGAGTTATATCCATTTGCCAAAGTTCGTTAGACTGTAAGCCTCTTGGGTTTGCTCCTGCTATGTGAGTCTTTTTTGTTAACGGTGCACATACGTTGCAGTTTTCTACAATTTCTCTAGCTTGCCTCCATGGAATTTGGTAATTCACATGTAAACGGCGAGCATTTGTGTGTAGGGCTGAATGTTCCTCTACAGGTGATTTAAATATAGGCATTGCTAGCAAGTCAGCAGTTTTATTTCCTTGAGCCATAGGTCCTGGAAGACCTGAGTGGGCTCTAATATGCGTGATGAAGATGGGCTCAGTTCGTTTTTGAAGAAGCTGCTGTAATTGTTTAAGTAAGTCCTGTATGATCGGGTTATTAGCATTAAGGGATGCAGTGGCTATCACATGACATAAATTTACCACATACAAAGAATCAGAAACTATATTCATGGCTTCAGATACATTTTCTAATAGGTAAATTAACGTTGCTAATTCAACTTTCTGTGCAGATTTATATTTGGTATCTATGGTCATATTAATGTTGTCTCCAGTTATTCCTCCTTTTCCATTTTGGGATCCATCAATGTAAAAAACCTTGGCATTGGGGATAGGGGAATCCCAAACAATTGAAGAAATAACAAACTGGGTTTTCTTTAAAAAGTCCCAAATTTTTCCTGCTGGATAATGGGAGGATATTTCTCCTGTGAAATCTGAGAGGGCCCTTTGTAGAGATTCATTAATTGGCAATATTGACTCAATTTCCTTTTTTGGTACTGGCAAAACTATTATATCTGGGTCAAAACCTAGTAAAGATATAGATCTGAGTCTTGCCTTGATAATAATCTCTGAAATCAGTTGCAAGTAGGGGACAACTGAGCGAGGTTGTTTGTTATGTAAATACACCCATTCCAAAGGTCCTGACTGTTGCATCAAGGCCCCTGTGGGGGTTTCTATAGTAGGGAAGATTAACAGTAATACCTTTTCTCCTGGGATGAATCTTGAGAGAAACGAATTTTGTAATCTGCTCAAGAAGATGTCCAATTCATTTTTGGCAGCTGTTGTTAAATTTCTCGGGCTATCTAAAGCAGGATCACCCTCCAACGTTTTAAACAGATTAGATAACTCTGCATTTGGGATTCCTAGTGCAGGGCGGAGCCAATTTACGTCACCTAAAAGTCTTTGAAAATCATTAAGCGTTCTGAGGTTTTCTTTTTTGATAGAAAATTTTTGTGGACGTATAGACGTCCGGTCCAAAATAAAACCCAAATATTGATACGGTGGCATTATCTGTATTTTTTCTAAAGCTATTTTCAGTCCTGATGTTTGTAAACAGTCAGTAACATAAGAGTATAATTCCTGTAAATCTGTTTCGTTGTTCATTGTGAGCAAGATATCATCTGTATAATGAAATATCATGGCTTGAGGAAATTTTTCACGAGCAGGGCTCAAAACCTTATCTACAAAAAACTGACACATGGTTGGGGAATTCAGCATGCCTTGGGGGAGAACAGTCCATTGGAAATGTCTGCAGGGATGGGTATTATTGAGAGAAGGAACTGAGAATGCAAAGCGTTTTTTAATCATCTGGGTGGATAGGAATATGGTAGAAGCAGTCTTTCAGATCAATTATAATTAGTGGCCATTCCTTTGGAATAACTACAGGTGATGTTAAACCAGTCTGCAATTTGTCCATAGGTATCATGGATAAATTTATAGTTCTAAGATCCATCAAAAGTCTCCATTTACCGGATTTCTTTTTTATAGTGAATATAGGTGAATTCCATTGAGAAAAAGATGGTTCAATGTGTCCTAAACTTAGCTGTTCCTCCACTAATTCTGTCAGCACCTTTAATTTATCAGTTTTAAGGGGCCACTGAGCTGTCCAAATTGGTTCATCAGATTTCCATTTTATTTTTATTGGTGCTGGTGTTTTTACGGTAGTGGCCCCCACTAAAAATTTTGGGTTTTTAAATCAAAAGAAGGTTCGGGCTCTTCTGGAGCTAATGGGATGTGGAATTCTGCTTTCCACTGTTTGTGTAGGTCACGGCCCACAGGGATGTTGAAAATGGGCCCACGTGAGGTCTGATTATTGCTTTTTGATTTTCTGGGCCGTAAAATAGTATAGTCCTCGTACTCAACAGACAGGAACTCAGGCCTCCTATTCCTTCTAGGGAATACGGGATTTCCTGAAGAGGCCAATTTTCTGGCCATTCTTTATCAGAATTAAGGTAACCTGAGCACCCGTATCTATCATTCCATCAAAGGGTTTGCCTTCCAAGTGAAGTTTGATCATTGGGTGTTCATCTTTACATTTAGTAACCAGAGCCACAATTGGGTTTTGAGCAGCACCCGGATCTGTGCTTCCAAAACCTCCAATTCTAGTCTTATCTGAAGTCCCAAATTTGACATAAGGCACTATTACTATCTGGGCAATCGCTTCTCCTTTTCTAAAGGTCCATGTAACTGGTACAGTAATAACTACAATGATTTCTCCCATGGAATCTGAGTCAATGACACCAGTGATTACTGATATACCCTTTATGTTGAGGGAACTTCTGCCAAGGATCAAACCCATGGTATCTGGGGGTGGCGGGCCTACAATGCCAGTTTCTAACATGTAAGGGCATGCTCCTGGGTAAATTGTAATGTCCTCTGGGCATAATATGTCTAATCCGGCACTCCCTGAAGTAGAGTGGATTAATTCCCTTATCGTGATGAATTTTCTTGGGCTGGGCTTGGAAGGATTATTGTCTGTGAACTTTGCCCCTGATTTGGAAGGGCCTGGGGGGAGGCCCTGTAGGCGTTTCCCTGCATCTTGTATGTGTGTTCTTGGGGAGCTGAATTTATAAGGAGACGACAATTTCTTTTGATATGTCCCTGTTTTCCACAATGGTAGCAGGTGATTTGCCTCCTGGGGACTGTGTTAAAACCTCTACTTAGGTTATTATTAATGAGGTTTCTGGATCTGCAATCTTTCGCCCAGTGGCGACCCCTTTTGCATTTTGGGCAAAGACCTGGTTTCCGGAAAGTGTTCTGTCCCCGAGGGGAGTAAGACATTGTTCCCTTGGTAACTGGGAAGGTTTGTACTGAGTCTGAGTGGGGTGGGGGTTGGGGTTCCACATAGACATTCCGGCAGGCATAAAGGTAATCATTCAGATCTGACTTTTCATTTAATGTATTCAATACTAATCTACAGGCTGAATTTGCATTATGATAGGCCACAGATTTTACTAGGAATTTTCTTATCTCCTCATCTTCGACTTGTAACTTCAGAGCATCTTTAATCTTACCTACAAACTCTGCAAATGACTCATAAGGCCCTTGGGTAATTTTTAAAAAGTTTCCTCTACCAATGCTGTTAGAATCAATTTTTTCCCATGCTGACAATGCAATCTCCCTGATTAAATTTAAGATTTCCTTAAGTAAAGCTGCTTGTGTCTGAATATTTGCAAATTGATTTTCTGCCATCAATAATTCATACGATAGAGTAACACCTGCCACTTGCTTTTTCATACCATCCGGACTATATAATTTAGCTTTTACGCCTTCTGAATAGTACATTTCCCATTCAGTTCGCTGTTTAGACGACAGGCATATTTCAGCGATTCTTTTAAAATCATACAAAGTCCAAGATGAGTTATGACTCCAAAGTCTTAATAACTCCACACTGTATGGCGATTTTGGCCCATTTTCTTTACATGATCTTTTAAACCGATCTAATTCTTTCATCTGATAGGGTACATAGTTAGAAACATTTACCCCGTCTATAGGGGATAAGGCCTGATTAGCAAAATTACTCTGAATAGAGCTCTGAGACCGAGCATGTGGTTCATTTTTTGAATCTGCTCTGCTCTGCGATTCAATTTTGTGACTAGAAGGAGGCATACTTCGTGGAGTTAGCACTGGAGGTAGATCATTATCTGAGTCACTACTGTCAAGCAATTCACTAGAATCAGGCTTAACATTCTGAGTTGTTTTTCTTCCAGCAAAAATTTCTATATTGTTGATGGTGGGGCTGGATTCGTCAGCCTGCACCTTGGTCTGAGTTTTCGTCAGATAAATTTCCTTATTATCTATACTGGTTTTAGCCTCACCATTTCTACACTTTCTATTTCCTAAATAGAAATAACAGCAAATAACTATGCTCATAATAATAACGTTAGTCAACACAGAAATTCCACAAACTATGATGGCTAGAGACACTACACTTTTCATTTGAAATATAGACCACAACCATCCAACTGCAGTGATTGTCCTTAGATCAAAACCAATTAGTTTTAAACAAAATGGAATGATCCACTTGTATACTAGAGCACCAATGCGTAAGACTAAGGGTGGTAAAATCCACATGACTAACCACAGAAACCATTTGATGGTCAGCATAGGAAATTTCCAATGAAATATTTCACTTACAGTTCTGAGGGTCCAGGGTTCAGGTCCCTGTCTGGGCGTCATTATGTAGCAGGTCAGCCCCTGAAGAGGTTGACTGATGGAGGGATGGAGAATGAGGCCCTTTTCTTCCAGCTCGGAGCACGCGTCTGCCACCCTGTCTAGCCCACGGTTCTGAGGTGAAACAGCGGGTAAACAGCTCGCAGACAATCAGGCTCGTGGAAATATTTGCTTTATTCGGATGGACAAAACTGAAGTCCAAAGACTCAGATTCAGTTCCAGCCAGCAAAAAGCTCTCGCCTTCCACAGACCCTTGCTCTTATAGTACAGAGTCAGGTCCCACCCAATGGTGGGATCAGATACCAACCAATGGTGGAAGCAGAATCAGGTCCTACCCTAGGGTGGGGGCAGAATGCCAGGTCACACCCTAGGGTAGGGCACAATCACCTAATCAGATTAGGGTGAGCAACATAGTAATCCCCCAAAATATTTACATACACAACACTGGTCTCATTGATTTTTTGTATTGTTTTCTTGGTTTCGATGTTGTTTATTTCTGCTCTGGTTTTTATTATTTCTTGCCTTCTGGTTGTGGTTGGATTTCTCTGTTGCTGTTGTTCCAATTCTTTGAGGTGATCTTTTAAACTGTTGGTTTTGTTATTTTCCTGTTTCTTGACATAGGCCTCTATTGCTATGAGTTTCCCCCTAATTACTGCTTTTGCTGTGTCCCATAAATTTTGACATGTTGTCTCTTCATTGTCATTTGTCTCAAGGAATCTTTTTATTTCTTCCTTGAGTTGTTCTTTGATCCAGCTGTTGTTGAGCAGGATGTTGTTTAATCTCCAGGTACTAGTTTTCCTCCATTGCTTCTTCTTGACATCAATTTTAACCTCTGTTGCATAGTGATCTGAAAGGGTACTTCTTATGATCCTTACCTTTGTGGTCTTATATAGGTTGGCTTTGTATCCTAATACATGGTCTATTCTGGAGAAGGTTCCATGTGGGTTTGAGAAGAATGTGTATTCTGCTTTCTGGGGATGGAGGGCTCTATATAAATCTATTAGCCCTAAATCTTCTAATTTTTCATTTAGAGCTCTTATTTCTTTGTTATTTTTCTGTTTGGTGGATCTGTCCAGTGGTGATAGTGGAGTATTGAGGTCCCCTACTATTATCACATTTCCCTTCATGTGTTTCTCCAGGTTTGCCAGTAGTTGCCTCACATATTTTGCTGACTCTACATTAGGTGCATAGATATTGATCAGGGTTAGTGTTTCTTGATCTAATGTTCCCCTGATCAGTAAGTAGTGTCCCTCTTTGTCTCTGATCACTTTCTTGAGGTTGAATACAATTTGGTCTGATATAAGAATGGCTGTCCCTGCTCTTTTTTGTTTTCCATTGGCCTGAATAATTACTTTCCATCCTTTTATTCTAAGCCTGTGCTTATCCTGTAGCTGTAGGTGTGTTTCTTGCAGACAGCAGAAGTCCGGTTTATTTTTCCTAACCCAGTTCTCTACTATGTGTCTTTTAAATGGAGAGTTTAATCCGTTCACATTTAGGGAAATTATTGATAGAGAGGACTGTTGTGCAGTTGTATTGTGTGCAGTGGTTGTTGTTACAATCGGGGGTTTGGATTGTGTAATTCATCTCTGTGTAAGTCGCTTAGGATCGGCTTAGTTTGCACAAATAGTTCAAGTTCGTTCATGTTTGAGAATGTTTTTAGTCTGCCCTCCCATATGAATGATAGTTTTGCTGGGTATTGGACCCTGGGTTGGAAGTTTCTTTCATTCAGTCGTGTAAATATGTCATTCCACTGTCTTCTTGCTTGAATTATTTCAAATGGAAGATCCGGTTTGATTCTTATGTCCTTTCCTTTGTACTTGAGGTTTTTTTTCTCCCTTATTGCCTTTAGGAGTTCCTCTTTCTCTTTGTTTTTTGCCATTTGGATTATTATGTGTCTTGGTGTGGGTTTATTAGGGTCTATTTTATTAGGGACTCTCTTGACTTCCTGGATTTGTCCTGAAGTGTCTTTCCAGAGTATGGGGAAGTTCTCTGTTATTATCTCCCTGACTACCTGTTCTTCCCCCTTCCCTATTTCCTCCCCTTCTGGTATACCCACAATTCTTAGATTGTTTCTTTTGTCTTTGTTCATTAGATATTGGATTTTTCCTTCCAGTGCTTTGCCTTTTATTTCTTTGTTGGTTTCTTGATCATTTTTTGATTGTAGTTTTCCTTCGAGTTCTTCGATGTGCTTCTCCAACTCTGTGTTTCTGCTCATAAGACTTGCTACTTTGTCTTTTAAGTCCTTCACTTCTTTTTGTATGGAATCTCTCATGTTCTTTGACATTTCTTCTTTAATTTGGCTGATTCGTTCGTCCATGGATTTCTTATACTCGGTTGCTAGGGTTTCTTTCAATTCTTTTATTAATTCTTGCATTTCCTTCCTCATGACAGCTTTTAGGTCTTCTTCCCGTGGATCTGTGCGTTTTGGTGGACTTGGAAATTTGATAGATTTTGTCATGGTGTCTCCAGTTATTAGCGATTTCCTTGCTTTACGCATTGTTCTTTGTATTTAATGGTGTATTTTGGAGTGCTGTGGCTTCTAATTTTGGCCTGCTTTGACCCCTTCCTGATGGTGTTTCTAGAGGGGCCTGTTGGGTGAGTTTGTTGAGCCTAGCCCTTTCTCCTCCCCTTTGCTTCCTAGAGTTCAGCCTTCCTGCTGTGGGTCTTTTCCCTTTTCTGCTCCTTATTTCTGTCAGCGGTGCAGTTCCACTCCTGGCCACAATGGTTACTGGCGCTGTTGAGCCTAGCTCTCAATCCCCCCTCCTTTCTCTGGGAGTCAACGGATTTCCGCCCCCTCCAAACCTCCCTTGAAGGAGTTCCCTCAGTCTACCCTTTCAGGCTCTTCCCTCACCCTTGGGGAGTCCCTGATCCGCTCCAGGGCCCAAGGGGGTGGATCGCTCTAGGTCACCTGAGAGTCCAGATAGCTGGCCCTATCTCCCCCGACTATTCCGGTTGCTCAACTTGCCTTTCCAGGCGCCCACCCGGGGGAAGGGACTCACTGGGGGGGGGGGAGTCGGTCCTGACGACAAGGAAACAAAGTCTCACCCAAGCCGCACAGGAAACAAAGTCTCCCCCAGGCCCCACAAGGGAGCAAGATCTCACCCAAGCCGCACAGAAAACCCTGTCTCCCCCGAGCCGCACAAGGGAGCAAAACTCTCACCCAAGCCCCACAGGGAACCAAGTTTCCTCCGAGCCGCACAAGGGAGTAAAACTCTCACCCAAGCCGCACAGAAAACCCTGTCTCCCCCGAGCCGCACAAGGGAGCAAAACTCTCACCCAAGCCGCACAGAAAACCCTGTCTCCCCCGAGCCGCACAAGGGAGCAAAACTCTCACCCAAGCCCCACAGGGAACCAAGTTTCCTCCGAGCCGCACAAGGGAGCAAAACTCTCACCCAAGCCGCACAGAAAACCCTGTCTCCCCCGAGCCGTACAAGGGAGCAAAACTCACCCAAGCCGCACAGGGAACCAAGTTTCCTCCCAGCCGCACAAGGGAGCAAAACTCTCACCCAAGCCACACAGAAAACCCTGTCTCCCCCGAGCCGCACAAGGGAGCAAAACTCTCACCCAAGCCGCACAGGAAACAAAGTTTCCCCCGAGCCGCACAAGGGAGCAAAACTCTCACCCAAGCCGCACAGGAAACCAAGTTTCCTCCGAGCCGCACAAGGCAACTTTTGGAATCTTATATTCTCCTCAGGTATATTGTGTCAGAGTTGAGTTCAATTTTAAAATCCATACATTGTCATTGGACTAGGCTTCCACTCTCTTCAAGAGCAAATGTTGAACCCCCAAACAATGTGTTTGAGTCCTTGATGTACTGGTGAGAGGAAGCTGTTTTATTGTAGATAAAAGATTGAGCTGACAGGTTCCTTCAGTTTCTTAGGTTTGCCAGAGAGGATCAACTGGATTATCCAGGAGCTCGGGAGCAGATCTACTTGGAGAGAGCTTCATGCATTGAAAGGCTAGTCAGTCAGGTACAGAAGTGCCCAAGAGTCCAGGTGCTCAAACTAAATGGTAAGACAGCCACTCTACCAGTTTCAGAGTTGTGGACTCAGTAAGGTCTGAGATGAACTGAGATGGCTCAGTTCAGTTGATTTTTTTTTTTATTTTTAACATACTAAAAGATACCAGCAAGAGAAAAATCTGCTCTGACTCAGCTGTTGTTGATTTTTTGATTTTTGACTTCCCTTAGGACTTATAATTACTGCATGTTTTTATCTCTCAGATACTCAAAACCTTTTCCCCTCATTATATTAATTTTTAATTTTTATAGTCACAGTAAAATTACAGTTATTCATGATTGAATTTCAGGTATACAATGATTGCTTCAATACCATTCCCTTCAATTGTGTGCACTTTCCTCCACCAGTGCCCTACTAATTAGCCTTCATTTGCCTCATACCATTCTACTTCTACAAGAGATGATTTTCTAAATATATAATTTTTGTACCACCAAATGGGGAGAAAAGATGGACATAGCCTTCCTCAAGGAAAAAATATAAAGGGCCAAAAGTTGTATAAAAATGCTCAGCATCACTAGTAATCAGTGAGATATAAATCCAAGCAATGATGAGATATCATCTCACACCACAGAGGCTGGCACACATTACAAAGAACAAGAACAACTAGAGGTGGTGCAGATGTAGAAAGAAAGGGACCCTTCCTCCCTCCCCATTAATGGAAATATTGACTAACCCATCCTTTCTGGAAAACAATATGGACAAAACTTTCCCTTATTTATACCTTAGTATCTGTATTTGTTTTTGTTTTCTGACTAACCGAGCCACTGAAATCTTCCCTTTGTGGGGGATGCAGCAGCTGCCAGGTTAATAATGCTGCATCAGAGCTGTTGCTAGGAGGATATTCTCATACCCTCACATCCACAGGGATGCCATGTAGGTAAAAAGACACAGGTTACCTCATCTGTCCTCCAAGTTAGTCTTATTATATTTATGGATGCTCTTTCCCCTCATAGAGATTAAATTGATGTTCTTGGCAGTTGGAGAGTGTCCTGGGATTGTACTCAGAGATGTATAAAATGATTGGAGAGTTCAGTTATTGCCAGCAAGAGCTATAGGGTTTCCTTGATTTTCCATTTCCTTGATTTTTCCATTCAGTGAATGGTCCCATATTCACAGAAATTTGCTCACCTCTGTACCTTGAAAGACCAGCTGCAAGAAAGCAACCTTAGATGGAAGGGACAGCAGATTCCTTTGGTCTTTAGAACACACTTCACATTGTTTAGGTATCATGGCATTTCAAGAGAAGCATAAAAGAATGATACCCTGATTTTTTTTTTATCTGTAATGGTAATTTACCTCATCAGTACATAACAGATCAGCCTGCCTAAGCGTGCTAAAGAAAAAAAAAGCTAGATTAAAGACATCTTTAATTATTTGGCTAGAGCAGTCCCCCAGTTAACAGCATTGTCTCCAATATGTAGAACATTTGTTCATTTTCTTATTGTGTCATGTGGGTAATATTGGGGTGCTGGAGGTAGTTGGAGAAGGTAGTAGGACACTGCTCAGGATTTATGCCTAGCTCTGTTCTTAGGAATCACCTCTGGCAGGGCTCTAGGGACAATATGTGGTGCTGAAGATCAAACCTAGGTCAGCGATGTGCAAGGCAAGCACAATATCTGTTCTACTAGCTCTCCAACCCCGGAAATCTGGTAATCTGTGTTTTGAGCACGGACAGATTGACCTGGTAATTCCCCCTTCCTGGCAGTTTGGGAATTTACATTTGATTCTATGTAGCGATGTCCTACAGGAGCAGGAAAAGATACTATATTATTCTTGGCTTCATTTATAATTCACTATGTGTCTAAGAGAAAACATCTCATAATAAAATTTTAGTTTACAAATCATAAAATAATTATATTTTTGTAAATCATAAAAATTAATGTTGAAACTATAATTTTTTGTTGAAAAAGTTGGGTCATTTCTAAAACTTTGAAGTGAGATTCTGCTAGAATAAGAACGAAAGGGAGCTTAGAAGAGCAGAGTTATTAAATTGCTGACAATTTTAATTCTTGGAGTTTGGTTAGAATTTTAGCTCTGCCTTTTCCTCCAAGCTCAGTTACAGCCCTTGGGCAATTAAAAAAACTTCATAGAATTGTGATGACTAATGCAAATATACTTGTAAACTGGCCAGATAGCCTGACATATAGATGACTTCAATAGCACATAAGGATTTATATTACGCCTTGTGCTAGAACTATGAGTCATTTCTCCAAAGAGAGCATTGGTAAACCAGAATAAAATCTAACAAGAACATACTATCTCTAAAAGGATAAAGAGAAAAAAGTAGACTAGTAGATATATATTGGGCAGTCCATTTCTCGAATATTGTGTATACATTATTCTCCAATATACATGGGATATTCTCCAGACTAGAACACATGCTCACCAATAAAACATACCTTCATAAAATCAAGAGGATAGAAAATTGCAGATTACATGATACTATATTTGAACAACCCTAAAGACTGCCAAAATGGTTCTAGAAACAATAAATTTATATAGTAAAGTGGCAGGCTACAATATTAAGACTCAAAATTCAATGGCCTTATTATACACCAATAATGATAGAGAATAAATGGACATAAAATATCCCATTCACATTAGTGTCACACAAACTCAAATATGTTGGAGTCAACTTAATTAAGTAGGTTAATGACATATACAAAGAAAACTATAAAACACTGCTTCATGAAATAAAAGAGAACACAAGGAAATGGAGACACATACCCTGCTCATGAATTGGGAGAATTTGCATCATTAAAATGGCAATACTTCCCAAAGCATTGTACAGATTTAATGCACTTCCCCTAAAGATACCCTTGACATTATTCAAAGAAGTGGATCAAACACTCCTGAATTTTATTTGGAACAATAAATGCCCACAAATAGCTAAAACAACTAAGGAAAAAGAAGATAGGAGGCATCACTTTCCTCAACTTTAAATTATTTTACAAAGCTATAGTCATTAAAACAGCATGATATTGGACTAAAGACAAACCTTCAGATCAGTGGAATAGACCTGAGTATTCAGAAAATGTTCCCCAGACATATAATCAATTAATTTTTTATAAAGAGATGAAAAATGGAGCAAGGAAAGCCTCTTCAACAATTGGTGCTGGAACAACTGGTCAACTGCTTGCAAAAAAGCAAACTTAGACCTCCATTTAACACCATGCACAAAGGTCAAATCCACATGGATTAAAGACCTTGATATCAGACCTATAAGGTAGATTACTTTATAATTAAAATAAAGTTTTATATCAGAATTGAGGGATTTTAAAAGACTATTTAGTCTTATCTCTTTCCAAAGACTTCTATTTTCATTTGTTTACATTCTTTGAGGATTTTTTTCCATTGTCTGATCATTTGTTTTAAGCTCTTTTCCATTGCCTTTTGTTGTATAAAATTGCTATGCACCTCATCTCCCAGCTCACTGATTTGGTCTTCAGCTGCTGTTATTCTGTTGGAGAGGCTTTCAAGTGAAGTTTTCGTTTTGCCTACCAAGTTTTTCAGTCTTGGTATTTGTCTGGAGTTTTCTGATTTTTATTTTCATATCTTCATGCTTCTTATTTGTGATCCATTCAGCTCAATATATTCTTTTTTGAGTTCTATGAACATCCTCCATATTTCTTCTTATCTCAGAGGTTAAATAGGTGTTTGGTATTTTCCACATCATCAGAGCTGCCATCTTCATTCTCTATGCATTGTGTTGGCTTGGGTTGTTTCTCCATTGTCACATCTGTATTATGACATTTTCTTCAGGTTGTGCTAGGGCTCATTGTCTAACCTCGATGGCAAACCTACGGCTCGCGTGCCAGTGGTGGCACGTGAAGGCCTCGCAGCTGGCACTGGAAAAGTCCTCAATGAAGATCTGCGGAGGGCAGGGCGGGAGGCGAGTGTGCCAATGTCTGCTTTGCAGCTCACCTGGCACCAGGGCTGGACTGGCCATTGGGAGGACCGGGCATTATGCGGCAGTTTGGGCATTTGGGCTGAGATGTGTGAGGCCAAGGAACATCATGGAGCTGCAGGGCTCCTTTGGCTACAACCTTCTTGGAAGGTTCAGCTCACCTCTGATTTTTTAGCTTCGGCAGACACTACTTGGTGGAGTTGATCTCAAAGCCTCAGCTGATGGTCAGGCAGCAGCCACCTGCAATGGCTTTCGGGTTAATCACCCCTCTATTCATTAGTCCATTATGTAGGCAAAATCCCTGATAGTCATCCTGTTTTTTCCCCATATGTAGTAAGATATAGCTCAGTCAGCTCGACCTTTATGATAAGATCAGAATTAAATTGTTCTAGTGGGGGCTTGAGAGGGTCTCTCTCCCTTCCTGGAGCAGGATTTTTAGCCAGCACGGGCGGGCAGCTGGCAGACCTCCGCATGTGCCAGCGGCCTCTTGGCCCGACATAGGGTAGGGGGGCCCGGACCTGGGTCACCCAACCCCCCTCTCCCCCTTTCCTCCGGATCTCCAGGTGGGTTCCTGGGAGGAGCTGATGGGGCACCCTGGGTTTTCCCCACTCCCAGGCCGGGTAGGGAGACTGGCCTAGGGTGGGGCTTAAATCCCTGTCCTTCGGGCTTGGGAGGGTCTCTCTCCCTTCCTGGAGCAGGAATTTTAGCCTGCACGAGTGGGCAGCTGGCAGACCTCCGCCATATTGAAAATTACTAGGCATAAAGAAGCATGTCTTTATTTAGGCCCTTAATAGTATATAATAATTTCTTTATATTTTCTCAGAGTGAAACTTTTTACTTTTTTTTCAATTTTTTTCTTTATTTAAACATCTTGATTACGTAAATGATTGTGATTAGGTTTTAGTCATGGAAAGAACACCCCCTTCACCAGTGCAACATTCCCACCACCAATGTCCCAAATCTCCCTCCATCCCACCCCACCCCCACCTGTACTCCAGACAGGCTTTCTAGTTCCCTCATTCATTCACATGATTATGGTAGTTCTCTGTGTAGTTATTTCTATAGCTGTACTCACCACTCTTTGTGGTGAGCTTCATGGAGTGAGCTGGTGTTCCAGCCCTCCTCTCATTGTCTCTGAGGATTGTTACAAAAATGACTTTTAGTTTTCTTAAAACCCATAGATGAGTGAGACCATTCTGCATCTCTCTCTCTCTCTCTCCCTCTGACTTATTTCACTCAGCATGATAGATTCCATGTACATCCATGTATAGGAAAATTTCATGACTTCATCTCTCCTGACGGCTGCATAATATTCCATTGTGTATATGTGTCATAGTTTCTTTAGCCATTCGTCTGTTGAAGGGCATCTTGGTTGTTTCCAGAGCCTGGCTATTGTGAATAGTGCTGCAATAAATATAGGTGTGAGGAAGGGGTTTTTGTATTGTATCCTTGTGTTCTTAGGGTATATCCCTAGGAGTGGAGTAGCTGGGTCGAAAGGGAGCTCAATTTCCAATTTTGGAGGAATCTCCATATCACTTTCCATCGAGGTTGGACTAGATGGCATTCCCACCAGCAGTAGATAAGAGTTCCTTTCTCTCCACATCCCCGCACTGATTGTTCTCATTCTTTGTGATATGCGCCAATCTCTGTGGTGTGGGGTGGTATTCATCATTCTTTTGATTTGCATCTCCCTGATGATTAGTGATGTGGAGCATTTTTTCATGTGCCTTTTGGCCATTTGTATTTCTTTTTTATCAAAGTGTCTGTTCATTTATTCTTCCCATATTTTGATAGAATTAGATGTTTTATTCTTGTAAAGTTCTGTCAGTGCCCTGTATATTTTGGATATTAGCCCCTTATCTGATGGGTGTTGGGTGAATAGTTTCTCCCACTCTGTGGGTGGCTCTTGTATCCTGGGCACTATTTCTTTTGAGGTGCAGAAGCTTCTCAGTTTAATGTATTCCCATCTGTTGATCTTTGCTTCCACTTGTTTGGAAAGTGCAGTTTCCTCCTTGAAGATGCCAAAAAGCTTCTAGAAACAATAGATTCATATAGCAAGGTGGCAGGCTACAAAATCAACATATAGAAATTAATGGCCTTTTTATACACCAATAATGATAGGGAAGTGATGGACGTCAGGAAGGCAATCCCATTCACAATAGTGCCACACAAACTCAAATATCTTGGAGTCAACTTGACCAAAGACGTGAAGGACCTATACAAAGAAAACTGTAAAGCCCTGCTCCAAGAAATAAGAGAGGACACACAGAAATAGAAACACATACCCTGCTCATGGATTGGCAGGATTAACATCATTAAAATAGCTATACTCCCCAAAGCATTATACAGATTTAATGCAATCCCCTTAAAATACTCATGACATTCATCAAAGAAGTGGATCAAACACTTATGAAGTTCATCTGGAACAATAAACACCCTCGAATAGCTAAAGCACTCCTAATAAAAGGAAAATGGGAGACATTACTTTCCCCAACTTTAAACTGTACTACAAAGCAATAGTTATCAAAACAGCATGGTATTGGAATAAAGACAGACCCTCAGATCAGTGAATAGGCTTGAGTTCTCAGACATTGTCCCCCAGACATACAATTACCTAATTTTTGACAAAGGAGCAAGAAATCCTAAGTGGAGCAGGGAAAATCCCTTCAACAAGTGGTGCTGGCAGAACTGGTTAGCCCCTTGCAAAAAACTGAACACAGACCCCCAGTTAACATCAATTATAAAGGTAAAATCCAAATGGATTAAAGACCTTGATATTAGACCTGATACCATAAGGTATATAGAACAACACATAGGTAAAACACTCCATGACATTGAGAGTGAACCTTTTATATAATTATTCCTATAAAAACAATTTTCTTTTTGTATTCAATGTTGTACATAATTTTTTAAATAATCTTCACTTGGAGATTTACAGTACAATTGTAAAATTAGTACAGTGAGTTCCTGTATACTGTCTACCAATATCAGTTTCCCATAAAATTATCATTTCACAATTATTGTCATATGTTTGTCAAGGCCAATAATTTCATGGTACACTATCAACAATACTTTTGACATACAGACTTCCTTAGTTTTAGCATTAATATTATTTTTCTGTTGCAGTATCTCAGCCAGTATTCCACATTGCACTTAACCTTCATGTTTTTGTAGCCACTTCTGGTCTGAGACAGTGTCTCCTTCTTTCCTTGATTTTGATGATGTTGACAGTTTGGAGGAATATTTATTATTTTATGAGAAGATTTCAATTGGGTCTAGTTATTTTCTCATGAATAAACTTGGCTTATAAAGTTTGGGAAAAGCAACACTCAAATGAGGCTCTCTTTTCTATTTCATAGTAACAGACGTATGTGCTAATCATATGTAATCACTGCTGATTTTAGCATTGATACCTGGGTTAAGATATGTTCTCTATACATAGTAAATCATACCATCTAAAAAGAAAAAAATTAAGAGACAGAGACACAGACAGAGAAAATAATGTCTGCCACAGAGGCAGGCAGGGGAGAGGGTAGGAGAAAGGAGTGGAGAGAAACTGGGGACATTGGTGGTGGGAAATGTGCACTGGTGAAGGGTGTTGTACATTGTATGACTAAAACTCAATCATGAGCAACTTTGTTTTTGTGGGGAAGAAATCAACATATGCTAAACCTTGTAACTTTAGTGTTTAAATAAAATAATTAAAATTAAAGATGATGTAATTTCTAGAACTTATTATAAATCGTATTCTTTAAGTTTTTATTTGCAAAAACGTTTTTATTTGCAGTTTTTTATTTTTTCTATTTTCAAACTTTATTTAATCACTGTGATTTACAAAGTTGTTCATAATATGGTCATTTAAGTTATTCAATATTCCAGCACTAATTCCACACGAGTGTGACATTCTCCCACCAATGTACCCAGTTGTCCACCCACTTTCAGCCTGTCCTTTATCAGGCACAAAATAATTTACTTTATTTTTCATTCTTTTTTCCCCACCCTTTATATTGTAATCTTAAAAAACATATTTGATTCAATTCACTCAGCATTATCCCCTCTGGTTCTACCCATTTCTAGGCCCATTGCATGATTTTATCTTTTCTTGCAGCTGCAAAGTATTCCATTGTGTATATGTATCACAGCTTCTTGATTCGTTTATCCATAGCTGGAATCTATGTCTTGGCAAATCAATGTGCTTTTTGGGGAGGTTACTACAAGAAGTGATATTGCTGGGACATATAGGGTTATATTCTTACTTTTATAAGAAATATCCTTTTTGTTTTTCATAGAGGTAGAGCCAAATGACATTCCCACTAACTGTGAATGACAGTTACTTTTTGTCCACATCCCCTCCAACACTAGCTATTTCTGGGGTTTTGGATATGTACCTTTTCTGCATCTTTTTTCTCAGTCATAATATCTTTATATAAGCACCATTATTAAAAACATGTTTGTAGTTGGATTTCAGTTATAGAAAATAACACCACCTTCACCAGTGCAACCTTCCCATCACCAATAAGCCCCATCTCATTCCTCTCCCATCCCCTGCCTGTATTCAAGACAGGCATTTTACTTCTCTCACTCATTACCATTGCCATGATAGTTATTAGTTGCTGGTTTTTTTTTTTTATCTTAGTCTTGTGTTACCTTTTGAGAAATCAGGTGCCATGTTTATAATCTTTTTATCTAACTGACATTTCTTCAGTACTACAACAAAAACTTGCACTTTGTTGACAAAATAAATATTTATTAAGTTAATGTTTTTCTGTTATTTCCTAACTGTTCTTAAAATTCAATAAAATTTTAGCATTTCATACATCTAAGATATAGAGATTATAGTTCATAATTGATTAAAATTGCTCCACCATTTTGATGAAAATGGACTAAATATAACATTACTGAATACCACTGCAAAATTTCAAAATATAAATAAAATGTTACAAAAAAATTAGGCAAGAGGCACTGCAAGTTCCACATACATAGACTAAATATAGTCCTAGGCCATTTACCACCTAAACTCTATCCCAATATTACAATAGAGGATGAGATCTTCTACATAGTCAGATGTATATGAAAATTTTAGCTGGAATGTGCCAATTCCAGCAAGCATTTGTGCAAGCAAGAGAGTTCCCCTACAGGGACAATAAGCAAAATGTACATGGATATTACCAATCCTACAAAAAAGTGTGCAGTGTGCAGACACCATAACTAAACTTGTGTGAAACCTCGTGGTACCACCATAACAGCAAAAAATAAAAGAAGGGGTGAAGGGTAATTTAGAAAAAGAGGGAATAAAACACCAGGCATAAATTAACTGGTAAATATAGCATTGCTACATGGGTAACATAATTTTTTCATGTTAAAGATTATAGAAGCATTTTTAAAAAGTTATTGAATGACTCAGATAATACTCAAGTTGTGTTTAAAAAAACAAGCTTGAAGGTACAACTTAAATTGAATATACCCATTTTTATGGCTAGCCCTCTCTGGCTCTTAGAATGGGTTCCTGGTATGTACATCCAAATGCTCATGCCTTTGTATGCTGAATGTTTTCTCCACTGCCTTTCCTTATCTTCTTTCTTTTCCTTGGAATATCCCAACTCTCTCCTGAACACAGTATCTCTCTGCATTTTCCTAATAAATAATAATAGTTCATATGAATGTCTCTTTTTAAAAATATTTTTCTAAATTCACATAGACAGGGTGGGATCTTCACTGTAGTTTCCACTCTTGTGTTTAAATGTTTAACAGTTACACTTTTATTATTCATGTTACGTTGAAATCTATTTCATTAAAATCTTGATTAAACACTTATTACCACCTAAAATAAGGAATCTTTTTATTGTGTCCAAAATACCACCTTTAGTATGCTAAATTAATAGGACCCTAAAGATTCATTTATATCAGTAAGGCCAGGAATTATTTGGCTTAAAATTAATTCTCCAAACATGCTGCTTGATGACAGCTATTATACTTATATATAACTTCTGTTAAATACAGCCCTTCTCTTCTCTAACCTTATAATTAAAAGTAGACTTGGTGAGCAGTAGATTGTTTTGACTCCATACCCTCATACTGAGCTCACTAGATCTACTATCTTGGTGTCTGGAATTTGTCTTGCCAAAGCATTTATTCATCATCCTACACTTAAGGGTGCAGTGTAGAGCTGGCCAATTACCTAATCAATATATTCTGTCTTAAGCAACCTCACAATTTAGACAAAAAGCCCTTTTCCTTAAAACCAAATATCTCTAGATCTCAGTACTTACATAGCAAATTTCCTGCATAACATTCTTATATTGACTTGCATTTGATATGTTCAAAGACGTTGTACCATATTTTATGAACTAAAAGTTTATGGTCTACGAAATCCATAGGTGAAGACCTATCCTAGAGAGTAGGACATTTTGAGTGAACAGTAACTAAGTGTGTCAAATGCAAAGCGCACTCACTCCAAAATCCACTGAAGTAGGCATGATGGTGGTCATTAGAGAAGTTTCCACATAAACACTTAAGGGTATTGAAAGTCACACGTCTGCGCTCATTATCCTTCTCTCCCATCATACTCTTCCTTATGTATTTTCTATTTTAATATTTGACTTCCAGCCACCAAATCTAGAAAGCTGAGAATAATTATATATTCCTGGAACTCCCACATCCATTCAATTTCATACAGATTGAATTCCTGAGTATTTCACAAATCTTCTACCTTCTATCTTCTATACCCCACCCTTAAATTAGTGTCCTTGATAGCATTTTTCTGGCTTATGCTATGAACCCCTAAATAGTGTTCTTGTCTCTATTCTTGTTCATACAGATAATCTGTATCCATTATTCAGGGTTATGTATTTAATTTTTATTAAAATTTTTGATTTATTATAATAATAAACTTATTATTGCTTGCTGTTCCCATGGGTTAGGAATCTGGGAGAAGCTTAGCTATATGGTTCTGGTGTGAGGTCTTTTATGAAGCTGTAAACAAGATTTTGGCTGAGGCAGTAGTTGTTTTGAAGGCTTCACCAGAGCTGGAGCATCAACTTTTAAGGTGACTCCACACCTGACTCACTTGTAGTACTACTGCCAGAAGACCTCACTTCCTAGGCCCTGGTTGCCCTCCAGATGGCTTGGACTAACTTATTGCCTAAACTTTAGCTTCCAGCAGAATAAGTAACCCAAGATACCAAACAGAGATTGTAATCACCGTATGGTCAAGGCTCAGAAGTCACATACTACTATCTACACCATATCTTTGTGTTTTTACTTAATTTGCAGAAGACAGAAGATTGAGCAGCATATATGTATATATTAGCATATATATGTTAAAAACATATATATATGTTAATCATTTAGCTAAGCTACAACCTAGTATTGTCCCAGAATCCTTTTTTATTTTTCTCAAAAGACCTACAGAATCTTAATTTCATTTTGGCTTGTCTCACAAGACCAAGTCCTAACAGTTCACAGAGTCACAAGTGAATTGCAGATGTAAAGTTTTTTGTTCTGTTTTGTTTTTTTATCGTGACCATTGTGAATTACAAATCTTCCACAGATGTATTTAAGATACAAAGTGAGAGTGAATCAAGATCATTCTCACCATCGGTGTTGTCCTCCCTCCACCCCTCTTCCCAGCATGCATCCCATGCCTTCTCCCTTTCCTCCTGGAGATGTGCTCCCTGAAGATGTAAGTTTTAAATAGTACTTCTCCTACAATTCTCATGTTCAACAATCTCTTTTGTATCTCAGGGCCAAAGGCCTCATGCATACCTTATATAGAACCCTAAAGGTCTTAACAAAACACCACTCTTCGGCTTTAAATTAAGCAGTATGGATCTGTCATAAAAGACCAACTCTGCACATTGACTCCAATAAAGTCATGTGCTACAGCTTTTGCCTCTGTTTGGTGCTCTGTCTTGACATATCCAGGTATTTCCTCAAAGCACACTGTGTACTTTCTTCAGGATCTGTGAGTAATAAGCTTCTCTAACTTATTGAACCTTTGCTTCTCTTACTGAACCTTTACTCACTATCCAGTTCTACTCTGCTCTACTTGAAAAATGTTAACTCAGTCAGATCAAGACCAACATCATCTGTATCAGTTTATGATCAAATACAAAAATATCTGCTTTCTGCTGTGAAATTTATCTCAAGTTGAGCCTGCTTACTTAAAGTGAAAATGAGACAGGTACCCTGTAAATAAGGTAGATAATATAGAGTGGTGAAAATTGTGTGCAATTGTAGCAAATGACAGAGAAAGCAGTAGATTATTGTGGATAAGGAAGGAATGACATCAGAATTCAGTGAAAGATCATAAATCTGTAGTGACACTAATGTGAGTTTAGGACTTTTTTTCTAAATACAGACATTATAGCTTAGAAGAGGGGAATACTTATGCTCTTGGGACTTGAATAAAATTATTCAATATAAGAAAAAATTATTCTGACATCTGATTAACTATGGTCTCCAGACTGGGTATAAGAGTATAATAGTTTAGAAAGAAACAAACATATTCAGAGATAATGAGATTATCAGAAGAAAATGAAGTATCAGAAAATCATAATTGACAGAGAAAAGCAAAAGTAAACAGTGGCATCAATACATATAAACATTTTAACAATATGAGCAAGGACAAAGTGGGAATTGTATTTCATGATGTTATGTATGGGACACTTCGGACTCCTGATTATAATGTAGCCATTTATATAAAATATTGTAAGTAGAGAAAGTGAAGGCCATTACAATTTAGAATCAAGAATTTGGGAATCTAAAGTTAGAAAGGCCATCCACATAGTTAGATGTTAATGGAAGTTATTAGGTATGATAGGGCACAGGCTAGAAACATAAGCTATGAAACAAGTACTGAAGTTTAGATAAATATGAAAGGGAAGATAAGATATAGTAATTAGGAAGACAGTATATTAGTCAGATGCCATAAGAATCTATACAAAGAGGGGGAGGAGAATTTGGAAAAAACATTGAGGCTATCAATAAGCTGTTACCATTAAGTGGTCTCATAAATGAGTATTGGCTTATTTGAATAGATTCTATAGGTAAGCAACATAAAGGCTTAAGTTCTTTTACTTACGGTTTTCTAGGGACATTGTGACTTTATGAATAAACCTAGACTATTCAAACAAGAAGATAAAGTTAGATTTTTGTAAGCGTGTGATTATATTTGTGTGTGAATGTATTGTGCACATCTAGAACCTTAAGGAAATTTAATTACCTTGAAAAAGGAAATTCAGCATCTGACTGAAAAAAATTGGAGAAAAGGCAAGAGTAATATGAGTTTGTTGGAAAAGATAGAACATGAAATATTTGCAGGTGAACATATAAAATACAAAGATAATAAAAAAAACTTACATTTCAGACAGTGATGTGCTGGAACATTATTTAATGCAGGATGAAAATGACAGTCCTTTTGAATACAAATGCAGTCTGGCTTAAATTTACAACAAATACAATAGAAATGGATTGGATATGAGTTTATGACATTTTAGTAGGAACACCTTGTTTAGGGGAGTTTTTATTATCTTAAACGACTCTTTGGAATTTCAGCTTCAGGTTAGAAATTTGACGAACATTTGACCAGTGGACCAAAAGTTCAACTGAGCCCTGCAATCTAGAGATATTAAATAGCATACAATGTTAGTTTTCTGGTTTTGAATTTATACTCAACATACATAGCACACATATATTCATGAATTAAGAACATTTAATTTATTTCTCGTTTTTTACATACACAAACAAATCTGCTATAGGTTTTTTATAGGAACATAATCTTGGGGGGGTTTGGGTCACACCCAGCAGCATTCAGGGGTTACTCCTGGCTTCATGTTCAGAAATCGCTCCTGGAAGACTCGGGAGACCATATGGGATGCCGGGATTTGAACCGATGACCTTCTGCATGAAAGGCAAACACCTTACCTCCATGCTATCTCTCCAGCCCCAGGAACATAATCTTATATGCTACTTCATATGGCTGTCATACGTTTAATTTCTAGAAACACAAATAAATAAATACCTCAGTGGTTGAAATAATTTTCTTATAATGATGAATTCAATTCTTGGTTGCCCCATGTAGTCCCCAACTACCACCAGGAGTGCTCTCTCAGCTCAGAGCCAAGAGTAAGCCCTGAGCGCTGTTGGGTAAGTCCCCCCCAAATCAACATATTATCTATATAATATATATGTGTGTACATAAATATATACTTATATATACACATAGATACACATTTTTGTTTCAACAAGCATACATTTTGCTATTTACTGAAAGAAGTTGAAAACTCATGATTACAAAGAAACCTGTACATAGTTTGTTGATTGAATGTTTATTCACAATTGTCAAAAATTAGAAGCAAACAAATGTTCTTCAGTAAGTGAATGGATTTAAAAAATCAATATACTTAAAAATGGAATATTACATTTTATTAAAGAGGCTCTACCTTAAGTACTAAAAGACACAGAGAAACTTCAAGTCCATAATTAAGTGAAAAAAAACAATACTTTGAAAAAATTAATAAAGTGCAATTTCAACTATTGGCATTTTGGAAAAGGCAAAACCATGGCAACAGTAAAAAGTGCTTGATATTGATATGGGAGGAGAGAAGAATAAGTAAATAATCATAAAGGGTATATGTGGTAGTATAACCTATATTATAATGATTGATACATATATGCAAACCTATCGAGTATAAAATATTGAGAGTAAATTCATTAACTATGGATTCTAGATTCTAATAATGTATGTCAGAGTAGGTTCATCTAGGAAAACTAATTTTATTTTGGTTGATGTTGCTGATAATAGAGGGGTCCATGTATGTTGGGTTGGGCTATGCATGTGAATACCTGTATCTTATATTAATTTTTACTTTTAATCTAGAATCACTCTGAAAAAATAATTTTTTTTATTTAAGCACTGTAGTTACAAAAAATGTTTGTAGCTGGATTTCAGTCGTTGAATGTACAAAACCCCTCACCTGTGTAGCTTTCACATCACCAATGTTCCATATTTTCCTCCTACCCCACTCCTGTCTGTCTTATGGAGAGGCATTTTATTTCTCTTCCTCATCATAATTTCATGGTAGTTGTTTGTGCAGTTCTTAACCAAGTTCACCACTCCTTGTGGTAAGTTTCATATCATGAGCTGGTTCTTCTGGCCCACATCTCTATTGTCTGGATATTATTACCATATTGTCTTTTATTTTTCTTAAATGCCAAGCAAAAATGAGTGAGACTATCCTGTGTCTAGCTCTCTCCCTTTGATTCATTTCACTTAACATGACAGTCTCCATGTCTTTATATGTATAGGAAAATTTCATGACTTCATATTTTTCTAACAGCTGCATAGTATTCCATTGTGTAGATATACCACAGTTTCATTAGCCATTTATCTGAGCATCTGGGTTATTTTCATATTCTTACTATGGTAAATAGTGCTGCAATGAACATAGGAGTGCAGAATTACATTGTGTTTTTTTTCCTAGGGTATATCCCTAGGAACGATGTTGCTGGATTATATGGGAGCTCAATTTCCAGAGTTTTGGGAAATCTCCATATTATTTTCCATAAAGGTTGGATGAAATAGCATTCCCACAAGCAGTGAATGAGAGTTCTTTTATCTCAGCATCCATGCCAATATAAGTTATTCTTGTTATTTGTGATGTGGCATGAGATGATACCTTGACTACCTATTTTTCAGTGAAAAACTTGAGTAATTTTCTCTCTTTTCCTATATGAGTTTTCTTCATTATAAAACAGTGCAACTCACCCAATTGTATGAACCACTGAGAACTGCTTAGCATAGAGCCATTTAAAGTTGAAATGTTATTGTTATTATCTTTCAAGATTGTTATAAAATTTCAATGAGACAAAATAAGCAAAATCACCTGGTATAGGACCAGAGATAGAACAGCGGTAAGAAATTTGCCTTGCATGTGGCCAACCCGTGACTGACCCGGGTCGATTTCTGGCATCCCAGATGGTCCCTCAAGCTTGCCAGGAGCAATATTTGAGCACCGAGCCAGGAGTAACCCTTGAAAATCACCTGGTGTGGCACAAAAAACAATCAATAAATAAACTGCTAAAAAGATAACCTGGTATGCAGTACATTTTTAATACAGTTATGTTTCAAACCACCTGCTTGCAATTTTTCCCCAAGGGAATCTAGATCATTGAGCACCGACTCTATGTGATAACTTTTCTTTCATTAAGTAGAAGCTAAAAATGAAAACTTTTCAGAAAAATTGTAATACTAGTAATATGTAGTATGTTGCTTCAAAATTAATGTACTGCTATAGAATTAAGCATTGTCAACTTCATATAGCTTTAAAAATATTTTTATGTCTGACTTGAGTTTAGTATTAATAGCTTACTACTCTATGCTTATTGAAATAATATGAATTCTATTGTTAATAAAGTAAAGCCTCTGTTAGTTTGTCATTGTTTGAGAAGTCCTAAATATAGCTTAGATTCATACATGTCAATCATGTCCATGCATAAAACATATAAAAAATAACATGATTCAGGGGATCTGGCAGAACAATATGCTCTTTTCCTCAGTTAAACTTCTCAAACCAAATATTTCTCCAAAATTCCAAATCAGTGGTACTTGGTCAGTGAATACTGTATGTTTTAATTTGATATGAGATTGTTTCCATTTCTGCATGTCATATTGTGTTTCTCCCCTGCCAAAAGCACACAATTAACTTATGTGTCACTCTAAAGAGCTAATAGAAGTGTTGGTCAAGGACCAATGCCAAAGGCTTAAAATGTGTTCTTAACACACTGCCCTGTGTCAGAAGAGTCAGCACTTGGTGAGGCATATGCCTCTAAATTAGGGAGTATCTTCCCCTTACTCAGCACCACAACCACCATTCAAAGAAATCCTCGGGGTGGGGGGGATGCTACAAGATAATTATTGTCAGAAGTTTGCTATTTCCCAAATAGGCAAACGTGCATCCAAGTTAATCAGGACATTTCACTGGTGAACTACGGCCCCTTCTTATTGTGGAATTCATAAATTGAGTATTTTTTATATAATTTGTCTTCAAATTTGCATATCACCTCTGTTTCAAGGGACTCTAGACTCAACCAAGCACTCACCATGTGCCATTACTATGACTTTATTAGACAGAAAGAGATATAATTGACTCCATTGCATTGCATTCTGAGTTCTGCAAACTAAATCCCTTCCCAGAGAGGCTTGATTATACCTCAACAAGAAAGTTCCAAGCCCAGAAGAAAGGGCATCAATGCTTCACTAGAGATATATTTCGTGTCTAATATCAATTACTGACATCTTTCTACTCACACACCTCAGTGTTCCAGTAGAACTTAAGATTTAGCATGCCTGCCTCAAGTTCTAGTTTTAGTTCTAGTTGGTGGTTCACAAGAGAGAGTACAGATCCAGAAAGATGAGGAATCCTAGGAGACACAGTATGAGACTAGGGAACCAACCAAAGCACGGATGTGCTTGGTCCAGGAATGGAACACAATCAGAAGGAAGCCCTGGTCACGAAAAGGTTGACAAGGAATGCATTAAGTGATACTAAAAGCAAATGGGTATGTTGAGCAAGGCCCCACGAGCTGGTGGTACCTTACTGTCTCATTTTCCATCTATCAAAACTTCTCTCGTTCCTCTTTTTTCCTTACACATCCTACCACCAAACAAGGAAAGGCTCTCACACAATATCATGTCAAGATGATCTTCAAAGAGAACATAAGGAGTTAAAATTTTAACTCTAGCTTCCCTACCCAAGGTTGCTTCCACTTGGCAACTATGTCACCTTTCCGAGACTATCACTGAGACCCTTAATTTAGTCAGATTATTTCTTTACTCCTGCTTGTTTGATTTACCAAGTCCCGTCCTGCCATCTACTTCAGTAAATGGGGACACGAAATCAGATGTGGGGTAGAAACCCAAGATTTGATAACTACAGCTACTGTCCACCCTTAACCAAAGGAGAGAAGAAATCCTGAAATTCTCATGTATGATCAAAGAGAAAACTCCAGAGCCTGTGCAGGCTTTGCATGTAGAAGGCTCAGATTCAATCTTCACCACATGGCTGCCCCACTCCTCCCTTACCACCACATGTGGCACACACACAAAAGAAGAGCCAGGAAATACACTTCTGTTGGGTTCCTAATTTTAGTTTTGAATCACAAGGCTACTTTCTTCAGTTCTTTTTCTATCATGCTCTGCACTATATTTTTATTTTAATCAACCCCACTGATCTCATGTTATTAACAAACATTGACCATTTATTTGTATTCATCATGAGGACTCAAAGATGGACAAATTTGATATGGTGCTCATGGATACTTCTGAAAAGTTACATAAATTGTATTTTTTCTCACTGTTAATTTGAAGGCTAATATATCATCGTGAACTACAATTTGAGAGTGATTGTAAATCCTTCAATTTCTTAAGCACTAAAATGTATTTTCTTAAAGAAAGGCAATTTTTGGCACTACAAAGTCAACTGAGGTACATTAAATGAATGATAAAATGATAAAAATGCCTCATTTTTACTCATTTAAACACAAGAAAAAGGTTACTGTAATATTTAAAGAAGGAAAATAATTTAGAAACAGGAGCTTATGAATAGGATTAAAAATAGGGCAAAGTGAAGGAGAAATGTATGGAATTTTCACGACTAAATATTCCTATGATGAGAGGTTTCATGACTTACAAAGAAATTCTACCTATGTAAATTTAACTCAGCTGACTAAGCAAAACAGCAAAAGTTATGTAATGTATCTAACAATTAAAGGGGCCCAATATATTGTGTGTCCCCACTCATTCCTGATATGTATTGTCCCAAATCTGATAGCCTGAACCAATGTGGCTAGATCTGGATCAGAGGGATCCAGATCTTTTTGCATATCTGTCTTTACACACAGCACTAATGTAGATCAAATCTATTGACATGGCACTATGCTCCTCATGCGAGTCTCCTAGGCTCTTCTATTTTCTTTTGGTTTCAGCAATGGACTCTATGTGTCACTTTCAATTCACAAATAAACACAGGACTGCCTGTGTTTCCATGCTAGGACTGACTGACCTCACAAATGTTTACTTATGCGGCTGTGGGCAATGCTCCAGCCTCCTTCTATTACTTGTTTGTATGGGATAGTCCAGAATGTCCTTTTTTGATAAGAACATTACTCATGCTTTTCATCTTCATGACGTAAATTCTGCCAATATAAATATTGTACTGAATATTTCTACGCATTTAGGTACCAGCTCCCAGTGTGTTTTTTGAGCTACAAAACATTTTTTTAATTATTTACAATAAATTTACTTTATCTCCTTTCTCTGTCTACAGCAAAATCAAACTTGAGTTTGTCCTTTGGAAAGGAAGTTAGGAAAAATATGTCTCCTTTTATGAGTTTTTATTTAAGCACACACACATATGAGCACGCATATATACACACAGTGAAAAGAAGCCAGATGTATCTAGCATTTATCTCTCTGGAGCTGACAGGCTTTAGAGATGATCTCAGCATGATGACATCTTACAAATAACATCTTATCTCTGCCTTCCAAGGCATTGCAGTTTTATGATTTATTATCTAGCATTGCCTTTCTCACCTGTTATTATTCCTTCTGGTCCTATTGATGAACACTTTTCATTTCCAAGACATGTGAGGCATAAAATTAGAGCATTAGAGCCACTACTTTCTTTTTCTCTTTGCTGAGTAGCTTAGAAGTAAAATTTAAATGCAAAACTATCTAACTGATTTTGAAGCAAGGCAAGAACTGGTTCTCAGCAAGAATTGGGAACTGGGAAGATAAAGAAAGGGCCTCTGAAGTTCAGGAGCTTTGCAAATTTCTGCTACTTGCCCTCAAACTGCTCTTGCTGGTCTCTGCATATCTCTCAGTTGGGACCCAGTGGGGGGTCAGGGTTAAGAGTTCAGACACTGGATGTTTTCGCAAGGATTAACTACACTACTGTGACCATCTCAGCTTTCAGCTGTTTAACACAGGAAAGGTAGGAAGGATTGTAGAAAGGAAAGAAAATGCCAGCAAGAGATAATATGCAAGCTATCTAAGCAAAACCTTGAAGACTGCAAATGTTGGGAAATGTTTCTATTAAAATTTTAGTCTAAAATAAGATTAGCCAATTTCAAAATTGCCTGAAGCAAGAAGAAAAAAATATGAGGGGAACATTAAATAGATGCATTTTTATATGAGTAGCATTGGGTGCACTTTTTCTTTTTCATATCTTAATAATATTTGTTGTAACACAATTGGCATTACTTTCTAAAATCATTTCGATCCTGTTTTAATTATTACATCCTCAAATATTTAGTTTTATTTTTAAAAAGCCATGTATTTGAGAGCAGAGTATGATCCCTGAAAATACATCACGATTACACTTAATATACTTCTTTTAAAAAACTTCAGAATCTGTAAGATAATTTTTGTTCTTATATTATTTTCTTTTATTGTTTTGGGGTGAGGTGGTGGGGACCCACACCAAGCTTTGCTCAGGTGTTACTTCTATCTCTGTACTCAGGAATCACTCCTGTTGGGGTTAAAAGACAATATGGGATTCCAGGGATCTAACTCAGATCTTTAAGGCGAGTGCTGCCCCACAAGATAAAGGACTGAAAAAAAAAAGGTAAATTGCTGAAGTGAATTTAAAATTTACTTTACCTTTATTTTATTTTATTTTAAATTAATGATTAAGTTACTAAAGTAAACTCCACTGAATTTATAAGAGGATATTTGAAACAGAATCATAACAGATCAGGACTACTGAGATACAATTTTTCATTAAAATAACTCATTTTTAATGAGTTATTTTAACAATTTTAGCTTTATAGAATAAAGAACAGTATTACAAAGAGTTCTGATGAGGCCCTGCTATTAATATTTATATCCATGTGGTATATTTGTTAAAATTATTGAATCAATATTGATTCAATATTATTAGGATCTTAATTTAAAAATTGTGTTTAAAAATATAGTAATTAAAATTAGGGGTTATTTTGGGGGTAGCACGGTGGCGAGAGGTAGCATGGAGGTAAAGTGTTTGCCTTGCATGCAGAAGGTCAGTGGCTCGAATCCTGGCATCCCATATGATCCACCGAGCCTGCCAGGAGTGATATCTGAGCATAGAGCCAGGAGTAACCCCTGAGCGCTGCCGGGTGTGATCCAAAAACCAAAAAGTAAATAAATAAATAAATATAAAATTACTTAGTTTTTAATTAATGTCTTTGTTCCATTTCAGGGTCCTGTCAAGGATATAACTTTATATTTAATTACTGTGTTCCCTAGGTTCTCTTGGTTTTGTTTCTAAGATTTCTAATTTTTTTATGACCATCACTATTTTTCCATGACCACTATAAACAGATGTTTTATTGTCTAATGTTTAACACTATTTAAACTTTAAGTTGTTTTTTTTATTTAAACCATTATTACTTTAAAGGTTGTTCATAGTAGGGTTTTAGACATACAATGTTTCAAGGCCAAGCCCACTACCATTATCAATCTCCCTCTGCCAATATTCCGAGAGCTCATTCCATGCCACCACCTCCTGCCACATCCTGCCATTATAACAGGCACCTTTATAAGTTTGGGTCTCTTATTTTATTGTTGTTGACTCTGATTTGGATATTCAGTTCTGTCTTTTTTTAACACCACCAATGCATCTGAGACCTCTTAGCCCCTGCCACTCATCATTTTATATGTGTCTTTCTACTCCCCTCAATTTCTTCACCTCATTATATTCTGGGGTCTAAAGTGTTCTCGAGGGCCCGGAGAGATAGCACAGCGCACAGTGGTGTTTGCCTTGCAAGCAGCCGATCCAGGACCTAAGGTGGTTGGTTCGAGTCCCGGTGTCCCATATGGTCCCCCGTGCCTGCCAGGAGCTATTTCTGAGCAGACAGCCAGGAGGAACCCCTGAGCACCGCCGGGTGTGACCCCCCCCCCAAAAAAAAATAAAAAAAAATAAAGTGTTCTCGAATGCCTTCTCTACCTAAGCCATTGCAGTTCTTAATATAATTATTCCAAATATCCATATAAATTATATAACCTTGTTTTTATATTATTATTCATTTAATTAATATCTTCCATTTCCATCCATATTGCAGTGAATTGCACTATTGCATCATTCCTTATAGCCATATAGTATTCCATTGTGTATATGTGCCACATCTACATTATGCATTCGTTTGTCATTGGACATCTAGGTAGATTCTAACTCATTATATTGAGTGCTGCAGTGAATATCAATGTGCATACATAATTTTGGATGATTAATTTTTTTATCTGGGGGATATATACCCCAAAATGAGTTTGCTGAGATATGCGGCGGTTTTATTTTGAGTTTACTGAGAACACTCTATACTGTTTCCCACAGGAGTTGGACCAAAGAGCATTCCCACCAGGAGTGGGTGAGAGTTCCATTTTCACCATGTCCCTCCAACACAAACTTATCTCAGTATTTTTGCTATGTGCCATTCTTCACTGGTGTAAAATGATATCTCCTCGTCATCTTGATTTGGGTTTCCCTAATGATAATTGATGAACAATTTTTCATGTGCCTGTTGGCCATCTGTTGGTCTTCCTTGGAGAGGCTTCTATTCATTTCTTCTCCCCATTTTTAATGTGTGGGGTTAATCCTTGTGATCACTTTATATATCCTTGAAAACAACCCCTTACCTGATATGTTGAGTGACAATATTTTCTTCCACTCAGTCAATTGTCTTTTAGTATTTAGCACGATTCTTTTGCCAAACAAAAACAATTTAGTTTGATGTAGTTCCACTTATTCAGATTTGATTTTCTTTTCTTTTCTTTTCTTTTTCTTTTCTTTTTTTTTGTTTTTTTTTTTTTTGTTTGTTTGTTTGTTTTTAGGCCAACTTGGTGATACTCAGGGGTTACTCCTGGCTATGCACTCAGAAATTGCTCCTGGCTTGTGGGTCCATAAGAGACGCTGGGGGATCAACCCGTGGTCCGTCCTAGGTCAGCCACTTGCAAGGCTAACGCCCTATCACTGTGCCACTGCTCTAGCCCCAGCCCTTGCCAATAGCATCATATCACTGAAGATGCCTTTGAGGTCTAGGTCTTCAAGTGTTCTGCCTATGTTTTCCTCTATGTACTTTATGGATTCAGGTCTGATCCCAAATTCTTTGATTCACTTTGAACTGACTTTTATATAAGGTGTGAGATATGGATCCAGGTTTAATTTCTTACATATTTGTATTCAATTGTATTAATATCATTTGTTGAAGAGGCTGTCTTTATTTTATTTCATATTTTAGGTTTCTTTGTCAAAATTAATTGACCATGTATTTGGGGGGTTGTCGCTGGATATTTAATTCTGACCCATTTGTCTTAAACTATATCTTTGTTCCAATACCATGATGTTTGATCACTATAGCTTTGTATTACAGCTTCAAGTTAAGTAATGAGATGCCTCCCAGTTTCTTCTTTTTCAGTTTTGGCTTTCTGGGGTCTTTGACCATCACTATGTTGAGGTATATTTGTTGGTGAAATATTCTCTAGATTCTTCAATGGTAATCTGCCAGATATCAGTCTGGGGCTGCTATAAATATATGTGTGTGTATATATATATGTATATATGCATACATATATATTTTAGAGAACTATAAAAGAAGTAATTTATCATTTTACCCATAAAGTTAAGGATTCATATATTCAAATCATTTATACTGTGGATGTGGGTTAAATCAATATTTTAGACAATTTGATTATCTGTCAAGAAAAAAAGGGTTTACAGCAGAAATGCAAGTATATATAGGACAAATCCTAAAAGATTTAATCTGTAATTTACAGAATTTTATAACAAAACATTACTATTAATAGAGAGCCCATTCTCATCTTTTTATACCTATATTTCTCAGTTCTCTCTCCCTTAACAGTTATACTCACTTTAACTTATAGCTTAGTGTAATATTTATATTGTTTTTGAAATGCCATAGAGCAGGCCAGGATATAGAGCAATGGAAGACTGCATGTTCTCCATTACCTATCTGAGGCCCTGTATTCAATGCCCAGAACCAAAGTGGGGGTAGTGGTAAAATTCCACAGACTTTCCAGAATTATCTGGAGATTTCAAGGTGGAATTTTGTGCTGTAAACACATAAGCCAAGTTTCCCTATTGAAGTAGAGATTATACACACCAAGACATTTTTCCTTCATATGACACAATAAATATATTTCATAGATATGATAAAAATGAATGAAAAAAATGTTTGATCAGAGAGGAGTGCCAACTACGCGATTCTCCACAGAATTGAGTATTTGTGAGATTGGGGCCTCTGAGGGGGCTCAGCGGAGTAGTGAATAGAATAACTAGAAAGGAAGTTCTTCTAACAGTCTTGCTTTATGCATCACATTATAATTTTTCTTCTATAGCTGACCCATTAAAATTTCTAATAAAAATGTTGAATGAATATTTAAATAAAGAGCTGTAAGGATATTAAAAATGAAGCATTCCAGAGTTATCAGTCACTGCCAGCCTTGCCAGGAGCTTTTCTAAGGAATGTGTCCCAACCTTAGCCTTTGTTCCTTACTCATATATACACAGAGATTGAACAGGTATGACCCAAGGACAGCCATAGAGCTGCCATCATCTACCCAGGAACTAGCATACAGAGATGAGATGAATAAGCTCCTGTTTTTCCCTGAAAATTTGAATTAACACAAAATAAATTAATTGCCAGGAAACAATTTTATTTGAGTCATAAAATTGCTATGGACTTGAATAAGTCAGTAATCTGTAAACTAAATCTATTGAGTTGAAAGGGATGAAATAGAAGAAAAACTGGTTGGGAAAAATGATCTAGATAAACTGAGTTAAAAAAAGCACTCAAAGGGGGATGAAAACAGAGGTTAAGATCTCGAATACAGGCAGGTGGTGGGGGAGGAGGGAGATGGGGAGCTTTGGTGGTGGGAATGTTGCATTGGAGAAGTGGGGAGGGTTCTTTTCTTTTTTGTGACTGAAACCCAGCTACAATCATGTTTGTAATCATGGTGCTTAAATAAAGATAGAGAGAGAGAAAGAGACAGAGAGACAGACAGAGAGAAAGAGAGAGACAGAGAGAGAGAGAAAGAAAGAGAGAGAGAGAGAGAGAGAGAGAGAGAGAGAGAGAGAGAGAGAGAGAGAGAGAGAGAGAGAGAGAGAGAGAGAGAGAGAGAGAGACCGACCAAGAAAAAGCAAATACTTTAAACTAAGTGACATCTTTGGCCTTATGGTCTCTAATTTCCTCTGATTTGTGTGAATACTTTCAGCTAACATAATCTCTTTACCACGAAGTCAAACAAATCTATTTCTAAGAGATTAAAGAGCACTACAGTAATGTTCTATATGCCTCTGACCTGCTGACAACAACAGATTTTTCTAAAGTCAATCAGCAAGAATATTTTCATCTACTTTGACTACACCCTATAGTATTCTACAGTCAGATTTCAGTTTATTGTTTCCCAACAGTTCTTTGGGTGAGCTAGTAGAGGAAAAAAAGAGAAGATGGAAATGAAACTGACCGCACCTCCGCCTTTCCCAGGACAACCTGGAGCTCTTTCCCAGGTCCCACCCACGCCTCTGCCTCCTTCTGGATGGAGCTGATTGCAAAAGCTGTGGGGTTCAACCTGGCAAATGTTCCTAATGATGGCCCAAACTGCTCGCTCCTTAACATTATTGACTGTAGCCCTTAGTCATGGTAGAGGCATGTATTTTTCCCATCCCTAATGATGTTTTTCTGAGATCAGTGATTTTATACGCTTCTTGAGTAATAGTAACACCGCATTTGTTATTTTAAAAGTGTGCAAAAACATGACCAAATATTATATTAAAACACATCACACACAGAATAAATGCATAGAATGCATTTGCAAAACACTAATTAGGGGCCTGAGTGATAGCACAAGGACTAGGGCACTTGCCTTGCATGTGGTCAATCTGGATTCAATTCCAGCACCCCATATGGTTCCAGAGTCCACCAGCAGTGATCCCTGAACACATACATAGTCAGGAGTAAGTTCTGAGCACCACTACATGGACCTCAAAAAAATCACACACACACACACACACACACACACACACACACACACACACAACAAAAGCAAAAAACAATAGGTTAAAATGTGATTGCTGATAGGTCAGTGGACATTGATAATAAAAATCTTAATAAACTTACTTTTAACATAATCATTGCTTTTGTCCAATAGTAATCATTTTTACCCTTTCAAATACATTTGTCTTAACTTTCCTGGAGGTCAATTTCTAACTTGGGAAAATAAAATGTTTCCATATCTCTAATTTGGTAAAAATGTAAATCAGTTTGTTTAAAAAATTGTTGGAGCCTTCAGTGTTGTATAAGGTACCTCTTAGATTCTAGACTTTTGACAATGAGTTTTTAAAGATATTATTAGTTCATACATTTGTCTGAAAAGTGAGATTGTATAATCACAACACAATTAGATTTGCAGAATATTTATTATATGGTTGAATTGAATTTATAATTTTTCTGAAAATCAGTAACATCAGAAAATAAATAAGTATTGTTGACATTGAAATGTGTCTTGAAATTCAATTTTTTTAAAGTCTGGGCAAGATGTTGAGATAGTGAAATTAGATTGGTTAAATTTCCTTTCATGCTTGAAGCCAAGATTTTATTTATACTGAGAAAAACTTCATATTTTAACACTAAAATTGAGGATTATTACTACATTTTTAAAAAGGTACATGTGTATATTTCCCTAGGATGACTATTGTTTGATTATATTGTGTATAATATTCATTCAACATTGCAAACAGATTCAGACTTGCAGTGAGTACAGAATAACAGCAAAGAAATGATGGTTTGACATTTTTGCTCTGTGAACTAATCAAGCCAATTCCATTATAAATTCAATAGTTAACTGCATATTAAGTAGGCCCCTTATAAAAAATGTTGTGAACATTAGCCCTATAACCCAGTAAAAGTTTAGACTCCTTAATTCAGAGAATGCTTTGTTTATGTTTGCTTCATTACACAAAACCAACAACCTCTTTATTTATAAGAAAAATTCATAAATTTATATGTGTGAATTGTTGACTTATTAACTATTCAATTTTTATTAAAAATACTTGTTAGTAGTAAAATGCTAAATGAGAAAATTAGATCCTGAACTCCTTTCTTAAATATAACATTTAGACACATGTATATACAGTTCATAGTAGTTATTCACACTTATTATATTTATAGCACTGGCATTATAGTTTGTGTTTATCTCATCCGTTCCATTTTCTTGGGTTAAAGCATGTCTTCTCCTTTTTTCAAGTTGCTCACGGTGTCTGTAATTATCTTTTGCCCACAGGTATGGCTCAGTAAATACTGTGGTCCCTGAGAGATAGTTAAGTTATTTCTGCCTGATAAAAATAGGGAAGAACAATACCTTAATTTCACATAAAGAAGTTGTTTCTGTTGAAATCTTTTTATAAAATGCACAATAGATAGCTCTCATCTCAGGCATTCCTTTTGTATGTATTGTCATCATTGAAATTTTTAATTAAAAAATTTATTGTGATTCACAATATCCTTCATATGTAAGATATTCAATGAATCAGGGCCAATCCCACCACCACTGTCAATTTCTTTCCACCATGTTCTCAGAGTGTATTACATACCAGCATCCTTTGTTCTCTATGCCCATTTACAGTTTAGATTGTAGAGTTTGGGTCTCTGGATTCCATTGTTGTTGACTTTGGCTTGGATATTTGGTTCTGACATTTTTTCCCACTAATGAAGTTGAGATCATATGTTCCCTGGTACCCATCCTTTCATATTTGTGTTTCTTCTTCTCCACTAAGTTTTTTCTCCTTCTCCTGGCTATACTCAAGGGCCAACAGTGTTAGAGACAACTCCTATTCAGAACATTGCATTTTTTCATGGATTTATTCTAAATACTACATATAAATGCTATATTCTGAATTTATCTGTATGATATCTGTAATATCATTCTTTATATCTGTATTTATCTGTGTTTAAATTTTTTTATAAAAATGTGCAAGTTATGGCTCTCATCTCAGGCATTCCTTTTGTATTATTTTCACCATTAATTTTTTCCAGTCATTCCTTCAAGCAATAAAAGAAAGAAGAATAATTATAAATTTATCTGTAAAATACAAGACTAAACATTTTATAAACTTTAATTTTGCACACATGACATCTACATTTCTTCTTTAGTGCTTCCTAAATTTCTCCAACATAGTAACTTAAAGTTGTAGGTCAGGAATATAATTTCATCTTTAGCTAGAACTTTAATTAGTCTGTTTAGAGCAGACTAGTTTGTATGTATCATGCACTTTCTTTCTTGCTTCCTTTTGACTTGTAGTTGATATTTATGTTAAAAATATGAATGTTTACTGATTTTAAAAATATGATTTATTTCTGAGTTGCATGGATATATTTACTCTAGTTGGAATTTTTATAATATAAATTACCTTACCTGTGATTCAAATTATCAATTATATCATGTGATTTAAGTAGAAAAGCAGAATTTTCAAGTCCATGACAATTTATAATAATGTTATGGCTAAATTTTTGTTATTCAAAATTTAATGATTAACTTTTGTAAGCTTTGTCAGGACATTAGAAACAAATTAAATCTTTATAAAAAGTAGCATCCTGAGAAATTAAGGACAGAATCTGGAGTTAAGTCCAAGTCATTGATCAGTGTGACTTTATTCTGCCACTTACCTTTTGGGCTCAGTTTGCTCATCTTGGAAATGTAAATTATTGTGTGTTCTCCTATTAATGTTAGAATAATGATTTAATTAATAAATATATATAAAGCACTTTGAACATTGTTTAAAACAATTGGATAGAAATTTGCCCACATACAATTTGATCATAGATTGAGTTGTTTTATTAAGGTAGCCATAACAATGTGGAAGTAATTTTAGAGCACTCACGCCTTGTATTTCTATAGAAGTAAGAATGCCCAAAATTGACTTCTCTCGTCTCCCTGTATAAAACTGTAACAACAGTTTACTCTCTCCACTACCTCTGTCAGAAAAGATAAGCCATGAAGCCATTGGAAAGGGGCCATTCATCATGACATCACTTGATATAATTATTCCTTTCGAAACTCCGTGGTTGGTCTGAGTGAACGTGTTCTGGGCAGGGCTGCCAGGAAACACAGCTGAACAGGCTTTGTCCCTCTGGCGCTGTCTTGTCTCTTCAGATTATTGTTCCATAGTCTACATTTTTTTGTTTGTTCCTGCATTTGAACTGGGAAACTTTAACCTTTTACAAAGACAATGATAAAGATGCTGGTTGGCCTAAGAGACTGCCTCTCAATGGAATTACTGGCAATTGATTTTTTCCATCACCTTTATTATTTTCTGGTGATAAATCTTATGTAGGTATTTTTTCATTGTGTTGATAGCCTAGCAACCAAACTTTGAAAACCTATGTGCAGGGTTAGCAATAAGCCCAAGTTTTAACTGAATCTATCCCACAGAACTGAGATATAATTGGAATTAAAAATAACTTCACTCTAATTGTAAGAACAAGCAGTAGAAATTGATTTTATAAACAAAAATAAAAATATTGGTGTTGTATGTGTAAAAAAAGAATATAGAGATCAAAGTTCTCCTGATGCTATTGACACACTTGAACTTCCAAAGAATGAGCAGAAACTTGAACATTAAAAGTTTAAAGAGACTGTTGAACACTAGATTAAGATTCCCATCTAAGCAAGGGGTCACCATAGTGACTATTTCTGTCCACTCAACTAGCTGTCAGAGGTTTGGAAACTGTAATAAAAGATAGGTCTTGGGGCTGGAGAGATAGTGTGGAGGTAGGGCTTTTGCCTTGCATGCAGAAGAAAAAAAAAGATAGGTCTTATTTTAGGTCCTTGAAACACTACCCAATACTGATGAATATTAAATATATATGTATATAAAATAGTGATGAGATGACTTCTTTATTTTAAAGAAATATGAATATGTAGACTTTAAGGGCAGAAAATCAATGATAACATACACCAAACATGAACTTATATTCACCTATGTGAAGTGTTGGTTCTATCATTAAAAGTTAAGCTATATTGGGAGCAATGGGAAAAAAAGGTGGCATTAATGTATGTCTAAGTTATTGGAATTTAGATTGAAGCAGTAGGCACTTCGAAAGAAAGCTAGTTAATATGCAGTAATGAGAAAAATGTGTTTTATTCTGACTGTTACTCAAATTTCTGCTTCATTACATGTAAATTTTATAGCTTATTATTGCCTGTGTGTTTTATATAAAATGAGAAACTATTTCAATGTTTTTGAAGATTTTTGAGGACTATATTTTAAAATAAATGATGGTTATTATTTAGCTTTTAATGAAAGAAAATGAATCTCTTATATAATGTATAATTATAATTTTAGGTAGAGATGAAGATTATGCATTAAACAACTCTATAAATCACATAAGATAACACTTCTAAAATCTTTACTGTGTCATATGTCTTATAATATAATATAGCAGAAATAGCAAGAAGACACAATAGGCAAAATTGAAACTGGCTGGTGTCCTCATGTAAGACTTATTTTCACAGAAATTTGTTCATGGTGATTTATTTCTACAGTAACCACTCTTAAGCTGTACATGGAAACTACTAAATACTTGAAACAAGTAAATGGACCAACAAATAAGTGATTTGTAATTTAATACCTGATTATTCATATGAAAATAGAAATTGTTCAGAAGAAAGACACATATGTAAGAACCAATGAGACAAAAGAACAAGTATTTCATTTTATCCCCAAGATTTCAATCAAAATATTTTAAAACATTAATATTTAAAGTTTCTTTGTTACATGATACCTATAAAGAAGGTCCTAATAAAATACTAAATCATCTTACCTTTATTGCTACCTGCTATATCCTAAGCCCAGGGCTAGGCAAGAGAAGCAGTAGTGAGTAAAGCTTAATTAGGACTCTTGAGGAACCTTTGATGTACTAGAAGTGATACTGAAAATATCTTCTTACTTTATTACATTGAGTTAGTCCAAGATCTTACTGGAAAGAGGCTTTGTTTCTGTCTGATCAGGTATGGACAAAATTGCCAAGTATGATCCATATTCTAAAATTAGTAAAATCATATTTGAGCAACATTCTATGTCAGAATGTTACTTATATAAAATTTTAAGAACTGCATCAATAAAATAATATAGTACTGCTAGTACTATCATTATATCATTTTATAGTTTCTCTCTAGAAGTCTAATGAGTAAACATATTTGCAAGAAAATTGAACAAATGAATAAATAAGCAAGAAAATGTAACAGACACCAAGAAGGTAGCAAGTCTTCAGTCTGAAAGAATAGGTTTCTTTTCTTTTTTATTTATTTTTATTTTTGGGTCAGACCCGGTGGCTCTCAGGCGTTACTCCTGGTTCTGCGCTCAGAAATCACTCCTGGCAGACTCTGGGGAACATATGGCACACTCTCAGACCCAGGTCAGCCACATGCAAATGCCCTACTCACTATGTTATCGCTCTGGCCTGAGGTCTCTTTTCTGACAGGCTTTTAATGAGAATCAGCCTTTGGCCAGATGTGGAGAATGAGCACATAGGCAGGAACAGAAAAGGAGGGTGGTTCAAGAAGCAGTACTAGGAGAAAACCTACAGAACTGCAAAAGAAGAGGGTGGGGAGGAGTCAGAGTGGCAGCAGTAGGCATGATAAACAGAGATCAGTCTTGGGCCAAAAAAAAATCCACCTTATAGTAGCTTTAACAATAGATATCATGTAGGGCTAAAGCAGTTGATAAGTTGTTTGCCTTGCGCATGGCCCACCTAGTCTGAGCACACCAGGAGTAAATCCTGAACACAGAGCCAGTAGTAAACCAGGAGTAAGTACCACCAGGTGGGACTCCCCCAAACAAAAACAAAAACAAGATACTACACATCACGTTATACATTGTAGCTTTTCAATGATTAATCAAGGAAAACTACATATTTAAGGTCAAGTGAAAGGGGACGCTTATACCCTAATCCTAAAAAGTATTTTCTTAGTTATTAGTTACTATCACAACCCATTCACCAAAATTCAGAGATCCATCTAACAAATTTCCTTGGATCATTCGGTTGGGCTCTAATATCTTCAGCACAAGTTTGCACAAAAGGAGAGCAGAAGAAAACCTCAGAATAGAGACTTTATTAGCTGTTATCTCAAAGTTTACATAGAGTAAAAAAGTGAAATTTCTAGTGAATTCTGTTATATTTTTAATAATTAGAAATTGACTTTTAGTGGCCATTCAGAGATTTACCTGTCATCATTGTAATCCATGTGATTTTATCCTTACTTACAGCATGAACCACAAAACTGTCAGCCACTGCTTTCACCCTTCTGAACTCTGTTATTATTTCAAGGATTAGCCTATGTCTCATTTAGAGTCTATTAAATTTTCCTAGGTTTTCTGGGACATGCTCTTAGACCTTCCATACCGCATGTGGATTTAGGAGGATAAAGCAAAATATTCAATTGCTGCTTTTTTGCATTTCAGCTGAGACTGCAGTAGTATGATGGAAGGCAGAAGTAAAGATGCCACTGTTTCAGATCTGAATATGGACATGTGGAAGCCAAAACCTAATCCTCTAAATTACATTTAGAAGAATATTTTATTTTTGCTCAAGTGGAGATAGATGGGATTTTGGTTCACATGCAACTAAAAGTTCTGATTCATTCTGATTTCCCAAATTTTAGGTAGTGTTTATTTCAATGAAAACAATTAAGTGGGGTTATTTACAGATTACTATGCCTTATTTTTATACTACTACATGACTTTATATATATATACATATATATATATATATATATATATATATATGCTTTTGTGATAAAAACTTTCCCTTCAGACCTTTGCATATTTTTGGTACAACTGTACTATTCTGTTTTCCTTGTTAAATTCTTTGCCCCACCTATGAAAGACTAAATATTCTTTAAATATTTTATTTTTGATCAATATTTTGTTCGTTCATCAACAAAAAGTTACATAATCAACTTTTCCTGTTCCTAAGTTTCTTTCTTTAAATTTGTCTTGTATTTTTCTCTAAATGAATAAAGGAATAGAGGAAAAAGCACAACTGAGCAATAAATGTATAAAACCTCTTCAGCAGCAGTTACAGTCATTGCTTTCTCTTCACAAACTTCTCAAGTTAGATATTTCTACTTTATGCTTTCCTTATTGTTTTCATTTACTACTACCCCAATTCATCTACTGCAATTTTAACATCTCTTTTTTTCTTGTCACATTCCTATTACTAAGGTCATCAATGACCTCACTGTCAAGAAATCCTTAGTCAGTTTTTAGTTCTAACCCTCCTTGTCTCTTTAGCAGTATTCATTTTCGATACTCATTTCTGTTTACACTCACTATGCCTTTCATTTGTACAACTTCGCACAGTTTGCATATTTGACAACTCCATTTCCTTTTTTAAACTAGTCTTTTTCTATACAGACAACAAATGTCAGGATTCCCAATATGGCAACACTATAATTTAAAAAATCTTATAACTATAATCTTCTTTAGGAAACTATGTAACCTACTTATCTATGTGGAAATGACTTTTAAACACTATTTCTATCTTTTTTCACTTCACGTCTATAGTGATACCTTTTATATCTCTTTCTGAATGTTTTAAATTGACCAAAACTTAACTTACTGTATTTTTCATTCTTCTATAAATACTTGATTCTTCCAAATGTTCCTATCTGCAATAGTGCTACAATTATATTTATTTAATACTTGGGCATATCATATGACTTTTACTCATGTTTAATTGTTCAATATTAAGAGGGATGTTGACAATTTTACTATAATTTTAGAGTTTTCTATACCTGTCTTCATATCTATTAGTGCTTTTTATCACATCTCTTTCAACTGTCATTTTCACATATTTTCAAACTTTGTAGGTTTGTGCATTCACATTTAATTGTCTGTGCCTTCCCAATAGTTTGATTCTTACAATTAAAATTCTGGTGTAGGTAATTTTCTTTGCTATAAATTTACCCTATCTTATGATGTTAACTTATTGTTCCTTTTTAGCTTAATGTTTCTATGGGAGCTCTCTTTCCATCCTTTTCATAGTATTACAAATTGAAGTAAACATATTACGACTCAAATTTGATTAGGTTTTTTCTTTAGAAAAACAGAGATCTGGTGAGAAACTGTGAGTGCTGCCTGTGTGTGTTTGTCTCCTGTCCTGTCTCCTAAATCTCTTGGGAGTGGGCCGAAAAGGACCCAGAAAATTCGCTCTCCCAAAGGCTCATTCAAGGGGCACGAATGCCAAGGGACTGCTTCCTAAAGTGAAAACTGGCTATAAACAGTACTTCACAAAAGGCAGGTCCCCAGTTTGTGATGTCAGGCTGGGAAAATCTACGCTGGCCCAGTGGGGCCCGACTGTGAGAAACTGTGAGTGCTGCCTGTGTGTGTTTGTCTTCTGTTCTGTCTCCTAAATCTCTTGGGAGTGGGCTGAAAAGGGCCCAGAAAATTCACTCTCCCAGAGGCTCCAGAAGAGCATGGCTGCACCGCTTCGTTATGCAGTCGTGCACTCTTTCTAAGGAAAGAACGCCACTGCAACAAGAAGAAAAAGTCACACTAAGAACTGTGCTGGATCACTGAAGCCCAGCATTACTCTCAGACTGTCTTCTCTGCTGCATGCTCAGGCCTAAGATTTGATCCTGTGAGAGGCTTCATCCGCGGAGGACTCCCCTTCCTTGGAGGCAAGTTGACCCACCCAGAAAGGGGTGAGTCAGAGGAGCGTGGCTGCGTACATCATTTAGCCAATGAATACCACCACAACAAGTAGAAAAACCCACAATAGAAATGTGACAATGGGGAAACAACGCAGGCAAGCATCAGACATAGAGAATGAAGATGACAATTCTGATGACCAGAAAATGGCCAACCAACTAATCAATCTCTCAGATAAGGAGTTTAGACAAGAAATATGAAAGATGTTCAAAGAACTCAAAGAAACCATGGATCAGGTTGAACAGAACACTAAAAGGAACCAAGAAAATATGAAGACAGAAATCACAAAATTCCAAACTGAAATAACAGGTCAAATAACAGGCTTGAAAAACTCAGGAAATGAATTGAATGTCAAAATGGATACACTCTCCAACAAGCTAACAGAAGCTGAGAATAGAATTGGTGCTGTGGGAGATGAGATAAAAACTCCATACACGGGAGAGACTGGAAAAAAAAACTTAAAGCAAATGAACAGACAATGGAAAAATTAGTCAAAGAATGGGAACAAATAAAAATAGATGTCTATGATAAGCTTAACAGAAACAACTTAAGAATCATTGGAGTCCCAGAGACCCAGTAAGAAAATTTTCAGGAAAAATCAACAGTTAAGAAAATCAATAAAGAGAAAATTCCAGAGCTAAAGAATATATGCGATCAAATCCTGATACCCGAAGAGTACCAACCAAAAGAGACCCCAGAAAAAATACTCAAGACACATCCAAGTCACAATAACGAATCCCACGGATAGAGACAAAATTCTGAAAACAGCAAGATCAAAAAGGTAAATTACATTTAAGGGAACATCCTTGAGATTTACAGTAGACCTGTCACCAGAAACACTCAAGGCCAGAAAGCAGTGGTGGGACATAGTGACAAAACTCAATGAAATAAATGCTTCTCCTAAAATACTGTACCCAGCAAAACTCACTTTCAGGTTTGAAGGAAAAATACATGGTTTCACAGAAAAACAACAACTCAGAAACTTTACAGACTTAAAACCAGTCTTAAGAGAAAAACTGAAAGACCTAATTTATGATAAGACTGACCAAAAGACATACCAAATTTTGATATAAGGATGGCATTAAATCCCAGGAAAATTCTTTCTCTCAATATCCATGGACTAAATGCACCAGTTAAAAGACACAGAGTGGCTAACTGGATTAAAAACTCAATCCAACTTTCTGCTGCCTAAAGAAATGCACCTGAATAGTCAGAACAAACATCAACTCAAAATAAAAGGCTGGAGGAAATTATCTAAGCAAACAACACCCATAAAAAAGCCGAAGTGGCCATACTACTATCAGATGATGCAAACTGTATACTCAGGAAAGTTGTAAGGGACAAAGATGGACATTTTGTATTAATCAAGGGATATGTACAGCAGGAAGAAATCACTCTCATAAACATATATGCACCGAATGAGGGGCCAGCAAAATATTTAATACAATTGTTGACAAATCTGAAAAATAATATTAATAACAACACAATAATTGTGGGGGACCTCAACACGGCTTTGTCAACACTGGATTGGTCAACCAGACTGAAACCTAACAAGAATATACTAGACCTGAAAAGATAAATGGAAGAAAGAGGGCTAGTATATATATATATATATATATATATATATATATATATATATATACACATATATATATACACATATATATATACGTACATATACACTCCATCCCCAGAAACCTGGACATACTTTTCTCCAATGTACATGGGACATTCTCCAGGATAGACTACATTCTGGCACATAAAACATACCACCATAATATCAAGAAAATAGAAATTTTGCAGGCTACCTTTGCTGATCACAAGGCTCTGAAATTATATTTCAAAAGGGATAGATAAGAAAAACATTAACACCTGGAAGTTAAATAGCCTCAAACTGAATAACCAGTGGGTTATTTTGAAATTATATTTCAAAAGGGATAGATAAGAAAAACATTAACACCTGGAAGTTAAATAGCCTCAAACTGAATAACCAGTGGGTCCAAGATGAAATCAAAGAGGAAATCAAAACTTTCCTGGAAACAAATGACAAGAGTTACAAACTATCAGAACTTATGGGACACAGCAAAAGCAGTAGTGAGAGAAAAATCTATAGCTTTGCAAGCACACATCAGGAAGGAAGAAGGGGCCTAACTGAATAGCTTAATGATGCAGCTCATAGAATTAGAAAGTGCTCAACAAAAGGAACCAAAAATAGGGAGGCAGAAGTAAATAATAAAGCTGAGAGCAGAAATCAATGAAGTGGAAACTCAAAAAAAAAATTGAAAGATCAACAAAAGTAGAAGTTGGTTCTTCAAAAAAATAAACAAGATTGATAGACCAATGGCAAAACTAACAAAGAAAGCAAAAGAGAGAGAAATCTGATAACACATATTCAGAATGAAAAAGGAGAGATTACTACTGATATGGCAGATATTCAAAGGATAATCAAAAACTATTTTGAGAAAATCTATGCCACTAAAAATGAGAACCTGGAAGAAATGGATAAATTGTTGGCCTCTTATAGTCTTCCACGGTTGAATGAAGAGGATATAGCATATCTAAACACCCACCTCACTATTGATGAAATTAAAACAGTAATCAAATATCTGCTCAAAAACAAAAGCCCAGGCCCAGATGGATTCAATAATGAATTCTTTCAAACTTTCAAGAGGAACTACTACCAACTCTGGTAAGACACTTTCATTAAATCAAAAAATCGGGAACACTTCCAAATAGCTTTTATGAAGCCAACATCACCTTGATACCTAAACCAGACAGAAATGCTACAAAAAAGAAAATTACAGACCAATATCGCTGATGAATGCAGATGCAAAGATCCTCAACAAAATCCTGCAAATAGAATTCAATGCCTCATTAAGAAGATCATCCACTACAATCAAGAAGCTTTCATCCCAGGAATGCAAGGATGGTTTAACATCCGTAAATCTATCAAAATAATACACAACATCAACAACAAGAAAATAGAAACCACATGATCATATCAATAGATGCAGAGAAAGCTTTTGATAAGGTCCAACACCCATTCTTTATCAAAACTCTCAGCAAGATGGGAATGTAAAGAACCTTTCTCAATATAGTTAAGGCCATCTACCACAAGCCAGTGGCAAATATTATCCTCAATGGAGAAAAACTAAGAGCCTTCCCTCTAAATTCTGGCACAAGACAAGGCTGTCCTCTCTCACCACTCCTATTCAACATTGCACTGGAAGTACTTGCTATAGCGATTAGGCAAGAAAAAGATATCAAGGGAATCCAGATAGGAAAGGAATAAGTCAAGCTCTCACTGTTTGCAGATGACATGATACTCTACTTAGAACCCTAAAGACTCTACCAAAAAGCTTCTAGAAACAATAGACTCATATAGCAAGGTGGCAGGCTACAAAATTAACACACAAAAATCAATGGCCTTTCTATACACCAATAGTAATAAGGAAGAAATGGACATTAAGAAAACAACCCCATTCACAATAGTGCCACACAAACTCAAATATCTTGGAATCAACTTGACTAAAAATGTGAAGGACCTATACAAAGAAAACTATAAAACTCTGCTCCAAGAAATAAGAGAGGACACGCGGAAATGGAAGCACATACCCTGCTCATGGATTGGCAGGATTAACAGCATTCAAATGGCAATACTCCCCAAAGTATTGTACAGATTTAATGCTATCCCTCTAAAGATACCGGTGACATTCTTCAAAAAAGTGGATCAGGCACTTTTGAAATTCATTTGGAACAATAAACACCCTAGAATAGCTAAAGCAATTATTGGGAAAAAAGAATATGGGAGGAATTACTTTCCCCAACTTTAAACTTTACTACAAAGCAATAGTTATCAAAACAGCATGGTATTGGAATTAAGACAGGCCCTCAGATCAGTGGAGTAGACTTGAATACTCAAAGAATATTCCCCAGACATACAATCACCTAGTTTTTGATAAAGGAGCAAGATATCGTAAATAGAGCAAAGAAAACCTCTTCAACAAGTGGTGTTGGCACAACTGGCTAGCCACTTGCAAAAAATTGAAGTTAGACCCCAAGTTAACATTATGTATGAAGTTAAAATCCACATGGACTAAAGACCTTTATATCAGAGCCGAAACCATAAAATATATATAACAACACATAGACAAAACACTCCAGGACATTGAGACTAAAGGCATCTTCAAGGAGGAAACTGCACTCTCCAAGCAAGTGAAAGCAGAGATTAACAAATGGGAATATATAAAGCTGAGAAGCTTCTGCACCTTAAAGGGAATAGTGCCTAGGATACAAGAGCCACCCACTGTGTGGGAGAAACTATTCATCCAATACCCATCAGATAAGGGACTAATCTCCTTAATATACAAGTCACTGACAGAACTTTACAAGAAAAAACCATTTAATCTCATCAAAAATTGGGGAGAAGAAATGGACAGACACTTTGACAAAGAAGAAATACAAATGGCCTAAAGACACATGAAAAAATGCTCCACATCACTAATCATCAGGGAAATGCAAATCAAAGCAGCTATTAGGTACCACCTCACCACAGAGATTGGTACACATCACAAAGAATGAGAACAAACTGTGTTGGTGGGGATGTGGAGAGAAAAGAACTCTTATCCACTGCTGGTGGGAATGCCGTCTAGTTCAACCTTGATGGAAAGTGATATGGAGATTCTTCCAAAAACTGGAAATCGAGCTCCCATATGATCCAGCTATACCACTCCAGGAACTATACCCTAGGAAACACAAATATACAATCAAAAATTCCCTTCCTTACACTTATATTCATTGCAGCACTATTTACCATAGCAAGATTCTGGAAACAACCAAGATGCCCTTCAACAGACGAATGGCTAAAGAAACTGTGGTACATATACACAATGGAATATTATGCAGCTGTCAGGAGAGATGAAGTCATAAAATTTTCCTATACATGGATGTACATGGAATCTATTATGCTGAGTGAAATAAGTCAGAGAGAGAGAGAGAGAGTAAAACGCAGTATGGTCTCACTCATCTATGCATTTAAAAAAAATGAAAGACATTCTTGAAATAATAATTTTCAGACACAAACGAGAGATGGTCTGGAAGTTACAGCTCACATCATGAAGCTCACCACAAACAGAGATGAGTTTAGTTAGAGAAATAACTACATTTTGAAATATCCTAATAATGAGAACTTATTAAAGCCTGTCTAGAATACAGGCGGGGGATGGGGTGGGAAGGAGGGTGATTTGGGGCATTGGTGATAGGATGTTGCACTGGTGATGGGTGGTGTCTTTATATGACTGAAACCAAACACAATCACTATGTAATCAAGGTGTTTAAATAAAATATATATATAAAAAAGAAAACAGAAATCTCCAGGGTCGGAGAGATAGGGTGGAGGTATGGGAGTGTTCCTTGCAATGCAGAAGGACGGTGGTTTGAATCCTGACAGACCCTGATCCTGCAGGAGTGATTTCTGAGTCTAGAGCCCTGGAGTAAGCCCAGGAGCGCTTCCAGGTGTGACCCAAAAACAAAAACAAAAAAGAAAAACGAGATCTCTTATCTTTGTCCTTTTAGGTGGCATATTAGATAATTTTATTTAATGTTAATTGTTAGTAGACTAGGCTATATCTTCATTTTATTTGTTTTCTCAGTTTATTCTGTTTTTTGTTTCTGTTTACTTTTATCATGCCTTTCAATTGGTTATTGAAAATATTTTACATTTTGTATTTATTTACCATGTTATTGAGTATATTTACCTGTACAGTATATTTTCTTTGTATACTAGAGATCTTTGTATCTTTCCTTCGCATTCCTTTGTATACTAGAGTTCTTTCTCAGTTTACCACAGTGAGCTAGCTGGTGTCATTTTACTTATTTGTCTGAGAGTTAAAAAAAGCATTTCTCCCTTTAAGTCACTTTATGTCTCTCAATTTATATTATCAACAACTGAGACAGGATTATATTGTCCCAATGAAGTAGACATTAGTTAAACAAACAGGTGAACATATTGTAAGGATCACTTCGATTTAGTGGGCAGTTAATGGAAAACAACAGTTAATGATGGCCTGGCCTAAGGTTTTTATGTGTATTTGCTTTTCCAGAGAATATGGTAGTAATTTGCACACTATGGAACTATTTTATAGTAGTGAATAAAAAAAATTAAAATCCCAAGATAAGCTCATTTTACAAACTGTTTCAAGTATGTCCAGATTTTTCTATTTCTTTTTTTATGACTTATCTAGAAGAAAAATATCTGATGATGGGATTTTTGCAGTATCAAAAACAGGCTCACAAAAAGAAATGGAAAGAGGAAGAATAGTGAGAAGAGTAATGTGAGACACTTTTTTTTCTCTCATAATTGCTCTATGTCCTAAAGATCTTTACTAGGTCTTATAAAACTGACCCAAATTTATGACCATCTTGGGGGTTTGAGTGTTATTCTAATTTTATTTTTTGTTTTGTTGGTTTTTGGTGCTTCTTTTGTGTGTGTGATGGGTCTCTCAAATCGTGTTCAGGAAGTTTGCTTCTTGCCCCCTAACTTCTGCCAGCCTGAGGAGGTGGTTCATTTGGGCTCCTTGTTTCCAGGAATACCCAACCATTTGATGGTGCTTAGGGCACCATATAGTGCCAAAAATCAAACCAGTCTAGCACTTTGTTCTTTCATTTCTGAATAGCTGCTGGTATGATAAATATATATAATGAAAATCCAAGACTCCTAATAAGGAAACATTTGAAAAGTGTGTAAATAAGGGTCCCCAAATAACCCAGTCTTTCTTCCCTGTCTTCATACAAGCTATTTCTACAGGGTCTATAGAGAAAGCATAATGCTGACGGCATAGAGAAAAAAAGACTCCTAGTCCTTTAATTTGTCCTAGCAGATCACTATCATATCTGCAATCAGTTCTATATATAGCTAGAGAATTTATTTTTGCATTACAAAACTATCCCTAATTATATGTTATTGCAAATTGCTATAAATTCATCTTCTTATAATGAATGAGGCCCAGATCCTCAATTACTATTAATAGTTTATCTACATACCTTTTATCTAAATCTACTGATATAACTGGACAATGTATGTTCAATTAAATTTTTATAGTTTTATCAGCCCATTCTAGCATCCATAAACTTTGTTCTGTTTCAAAACATACATCTAGTATGTCCCTTTACTCTGGTAGAAGCAAAGGTAGATAACTTGTGAATAAAATAGACACTGGAACGTGCTTTTAGACAAGTGCTGACTGCATTTGTTGTTCTGAACTTCTGATACAAATGATTGTGAAAATTATTTTCTATTCTTTTGTTTACAAATGTTTAGAAAAACTATAATAAGGGATATCCTCTTAGGGTGGACCTTCTTCTAGAGAAAAGAAGATTCTTTTGTGCTAAACAAATTGGTGAACGCTATTAATGATACAGCAAAGAAGGACAGTGGGAAATGTTGATTGTTCCTTAACTTGTAGCAGGCTGAAGCATTTATAAAACAAGATTAAAGAAGATTTCTTTTAACCAAATTACGTTTTAGAAGTCAAAAAATATTTAGTTGGAGCAAATTTTGTTTCAGTGATTAATTAATTACTTCAGAAACATTTTTGCAGTTTAAATATAATTCCCTGTTCTGCATCTCCTGGTATGTTTTTCAAAAGAAGTATTGATAGCACTATCAGAATATATTCCTAGAGTTATACCATAATTGTATACACCAATATTTAGTAAATTCCAAAATCTACATTTTTAATGAACACAATTATAACCATTTTACTTAAATTACAATATATTTTTAAACTTTTTAAATAATTTCTTTATTTAAGCACCATGGTTACAAACATGTTTGCTTCTATTTGGGTTTCAGTTATCAAATGTACCCTAATCCCCCCTTCACAAGTACGATTTTATTGCCACCAGCACCCCCTTTTCCCTCCTCCCCTTCTCTTATCTGTCTTCAAGACAGGCATTCTATTTCTCTCTCTCTCTCCCTATCATTGTCATGATAACTGTTAGTGTAGTTATTTCTCTAACTGTGCTCACCACTCTTTGTGCTAAGCTTTATCATATCTGAGGCTGTTCCTTCAACCCCTCATTTCTATTGTCTCTGGGTATTATTACCATATTGTCTTTTATTTTTATTAAATCTCACAGATGAGTCAGACTAATCTGTGTCTATCTCTCAAATTCTGACGTATTTTACTCATGATAATTTTCATGTACATTTATGTATAAGTGAATTTCATGACTTCATTTTCTTAACAGCTGTGTAGCATTCTATTGTATAAAGATATCACAGGTTTTTTTTGTTTTTGTTTTTTTGGTTTTTGGGTCACACCTGGCAGCCCTCAGGGGTTACTCCTGGCTCTATGCTCAGAAATCGCCCCTGGCAGGCATGAGGGACCATATGGGATGCCAGAATTTGAATCACCATCCTTATGCATGCAATGCAAACTCCCTACCTCCATGCTATCTCTCTGGTCCCAATATATCATAGTTTCTTTAGCCACTCTTCTGTTGTCAGGCGCCTGGGTTGTTTCCAGATTCTGGCTATTGTAAATAGCACTGCAATGGATATAGGAGTATGAATCAAATCAGGAAATTTGCACAGAAAGCAAACCAAAAAAGTTCATATAAATCATATAGCTTCATATTAGTAACAATTTTATGAAGTATGATTTAAAATCTGTACCCTATTTTAGATTTATACTTACAGTTTCTAAATCCTTTATTTTGGCTGCTCTCAACTGTGTAGAGTTAAAAGTGATCTTAACTTGTTTTATAATTTCTCCCTCGGTGTTCTTATTCATAAGTCATCATCCACACAATACTAAGCAAGACTTTCTGGAATTACTCAACATAATATTTGATTATTATTGTTTTCATATTTATCAAATATTTTCTTCATTTTTACATTCCTATTATTTAACTTTGTTTATTCATATTCAGTAATGATCTATAGCTATGCCTGATCAGACAAGGGATAGAGACATATAAGTTATCAAGATTTCAATTTCATGTGGCTCAGTCCCTTATGATTCCATCTGGATTCTAACAACTCCATAATAACTGATTCTTATGTTTTGTTTTTTAATTTACTTTTTTCTCTTTTTGTCTTTTTTCTTTTCAGTTTTTGGATCACACTGGCAACGCTCAGGGGTTACTCCTGCTCTGCACTCAGAAATTGTCCCTGGCAGGCTCGGGGGACCATATGGGATGCAGAGATTCGAACCACCGTCCTTCTGCATGTGAGGCAAATGCCTTACCTCCGTGCTATGTCTCCGGCCCCAATTTTTTCTTTTTCAAAATTTTATTTTATTGAAACAATAGTAATTTACAAAGTACTTTGTATTTGAATTTTAGATTTCCAGTGAGTCAGGGCCCTTCCCACCACCAGTGTTCACCTCCCTCTACCAATGGACCTGTAGACATCCTATATCACCACCCTTTACCCCCTGGCTTGCTAATATAACAAGCCCTTTTAAGTTTATGTTGTTCAAGTTTAAGTCCCGTGATTTTATTATTGTTGACTTTGGCTTAGATATTTTGTTTCTTATTTTTCTCCACCAATGCATCCGAGACCACTTGACCCCTAGCTCCCAGCCTTTCTTTTTTCTTTCTTTTTAGTTTTATAGAAAAAAATCTGAAATATGTGGTAAATAAAGTAATCCTTGCCCCCAAGGTTTTACCCCAATTTAAAAGATAAGAGATAAAAATACAATACAATATATAATAATAATAGTGTGGGAGGCAGGTTGTTTTGTTTGTTTGTTTTTGCATAAGCACAACAAAATATGGGATAAATAGAAAGGAAAAACTTTTAGCTTCAAAACAGGTGGCCTTATCCATAAAGTATTCTTGCATAAGACCAACTACCAGGCATGCTAAGTTGTCTAAACCCAAATTCTTTCTCTGTGGCCCCAGTAAAAGCTCTTCACAATCATGGTTGTTACTGTCAAGTTTCTGTAGTTAGAGATTCTGGTTTCTGTACAGATCTTATGTCGAAGTCAGGGTGACAGAGAGCTTCTTCTGTTTTCATCTCATTATTAGGTGGCGATGCAGAGAATCCTGCCCTGAAAGCAGATTGTTGCTGTTACCAAGTAGTCAGGGTGTCATATGAACCTACTCTGGAGTAAGTCAATGCCAGGGCAGCAGTAGGGCCTTCCCTGGTAGAAGTCTGATTCCTGGTGCTGATGGAGAAAACTGGGATGGTTCCATATATGGGAACCAAAGTTCAGGGGTGAGTGGCCAATGTCTGATCTTATGTGTACAGGGTGTAAGGTCCCACTACAATATTAAATGTATGTTTCTTATGCCTATGTAAAAAGGAGCAATGCCACATGTTACTCCTGGTGCATATGAAAGCAAATCAGCAGCAGCAGCAGTGACAGCACCTTCTCTGAAGCAAGGCAGGCTTGGAACCTGTCTTCGCTTTGGGAGCTGATTGACAGCTGGCTGAGTAGAGAACTTTCTGCTTCTTCAATGACTTGGAAAAATTAATTATAAAGTGGAACCATAAAAAATCTAGGAGAGCAAAATTAATACTCAAAAACGGAAAATGGGAGGTATCTCACTACCTAATTTAAAGCTCTACTTCAAAGCCATAGTGATCAAAATAGCTTGATATTGTAACAAAGAGAGATTCTTATACCAATAATTCAGAGCATGATACACAGTGATAAAAAGTCCCAAGAAGATGGTCAACTGATCTTTGACAAAGACGCCAAGAATATGAAATGGAGCAGACAGTGTTTTCAAGAAATGGTGTTGGAACAATTGGATAACCACATGTAAGAAATTAAAGATTGGAGCCGGAGCAGTGGCACAGGAGGTAGGGATCTGCCCTTAACACGCACTACCTAGGACTGACATGGTTTCGATCCCCCAGAGCCCCTATATGGGTTCCCAAGCCAGGGATGATTTCTGAGAGAATAGCCAGGAGTATACCCCTGAGAATCACTGGGTGTGCTCCCCCACAAATAATAACAAAAAAAAACGAAATAAAGATTAATCCATACCTCACACCTTACACATAATTCAATTCAAAGTTGATTAAAGATCTTGACTTTAGACCCGAATCCATAAAATTCTATTGAGGAAAAACAATCAGAATACTCTAAGGCTTGGACATCAAAGAAGTCTTCAATGATAGGATGCAATGGCAAGAGTTATAGCATCACAACTTAAATGGGGACTAAATCAACAAAAAAAATTCTGTATGGCAAAAGAAATATAAACAAAAATTTGAAGACAATTAATGATTAGCAGAGAATTTTTGCAGTCAGCACACCAGATAAAGGGTTGATTTCCAGGATAGTCAAAGTGCTCACAAAGACTTAATTCCATAAAAATCAAACATCAAAAATGGAAAGAGGAGATGAACAGGCACTTTTTCTAAGGAGGACCCACAGATAGCCAACAGACAGATGAAAAATATTCATCACTTATGCTTTGTGAATTTCAAATCAAGACAACATGAGATATCATCTTACACCAGTGAGGAGACACATATCAAAATTACTGGGAACAATCTCTGTTGTCGAGGGATTGGTGAGAAAGGAACTCTCCTCCTTTGCCGGTGGGAATGCCACCTGATCCAATCCTTATAAAAAAACATTATGGAGGGTTCTCAGTAAACTCAAAATTGAGCTGCCATATGACCCAACAATGCCCCTGTTGATTTTCTATCCCCCAGGATCTAAAACATTCATCCTACAAAATGTATGCACACCGCTATTCATTGCAGCACTCTGTACAATAACTAAGACTTGGAATCAGCCTAGATGCCCAAAACAGATGAGTGGATCATGAAGATGTGGTACATATTTAACAATTGGAAAATACTACATAGCTATAAGAAATGATGTTATCATGCAGTTTTCAGCCAACATTATGATAATGTCTTGACAAAAATTCTAATCTATTTCATTTTCTACGTGATTATGTCTGCTAAAAGAATCTAATGTTTAAGTCCACAGATAACAATGGAATATGCAACTGCATACCATAATACTGCTACACAGAGCCTCATCTGAATGAGTATGTTATTGTAATTGTTTTCAATTTGTAGGTATGTTTACCATTATACCATAATGCTCATGATTTTATGTTTGCTATTATGAAGGAATATGGATGCCTCAAGACCCTCTAGATAATTCTTCATGGTGTCCACTCTCTTACATGTGCCATATCACTTAGTTATTGAGACATGAAAATTATCATTGTTTTAAGAATCTTCTATACACAATCTAACTCAAAGAGCCTTTCTTCAATAAAGTTTACCACTCACCAATCATGATTAGGCCAGAAAATGTAAAACCTTTACATCTGACTTGCTGGCTTTATATTTTTAAGCATTCTGCCCCATTCCACCTTTTCACTGTGATCCAACGATCAATCCCCAATGTCTGTCTATGTGTGTGCATGATTTTATGTGTTGACCACCTCAATTGTCAGCCCTATATTTGTCTGTAATGTACATAATGTCTGTATATTTTGTATATTGTCCCTCCCCCTGTTTATTATATAACCCCTCTTCTCCCCCTCCAACACCTTAAAAATAGTTTTCTACGCCCTTCATTCTCTCACCCCGTTATTTCTCCTATATAATCCTATTTGCATTCAGTTCTTATGTTTTTATTTGTAGTGCCTTTAAAATAGCTCAGACATTACTAAATAAAATGAAATCTAATTATGTATCTAAAGTTCCATTGCTTCTAAAATCAGGTTATCTTTCATATTACATGTAGCAGTTTTACATAGCAGTAACTTTCCCCAAAATGTACTTACATCTCTAACTTACTTTATATTATTCTCCTTATAAATTTCTCCACAGATGCTAATAAATGTATAGGTATTTCTCCTACACCACATGGCATCTGCTAAAATACAACTAGAGCTTTTCTTTCCCAGGTGTGTGCAGAATATTTTTGTGAAACAAAAGCCTTAGATGATACAAAGTAGGACCTTTTCTTGTTTTTGTTTTGGGCCACACCCCGGCGGCACTTTGGGCTTACTTCTGGCTCTGTGCTCAGAACTCACTCCTGGCAGGCTCAGGGGACCATATGGGATGCCAGTGATTGCAGTAATAAAATATTTAGCTGTTTCTGCTTCACAAAAGCACTTTGCTGGGGCTGGAGAGATAGCATGGAGGTAAGGTGTTTGCCTTGCATGCAGAAGGATCGGAGGTTTTAATCCTGGCATCCTATATGGTCTCCCGAGCCTGCCAGGAGCGATTTTTGAGCATAGAGCCAGGAGTAACCCCTGAGCGCTGCGGGTCTGACTTCACACCCCAAAAAAAGCATTTTTCTCCATTTGTCAATGTAGTTTTCAGTTTTAATATTTCAGTTTTATATTTTATCTTTTCTCATCTTCTCTGACCAAACAATCATATTTATCTTTATGTTGCGTTTCATAGTGTTACAGCAAATGTATTCTTTAAACACCGACACTAATTTCTGACATATCAGGAGCACAGCTCTTTCTTGTACTGCATGAAAAAAAATAATAAAATGTCTACTGTTCTTTGAATGCTAAGGGTCAATTTGAGTCAATTAAGAGTCAATTGACACTCCGAGTCAATTTTTCTCTTTCTTGACACATGGTTTCCTACGGATTCAAATTACTATTAATAAAATACCAACTTATTATATATATATATATACATATATAATGGTATATATACAGCTCTACAAAACAATATACCAAGCAATAACTTTGCCCACACAGAGACATACAGACTGCAATGCTGACCACATGTGGCCCATGGGCCATAGTTTGAGAACCCTTGCTCTAGAGAGAGATGAATTATTTTAACTGAACATATAATAGTTAAATGCCATAAGTCTACGAGACTTTATATGTAGATTCTACTTCTGACTCACATAGCTAAGTTATGCTTCCTTGTTACTTTAACTCCTGAAAAATCAGACTTTTAATTGTAAGTGAGTTAATAGACCAGCTGGTGAAAGTTTAAAATGCCAATATATGTAAATGATTGCACTGTGCCTGACACAGTTGCCATGGGATAGATTTTTATTCTCATTTGATATTTATGACAACAATCATGGAGAAAGAAGCAATGTGGACTTATATAGAAAAAATGAGGTAAGAACTAGGGGTGTGTATATATATATGTATATGTATGTATTTGTGTGTATATAGCCAGTACAAAACTGGAGTTATTCCTAAGATCATGGGTTCTTGAGGACTTATAAAATATTTTGCATTGGGGCCGGAGAGATAGTATGGAGGTAAGGCATTTGCCTTGCATGCAGAAGGTTGTTAATTTGAATCCCAGCATCCCATATGGTGCCCCGAGCCTGCCAGGGAGCGATTTTCTGAGCATAGAGCCAGGAGTAACCACTGAGTGCTGCAGGGTGTGGCTCAACAACCAAAAAAAATTATTAAAAAATTTGCATTCACAACTGGGTAGCTTAAGAAATTAAAATTTATCATAAAGTTTAGTAGATGGGTCTCGGCAACTTTTCCAATGTCCATGTCCATCCTTTTACCCATGTATAATGTCACAGGTCATGTCACTCGAAGATTGGTTCAATGTGCAATGTCCTGTTCCTGTTTTCTGCTTGCCTCCATTGTATGATCACTTGGTCTTGTCCCTAGACCATTCTCAATCTAGCGTATCTTTTCCTAGCACGTATCTTCAGTTGGAACCCTGTCACCTGTATCAGTTGGTGGCTGGGCCTCTTTAGGACTGTACCCAGGACTCCATATCCTCTTGGATTTCCTTAGTTTCGGACATGATCACATGCATATGGGTGAGTTTTCTGTTCTCCTACCTCCTCAGCTCCACCAGTCAATCATCCCATTATCTGCCTGGACCTGCTGCTTTTTTCAGGGCAAGGTTAAAAATGGACAATTCAATGAATAGTTCACCTAGTATTGCAACCTCCCATTCCACTTTATCACATAATAAAGGCAGCCAAAATATTGTAAAAAGAAAGCTTTCTGGCCATTCCAAATAAATAAAACAAAATAATCATAAATCCAAATAGGATGCAGCAAATCCCCCTCCCCAATTTCACAAAAAATAAATAAATAAAACAGAAAGTAACAGGAAATCAAGAGACATCCCAGTAAGAAAGAAATCCTCAGCCACAGTAGGCATAATCAGGCTGAAGTTGCAGAGTCAGACTAGAAGGTATACGATAACATGACCCTGTGAAGTGCTGTGACCTCTGGAAGCCCAATTAAGAGAGCAGTTTAGAAGCAGCCAGCCCAACAAATCTCCCAGAAGTGGGAGGGCATCCCTGGATCAGTGATAACTCATCCTGAGACCAGCTCTGGGGTAAGTAATTACTTTTAATTACTTTCCCCAACTTTAAACTGTACTACAAAGCAACAGTTATCAAAACAGCATGGTATTGGAATAAGGATAGGTCTCAGATCAGTGGAATAGGCTTGAATACTCAGAAAATGTTCCCCAGACATACAACCACCTAATTTTTGATAAAGGAGCAGGAAATCCTAAATGGAGCAGGGAAAGCCTCTTCAACAAGTGGTGTTGGCACAATTGGATAGCCACTTGCAAAAAATTGAACTTAGACCCCCAGTTAACATCATGTATGAAGGTAAAATCCAAATGGATTAAAGACCTCGATATCAGCCCCAAAACCATAAGATATATAGAACAGCACATAGGCAAAACACTCCAAGACATTACAGGCATCTTCAAGGAGGAAACCTGCACCTCTCCAAGCAAGTGAAAGCAGAGATTAACAGATGGGATATATATTAAGCTGAGAAGCTTCTGCACCTCAAAGGAAATAGTGCCCAGGATACAAGAGCCCCCCACTGAGTGGGAGAAGACTATTCACCCAATACCCATCAGATAGGGGCTAATCTCCAAATATTACAAGGCACTGACAGAACTTTACAAGAAAAAAACATCTAACCCCATCAAAAAATGGGGAGAAGAAATGAACAGACACTTTGACAAAGAAGAAATACACATGGCCAAAAGACACATGAAAAAATGTTCCACATCACTAATCATCAGGGAGATGCAAATCAAAACAACGATGAGATACCACCTCACACCCCAGAGAATGGCACACATCACAAAGAATGAGAACAAACAGTGTTGGCGGGGATGTGGAGAGAAAGGAACTCTTATCCACTGCTGGTGGGAATGCCGTCTAGTTCAACCTTTATGGAAAGTGATATGGAGATTCCTCCAAAAACTGGAAATCGAGCTCCCATACGATCCAGCTATACCACTCCTAGGAATATACCCTAGGAACACAAAAATACAATACAAAAACCCCTTCCTTACACCTATATTCATTGCAGCACTATTTACCATAGCAAGACTCTGGAAACAACCAAGATGCCCTTCAACAGACGAATGGCTAAAGAAACTGTGGTACATATACACAATGGAATATTATGCAGCTGTCAGGAGAGATGAAGTCATGAAATTTTCCTATACATGGATGTACACGGAATCTATTATGCTGAGTGAAATAAGTCAGAGAGAGAGAGAAAAAACGCAGAATGGTCTCACTCATCTATGGGTTTAAGAAAAATGAAAGACACCCTTGTAATAATAATTTTCAGACACAAAAGAGAAAAGAGCTGGAAGTTCCAACTCACCTCAGGAAGCTCACCACAAAGAGTGATGAGTTTAGTTAGGGAAATAACTACATTTTGAACTGTCCTAATAATGAGAATTGTATGAGGAAAATTGGAGAGCCTGTCTAGAGTACAGGTGGGGGTCGGGTGGGGCGAAGGGAGACTTGGGACATTGGTGATGGGAATGTTGCACTGGTGATGGGTGGTGTTCTTTACATGACTGAAACCCAAACACAATCATGTATGTAATTAAGTTGTTTAAATAAATTTAAAAAAATGTAAAAAAAAAAAAAAGAAATTTGGAGGTCAGCAGAACCCAATGTCAATTTTAGCCTGGCCAAAAACAAAAAAAAAAAAGAAGAAAGAAAAGAAAGAGAAGGAAGGAAGGAAGGAAGGAAGGAAGGAAGGAAGGAAGGAAGGAAGGAGGAAGGAAGGAAGGAAGAAAGAAAGAAAGAAAGAAAGAAAGAAAGAAAGAAAGAAAGAAAGAAAGAAAGAAGAAAGAAGAAGAAGAAAGGAAAGAAAGAAAGAAAGAAGAAGAAAGAAAGAAAGAAAGAAAGAAAGAAAGAAAGAAAGAAAGAAAGGAAAGAAAGAAAGAAAGAGAAAGAGAAGAGAGAAGAAAGAAAGAAAGAAAGAAAGAAAGAAAGAAAGAAAGAAAGAAGAAAGAGAGAGAGAGAGAAAGAAAGAAAGAAAGAAAAGAGAAAGAAAGAAAGAAGAAAGAAAGAAAGAGAGAGAGAGAGAAAGAAAGAAAGAAAGAAAAGGAAGGAAGGAAGAGAGAGAGAGAAAGAAAGAGAGAGAGAGAGAAAGAAAGAAAGAAAGAAAAGGAAGGAAGGAAGGAAGGAAGAAAGAAGAAAGAAAGAAAGAAAGAAAGAAGAAAGAAAGAAAGAAAGAAAGAAAGAAAGAAAGAAAGAAAGAAAGAAAGAAAGAAAGAAAGAAAGAAAGAAAGAAAGAAAGAAAGAAGAAAGAAAGAAAGAAAAAGAAAGAGACAGAGAAAGAGAGAAAGAGGAGAGAAAGAAAGAAAGAAGAAAGAAGGAAGAAAGAAAAAGGAAGGAAGGAAGGAAGGAAGAAAGAAGAAAGAAAGAAAGAAAGAAAGAAGAAAGAAAGAAAGAAAGAAAGAAAGAAAGAAAGAAAGAAAGAAAGAAAGAAAGAAAGAAAGAAAGAAAGAAAGAAAGAAAGAAAGAAAGAAAGAAAGAAAGAAAGAAAGAGAAAGAAGAAAGAGGAAGAAAGAAGAAAGAAAAAAGGAAGGAAGGAAGCAAGGAAAGAAGAAAGGAAGAAAGAGAAAGAAAGGAGAAATTAAGTGAAAATAACAACTGAAATTTACTACTGAGCTCTGGAGGTCCCATCTAATACTTTGACCTCTGATCATGAGTGGAACAGAGTCCAGTAGACATGAAGGCTGCCAAGAAGGCTGAAATGTCAGATAAGTGGCTGTTTAAACACATCAAATGCTTAGCACGTTGCTCAGCTATTTATCCTTAGCAGTTACTGAGATCCACCTTCTCCATCATAAGTGAGTTAGTTTTTCCAAATTTTTTTCTTCTTCTACTCTAGATATTTGGGGGCCTTGTTAATTGAAGAGCTTATGTTTAAAGATCATTTCATTTGTCCTTAAAGGTCAACGTGCCCTTTATGTAAGGTCTTTGAACAGATGCGATTTAGTTCTGGTGGCCAATTATCAGACTAGAAGATCACATAAAGTGCCACATGTGGGACTGTAGAAATAGTTCAAAGGACTAGATGAGAATCCTTTGACTCCCACATTCACACATTTAATCCTGCCTTGTTTACTGATTTGGACATTCTCTTATCCATGTACAAAGATACTAAATGCAGAGATATCAATTAAAAAGACCCAGAGGAGCTACTACGGATAAATAATGAAGGATTATAGATTAAAAAAAAAAAGCCTGAACACAGCTCTAAAAAATTGTTTCTCTTCCTCCTAGAACCAAGTCCCCATGAAAAATGCCAGTTAGTAGCATGCCATTTCATTAGAGTCTTAAAAAAAAATCCATGTCACATAGCTGCCCACCTAAAGAGAAGAAGCTTTCTCTAAAGCAGCACATTTTATTTTGGGCCTATTCTTTCCTACTTTGCACCACCAAGCTTTATGGAAGTTCACACATCATCACTCTTTGGTTCCACAAGAGAAAATTTATCTTATTCAAGTCAAAGGATTTCATAGACTTTTAAACCATTGTCACCCAAGTATATCTATACTTTATATATTATAAAAGTCAGACTGACAATAGAAAAAGATTGCAAAGCCAAAACACTATAAAATAATAACAACAGAATTTGGAAGCTAACTATATAAATTAACCATGCTAAGTATAAACAAAATTCCTTAAGATACAATATGTAATCAATGTCTTACTGTCAAAATAAAAACAACAGATTAATAAAACATTTTTAGTAATGAAAATTTCTTGATTAAAGAAAGAAAATAAGCAATGGACCAACACAGCAGTAGGGCTTTTGCCTTGCACATGGCCAAAACAAGACTGACCAGGTTCAATCCCCAGCAACCCCTATTGTTCCCTGAGCCTGTCAGAAGCGATTTCTGAGCACAGAGCCAGGTGTAACTATTGATCACTGCTGGATGTGGCCCACCCACCCCCAAATAAGCAAAGAGTAGTCAGGTCACAAAATTACATTTATATAAAAGAAGTGATAAATTAGTGATCTATAAAGAAATTGTTTAGGGAAAAAAATGGAACTAATATGAAGGGTCTCTGTGTAGTGGGCTGCCACTGGGTTTTTTGAGAAAGGGAATGGTGGCAATTATATACATATATAGCTATGAAGATAAAGCTTTGAAATTTTAAATATTATAAACCAATTGTGCTAACACAAACCACATTTTTAAAATAGTCTGTGGCAGATATAATTTTAAACTCTCATTCTGACCAATTAATCAAAATATTTAACCTGAAAACAATGTAACACCAGTATGAATAGTGCGATTGTCCTTTCATTTCATGACTTACGTGTTGCACAGAATCTGTTTACAATATTTGTCACTGCTTAGCTTATGGTTCATAACAACTATATCAGTTTGGCAGCTGACTTTAGTGAGTCTCATAAGTATATAAACTTACTAACAACTTCATTAAATGTCACAGTGTTAATACAGCTCCACAAAAGGTTGAAGCAATTGCATAACATAAATATAACTCTGGACAAGAAAATTTGGTTTGATATTTCAAAGCGTAGATTGGAATTCCGGTTTGCCTCGCATTGCTGGGATATCATAAATATGGCCTATATGTTAAGATGAGTGGATGGAATCGCAGCCATACCATAGGAGACACAGAGGAAATATAACGTATTAGAAAATAAAAATCTCTCCACAGGATCTAGAAGGATTTTTATAGAACTAACAAAAACATAGACCTGCATATGACATAAAACATAGACCACATATAAATGTCCATAAATAAAATTGAAATCTCAAAAGTCATATTTTTATAATAGGGGTGTTATAAATAAAATTAGAGTACCATTTGATAAAGACATATTAAAGGGTCAGAGAAAGATATTAAGGGATTGAGCACATGCATATTTCTTTTGGGTGAGCAGGAGCACACTTGGCAGTGTTACGAACTCACTCTTGGCTCTGTGCTCAGGAATCACTCTGCGTGGTATTAATCAAGAAGAAGGCCTACTCCTTCCCTGACACCTCATGGCCCTTAAAGCACAGCCTGAATGGACCCCCTTCCGCTGCATAGAGCTAGGAGTAACTCCCAACATCAAACACTGGGATGTGATCCCAAAACAAAACAAACCTTAAGAAAGATGTTTTAGTTAAGCATTTTCTATGTGGTTTAAGATCAATTTGAGGGTGATAAAATGAAACTAATCTATCATTTTTAAGGAAGAAAAATAATATTGAGCATATAAAGGCATACAAGAAAGATGTTTTTATTTCATAAAATACATAATACACATTTATTATGGTTTAGATCTTAGAATAAACTATTTCTTCTTGTGAATTTCAATTAAAAAAGTGAGTCACTGTTTTTGTTATCTCAATTCCCGGAGGGGGGGGATGTAACAGAGGAGTTATAAACAGCTAGACTAGCATATCTTGGTCACCAAAGCTTTAGTTTTACTCCCTGATTAAGTTCCCCATATGGAAGATGGAACAAAGGCTATTACCTCTGAAACTTACTTATACATGACATCTTAAAAAGCTATATACAAGAAGAACCCCTAAAAAGAATAAAGCAGACATTTTCACCCTATGTTTCTTTCAGCACTATTCACAATAGCCCCAAATTTGGAAACAGCCCAAGTACCAAAGAATAGATGATTGGATAAAGGAACCGTGGTACATATACACAATAGAATATTACTCAGCTGTAAGAAAAGATCAAGTCATAAAATTTGCTGCTACTTGGAAGAATCTGCAGTGTATTATACTGAGTGATGTTAGTCAGAGAGAGACAAACACTCACATTTTATATATACATATATATAACCATGATTGCCTCCTAATAACATAAGTCAATGGAATAGTATCCTTGAGTAAAGGTTGGGGGCTAGAATGCTAGTTAATAAAGTTTGTGTCTAGTTCCCTAATACAAAAACATGATTCATTTCCAGATATCCAGATGTAACTCTGGGTGCATTCTACAATGACTGTGGAGGGAAAGAAAGTCTTTGCATTTGTCTTCAATGGCTCTTTTCAACTGTTAGCTTGGGCTTTTGGTGTCTCCCCAGCTGGGGCTGTACATTCATGTTATCAAGGGAACTGAGAACGTCTCAACCCCTCATGTGTGAGTCTCATTATTAGACAAGGATTGCTGTGTTAGATGCTGCCCCATAGCTGCTCATTGCTGTTTGGGTAACAGGAAGAAACCTGGTACTTTTGTACTGTTCAAACACTCATCCTTTTCATGGGCACTGTTTATACCAAAGGGAAATGTTCTCACAGAGAGATCAATAATTTTAAAAATATTTGAATGGGTGGTTGAATAATTTCCATTGGTGTAGTTATTAGTGATCTCTATTTCTGAAAACAATGCAACTCTGTTGTAAAATTTTCTTCACCACAGATTCAGTATACTGCAAGTCAAATTGTGTTCCTCATGGACAGAAAATCTCTATTTTCACCAGACAAAGCTTATAATATGAGTGATTTTCCCTTCTTATCCCAACTTCTGGGAAAATAAGATGGATGTAAAATATCTAAATACTCATTTGAAAAGATAAACATAATGAACAGAATGGAATAAAATAAAGTCTAAAATGGCAGATGTTTTCAAAAATGTGCAAGTGCTATCATTCATTATTACTAGATATATAAATGCTTTTCAGATTTAGTATTCCAAGAACATTTAAACACTGAATTGGATAAACAAAAGTCCATTTTGCTGCTGCCGCTGGTTGCATCTTCTGCCATTCTTATAGTTGGAGAATACTTAACAGTCCAGAAACACTTCAGCAGATGGAGAGATTATTTTTTTTTGTTTTGTTTTTGTTTTGGGGCCACACCCGATGACGCTCAGAGGTTACTCCTGGCTATGCTTTCAGAAATCGCTCCTGGCTTGGGGGACCATATGGGATGCCGGGGGATCAAACCGCGGTCCATCCTAGGCTAGTGCTTGCAAGGCAGACCCATACCTCTAGCGCCACTGCTCCAGCCCCTGATGGAGAAATTCTGAAGCCCACTAAGATCTGAATTCCTTTAGACTTATTTTATATTCTACTGCACAACTGAAACAGGGCACAGGATATCTAGTGATAGCCCAGCTCCCTCTATTTTAGAAATAACCACAGAAACAGAGCCACTATGACAACGAGAGTTGGTAATGATCACTCTGCACAAGAACTGGGTGCTGAAAAGAGATAAAGTGATATGCGTGATATTACTTTAATAACAGTATTACAAACCACTAAAAGGAAAAAAGTGAGAGAGACAGACAGAGAATGAGAAGAAAAAATGTTTGCCATAGGTGCAGGTAGGAAAGAGTGGGGAAGGAAATCAATGACATTGGTTGTGGTAATGATGCACTTGTGAAGGGCGTTGTTGTACATTGTGTGACTGAAGCTTAATAATGAACATATTTGGGGGGGAAGTACATATAGAAATGGAGGTCAAAGTGCATATTAAAATTTAAAATTTACTTAACATGTAAATAACAATTTTTGAAAAATTATATATCAACTCTTGATCTATGAACTTGATGTCATTCTGTCAGGATTTGCCTCCTATGGCTGGGACTAAGTCTGACCCTCATCTTTCTCAATGTTGAAAGCTCTTTAATACTCTCTTCTTAGTATTCAATCATTGACTACACAAATTTCTAAGGCTTTGTTCCTGTGCAATAAATATTCGCTGAGATATAATGTCTGATGTTTAAAAGTCCCAAATCTAAAATTGAACTAGTTATCTTCTAAAAGTAGCACTTTGGATACAGGAAATAGGCAGAAAGGAAGGAAAACCACAGAATTCTCTTCCAAGCAATTTTTTACACATGTTAGTTTTTATTTTATTGGTTATGTTGGCTATAATGACCATAGTGGTCACAGAAATAGAAGAAAAAATGTGTGGATTATATTGATCTCACATTTTTTTATGCAAAGAATATCTGGGAGAATCAAAATGAGAAACTGGTCATTTGAACATGCAGAAGTGCTTTAAAAATATAACCATGGATTGCCAACTAGTTTAGTAATTTACTTTTAACAGTGGGTTCTAGAACTATATTATAAATATGATTGCTTTCCAAGGACTATGTAATGAAGGTGTCTCCATTACTTTCTTCAGAATTAATCACTACAATTTTTAAATTTATTTTTTCCTTCAAAGTCTATTTCTTTTATTCTGAACTATTCCAATTCTTATGAATTTTCTTTTATTGTCAATAAACTTTAAGTTACCTCTTGTATAAGGTAATTTGTGGGAAAAGTTCTATATAATTATTACGTCTGTAGAAACCAATCCTCTAAACCAGTTTTTTAACCTTAATCGGACTGTGACCCCCTTTTGAACTAGTTTCCATTATGAAACACCCCACCCCCACTCCAGCCTGTCCTGCCAATGGCTCCCTAATCTCCTGATGTGACTCAGCATTTATATGACTCCTGGTTCTCTTGAAAAATCTGCACTGACATCTATGGTAACAATGTTAATGAGTGAGAATAGTAGAATGTTTATCTCAAATACAGGCAGGGGAGGGGGGAGGGAGAAAGATTGGGGACATTGGTGGTGAAATGTTGCACTGGTGAAGTGAGGTGTTCTTTATATGATTGAAACCCAACTGTAATAATGTCTGTAATCAAGGAGCTTAAATAAATATATTATTGAAAAAAAAAAGAAATATCCTGTAGTCCCAGGCAATCAATCACATAGTTCTTGATAAAGGAACAGTGCTCTAGATCATTATTGTGATTTGGATATCTTAAATATTTGTTATTTTTTATAGAAAAAATATTTATTTTGGAGGATGAGCTCCCCCATTCAGCTCCCCACCAAATATTTTGAAAATAAGGGCTGAGGAGATAGTAGAGAGATTAAGGCTCTTGTCTTCCATATAACCAACCTCTGGTTTGTTGTTGTTATTTTAATTTCTAATTATATTATAGCATCATGATTTACCAAGTTGTTTATCATTTAGTCATTTAGGTATAAACTATATAAACACCAATCCCACCACCAGTTTGACCACCCTTTCACTAATAGCCTATTTCTCACCCACCATCATAGTCCTATCTTAATGTAGTCACAAAGTCACTACATGCAAACAATTTAATGTATCTTAATTAGCCAGAAAAAAAAAGTCTATGCTTGATTTTTATTTTTTTTTTTCGTTTTTGGGTCACACCTGGCAGTGCTCAAGGGTTACTCCTGGCTCTATGCTCAGAAATCACCCTTGACAGGCACAGAGGACCATATGGGATGCCAGGATTTGAACCTCCATCCTTCTGCATGAAATGCAAACGCCTTACCTTCATGCTATCTCTCTGGCCCCCTAGGCTTGATTTTATTTTTATGAAAACAAAATGAGTGCTTTTGACACCTTAAATCTTTTCTAGAGGATTCCTCTGTTAGAGGATGCATCTTAATCTTTTAGTGAACAGTATAGGTTTTACTAGATTGGATAATGGACAGGCTATGGCTTATATCAAGATGTTTCATCAATGACTATAATTCTGTTTTTATATTTCTTTGTCACACATACCTTCCTACTAATTCCAATACGTTTTTGTCTTATTCAGAGTGGCAAAGTTCGTGCTGGGAACAGTACCGCGTGCAATCTTTAGTGGCTGGGTTTGAATCTAGATCTTCACACGTGCCAGGTCTGTGCACCACTACTGAACTACATGCACAGCCCTGGTAAACTTTCTTATGCCGATTATTTGGGACTGGTAAGATAGTTTGAATTTCCAGTGCTAACTACAGATAACTAAAAATGCGTACATATCTTTAAAAATGTTTTTATGGAAAATAAGTGAAGGAGGAATTTCACTTAGAAACGTTCCACAGTTACTGATTATCTAAAGATTAAATGACTAATGTCTTTGGGAATAGTATTCCATGTTTCACACGCCTCTATCTCATCCCATTTCACACATCCCTAATGTCTTCTCCCTATGTTCTCTAAAACGAAACCTGGCAAAGCAGATTTCATAACAACTATGAAGCTATTTCCAGAATCAATATGAAAAAACTGAAAAACAAATTAGGGTTATGAGGAGTGTATTGGGAACTAAATGAAAATATTGAATCATATATATTCTGTTAATGCATTTTCACTTTATATTCTTTTCTTAAAACTTTTGAATATGTGGTAAGATAAGAATTATATTCTGAATGCCTTGAGAAAGTCTATTTTTGAGCATAAAAAAGCAGAAATATACAGATATTCAAAAACAGATGAACTGAAAAGAAGGCTAATGACTCAACATTTTTGACACTTAACAGTGGGTTGACTTGATTTTAGTTACAGCCTGGGCAAAGGTTCAAGTTAGATTTCTCTTTATTCAAACTGGTTTTCCCACCATCTTTAGTTACATCGTGACAGTACTCCCACTACTATGCTGCAAATACCAAGCACACTGCAAATGCTTTTCTCAGGATTAAAGAAGGAACTCAAGTAAACATGTTTTGATAATCCCAAAGAGCACTTAGTTTTTTACCAACTAGTGTCCCTTGTTCCCAATTTTTTTCTAAGCTCTTTCACTGTTGTGTCTGGCCTCAGACAAAAACACATATTTTTGTTTTAGACTCTCTGCACAGAAAGAATAAAAGGCAAAAAATAACAATTCATTGCTCAGTAAATTCCCAACAAGGTCCAAAGGTGGTGACCCCAAATATCTAGCTAAAGATGCAACATTGGACCATTTTTTGTGTTATATAAAACTTCTAGTTATTCTTTTTAAAGCTGACAGCAATAATTAAAATTAACATAATCTAAAATGTATTTATTCTCATAAGAGAGAAAGTGATTTCACTTTACTTAATATCCTTGAGGTATTCTACCAAGTTTATCTGATCTGCTATATCTTAGTGTAGTATATTAAAATCATAAACTTCTTCACTACACAGTAATGTGTATGTTTTTCTATATGGTTAATGGACTATATCAATAAAACTCGGGCTCTTCTGCAGGATGCAGGATGCTGTTTAAAGCATTGTGTTGTTTTAATTTTTTTCCAATCTTGGCCATACCCAATGATGCTGGGGTGAGATATTGGGATTACTTTAGGCCAGTGCTTCTCAATTATTTTCTGTCATGCCCCCCTAGGAAGAAGAAAACATTTTCGCTCCTCCCGCCCGACTGTAAATAGTATCTTTATTAAAACAAAAACTTTAACCTGCAAAACAAAAATATATAAAATATTTTGAGCTGATTTTTTAATCAGAGGTGATGTCTGGATGAATGGCTACAATGAGCATATTTTGCAATGCATAGCTTTTCGAAGCCGGATTTGAAGCAGGACACAGCAACTCTCAGCTCTAGAGACATACAGAGACATAAACACGGGGCTTAGTTTATTATGACAGTGTTTGCTGAGGTCAAATGTGACCCCCCTTAATGGAGTCTCGTGACCCCGCCCGGGGGGCATGCCCCACTATTTGAGAAACACTGCTTTAGGCTGATGGCTGAACTAGAAGTATAAGTACTTGGAGTCACCAGGGTCACAACTATACTAGTGCCTGAAGTGCCAGAGATCAAACAGGCAGTCTGGTATTGAATCCAGGGCAGCTGCAAGGCAAGCACCTTAGCCACCTTATTAACCCTCAACACCCTGCTAAGTTTTGGGTTAGAAAGCATTCCCTTTCAGGAGAAAATGAAAAAATGTGCATGCTAGCAAATTCATTGGAAGATATTATCTTTTTTCTTCAAGAATATCTTAATACCCCGCCTTTGTTCCCAACATTTTTTTATTTAATCACCATGTACATTTTTACAAAGTTGTTCATAATAGAGTTTCAGCCATACAATGTTCAAGTACCCATTGATTGCTTCATCAGTATATAATTTCTAACACCAATATCACCCAGTTTTTCTCCCTCCACTGCCCAGCCTGCCTCTTGGGAGACTTTCTTCCCTTTTTAGTCTTTTTTTCCATTTAGGCACTATCATTTGCAATGCTGTTACTGAAATGATATTATGTATATCACATTACTTCCTTTCAGCACTCAGTTCTTATCTAGCACCATCAATTCCCAGTATCATTTCATAGTCCCTTTTATATCCTAACCATAATCTGTCCCCATCATCCTGGGTTTGGTGAACATTCTACTATGAACCTATCCTCCTGACTCTACTTTTTATTGTCTTTGTGTATTATTTTATACTACTTTTCATATCCTGCAAATAATGGGTGTGATTTTATTTTCATTATATATCTGTCCCTCTCCTTCTGACTCACTTCACTCAGCCTGATCCTTTCCATGTCCATCCATGAATAAGAAAATTTTATGACTTCGTTGTTTTCTGAACACTGCATAGTATTAATTTACTCATCTATTTTGGCTTTGAGTTGTTTACAGATTCTGAATATTGTGAATTGTGCCAATGCAATGAATATAGGAGTTTATATGCCTTTCCTTAGTTGTGTGTTTTGGACACCTATGGTATATTCGTAGAAGTAGTATTACAGGTTTTTATGGTAGTTCACTCCTTACTTTTTTGAGGAATGTCCATATTGCTTTCAAAAAAGGCTGAACCAGTTGACACTCCCATGAGTATAAATGAGACTTCCTTTTCCCTTTGCATCCACTTCAACACTCGTTATTATTGTTCCTTGATTTTAGTGCCAGTCTCTCTGGTGTGAAGTGGTATCTCATTGTTTTATGACTTACATTTTCATTAAGGTTAGTGATATCTTCATTTTATCTTGTTGTTTGAACTTCTTCTTTGAAAAAGTTTTGTTCATCTCTTCACTCCAGTTTTGGTGGGATTGGATGTTTTATTCTTGAAAATTTCTACCAGTACTTTATATATTTTGGACATTAACACTTTATCAGATGAGTGGTGGTAATTTTCTCAGTCTGTGGATTGTCTTTGTATTCTGGTCTTCATTTACTTTGAGGTGCAGAAGTTTCTTAATTTAATGTAGCTTCACTTAATCATGTTTGTTTTACCTTCTTGGTTAATGTCATATTATCTTTAATGTTATATATTTATTTAATTTTGGTTTGGGGGCCACACCCGATGGCAATCATGGGTTACTCCTGGTCTGTACTCAGAAATTGCTCCTGACTTGGGGGGACCATATGGGATGCCGGGGATCAAATCCAGGTCTGTCTTGGGTCAGCCACATGCAAGGTAAGCACCCTACTGCTATGCTATCATTCCAGTGCCTGATATTTTATTTCCATTGAGAATATTGTGCATTACAAGTCCTTCATAGTTGAATTTCAGGCATACAGTGACAATGAATTAGAACTATTTTCAACACTAGTGTTGATATTCCTCCACCCAGTGTGCATCCCATACCTCCGCCCTTAGCTCCCTAGCCTACCAGTGTAACAGATCTATTTTAAGTTTAGATTGTTATAGTTTTTATAGTTTGGGTATCTTGATTCTATTGTAGTCTATTGTAGATGACTTTGGCTTGGGACTTAATTCTGACTTTTTATTTTCTCCACCAATGCACCTGAGACTATTTGGCCCCTGGGTCCCATCTACTTTTTCTTTTCTCAATTTGTAGGAAACACAGAAATATGAGGTAAAACAAAGTAATTCATATCCCAAGGTTCTATAAAAACAGTGGGAGCCCCTATCTAAAAAATACAAATCAAAATTTTAAATTAGGAGGGAGAGCAGGTTGTTCTGTTTTGTTTGAATAGATGTAGCAAATGTTAAGGAAATTAGAAAGCCTGATTAATTAGCAAAATCATAAAATTAGAAAGTATAAAAACCAAACCAAACCAGGGTATCTTTACCCATGAAGCATTCTATCACAAGACTGACTCTAGGCTCCTGGCATACTAACTTTCCAAATCCAAGATCTTTCTTCATGGTCTCAGGAAAAGTTCTACTCAGTAGTAGTTGTTGGATCCAGACAGCTGGAATTAGAGATCTTAGTTTTTGCACAGATCCTTTGTTGAAATCAGGATGTCATGTAGCATCTTTTGATTTCATCTCACCAGTAGGTGGCAAGGCAGGAAATCTGCCCTGAAAGCAAGTTGTTGCTGTCTTCTGTCATCAGGGCCATATGAACGGTCCATGGAGCAAGTCGGTGCTAGGTGGCATTAGAGCTTCCCCTGACGGAAGTTTGATTCGAGTGATTTCTGAGCACATAGCCAGGAGTAACCCTTGAGTGTCACCAGGTGTGGCCGAAAAACAAAATTAAATCAATAAGTAAAATTGATTTCAAATCTCTGAAGTTCCAGAGTTTTCGGCTATCTGTGAAATTGTCTATGAATCAGTCTGGCGAAGAAAAGTAAACTTGGTAAAGTGTTAATATAACTTATTTTTAAACTATATCTTTATCAGAATCTTCATAACTGGAGGGTCTTGTTTGATATGTCTGATATAAATTTTAGGGACACACCATTGTATGTAATCTTACTCAATTTACTGCTACTCTTTTTTTAGGCTTCTAATTTTTCTTGCTTTTTTATCTACTTTTGTAGGGTTTTGAGCAATTGCTGACTAGAGTAAGAAATAATATCCTATTGGGTCAACTTGGTTGGGATAGCCAAGATGCCCTTTTGACATGGTGGGACCTGGAGGGAGCCCCAACTTTCAGGAGTGAAATGTCAGAACCCATCAGGACCAAAACTCAAAAGAAGATTCTTGGCTCATCCCTAAGTTCATACCAGAGGAAGGAATAGTTTCTCAAATGGATATCCAATAATGCAGCCACCAAATAATCTCTCTCTTCATATCCTATAAGAACATTTCACTCCTGAGAGTTGGGGCTCCCTCCAGGTCCCACAAGTCAGTAGTGAGGAAGCAGGAGTTCAAACAAGCACAGTTGGGCACATGCTAGGCTGCCTACTCCTGTTCTCCATTTCTATATTGAATTGAACCATTCTTGCAAAATGGAATAATGGAAGAACTTGAATTTTCCTTTTCCATTATGCATGAATTGATCCAAACAATCCTTTCTTTTTTTATCTTTTTCTTCATTAGATGGATTTTTAAAAATATTTTTATTTAAACACCTTGGTTACAAACATGATTGTGGTTGGGTTTCAGTCATATAAGATGACACCCTCCCCCATCACCAGTGTAACATTTCCACCACCGATGTCCCAAATATCCCTCCTCCCCTCCCTGCTGCCACCTGTACTCTAGACAGGCTTTCTATTTCCCTCATATATCCTCATTGTTAGGATAGTTCGCAATGTAGTTATTTCTCTAACTAAACTCATCACTCTTTGTGGTGAGTTCATGAGGTGGGCTGTTGTAACGTCCAGCCCACCTCTCTTTTGTCTCTGAAAATTGTTGAGAAATGTGTTTCATTAGCTTGCTTCCTGCAAGAACACCTTCAAATAGTTACTGAATAGACTTCCAAGCTTGAAATGACATAGTATTAGAATATTTAGGTCAATTGTAAAGGACACTAAATAAGAAGAACTCAATAGAGTTGGTACTTTTGACTATAAAGAAGTGCTACTTGAGAACAGAATCACTATTTATGCTTATTATAACAGGCAACACTTAAGATACTACTTTGCATCTTGGTTAAGACAAATATTTGATTGTAATCATCAAGAAGCACATATGTATTCAATTAAAGGAACATCTATTTCTGTAGATATTTTTGATAGTACATCAAAACTTACGTTAAATACTATGCTGAATTAATTAAATTCAGTAAAGGAAACATGAGACATATGGATCAATCAATGATCAGTTTTAATCATATTTTTGTGTGCGGTCTTGGAAAGCAATGAATAGTATTATGCCAACCACATATCATTTCCTGCCCAAATGTGTGTATGCTCAGAAGGCAAAAGGAATTTATGTTTTGGTAAAAAAAAATATGAGAAATTTATATAAAATTAAATTTTGCTTTAAGAATAGAAGTTAATTACACAAAATTAATCTTTTCTAAATAGGTATTTTTAAGATTATCAAATTAATTGAAATAGAAGTACTGTGACAATATAATACAACATTAACGAATTCTGTCTCAAATTTGAAAAGATTGTTCAAATAATCCTGATATTGGACTGGTAATGATCATTAGTTCTTTTTTGTTTGTTTGTTTGTTTATGGTCCACAAAAACAATGCCCAGGACTTACTCCTGGCTCTAGGCTAAAGAAACATTCCTGGGAGACAGTCTGGTATGCTGGGGATTGAAATCAGATGGATTGTATGCACGACAAATACCTACCCACTGTATTAGAGCACCACCAGCACCCTGCTCTAGTTCTTAATATGTCTATATTGTGGCCACAAAGCCACCTAAATGTTAATTGTCTTTTTAGTCAAGAAATAAGATTATTTATTGAGTGAGAGAAGAAGAATTCTTACCTGAAATTTAGGCAGAGGGTGGGGTAGGAGGGAATGGGGGGCTTTGGTGGTGGAAATGTTGCACAGGTGAAGGAAGGTGTTCTTTTTATGACTGAAACCCAACTACAAACATGTTTGTAATCATGTGCATAAATAAAGATATTATTTTAAAAGTAAATGAATAAAATGATTTTATTTGTAATATATTAATTATATCAACTATAGGATTATACTTTCTGTGACAAGTAATACCAAAGATGATATTATGAAAGGTTATAGAGATGATAACATGGAAATATCTATCTATTTATCATCTATCTATTTATCTTTCAAAGGTGGGAATAAATGGGATATAAATAGCTGGAGGAAAAGAGACAATTCTCTAGCACCTAACAACTTTTAAGTACCTACCAAAATGAAGGAATATTCCAATCATTATTTTAATTAGCCTTTAAGAGTTTCTATCTTCAAGAAAATGTATTTGTCATGAATTATCTATATTTATCTATAATTATCTATAAATTTACAGAAATATTAACTATATATACCTATCACATTATATTTCACTATGACCTTTGAATATCAGAATGTTAAATGTCATGTTCGAAATTGTATATCTGAAAATACATTTCTCACAACAGGAGATACAAATGTTACAATGCTAATAAATCTTTAAGAAAATAGACTATTTTACAGACATTGTCATAAAATGACTAATAAAACAACTATAACAAGTGTTATAGGCCTAATAATAAAAATATAATGAACTGTCAGCAATGTTGCAAAGAAAATTTAGTGATCTAAATTTTCATTAGTTATGATGTGCTGTGTGACAGTCGATTTTTTTCTAACTCCCATTACATTTTTGGCAAAGGAATATAATGAATAACAGTGAAATGATAAACCACTATAGTGTATGTATATAAGATAAGTGCATAAAAAAAGCTAACTACAAAAACTTTTAACAAATAAAAAACTAGGGGTTGAAGTAATAGTGGGGGATTTTGACTTATACACTGCTTCCTATGTTTGATACCAGACATTTTGATGGTCCCCTGGGCACTGTCAAGGATAATTCCTGAAAGTAGAGCTGGGTGTAACCCCTGAGAATTTTCAAGAGTGACTCAACAAACAAAATCTATTTGAAGGCTTATAAAGTAATTTTCAATTAAGGTATTACTGATTTATTATAAAATAATAACCCCCCAAAAATCTCCTGACAAATGGCATAAAACCCAAGTAAATTAAAAAATAATAAATTAATATTATTTATATAAAATAATATAAATAAATTATTTTATTATATGACATAACAATGTTAGAAAAAAGAACAAATACCAATAATAAATGGAGAGGTTAATATAGGCATATTGAAATTTCTTTCTTGATATGAGAGTCAAAATAAATGAAATCATTTACTGATAATACAAAGCCTTGATATTCAAATTGGCATTGAATACAGAGAGATTCTTTTTATATTAACTGAATAAAAGGAAGGAGATTGAGTTGTTTATTTGAAATGATCTACTTAACACCAAAGAGCTAAAACAGAATGTCTAGAAAAGAACTAAAATTTTGCCATTGTACTGACAGGAAAGGTGATTCTGAGATTCTTTTATCTACTGCAATATATTTGGCTTTTATTATTTTTAAATGCCTAAATATTAAAAAGTATTCTATTTTTTCCTAGTTTTCAGGACAAAGAAATAAAGGAACAAAGAGATATAGATATTATTTTTGTCATTGCTACTTATCACCTTTCTTTTCACTCAGTACAGTAGTTTTAAAAATATATGGAGATTGTTTATCATGACCTAAACTACCAGTCATATACTAATGGCTAATATACACAATTGAAAAGCATTATTTGTTAAAAAAAAATAAACAACTTTTCAATTAAGGGCACAAATTAACATGACTAGAGTTAAACTAATCTTTCTGAAAACATGGAGGTCACATGACTGAGGTGGAGGATTGTAACTGCAATTATTTTCCTTTTGTTAAGCTCTTTTATCCTAAAGCCATTATGGAGAAATAAATTTAGTGTTATTAAGAAAGAAACCTGAGCATCCACTTTAGAGACCTACTCAGCAATTAATTCCCATTCCATGTGACCTATTAGTAATCACCTTTTATCATTCTTTATACTGAGAACCACAGTAAGAGTCATTGTTTCCAAGTATTGATGCAACCTTAAAGGTAATATATGTATTTATATAGATTTAATATATATACTTATATATAACCTCATATGAAGCCAAATGGGAATCTAATTCTCCTTCTGCTTTTTTGAACCTACAATAATAACCATACAATAATTATAGCAAAATGTAATCATTTTAGAAAGAATTCATAATGCTGTATTTCAGAGCATATAATGAGCAATCTAAAAAGTGAGATATTATTCTATTTATTCATGTAATGAAAGGTAAGACAAGTTGTAGTTGATAGATTTTCTGAAGTTCCTTGTTGACCACAAAAAAGAATCTTTCCATAATAAATTGAAATTACTTTCTTAAGTTTGAAATCTGTGGTGTCCATATAGTAACTGTTAGTTCCACATGTTATTTAAATTTGAATTATTTAAAATATATCAAATGAAAAGTGAATTTTCTCAATTTTACTAGCCATATTTGAAATGCCAATAAGGAATCGAAAAACTATGAAATATTTTTATTACTGAACTAAATTTTATTGAACTTTGGATCTCAGTCATCTATATATTTTCATAGAGGAATCTTCATTAGCAATTCGGTTTTTTAAGGAGTTAAATCATAATGTGAGGGTGATCTGACTGTGACAAAATGTTATCCAACTGATCTCCAGGGTTGATTTCCACTGATGTCTTCTCCACAGGTGATTCTTTCTTCCCTTCATTGCATCTCTCCTAAAGTTGTACTGTCAGTTAATGAGAACCTTTCTTCAGCTGGGGATATAAGGATAGCTGTGCTCTCTGATAGGTCCTCAAAAAGATGTCAAAGGGAAGAAATCAGTGGTTAAATTGGCACAATGATTTAGGAACTTGTGAAAAGTTGAGCGTTTTACTTCATTTTAAGTAGTGTTGATTTCTGTCAAGTGTATTTTCACAGGAACTCCATAATGATGTGCACTTAAAACAAACCACCAGTAATTGATCCAGTCTCTGTTTTCCAAATAATTCTCTTTTAGAATTTATTAGATTGTCAGATATAAATGGGAGGTTATATGTAATTAAAAGTCACAAATTTTGTTTCCTTTCTAAATTTTGTTGAACTTTACTCACTATTTCATATTTTGAATAATGTTGACCTTATGTCTATCAAAACTTTTTTTGCTTTAATTTTTTTAAGTAATATTTTAATCAAAAGTAAGCGTAGGCCATTTTTCTAGATCTAAATCACTTTGTCTTAGAGTTTGAAGATTTTTCTCAGTTCCAACCTAAGGTAGTAGATTATCACGATTGGGAACTAATGTCCAGGTCAGGTTGACTCAGATTTTGATTATAAAAGTACTATAGAGACTATAATAAGACAACAAAGTTATATATAGATATAGCCATGTACTAGATTACTACATGTTTAATACATGTAGATTTATGATGAGATTTATGATTAGATTAGATTTATGATGAGAAATATGGCCATAGAAATACATATGAAGAGATATACAAAAGCATACATAGTCCAAACATAATTTGTTTTGCTCAACACATGCATATAATTTTAGTTTTTGACATCATAAACACAGTCAACACACAATCACACATGTATATATGTATATATACATATATCATGTTCTGTATTCAGAAATCACTCCTTATAGTCTTAGGAACCATACTGGAAGCCAAGAATCAAACTTGGGTTGGCCACATGCAAGGCAAATGCCCTTTCGATTGTGGTATTGCTGTGGCCCCAACACATATATATTTAGTATTAGAAATATTCAGTTTCAGCTTTTTTTCAATGACCTAAGTAATAATATTTACCCAGATTTTCTAATTCACCTGTCAATTATTAAGTAACTGGTGTTGAAATCTGAAATTATTATATAGTTGCATATTTTACTTTAAAACTCTATCAATTATGCTTCATACTTTGAAGTTTCTTTTAGGTACCTAATATCAACAACTAGTATACATTTTTAATTTGTTAACTTTATTTAGTAACGTTTTCTCTCAAATATACTTTTTGTAATAACTAATATAGTCTACTAATAGTTTTTAGGATGGAATGTCTTTTTATTCTTTATTTTTCAGTCTGCTTTTTTATATTTTGAGCAAGTCATATTTGGGAATCTTGATTTATTGTTTGTTTTTAATTTTTTATTTAAACCAGTGTGATTTACAAATTTGTTCATAGTTGGTATTAGACATATTTTAGAACATCACCATCATTGTCAACATCTCTTCACCAATGTTCCCCTGTTGCATCCCGTGCCATCACCACTTGCATCAGCTTGGCAGTGTTAACAGGCCCATTTTGAATCTTGGTTGGCAAAGTTTAGGTCTTGTGATTTCATTGTTGTTGACTCTAGGTTGAATATTTAGTTCTGCTCTTCCTTTGTATTGTTCTTGTTGTTTTGATTTTTAGTTTTGGCCTAATCTGGAAGTGCTCAGAAATTACTCCTAGCCAGTTTGGGTACCATATAAGATGCCAGGGATTATACCCAGATAATCACGTGCAATGCAAATGTCCTACCTGCTGTGCCATCTCTCTAGCCCCTAGTTTGTCATATCTTAACATTAATAATATACCTCAGACCACTTGGCCCCTGGCCCCTGACCTTTAATATTTGTGTTATTCCTCCCCAATTCCATTTCTTTCTTTTTTTTCACTACACTCTGTGGCTTAGGATGTTCTCGACAACCCCCATTTAAACTATTATATTTCTTCATGCAGTTATTCTAAGTACCACATATACGTGATATCATCCTGTATTTACTCTTCTTGTTCTGGCTTACATCATTTAACATAGTGTCTTCCAGTTTCATCTATATTGCAGCAAATTACAGTAATGCAGCATTATTTACAGCTATGTAGTTTGAATCTTGTTTTTTGAATCAATACAAGAATCAGTCTTTTTATTTGCTGATTTTGATTATATTAAAGAATTATTGAGATAAATGGATTATATACTTCTACTCAAACTTTGTCACAATGTGCCTAACTGCACCTCCCTCCATTATTTTTGGCAAGTTGTCTATCATGGACTGATCCTTTGGTCCTCATCTCTAATGTCTCTGGATATCATTACCATATTAACTTCATTTTTACATGCCACAAATGAGTATAATCATTCTATGTCTATCCCTCTCCCTCTAACTTGTTTCATTCAACATAATACTCTCCATATCAATCCATGTATAAGCAAGCAAACTCCATGTCATCATTTTTCCTAACAGCTGCATAGTATTCCATTGTGTAGATATACCAACTTTTTTTCACCACTCATCTATTCTCTTGCACTTGGGTTGTTTACAGATTATGGCTATTGTGAATCACACTGCAATGAACTTAAGAATATAGAGGGCTTTTCTACATCGTGTTTTTGGGCTCCTAGGGTATATTCCTAGGAGTGGTATTTTTGGAACAGATGGAAGCTCAATTTCTAGGGTTTTGGAGGAATATCCATATTGTTTTCCAAAAATACAGGACCAGTCAGCATTCCTAGCAGCAGTGAAAGAGCCTCTTCTTGCAGCTGTGCCAGGCCTCCAACTACAACCTACGAATAGATCTCAAATGTCTGTCTATAAGTGGGCGTGAGTGTGCATGCAGTGGACTCCTCTATGTTTGCCTAATCTGAATTGTAAACAGTCCATGCCTAGATTGTATGTAGCCCCTGTTATATATTATCTCTCCTCCCCCTTTCCATTCAAATCTCCTTCTTTCCTCTCACTCCCTCACTCCCGATCTGATAGCTTTCCCTATTTAATCCTCTTTACCCTCAGTTCTTAATTCCTTAGGAACTGAGGCCGTTCCTCCTGCCCCAGTAAGCTGCCACTCAGCTCCCAAAGCGAAAGTACACCCTCTCAGTCCCACATCTTTCGCCCTGGCAAGAAGCTGTAACCACCACTCCTGCTGATTCATTCTATACGGCCCTTTTTCTCCCACCCCCCTCAATGTGGATTGTTGCTTGCTGCCGGATTCAGTTTTAGAGCTCGAGGACACTACCTGATCCTTTACTGCCCTACTGCTGGAAACCTTTTCTCCGATGCAATAAGACCGTGGGTGTGGGACGAAAATGTGCCCTGGATCTCATCCCTCCAAAAAACTATCTCAAAAGACTTAATGAGGATATCCATATTTTCTTTGTATATTGAATTCCTTAATACTTACACCTCTTCGTGTGTTTATTTCCAAATGTAAAGGTAGCATCCTCCATCCCTTCTCTCTCTGTCCTTTCTCTCCTCTCTCTCTCTCTCCTCTCTCTCTCTCTCCCCTCTCTCTCTCTCTCTCTCTCTCTCTCTCTCTCTCTCTGTTTCTTGCTTGTTTTGGTTCTACTTAGTATGAAACTAGTAGAAAAGTCTTGCTTGTGGTCAGGTACATTGGTGGAGATAAAAAAAGGACAAAACTAAACATCCAAGCCAAAGCAACAACAATGGAATCAAGAGACTCAAACTTTAGCAATCTAAACTTTAAATGGGTCTGTTATACCTGCAGGCTGTGAGGAAAATTGTGGGGGTTGAGTTACACTCTGGAAACATGGTGGAGGGAGGTCAACCCTGGTGGTGGGATTGGCCCTGATTCACTGTATGCCTGAAATCCAACTATGAAGGACTTTGTAAATAACAATGATTTTAATAAAAAAAAATTTTAAATGTAAAAAGAATATTAAAAGGTCCCCAATGCATATTAGCCATAAATTACCAAAATAAAATAAAAGATGAAACATGGTCAAATCACTTACTGCAGCTTTGTTTTGTTCATCTCTGTGTTCATAAGATATTGTCAGCCGGGGCCGGTGAGGTGGCGCTAGAGGTAAGGTGTTTGCCTTGCAAGCGCTAGCCAAGGAAAGGACCGCGGTTCGATCCCCGGTGTCCCATATGGTCCCCCCAAGCCAGGGGCGATTTCTGAGCGCTTAGCCAGGAGTAACCCCTGAACATCAAACCGGTGTGGCCCAAAAACAAACAAACAAAAAAAAATATATTGTCAGCCATGATAGAATGTCACTTTGCTAAATATTTTCATTCAATGATAGGATGGAAAAATAAAACACGTGATAATAGATGCCATGGTTGCTACAAAGTAAAGAAATCATTTCACATTTATATAATAATGTCTCTATCAGTAGGGTTTAAATTATTCAATATTCATTTTTAATAATAAAATGTTTCAACCATTGATATATTTGTTTTGTACATTAGAACAGCATTTTTTTATTTTTGGCTTTTGTTGCACACCAGCTAGAGCTCATAGATCACTTCCAGCAGGTTTTAGAAGAGGGGATAGGAATCAAACCAGTTTTGACCATGGTGCAGAGCAAATGCTGTATATTCCTACTGTGCTATCTCTTTAGTACCATCTGTTGTGTTTCACACCACCATCTAATAAAAATTTAAATATTCATGGTTATTGTTTTAGTTTTTTCAGATACTTGGTATAGCTTAACAAAAAGTATAGGACCTAAGAATTAAATATGAATTATGATTTGGAAAAATCATAATGCAGCCAATACAAGTAATTTAAATGGTCAGAATAAAAGTTTATTATATGGACATAGGCTTTTTATTCCCAAATCCCTCTGCTCTAGTTTAATTGTTTCATAGAGGGAAAATATATTGAAATCACCCAATTTACACCTTATTTTCCAAACCATCAGCATAAAATTATTGCGATTTTATACTTTTTCAGAGAGCAAAACACCTTTTAATATTTAAAAATCTTTTATATTCAGAAATTACTTTTCTCTCAAGAGAAAAAGAAAAATTCTTATTCTACATAATATTTGTTTATCTCATCAAATCTATGACATGTGTAATTTATATGTCCTCTTTATTTTAGATTTGAATAAAAAAGTAACATTATAAAGAAGTTTATCAATCTTAAAAACTGAAAGATATTTTTTTGGGGGGGGCGGTTGGGCCACACCTGGCGGTGCTCAGGAGTTACTCCTGGCTACCTGCTCAGAAATAGCTCCTGGCAGGCACAGAGATTTGACAGGGATTTGATACAGGACGCCGGGCACAGGCACAGGGATTCGATACAGGACGACGGGATTCGAACCAACCACCTTAGGTCCTGGATCAGCTGCTTGCAAGGCAAACACCGCTGTGCTATCTCTCCGGCCCCCAAAACTGAAAGATATTTTATCCTGACAGGAATAATACCAGAATAATGGCTGACTTAGATATGTAGTTCTGTGAAAAAACACTAACTTTATATTTGACAAGAAACTTAGAGATGAGAATGTAAACAACATCATGATGATGTAGGTCCTAACTTATAGATTTAGATTTGTAAAATTTAAGATTTAAGATAAACTTTATTTTTCTTTCTTTCTTCTTTCATTTTTGCTTTCTTTCTCTTCTTTCTTTCTTACTTTCTTCTTTCTTTCTTCATTTTTTGTTTTGCTTTATTCTTCTTTCTTCCTCTTTTTTGTCCTTTTTTAAACTTCCCTCTTTTCTTTGTTCATCTCCCTCCTTTCCTCACTCCCTTCTTCCCTCCTTTTCCTTTATTTCTGTTTCTCTCTTCCTTCTTCCCTTATTTCCTTTGCTCTCCTTCCACTCTTCCCTTCTTTTTTCTCTTCCTACCTTCCTTCCTTCCTTCCTTCTTTCCTTCCTTCCTTCCTTCCCTCCTTCCTTCCTTCCTTCCTTCCTTCCTTCCTTCCTTCCTTCCTTCCTTCCTTCCTTCCTTCCTTCCTTCCTTCCTTCCTTCCTTCCTTCCTTCCTTCCTTCCTTCCTTCCTTCCTTCCTTCCTTCCTTCCTTCCTCCTTCCCTCCCTCACTCCCTTCCTTTTGTTTTTAGGCTACACACAGCAGTCCTCAGGGCTTACTCCTGGCTCTGCATTTAGAGATCGTTCCTGGTGGGTTTAGAGAAATCATACTGTTTTCCAGAAATCAAACACAGGCCTGATACATGCAAATCGAGAGCCTAAACTTGCTGTACTATGTCTCCATCCTTCAAGTATTATTGAGTCTTAATCTTTGGGCTATATATTGTGACTCAAAAGCCTATAAACAAAAGATAATAAGTGTTCCTCAAATTATTAGATTGATTATTAAAGTTTTGTTCTAAGTTCCTACAGTTGTGTCATGTAGCCATGTAGCATCAAAGTAAATCAGTCAACTTTAATAATTGTAGTTCATTTCTTTATTATCTTTTGTTTATTTCTGCCCAAAAGTATTCTACACCAGTCTTTGACATTTATTCATGTGGATGAGCAGATGACATAAAAAAGAAATTAAACAAAAAGTTCTTTTTGAATAAATAACTTGATTCAACTGCTAATAGTACAGAATGGACTTCTATTGATCCTACTCATATTACTTCCTCATAATATGCCAGAAATCATAACATAAGGTAAAGAAAGGGGATTATCAAATTATGTTTCCTCTTATTTCTAACCCAATTGTAAGTTGAAATATGTGAACATTAGTGCTTATATATATTAAAAAGTAAAATGAAGAACGTGAGTTGAGGTTCTGAATCATTTCCAATTTTATGGTCAGAATAAAGTACTTATGTATGCTATAACTACAAATATAAATTCTGTCATTTCTATAACTCTTTATGCAAATTAAATATTTTCATATAGATTAATATGTGCAATATAAGAATGGTAAAAATCATGATAATAATTTAATTTTTCCCTATTTAGAATAACATAAATTAACCATGAAAAAGCTAAGAGAAAGACTGCATAAATAAGAGAAACTTGTAAATTTCGGTGCTCGAATAATATTTACTTTCTGCTTTTTGAGCTGTGCAAATTATATAACCAGCTCTGATTGCTCCACAACAATCTGCTTCTTTTTCTTGAAGTCAGGATACCATATCTATGCTTGGGCTTCAATTTTGGTAATACTCTAACAGTAATGGCTGAACTTTTTGAGCCCAAATGCCCAAAGTACTGCCCAATGGCCAGCCCGGCCCTGTTGCCAGGTGAGCTGCAAAGCAAAGCAGACGCCAGCACACTTGCCTCCCGTGTTGCTCCTCGCAGATCTTCATTCCCGCATGCCAAGTACGAGGCCTTCGCCTGCCACTGCTGGCACGCGTGCTGTAGATTCGCCATCGAGGTTAGAAGCTCAGGTGGTTCTGGGGATCAAAGTAGGGTCTTCTGCAGACAGAGCAACCTTAGCCCTTGAACTGTCTCTATAGTCCCACAGCATTCTGCTTCTTGAATTTTTATTAGGTCGAGTTTAAGAACTGAAGAGGTGATTAAGTAAGGAAAAACTTCAATCCTCTTCATTCCTGAGGCTCTTTGGACTTTATTTTTTTTACTTGATAAAGTTTTTTTTTTTTTTTTTTTTTTTTTTTTGGTTTTTGGGCCACGCCCGGTAACGCTCAGGGGTTACTCCTGGCTATGCGCTCAGAAGTCGCTCCTGGCTTGGGGGACCATATGGGACGCCGGGGGATCGAACCGCGGTCCGTCTCCTAGGCTAGCGCAGGTAAGGCAGGCACCTTACCTCCAGCGCCACCGCCCGGCCCCTACTTGATAAAGTTTTTAATTGAATCGTTGAGAGATATAATTACAAAGATGTTCATGATTGAGTTTCAGTAATATAATTTCCAACACCAATGCACATTTTTAGCCACCAATATGGGATATCCCAGTTTGTTTCCTGACTTCCCCCTTCTTGCCTCTATGGCAGCCATTTTATTCTCTCTCTCTCTCTCTCTCTCTCTCTCTCTCTCTCTCTCTCTCTCTCTCTCTCTCTCTCTCTCTCAAATTCTGTTGCAATATGGTAACAGAAGGGGTATTCTGTATATAAAAATTTATAGTTTTTTTGGGGGGGCCACACCCAGTAATGCTCAGGGGTTACTCCTGAGTAACATGCTCAGAAATCACTCCTGATTTGGGGGATCATATGGGATGCCAGGGTCAGCCGCGTGCAAGAAAAATGCCCTACCGCTGCACTATCATGCTGGCCCCTATGTATATAAATTTATTGCTTTTCAGCTCCCAGTTCTTGTCCTGAGTGATCATTTCTAACTAATATTATCATAGAGGTCCCTTCTCTGTCCAAATACACTCGCCCACTCTTTGTGACAGGCTTCCTGCATGGTCCAGTCCTCTTGACTCTCATCCCTATTGTCTTCGGGTACTATTACTATACTACATTCTTATATTCCACAAATGATTGTAGTCATTCTATATCTATCCCTCTAACTCATTTCACTCAGCATAATACTCTCCATATCTATCTAATTCATTTCACTCATACATATCCATTTATGTATAAGCAAATTTCATGACTTTGTATTTTCTAACAATTGCACAATATTCTATGATGTAGATGTATGTAGTTCTTTTCCCCACCCCATCTGTTCTAGGACAGTTGGGTTGTTTCCAGATTCTTATTATTGTGAATGGTGCTGCAATGAACATAGGAGTAGAGATGTGAACTCTGTACTTTTTGTGATACTATTGTCCTTTAGTGAAGGGCACTCCTATGCAGCAAGTGGGTAGGTGGAAGAAAATATTCCTTATGATTTTCTACCAGCTGGCCAGGGTTCAATTCTAGAGCCCTGTGGTGCCATGAAGCCACTCCAGCAACACTCAAAGACCATTCCTTAGTGTTTTGATAAATGCCTTTCTTGATTTATTCTGAAATAGTTTACTGTTTTTATATAGTTTTATGAGTAAAGAATGGCTCCCAATATTCCTTCTTGTTTTTGATTTTTAAATGCAGGTTGGTCTTTGTTAAACACTTACTCTTTGCTATTATATTTTGGAGCAAGTACAAGACATTGTACTCAGTCATCGTTACTTAACTCTTATATTTATTCTAGTTTATAAGCTTATAATTTAAGGTCAGTAAAATATTTAAATCTATGCTGCAAAGATTTATTTTTCTTTTTTATTCTTTCTTTCTTCTTCTTCTTCTTTTTTTTTTTTGGTTTTTGGTTTTTGTGTCATACCTGGTGATTCTCAGGGGTTACTTCTGGCTATGCACTCAGAAATAGCTCCTGGCTTGGGAGACCATATGGGAAGCTGGGAATCGAACCAAGGTTCATCCTGGGTCAGCCGCATGCAAGGTAAATGCCCTACCACTGCGCTATCACTCCGACTCCTGATTTTCTTTCTTGTTTATTCTTAACTGAACAAATTGCAGTGAGGACCGAGGTCTTTGTAGAAGCTATTTTTGTTCTAAAAAAATAGTGATATTGCTAATGTTTTTTTTTTTTTAAAGTATCTTAGAAGAATGTAACCACTAATTGGTAGAGAAAGTCAATATTGTACCTCGGACTTCAACTTCAATTGTCTTTCAACTCCAATTGTTAAGTAAACCTTTTGAGCTTAGCATAATTTAAGCCCTAATGATCTTTGTCATTAACTTCAACTAATTTTTCAAGTCTTAGGATCAGAAAGTCTAAACTTAAATCTTATTCTGCTTTCTTTTATCTGTATCTTGACTAGAGCTTTTTAAAATTCAGGTCAGTCTTTATACCTGGCTCTACTGAAGTGCCCTTCCTGATTGATGCCTTACTCTCAACACACCAAAAATACATTATTTGGAGTTCTTGAAATATGACCTGTGTTTTAAATCCATTACTCTTCTTATGTAAGTCTTTCTGTTGAGAATCCTTCCCAGGGGCTGGAGATTGCCTTGCATGAAACTGATCCAGGATCAATCTATGGCATCCCATAAAGTCTTTCAAGCCCAACAGGAGTGTTTTCTGAGTGCAAATCAGTAGTTACACCTGAACATTTCTAGGTGCGACCCAAAAACAAAACAAACACACAAGCAAAATAGACTGTCTTTCCTCAACTTTACCCAGATATTTACTTTCCTATCTGTTTACAGATGAGTTAAGGCCCTAGTTAAGGCCCTCTTGTTATCCTGAGAAGTACTCTTAAGAATATAGATGTATTGTTTTATTTGCTACATGTTATACGGTTACACTGTTTTTGTCTAATTGAAAATAAATTCACTTAAATTAGTGCTATTTCTTATGTACTCTTGTGTGTGTGTGTTTTGTGTTGATCACACTAGTGATGTTCAATGGTATCATGCTGGCTATCTATGTGTTACTTCTTTCTTGAAGTTGTTTATGTTATTCTAATCAAAAATTACTAATTATATGTATAGAAATTATATGTACTAACATGATCTCAAAGAACTTTTAAAGTCAAAAATTTTAAATTAGAATAAAATTTAGTAAGTAATCTTAACAAAATTTTGGCCATCAATCAGCCATTTTATTTAATTACTGTTTCCTTATACATTTTAAACAGAGTTGGTAAAAGGTATGACTGAGTAAGAAATAAATTCACAGTCTTTCTATTTAAGTGAACCATTAATATATTGTAGCTAGGATGTTAGGTGAGGCTATTTTAATTTTAAAAAATTACTTTATTTCAACACTGTTCATAATCCAGTTGAGTTTTTTTCACAGTTACAAAGTTGTTCATGCTGGAGTTTTAGTCATAGAGTTTCCCACCCCGGGTGAGATTTAAATGAGATTTCCGGGCTTTTACTATTCCTATGTTTGGATAAGATTCATAATTATTCCTAAAACACTCTACAAAATTTCTAAGTAATTAAGAACCCTACTATTAGTTTAGTCAAAGGTTATCTTTATAAAGATTAATGTTGCTTCCTCTTCATGGGGCCTTTAAGCAGAAATTTAATTTCTTAGTACTTCTTTATTTCTTTTATTCTTGGGAAAGTAATTGACCTTTTTGTCAGTGTCTGTGTCAGTTAAAAGACTGACATCTGCTCTGTAGACTAGAACAGTATACTAGATTCTAAGAAATAGCTTTCAGGTTATTCAAGTTTTCCATAACCAGTATCTCCTTGTAAATGTGTCAGCTCTACCATTTCAAAAACACCTAAACATTTGATGCTGATGGAAGTCAACTTGTTCACATGGGAAACACTTTTTTGTTCATATGACCAGGAACCTGACCTGGTATAAATGACATAGCCAGGAACCTGAAAGAAACATGAGCTTTCCTTTGCATACTACTTCCAGCTCTTTATCAGGGGGTTAAGAGTCTTTACATTCTTCTGTCTTCTACTGAATCTCTTTGCTATTGCAGTAGGTAAGTAGCCTGCCCACTTATTTTGAGTCAGAGAAAAAAAAATTTTACTTACAGAATTGAAAGTGATTTAAAGTGGAAAAAAAGACCACCTCTCAATATAGTTTATTTCTGAAGTCTCTTTATATTTTAAGCTGGTTAGCTCAGATGGGATAGGACTGAGAAGGAAGGATAATGAAAGGTTGGGAAAGACTGTGATGAAAGGAAGAGATGAAAAGGACAGTGTTGATTTCTTTCTCTGTATATTAATTTAACTGCTTTTTTCTTTTTATAAATGTGGTGCTTGGGATCAAACCTAGTGCCTCACACTTGAAAAGCATGTGTGAATCATATCCTGCTGCTAAGGTCACTTCTAAGTGAAAGCATAAGCTCTTGATTGGATGGACATAAAATGTTTTCCTTAAAGAGAAATGAAATACTAAATGACAAAAGTATAACATTGTTATTCAGATAGTTCTCATCTATGATTTTCATTGTGTATTACTTACTTCTTCATACTTTTGCCCATTAAGAGTCCCCAAAATGTTGGCATATGAAGGACCCTGGTGCTACACACACACACACACACACACACACACACACACACACACACACACACACACACACACACACACACACACACAGACAAACCCGCTGTGTACGTGCACAGCAAAGTCTTCCATAGTAGTGAGGAACCAAATTTACTTCACAGCCCATTTTACTGGCCATTCTGCTAAGATTCATGACACTGAACTATCTTTTATGGCTTATGGCTTATGCTCACTACATTAAAGGGAAGCAGCAAATACTTCCTGCTCCTAAAATCATCCAACGGCATGCGGTGTCCAGAGATTGTCCGAGTGGTTTGTGTCCTTCCCTAACATAAGTCAAGTTTCATCCATCTGCCAGGTTGGAAGAAAGGGTGATTTTTCTTAAGTCTTACTGTCCTTTCAAAGCTCCAGACCCGCTGGAGACATCCTGGCACAGATGCTTTGCCCGAGACAATGCGCTGCCCTTTACCTAGTGAACGAGTGCGTCTCGTAGAGGGGATGCCTTCCTCCAGAACAAACAACGGAAATGCATCAGGAGTGCTCAGCTGCAGACAGAAGGCACATCACCGAGCGGGAGCCTCCTGAGATGAAAGCTGATTTCAATGAACATTGTGTTTCCAAGCCTGCTTCCTCTGGCTCCATAAAAGCTGCAGAAGGAACATCCCACTTGAGTCTGCTGATACAAAAGAATGCTGTGGCTGGAAGATCTTATCGAGCTTTCCTGTGCCACAGTAACAGAGCTCCAGTTGTGTCTTGTAAGAATCGCTCATTGTTTCACGGGGACGACTGGCTCCTTTGGGTGGGATCTAATGGCGTCTCAGGGAGTGGAGGGTAGGTGGTGCTGGGAGGTCGGCCAACCGCATGACCTGACTTGCTGACTTCGGGGGAAATCAGGGTAGGCACAAGTTTCTTTGGGTCTGTGGAAGACCGAGCATTTAAAGTTAGTCTCATAACGGCCAAGGAGATAGCGCTCAGGGCTGGGGTGCATACTGTGCATACAGAAGACCTGGGTCTTATTCCTGCCACTGCATGGTCTTCCGAGAACTGCATGGGGTTATCACCTAGCACAGAGCTGGAATCAACCTCAAGACCTGCTAGGTGTGACCCCTCAAACAAAAATTAAATAAATGAAGTTTGACTCTTAGATACATATACTTTTTACTAGCTAGAATCTTCTACTGTACCAAAACAAAATTGTTGTCTTTATTGCTGTGGTGCTTATTGCTGTGGTGCTTTTCGGGTCGGGTTTTTTTTGTTTGTTTGTTTTGGTTTTTATTTTTCCTTTTTTGTATTCTTGTTATGGTTTTCTTCCTTTTCTCCTTTCTTCTCTTAAATTGATATTTATAGCCTCTAGAAGGACTCCTCCTGTTTTTTGCTTGTTTGATTTTTGCCCTCCCCCTTTTTTCTTCTTTCCTTCTAACAGAACCACATAACTTGAACCACCTTGTTCTACCTCACAAATTGGAGGAGAAATAAGGGAGGGTACCAAGACCAAAGAGTCGTATGAACATCAAGTAGAAATAATAAATGATCAGAATTAAACACCAAATCTAAAGCCAACGACAACAGAATAGATACCCAATCTACAAAAATCTAGACACAGAGGGGACCACTATACTAGCAGCTTGGGGGGCAAAGGAGGGGGATATGGGATGCATGCTGGAAACAGGGGTGGAGGGAGGACAACACTGGTAGTGGGAATACCCCTGATTTAATGTCACAATGTACCTAAAATATTACTGTGAAAGATTTTTGATCTACTGTGGTAAAAATAAAAAGAAAATTTCTCAAAAAAAAAAAAAACAACAAAGTGAAAGTCTAAGTTTCTTGATTTTTCTCTTTTAATCAATTTATTCAATACTGTTTCATTCTGATGAAAAGAAAAAAATAAAGAAGAAGAAACTTTTGCAAATAGAAACTTTACTATTAAAGCTATCGTTATAAAATGTATGTGCTAATAAATACACATTTAAATTTTTCTGTTATAGACTCAAAACTATAAACATTTTTATTAGGGCAAACTTTTAGTTTCAATTTTTGTAAAGTTTTGTGTTTATATTGGACCTTTATATTTAAGTTCAGGTTAGTAAGAGGATTTTTCACATTTAAATTTAACTAATTATATATATATATAATATATATATATTTTCAAAGAGCTAATCATGCCTTTTCAATTAGATGATTTAATATAACAATGTTTCTTATTTCCTCTTTATCCTTCTAATGACTTCCTGCCACATTTATCATATATTAAAACATATATAAATGGTGATAAGACATACCAAGATAAAAAAGTGACCATGAATTTCTAAAAGGATAATGAATGCATATTAATGTTTTATTTATCCTACAAGTCTATGTAGTCTGTCTAAAATATCTGCTTCCCTAAATAAACTGAACTAAAGAAAAGTTATTATTCTCAAAATCTACACAGGTTGAGACTCAAATTATTATCGAAGCATTGCATATATTTTTCAGATAAGAATTATTAGTTATCAAGTATTATCATTGGTAATGTAATTAGAAATGTATATATTTTTCCATAAGTTGAAGGAATAAGGCTCAGATTAATGATGCATTTTATTTTTGAAAAATTTGTATTGGGTGAGTAGACGAATACATGTCTACATGTTTGCATATGTGTATGCATAGCTAAATATAGGACAAGTGAATAGATGAAACCTCAATAATTGGTTTACAAGCTATGCTGCAGTGTCTGGAGTTTACAAATGTTTTCAACACAATTTTCTTGACCCTATCACATCTGTTCATCCCCTTAGTTTTTATAATACCACTCGTTGAAGAAGAGAATAAAAATATTTTCATGATCACATTGCCAATTTCCTCAGTTTATAGTTAGGGAGATGAGATTCAAAGATAATCAAATTAATATTACTTTCTATTACTACATTATATCACATTCTATTACTCATATTTGGAGACTTTATGGGGTCTTCTTAAGTAGACTGTCACTCCCAGCTTATCTGGGAAATAAAAGAATGAAACATTTGATTGTGATGGAAGTCAGCCTGGATGTTTTTTGTTCATGTGTCCAGGAACCTGACCTGGTATAAATGAAATAGCCAGGTGAAATACATGGTGAAAGGAGCCACTCTGGGGATTGCTGAGTTAAAGGTGTGGTAAAAGGAGAAAACACAAGAACTAATCTTTCTTTTCTGATGTGGCTTCATGTTTGTCTAAGAAAGCCACACTTATAATTCAGACTTCTAAGATTCAGTCTTCTCTTCCAATGGACATGATTTTGTTTTATGCTGTCTAATATTTGAAAGCCCTTTCTGAAGAAGCTAGTCTCTCCAATTTGCAGTGAGTAAAATGTTACGAAGCTAATTCTAGATTCTCCTGCTGCCAGTAAATGCTGACAACATAACACCTTTCATTCACTGGATTTTTGTTTCTCTGTTTTATGCTGTATCTAAAACTGTATCTAAATACTAATAAAGTATGTAAATATTTTATTAAGAATTTTATCTTTTATTGTAAACTCTTTAGGGTCTTTGTGTATATCATTATGTCATCTACAAATAGAGATAGTTTGACTTTCTCTGTTTCAATTTGGATTCCTTTGATTTCCTTCTCTTGTTTGATTGCTATTAGTAGGACTTCTATACTATGTTGAATGAGAGTGGAGACAGTGAACATTCTTGCCTAGTGTCAGACCTTATTGGAAATGCTTTTAGTGTTTCACCATTAAGAATAATGTTGGTTATGGAATTTGTATAGGTTGATGTTTCTATCTTGAGGAAGGCTCCTTGCATATATATTTTTCTGAGAGTTTTCACCATGAATAGGTGTTGGATTTTGTCAAATGCTTTCTCCACATAGATTGAAATGATCATGTAGTTTTTATTTGTCCTTTTACTGATATGATGCATGATGTTGATTGATTTGCATATGTTGAACCACCCTTGCATCCCTGAGATGAAACCCATTTGTTCATGATGTGTAATCTTTTTAATGCGTGATTCAGCTTGCTAAAATTTTGTTCAGGATTTTTACATCAAGGTTTATCAGTGAGATTGATCTGTAGTTTTCTACTTGATAGTATCTCTGTCACTTTGTGAATGATGATATTAGCTATTAGCTCATTATCACATAATCAAGATAATTATGTGGAGTAAAATAATTTAGAATAAAAATATTCATATTGGAGCCAGAGTGGTAGCACAGTAGTAGGTAGTTTGCTTTGCATGCTGCTGACCCAGGATGGATGCAGGTTCAATCCCCAGCATCCAATATGGTCCCCCAAGCCAGGAGTGATTTCTGAGCACAGAGTCAGGAGGAATCCCTGAGTGTTACTGTGCGTGGCCCCCCCAAAAAACTTAAAAAATTATATTGTATAATTACATATCTATATAAATAGATAAATTTGTTTGTTTTGTTTTTGTTTTTTGGGCCACACCTGATGGTGCTCAAGGGTTACTCCTGGCTCTGTGCTCAGAAATCACTCCTGGCTCAGGGAACCATATGAGATGCAGGAGATTAAACTGGCATTCTGGGTGCAAGGCAAACGCCTTACCACTATGCAACCACCCTTACCCTATAAATAAATATATTTTGAAAATGCAAACTTATATAGACTAATAAAGCATATAAATACTTATCTGAAAAGGTAGGGAAAGAGAGTCAGAGAAGCAGAGGTTAGTAAAAAAGAGGGTGGGGGCAGAGTAGTAGCGCGAGCAGTAAGGTGTCTTCCTTGGCTGTGCTAGCCTAGGACAGACCGGGGTTCAATCACCCGGGGTCCCATTTGGTCCCTCAAACCAGGAGCAGTTTCTGAGCGCATAGCCAGTAGTAACCCCTGAGCACTGCCGGTGTGACCCCCCAAAAAAACAAACTAACAAACAAACAAACAAAAATATAAGGATTACTTGGAGCACAATTTTTATTCCAAAAATTAACCACAACTATTTAATTTACCTTTATATTAAGCCTGTTGATGCAAAATGATGGGACTCATATTATCAGTGAAGTACAAATCTCATCTGCTATAAAATAAGTTCCTTATTGAAAATCAATGCATAAAATAAGACAAAATATTGAAGGAGCTTTTCTATACAATTCTTAGTTTGACAATTGTTTTTAAAAAAGCATTTTATGCAAAGGTGACTCTATATTCAGTGTTTCTAGTTCAATCATAAGAAAGCACTGTCCAATCCACGAAGAAAGTGATTTCACCTTGTATCATTAGTCTATCAATATCTGATTACTAATAGTTGAGAATGGAGTTAAGTCAGGGGATCAGTGATGATATTTGTTTCAGTACATTACACATTCAGCAATGTCAGTTATAGCCAGATGAGACAATATAAGTAGAAATCTATGTTTTGAATCCATGCATAGCTTCCTTTTTGCCACCAAGACCAATTTATTCAAGATTTGGGTGATACAAAACTCATATGAAAAAAGCTTACTGATGTTTAGAGAGTGACTCATCCTACTCACCTAACTAAGAAGACTCCACTTTGGGGTTTAATTTTTGGTGGACATCCACATCAAATACTAGACTCTTCACTTGCTGTACCCTCTTATAGAGCTCTATCAATTGACCTCTTCATTGGACTTCTTTGAAATCAATTTTAATAATATTTCCAACAAATCACTAAGTTTTTAGCAAAATATTAACCACAATGCAAAAATCAGTGCAATTTATACTCCTCAATATCTGTCATCAAAGAAAATTAAAAAAAAATTTTTTACATTGATGAAAGTTCTGTACATTAAAAGGATTCCCTTCGGGCCCGGAGAAATAGCACAGCGGTGCTTGCCTTGCAAGCAACCGATCCAGGACCAAAGGTGGTTGGTTCGAATCCCGGTGTCCCATATGGTCCCCCGTGCCTGCCAGGAGCTATTTCTGAGCAGACAGCCAGGAGTAAGCCCTGAGCATCGCCGGGTGTGGCCCAAAAACCAAAAAAAAAAAAAAAAAAAAAAAAAGGATTCCCTTCCTTACTTGTTCTTCATGGCCACACAGAGTCAAATAATACCCTGTAGCTTTACTTTTAAGAAGCATCTCTGTGGTAGGTCAGACAATTCTTTTTCATAGCAGATTGGGTAATTTGGTAACTTGGTAACCATAATCAAGGGTATTCTACTCAGATACTGGTAGCTTAAAAATAAAGGACAAGGGAATCAGAGAGATAATACAGTGGGTAGGGTGGTTGCCTTGCACTTGACCCAGTTCTAACCCTGGCATCCCATATGATCCCCCAGGCACCACTAAGAGGAGTTATTCCTAAATGCAGAAGCAGGAGTAACCCCAGAACAAAGCTAGGTGTGTGTCCCCAAACAAAAGGAAAAGGAAGGAAAGAAGGAAGGAAGGAAGGAAGGAAGGAAGGAAGGAAGGAAGGAAGGAAGGAAGGGAAGGACATAGGAAGGAAGGGGAAGGAAAGAAGGAAAGAAGAAAGGAAGGAAGGAGCTGCTTCAATAGAGCTCTTCTGGATTTTGTGGTTGAAGTAGCAGCTATTCTTGTACAGCCATGCAAATTTCTTATAGAGCCTTTTCTGTCTTGAGCTACACTTGTAATTGATAGCTTTTGGTTCCACATTCACAGTCAAGAAAATGTACTCCAATATGATTCAGACTGGATCTCTGAACATTTCACTAATGTTGCAGTGACCTAATATTCTGTAGGATTTATTTTACATCCTCTGGCATATAAATTATTTGACACAGTTCCTGAAGATGTCGCTACTTTTTTATCAAGTTCAATTTTTTCTTTTTTTTTAAATGATTTTAGAAGAATCATGAGATACATTTATTATTATTATTATTATTGTTATCATTATTATTATTATTATTTGGGGGTTTTGGGTCACGCCTCGCAGCACTCAGGGGTTACTCCTGGCTCTGCGCTCAGAAATAGCTCCTGGCAGACATGGGGGACCATACAGGATTCAAACCAACATCCGTCTTGGGTTGGCTGCTTGCAAGGCAAACACCCTACCGCTGTGCTGTCTCTCCAGCCCCATATTTTTAAATAAATAATAAATAAATAAATACTTAACAGAATGAAAATGTAGTCGCAGTGTGAGTATATTATGGATTTCCTTTCCAGAGAGACTACATTTCATAGACTCGATTTGAGTATATCTTTGAACTTCAGTCTTCAAAGAAGTATGATTCGTTTTTAAGCTGAAATGTTGGCAGAAGGCAGTCCTATACGCTTCCCATTTGGTGTTATGATAAAAAGGAAAGCTCAGAATTGGCTCCCAGCATCCTCTGGGTAGCTACTCTTCCTGGTGCTGGCAAAGGACCAAGAAGTAAGTCTTAGAACTTGGCTCCCTCAGAGGAGAGCATGTCTGTTGTTTGTGAGCCTGGTTGGTTTGCCAAATTGAAGGGATTTTCAGAAATGATTATTTTATGTAGTTAAAAGACCATTTACAAAGTTATTGACAGCTGAGTGTCGCCCATCCCCATCTTCTACATAACGTACCTTAGGGTAAGACCTGCTCATTTCTGGGAGGAGTCTTGGGAGGTCTCAAAAGGTTTGGCTAGAAGGCCAGGAGGGAGGAGGCATTGATGAGAAGATTATGGAGGATGAAAGCAGCAGGAGAAGAGATGGCTGAAAGTCAAGGTACAATGCAGGACTGAATAGGGATCCAGCGTAAGAGGTTTTGATAGGCCACACATGTTGGCCAGGGCTGAATAAAGATGCTATCTCCAGAAGCCTGACTGCCGCTATCCTGAAAGCTGCTGAGCCACTGGCTGAGAGGGGGTTGCATACACTTGTCCTGAGCTGGAGGAAAAAGACCTCTCCCTCCATCACCATCCACCGCCATCCAAACTCATCCAAAGCTCTTTCTTTCTACAGCTGAGACTTAGGATAATATTTCAACACCAATCTCACCATCAGTATCAACTTCCTTCCATCAGTCTTTCTATATTCCATCTCCCACCCACCTCTTTCTACCACTTTGACAATCACATTAGAAAGATTGGTGGCTGCAGCTTTGTTTTCATGCTTTCAATGTTGTTGAATCTACTTGGATGTGTAATGGCAATTCTCCCGCATCACCAGTTTAATAGAAACCTAGACCACTCTTCACCATTACTTTCTTTTCCTTCTTTATTTATTCTCCCTGTCTCTCTAAGATCTAATCTCAGAGGTGATCAAGGCATCCCTCCCACATTACATTTTCTCATCCAGTTATTATCTGTATCACAGAAAATTGTATTTGTCTTTCTTCTGGCGTGCTTCCATCATCATGATATCTTTGAATTCCAACCAATTTGCAGCAAATTGCATGATTTAATCGTTCCTGGCAACTGCATAGTATTCCATTGTGTATATATGTATATATTAATAAATATCCAACATCTTTATAATCCATTTATCTGTCATTGAACACCTAGGTTGATTCCATGTCCTATCTAATGATTAATAGTCTGTATACTTTATTTTTAATCAATGTTTTTAAATCCTGGAGATAGCCTCCCCAAAGTGGAATTTCTGAGGTCTATGGCAGCTCAATTATAAGTTAACTGAGGATTCTACATACTATATTTTACAGGGATTGAATAAGACAACACTGACACAAACAGTGGATGTGTTCCTTTTTTCATTATATGCCCCACCAGCAGAGATTGCTCTTAATATTTTTATATGTGACATTCTCACTTATGTGAAATGATATCTCATTGTAATCTTGATTTGGATTTCCTTAATGGTAAGAGATGCTAATCACTCTTTAGTGTGCCTATTGGCTATCAGATGTCTTTCTTTAAAACATGTTTGTTTATTTTATTTATTTATTTATTTTTTTTGGTTTTTGGGCCACACCTGTTTGACGCTCAGGGGTTACTCCTGGCTAAGTGTTCAGAAATTGCCCCTGGCTTGGGGGGACCATATGGGACACCGGGGGATCGAACCGTGGTTCGTTCCTTGGCTAGCGCTTACAAGGCAGACACCTTATCTCTAGCACCACCTTCCCGGCCCCTTGTTTTTTTTTTTTTTTGTTTTTTTTTTGCCTTATTTTTGAAAAGTTTTAAAACCTTTTTGGTGCTTTTGTGAATCCTGGATATCAATTTTTTATCTGATATATTGAATGTTGATATTTTTTTCATTCAGTTAACTGTTTTTTTTTTTTTCATTTTAGCCCATGCTTCTTTTTTCAAGTAGAAATTCTAATTTGGTGTAGTCTCATTTGTTTATATTTTTTATTTAAGCACCATGATTACAAAATTGTTCATTGTTGGGTTTCATTCATAGCATGCACACCATCCCTCACAAATATACCCCACCCACCATCAAAGTCTCCTGTTCCCTTTTGCCCCCACAGACCCCATCCAGACAGTCTCTAGGGCAGGAATCTCTCTCTCTCTCTCTCTCTCTCTCTCTCTCTCTCTCTCTCTCTCTCTCTCTCTCTCTCTCTCCCATGTTACTGTGGTTTGCACTATTGCTAATGAAGAGATACCTTGCATGTCATTTCTCCCTATTCAGTTTCAAGTTCTTGTTCAAAGTGATGAGTTTCAACTATCATTGTTATAGTAGACTTCTCTACTCTACCACTCTTTGTGGCAAGCTTTCTATCCTGGGCTGTATCTCCTGACCCTTATCGCTATTGTCTATGGATATTATTACCATAGAATCACTTGTTTTTCTTATATCCCATAAGTGAGTGAGATTATTTTGTCTATACATTCTCCTCTGACTCATTTCATTCAGCATAATAATCTGAATACCTATCCATGTATAAGCAAATTTCATGACTTTATATTTCCTAGTGGCTGCATAGTATTTATTCTGTTGCCTTTGTCAGTGGTTTCAGGTCATTGAAGATACCTATGAGGTTCAAGTTTTAGAGCATTCTGCCTAGATTTTCCTCAATGCATTATATAGTTAACAGTCATATCTCAAAGTCTTTGATCCATTTTCAATTGACTTGCCCCATTTTGGGGGCAAGAGGAAAACAGGAGACTTTGCTGGTGGATGGGGTATATTTGTGAAGGATGATGTACATGCATGAATGAAACCCAACAATGAACAGTTTTGTAATCATGATACTTAAATAAAAATATAAACAAATGGACTACACCAAGTTAGAGTTTCTACTTAGAAAAAGAAACATGAGGAGCAGGAGAGATATCATGGAGGGCACTTACCTTGCATGCAGAAAAACGGTGGTTCAAATCCTGGAATCCCTTGAACCTGGCAGGAGTAATTTCTGAGCGTAGAGCCAGGAGTAATCCCTGAGCGCTGCCGGGTGTGACACAAAAACCAAAAAATGAAAAAAGAAAAAGAAACAAGGGCTAAAATAAAAAGACAGTTAACTGAATAGAAAAAATATTAATATTCGACATATCAGATAAAGGATTGATATACAGGATTCACAAAGAAACCAAAAAAGTTCTAAAACTTTTCAAAAATGAGGAGAAAAAAATAAACATGTTTTAGACAAAGACAGCTGATAGCCAGTAGTTACACTAAAAAGTGATTAGCATCTCTTATCATTAAGGAAATCCAAATCAAGGTAACAATGAGATATCATTTCACATAAATGAGAATGTCACATATAAAAATAATAAGAGCAATCTCTGCTGGTGGGAGATATATAGATCCAACTTTAATTTTTTACACATAATATCCAGTTTTCTCATCAATATTTTTGTTTTGTTCTGAAATTTTGTTTGTTTGTTTGTTTTTGGGCCACACCCAGTGACACTCAGGGGTTACTCCTCCCTATACACTCAGAAATCGCTCCTGGCTTGGAGAATCATGTGGGATGCCAGAGGATCAAAACATTGTCTGTCCTAGGTTAACAAGGGCAAGGCAGATGCCTTAACTCTTGCGCCTCCACACTGGTCCCTCTTGTCACTATTTACTGAAGAGATTATCTTGACTTCATTTAGCATCTTCAGACCCTTTACTCTAGCACCAGAGCTGGTCCCCCAAGTGGGATTCCTGACAAGACAGGAGTAATTCCTGAGCATTGCTGGTATCTACCCCTCCCCTCCAATAAACTTTCCATGTATATGCCATATATATGTTCATGGCTTTGTGCTTGGGTATTTGATTCTGATCCATTAATAAGAGTGCCTATCTTTATTCCAGTACTGTGCAGTTTTGATCACTTTATATGAGATAACTCAATTTCTTTCTCTCTGATTTATTCTTTACCTATAAGAATGCAGCCAAATTTTTGTGCATTGACTTTACAGATGGCTATGTTGCTGAACTGGTTTATTTATTTTTTTTTAGTAACTTTGACATATAGAAGACTCTTAGAGTATTCTGCATCTTATTTTTTAATTATCCTTATTTAAACACTGTGATTACAAATATGATTATAGTTGTATGATTACAGTCATATAAAGAACACCCCCCTTCACCAGTGCAAGATTCCCACCACCAATTTCCCAGATCTCCCTCCTCCCCATCCCACCCATACCTGTACTCAAGACAGGCTTTCTATTTCCCTCATTCATTCACATTGTTATGATAGTTTTCAGTGTAGTTATTTCTTTAACTGCACTCATCACTCTATGTGGTGAGCTTCATGTCATGAGCTGAACCTACATGGGAAGATGGGGAGAAATAAGGGTTGGGACTGAGGCAGTAAAATATTAGAAATGAGCTTAGTAGGGCAGTATCAAGGTCAAAGTACAAGAGGGATATTATGCATATATAAACTATATGCATAAAATACTATCAATAGGAGACCAAGGAGATAAAATTTCCAGTTACTGTTCCAACATAAACCAGTGCTAGAACGACCCACCCTCCTCCCAAAGCGCATTCCCATTAGTGTAGGAAGAGGAATGGGGAAAGTCTGATGACCCCTATAGAGTCCACTGGACCGGCGCCCAGGAAAGGCCTGGAGATCAGGGGAGAAAGAGGGGATGGCTGGGGGCCTGCCAAGCCTACCAGCACTCCCCAGGCTAGGGAGAAGGCCTCCGGCATGGGAACTCCCAAACCCCATACCTGGCAAGAGCTGGCCTCCAGAATCAAAGGGGAAACCGGAAGCCAGATATCTGCCTGCCCTCCTCCCCATGCACCTCCCCCATGGAGTACGGAGGGAGGGGGGGAGCCTGAGGACCCCTAAGGGTCCACCTGAACCCACTTCTGGCCATCTGAGCTGGCACCCAGGGAAGGCCTGGAGTCAGGGGAGAAAGAGGGGGACAGCTGTTGGGCCTGTCAAGTCTCCCAGCACTCCCCAGGTTAGGGAGAAAGCCTCCAGTATGGGGTCTCCCCAAACCCCATGCCTGGCAAGAGTTGCATAAGCTCAGTTTTCAGACCTGTTATTTCAGTGTGAACATTTTTAATTTCAGTTATCAAATCCTCTTGATGCTTAATTGTGCTCTAGTCAAGTCTATCTATGTTTTTTTTGAGCTCCCTGAACATCTTCCATAATTCTACTCTAAACTTCTTATTTGAGCGGATACCTAGCTGTTCCCTACGTTTTAGATTATCAGAGCAGCCATCTTATTTCTTTAAATGTTGGATTATACTGGAAAATTTCTCCATTGGTATGGCTGTAGATTGCTTCTTACAATGTGGAGAAATGAAATTCAGGGTTTAAATTAAGAGAAGTGCAGCCATGGGGCTGCCGCACTTCTCAGGTGTGGGTCATGGAGAGATTATGGTCCTTGGTGTCTCTAGGCTGGCTCAGCAGAAAAAAGTATTCTGTATCTTATAATGTCATCTTAAATAGTAATATTTGAATTCTTATTTCCAATTTGGGTCCCTTTCATTTGTTTATCTTTTCTGGTGCTATAGCCAAGATTTCTATTAATATTATATTGATTGAAAGTGGAGATAGGGTATTATTACCTTGTGCCTGATTTCAGATGAAATGCTTTCAGTTTTTCACTGTTGAAAATGGTACTGACTGTGAAATTGTTATAGATAGCCATTACTATCTTGAGGAAGGTTCCATCTAGTTCCATTTTGCTAAATTTTTTTTTTGTTATAAATGGGTGTAAGATCTTGTCAAAAATCTTGTCTGATTGATATGATCCTTACCCTTTCTTTTATGGTGTATTATGTTAACCAATTTTTCATTTGTTGAATCACCCTTCATCCCTAGTATGAATCCCACTTGATTGAGTGTATTAGTTGAATTTGGCAGGCTAAGATTTTGTTAAGGATTTTTGCATCAGGAAGATTGGTGTAAAATTTTCTTTTCTGGAAGTGTCTCTGCTTTGGGTATTAATGTAATGCTAGCTTCATAGAAAGTGTTAAGAAGAATTCCTGTGTCTTCACAGGAATTCCTGTGCTTTGGAAGAACTTAGGAGTAAAGGCAGTAAATCTTCACTAAAGGTTTGATATAACTCAACAATGTATTCTTTTGGACTGGGAATTTTGTTCTCAGTGAGATTCTTGATTGCTGTTTCAGTTTCCTTACTTTCAATAAGATTATTTAATTTTAGGCTTTTTTATTTTCATCTCATTCAGCTATGTGAGATTGCACGACTCTAAGAATCTATCCATTTGTTCTAGGTTTTCCAGTTTAAGAATATAAAATTGCTCATAGTAACCTCTCATTATATATTGAATTTTAAGTTTCTGTTGTAATTTCTCCACTTTCATCTATGATTCAATTTATTTGACCATTTTCTCTTTTTCTTTCTCATACATATAGCTAAAGATCTACCTGGCTTATTCTTTTAAAGAGCCAACTCCTAGTTTCATTGATTATTTGAATTGTTTTCTTTGTATTTGTTATTTATTTCTACTCTCATTTTCACTATTTCTTTATTTCTACTACCTTTTTGGTTTATTTGCGGTTTCTTTTCCAGTTTTTTTGATATGTGTGTTTAGGTTGCTGATTTGGGCTTTAAAAAAGATTGTTTTATGTATATCATACACTGGATATAATATTGACTTATTATTTAATAAATATACTTGAATAATTGACTAAATAAGATTCGTGTTTGCTCTTCCTGTAAGCATTTGACAAATAATTTTTTTCTCTCAAAAGAATTTTGTCCTCACCCCACCCCCTCACCATTTTGGTTCCTGAAGTTTAGAACTCAAGCACAGCAGTAGAGCATTTGCCTTGCATGCAGATAGCCCGGGACAGACCCAGAGCCTGCCAGAGCAGGAGAGTCAGGAGTCAGGAGTAACCCCTGTACACAGCTGGGTGTGGCCCCAAAACAAAACAAATCAAAAAGAAAAAAAAAAAGTGAGTAAAACTGATCCTTACTTTTAGAGCCTATAAGACTGACCAAGGATAAAGACACTGAAGAAAGGAGGGAGGATTGCCAAACAAAATGGAAAGAACTGTGGAAAAATTCCACACATAGACTGGCCACACTATACTGCAAACAAACTTTATAACCAAGGTTATATTTTATAAAAAAGGTGATAAGCTACTAGGAGATTCGCTTTAGCTCAGTTGTTGTTCTGCTTTGTTTTGCTTTATTTTGTTTTAATTCTCCAAAATTTGGTAACCCTAGGCAGAGCATTAAAGGAAAAATTTTTTTTCAATATAATTTTATTTAAGCACCATGATTGAAAACATGTTTGTAGTCGAGTTTTAGTTATGAAAAAGAACAACCCCCCCCCCCCAATCAGTGCAACATTTCTTTTGTCACAATCTTTCCCACCAAAGACTATTTTTCTAAATTCCTGGAGTTTGAACTGCTATCAAAAGCAAATCACTATGTCTCACCAACTCTGATTTTGCTTCAGTCTTGTCCTAACCACAGCTGTCTGCCAATCCACTGCCGCTACTGGCTGGGCAGAAGCAGGAAGAGCTGTTAAGCACATTTTTTCTAATGCTATTTGCTCAGCTCCCTGTTGCTCTGTATCCTTCAGAAATCAGGTGGGGGGAGGGCGGGGGGAGTTGTGCGAACCACTTATGAGCTCTTTACCTTCCAATAATCTCTCAGTGCCTGTAAGAGAGGACAAATAACCAAGGTCACCTGAGAACACATAAAGTTGCGAGTACCCTGACTCCTTCCCCAACATGTCTTTGAACACTTTTTCAAAAACAGAGGAAGAAAAGCACCTAAAACATGTCAGTATGCTCAGGGACACCGAGCATTTATCTGCAGTCAATGCTATAAATTAGTTCTGCGCTTTGAAATTCTCAAAGACCTTCATACAAAAATTATCATATCAGGTCCTTCTTCAGATCACTAAAGGTTTTCAGAGAGTAGCAGGATTGATGGATACTTATTATCATTTCTCAATAGAGGAAAGAAGAGTAAATTAATTCTCTAACATGACCCCTGTCACTGTATCTAAGATTTCAATAGGAACAAAAATCTAGAAATTTTTAAACTAATTTTACCCTAGTTTTACCCTAGTAAAGGAATTGTGCATATAACTACTTCATTCAATATTTTTCAAGTCAAATATAGCTATAGTTAAAGCCATTGTTCTTAGTAATAGCAATTCTTTCCATATTTTTACATTCATTTTATTTTAATAAACTTTTAATTTTCTTCCATATTCAATATTTTCTGCTAACAGTAATAATCCTCTTCTGGAGCTGAGATAGTATAGTGGGCATTTTCCTTCATGCAAGTGTTCAGGGTTTGACTTTGTCACCATAGATAGTCTCCCAGCACAACCAGGAATACAGAAATAGGAGTAAGCCTTGAGCACCACTGGTGTTATCCCAATACAAGCTAAATAAATAATAATAGTAATCATAATAATCTTCCTCCTCATCAGTTTTTATTCTTCTTCTCCCTCCCTCTCATTCCTCTCTCCAATTTAATTTCCATCTTATTATTCATTTTTCCCACTTATTTTACTCATTGATTCGGTATGTAAATATAATACCATGAAATTGGTATTTGAGATGTTGTGACTGCATATAAATCCTATAATTCCTGCTTTATGTTTTAAGTGTGTTCCTTAAAATAATTATTTTTTACACAATTGATGAATAAAAAAGAGAAAATTTAATTATTTTTACTAATAATAAATTATCTATTTAAAAACAAATGAGAGCTACTTGTAGATTTTTTTTACTTCAAGTTGCAGGTAAGACCATCAAATCAGGTCTTTTGTACATTTTTAGTAATATGATTTTTAATGATTTACATTAACTTTTATTTAATGATTTACATTAACTAGTCTTATTGTGAAATACCTAGGTAGGATGTCCAAAATTTAGAGAAGAAAAGCATAATTTTCATCTGAAGATTTCTCTTCACTATTATTTATATCTAACAATATTTGAAGTAGATCACACTTTCAAAAATTAAATCTGAGTGACATGATAACAGATGAATAGAAAAGGAAAAAGGAGGTGATTTGTTTTTTATCTTAATCAAGCTAAGTAGTTGGGTATTTAAATACTAGCTAGAAATAAGTCAGATTTAAATACAGTTACTGTAGTTACCCCATGATTCTATAGACTTGTGTCTCTGAACACAGCTGCCTAATTTCATCATTAATCATTTCTACTTCTGTATTTCCATTGCTAACAGAATTAGAGCAAAACTATATTTTTAGTAAATTTTAATTACAAGTGTAATTTACTAGTTATTACTTTAAGTAAAAAGTAGATTGTTGAACTGATTACACAAATATAAAATGATGTTTCTGAAAATAGAAATAAAATCTCCTATCAGAATAAATAGAACCTTTGGATCTCTCTGGATATCTCTTTGGATATCTCTGCCTGTTGGCAAAAAAAAAAAAAAAGCAAAGAAAAGAAAAAGACAGGCATTGAGGCATATTCTATCTTTATTCTGAAAATGAATGTTCCTGTGGGATAACTTTAAACTACCTATTGGAAAATGCATATCAAATAAAAGATGTATACTTTATGTTACTGGTTTCTTTAAGAAGAAAACCTTAAAAATGAGTTTTGCAACTCAAGTTATTCTAATGAGACAAACATATGCAAATAAATTATAATAAACTCCTGCCATGAAATATCTGAGTCAAAGGAAAGAAAGTTAAAAACAAAATTGAGAGGTAAATTCTAATACCATTCTCAGAAATATATTCTTTTCTCTTTCTGGAAGAGATCAGGTAGTTAAAAATTCAGTTAACCAGTAAGAGTTGAACAGTGGACACTTTCTTAGTTCCTGTAGTTCAGCAGTAGAATGTCCAACCTTCATTGACTGGAGAGGATTGATGAATGAGTGTTGTAATGAGTGGATAGATGGATGGAGAATCAGGTGGTGGGGTGGAGCAAAAAAAAAAAAAATGTTCTCTGTGTGAGAATCAAGATCCAAAGGGGACAAATAGTTTTGTTCATCAGTAGGCTAAAGAACCAATGTATAATAGTGAAGACAAATGATAAAATGATGTATACAATGTCCAAAGAGCTGAATTATAAAATTGTGGTATGTGATATCAGCATCCTGATATCAAGAAAACACTGGCAGAAAGAGCATATTAAAAAATCGTGCCAAGGAACTTGAAACCTACTAGTAAAAAGAGGCCTGAATGTTCTTTTTTGTCAGGGGAGGTCAAGGGAAGAAGAGAAGCTCCGAAGCAGCCTTTCAATCACATGCAAGAACTGGTAATTTGTAAAAAACAATTCTCCAAAAGGGTATAGACAAATGTCAGAGTAAATCACCTTGAAGTCATTTGATAAGCTACACTCAATATTGCTAAAAGAACAAAGAGTTCCAAGGAAAGGTAGTCTGACCTTGTCAAATAATTTGATAACCAAAGTAAGGCTCCTTTTCTAGAAACATATTTCCTGTTGTTCTATTTGTTTTTATTTTAATGAAATTGATTGGAAGAGAAAAATTGTCTCTAATTTAAAAAGAAAGCAATGTCCATCAAGGAAAGATTGGGGAAAAAAAGAGTAGAATTACCTTCTAGCTACAAGGAGTATTTATTTTCATGCAAGTCACAGAAAAAGTTATGTAATCTTTCTTATTCCATCTAAATAACATACAAAACAGGTAAACATTAAATAATCTATTTGTTAGAATCAATTCAAAGGTGGTCAAGCTTTAAAAATAACAAGGTAATATGGACGAAGCTCAAGGTTAATGTTTCTTGGGTGCCACAATAAGAGAGAAGATGGGAGGCCGGAGAGATAGCACAGTGGTAGGGCATTTGCCTTGCAAGCAGCAGATCAAGTATGGATGTTGGTTCGAATCCCGGCAACCCATATGGTCCCCCGAGCCTGCCAGGAGCGATTTCTGAGCACAGAGTCAGGAGTAACCCCTGAGCGCTGCCAGGTGTGCCCCCCCCCCCCAAAAAAAAAAGAGAGAGGGTGGGATGTGCAGGAAAGGCTTACTACAAATAGTTCCGATGTTACAGGGATAGGGGTAAACTTAGTATTTATCTCAACATTGTTCTTTAAACTGAGTAAAATATATCATATTCTTTTTTAAATGTGTCATTTTCCAATAGCAATGGATCTACACTTAAAAAAAAAGTTTTTAAAGTATCACATTTTTACAGTTATTGTTTTGACTTGCAAAGCTACTACATCACTCACTTCAGTATTTCAAGATCCCTCCACCATTATCCTCTAGTTCCTTCTCTTCCCCTTTCCTCCAGTCTCTCAGTTGCCAATCTCATTGTGGATCTACATTTTTTTATATATAATATCACTTTTTGAATTCCCAACATTCACTCAGAGATACCATGAAGAAGACCAAGATGTTGAGTTTTAAAACTGTGAGCAATGTTAGAGAGAAAAAAAAAAGGCATCATGCAATAAATTAAAATTCAGAGGAAAAGAGTAATTTCTAAGTTATTATTTAGAAAAAAATGTTTTCAAAGTGGACCTCCATCTGATTAGCTGCTATGGCCTGATCTTTTAATAGTATTCATAAAACATATATCCTAGAACTGTTCTGAAGGGCCTTTTTCTTGTTAAGTAGAATTTACTCTCAAGGTTTTCTACTTCTGTGATCTGATTCTCATTCTAATTTCGTGCACTTGCATTTTCATGTGATCAACAGTTGTAGTTTCACTACTTTAGGGAAAGTACTTTAGGAAAACTTTATAACCTCAGAAAACTTCTGGTTTTTCCCCAAACTCTATTAACACTGGTGAACTTTATACTTCTAGCTAATTTTTTTAAAGTCATCCTTGTAATACATGTGCTTTCACCAGCAGGTTTTTTCCCCCCTCAAAGTTAAAGAGCAGGTTAATATATTTCATCTGCCTTTGCAAGAATTTGTAGGCAGTTCATTGATTTATGTCAACAGCAAACAAATACCAGGAGTTTTAATCTTCTCCAGACCTTCAGAAAATAAAATCCTCCATGTCTTTTTTGTTTTCTTCAAAGGACCCAAAGAAAACTATTGAAACACCTAGAGAATTTGGAGTCATATAGAGCTCAGCAATACTTTATTATTTTTATAAAATAATACTTTATTACAGAAAATATATATGCAGATAGTACATATACATACTTGGGGTTTTATAACTCATATAAGTTCACAGCTACTGCTACTGCTGCCACCATGCTTCCTACTATAGACCTTTGTTTTAGGGTCCAGATTTGGTTTGAAGTTGACTTATGAGTCAGCACTTGACTGATCTCTCCACAAGGTGAAAAGATTTTGGATTTGAGGACTTTGCAAAGCACTACTCTCCCAACAGAGAGCTATCTTCCTATACTGCCTCCTCACCTCTCCCCAACTCTCCACTGATTTGCTTAAACTATTTATTGAATTTGAACTAAGTAAAGTTACAGTCTCAAGACATGAGAGTCACTCACTGCGATTAGTCTTTCTCAGCAAAAGATTGTTGACACTAAAAGTATCTTCTTCCAAAGATATTTGGATTACCTTGTCAAGTCCTTGTCTAGACAAGGATTACACCCATGATCATGGTCTGGTCATATCATGAACTTACCAATCTTCCAGAGCAGGTAGCTATAGAATTGGAGCTTTAAAATATATCATGAAAAATTCCCAAGGGAAAGGAATGAGGAAAGGAATTTAGAAGCGTCATTAAGGAAAGGTGAAAACTGAATTTATAGAGTGTGCAGAAACGTCAGAAATGTCTGATTTATATTAGTGTTGCTAATTCCTTTCTTCTATTTTTTTCTAAGATAAGTTGAACCTGTGAAATGTCATCCCTTTAAAAATATTCTGTTCACACAACTGCCTGGAACCGCCAGGAGTTGACATGCCCAGGCAGCACTTGGAAACAGGTCAGATGGTGTAATGATAGGCCACAGGCCTCTATGTGAGCATCTTGCCAAGATAGCGATGTTTCTCATGTGAAAAAAAAAAAAACCAAAACACTCCTTGTCCTGTACCAACAAGTTGTTCTTTCTAAAGTAAAACAGCAAGTTTGCATTTGTTTTGACACTGAATAAGTTGCTATTTCCTTTTTCCTGATGAGATTTATTTTGTTCCTTAAAGCTGCAAACCTCCTCACAGCAAGTTTTCCTTATTGCCACATGCTCAATCTTCAGTTGCTCATGTACAAAGTTTGAGAGACTTAAGCACACCAATACCAACTAAAAAAAATCAAAAATCTCTGGCACCTATTTATCTATTTATGTGATGTACTTCTAGAAATGAATTCTAGAAGACAGCCTAAAAGATTTCTAAAATTTAATGAAAAGTAAAGGCCGAAGAGAAGAGGGAAAAAATAGTTCCCTCAAACATTGAAGAGAAAAGAAAGAAGGAAAAGAAAAATCCCAAGTCAAGACATTCTATAAAATTCTTTTAGAATGAGGTGTTTTGATTTCCATTTGAATGGTAAAAGACAAAAGTGATTCTTTTTCTACAGTTGTTTTAGTAAAAGGATCAATGCTTCCTATATATTTTAGATTCACTATCTTTGAAATTATATTTACTCATATTGTAACTTGGATTAGGTTGTTAAATAACCTAATTTCTCAGACATCCCAGACAAAAACTCTACATGACTTTGTATATAAACTTTGATAATATTGATCTCTATTAATTATTTGGTAAATTTATAAGAACAAAACATGTGTAATAAATTTTAAATCTCTGAAAATGGGTACTCTGACCTTTAAGAAGTAAAAAACATTCTGGTTTCTGGTCAGAGCTTTATGGTACCTATTCCTTAGGCTAGAATTCCTGATATCCTGAACCCAAGTCTGATAGGAATCACAAGTAAGGAGAATGGGGAAACAAGAGGACTAACTTCAGCCTTCCCATAACCAAACAAATGCAGTGTCATTCGTTGATGCTAGTCTAAAATAATCCAGACGAGAGAAAATAAAATCGACTATGCTTTAATAACCCAGTATCACTCTTGAAATGTCTAGTTTATAGAAATTTGCCACAAATTTGATTTCCTTATTAAGGAATGGCAGCATATTCTGCTCCCATTAATCTCATTAATGAAAGTGAATAATATTCAGTCTCTATACCTTAAGCCAAATTTATTCAGATTCATAGGTGACTGAAGCAGTCATATTTTTAGAAAGCTTCACATTCAAGACTCACGTGGTCATTGCTAAGATTGTTCTGAGACTAGATGCATGTGCTGTTTCTGAATCATTTATCCTGAAACGTTATTTTTACAAGCTCTTGATCTTTCTTCTGAAAACTTACAGGCATATGGAAAGTAAATGCAGTAACTAAAATATTTTCATGTATGCAAACAAAAAATGAAAAAGTTATATAAAACATATTGAATTCATAGAATTAAATCATTGTTAGTTTCTAGAAAAATGTAGAGCTACATTTCCTCAAAATAGCTATTTATAATTTACTGCTAGCCTCATTTAAAGATAAAATAGAGGAGGGATAAAATGAATGATAGTAGGTCTCATATATGCATATGTGAGTCAGATCTGGTATCTTTTGGGGGGCCACACCCTGAGGCGCTCAGGAGTTATTCCTGGCTCTGTGCTCAGAAATCACTTCTGGCAGGCTCAGGTGATCATATGGGATGCTACAGATCAAATTCGGTTCAGCTGTGTGCAAGGTAAACACCTTACCCACTGTGCTATAATTTAAGCCCCCAGATGTGGTATCTTTTAAGAGATCTGAGTAGGATTTATCTAGTCACTAATAATTTCTCTATTTCCTACACATCTTTACAATATGATGTTTGTTATATTTGAAAAGTAGCTGTCAAATAATAAACATAGCTTTATAATCTATAAAACTGTACTATTTTTAATTAATGATTCTTTTTAAGAAGAAAATTAACCTCATCTTTAAAAAGTTTGAAATTCTAGGATCGAACAATAATATAGACTGTAGAGCACTTTCCTTGTCAAACTGTGCTTGATCCTTGGCACCTCAGAGAAACCCCCAAATCCTGCCAGGAATGATCCCTAAGTGCAAAGCCAGGAATAAGACCTGAAAATGACGGGTTGCTCCAATACAGCAACAACAAAAAAAGGACAAAATTCCTAGGGCCGGAGTGATAGCGCAGTTATAGAAGTTTGCCTTGCAAGTAGCCGACCCGGGTTCAATCCCCGGCATCCTTGAGTGCTGCCTGGTGCGGCCCAAACAACAACAAATATTCCTTACTTAGGTTGCAATAAATCCTTACTGAAAATTATCTATGAGAAATCCAAACTTAGGTAGGTAGATTACAAAGCAATACAAGCATTCATAGTAAGAAAAGAAATGTTCACTTCCCTCTCTCTCTCTCTCTCTGTCTCTCTGTCTCTCTCTGTCTCTCTCTGTCTCTGTCTCTCTCTGTCTCTCTCTGCCTCTCTGTCTCTCTCTGTCTCTGTCTCTCTTTGTCTCTCTGTCTCTCTGTCTCTCTCTCTGCCTCTCTGTCTCTCTCTGTCTCTCTCTCTGTCTCTCTCTGTCTGTCTCTGTCTCTCTCTCTCTCTCTCTCTCTCTCTCTCTCTCTCTCTCTCTCTCTCTCTCTCTCTCTCTCTCTCTCATAAAAAGAAAAGAAAAGAAATGTTCAGTGCTGACAGAATGTAGAATTCTTTCCCCTGGAAGCAACAGAGTGTAAAATTCATTCCCCTGGAAGCAAGAGTTTTTCCCCCTGGATCCTCTTTTTGTAACATCTTCTCTTCTTGATGTCTCAGTAAAAAGGCAATTCTAGAATTATCTTTCTTTTTCTTTTATCTTTTTTTTTGAGGGGGGCACACTCGGTGACGCTCAGGGGTTACTCCTAGCTATGCGCTCAGAAATCGCTCCTGGCTTGGGGGACCATATGGGATGCCTGGTTGGCCGTGTGCAAGGCAAACGCCCTAACATTGCGCCATTGCTACGGCCCCTCTTTCTTTCTTTCTTTCTTTCTTTCTTTCTTTCTTTCTTTCTTTCTTTCTTTCTTTCTTTCTTTCTTTCTTTCTTTCTTTCTTTCTTTCTTTCTTTCTTTCTTTCTTTCTTTCTTTCTTTCTTTCTTTCTTTCTTTCTTTCTTTCTTTCTTTCTTTCTTTCTTTCTTTCTTTCTTTCTTTCTTTCTTTCTTTCTTTCTTTCTTTCTTTCTTTCTTTCTTTCCTTTCTTTCTTTCTTTCTCTTTCTTTCTTTCTTTCTTTCTTTCTTTCTTTCTTTCTTTCTTTCTTTCTTTCTTTCTCTTTCTTTCTTTCTTTCTTTCTTTCTTTCTTTCTTTCTTTCTTTCTTTCTTTCTTTCTTTCTTTCTTCTTTCTTTCTCTTTCTTTCTTTCTTTCTTTCTTCTTTCTTTTTCTTTCTTTCTTTCTTTCTTTCTTTCTTTCTTTCTTTCTTTCTTTCTTTCTTTCTTTCTTTCCTTCTTTCTTTCCTTATTTCTTTCTTTCTTTCTTTCTTTCTTCCTTTCTTCTTTCTTTCTTTTCTTTCTTTCTTTCTTTCTTTCTTTCTTTCTTTCTTTCTTTCTTTCTTTCTTTCTTTCTTTCTTCTTTCTTCTTTCTCTTTCTTTCTTTCTTCTTTCTTTCTTTCTTTCCTTCTTTCTTTCTTTCTTTCTTTCTTTCTTTCTTTCTTTCTTTCTTTCTTTCTTTCTTCTTTCTTTCTTTCTTTCTTTCTTTCTTTCTTTCCTTCTTTCTTTCCTTCTTTCTTTCCTTCTTTCTTTCTTTCTTTCTTTCTTTCTTTCTTTCTTTCTTTCTTTCTTTCTTTCTTTCTTTCTTTATTTCTTTCTTTCTTTCTTTCTCTCTCTCTTTCTTCTTTCTTTCTTTCTTTCTTTTTCTTTTCTTTTCTTTTCTTTTATCAAAACCATCATGATTTTCAAGTTCTTTAAAGTTAGACATCAGACATACAATGACTCAGGGCCAATCTCAAGATCAGTGTCCACCACCCTCCAAAAAGTTTTACACAAGTACATCCCATACCACCAGCACCCAGGCCCTCTAGCCGGCCATTGTACTAGGCCCCTTTTAAGTTTAGTTTATTAGCGTTTGGATCTCTGGATTCCACTGTTGATGCCTTTGGCTTAGATATTTAGTCCTATCCTTTTTAACACTACCAATGCACCTGAGACCTCATGGCCACTAACCCCAACCTTTGCTAATTGTATTTCTCCTCTTCCACTCAGTTTATTTCCTTTTCCTTGCTATGCTCTTGGGACAAGAGGGTTTGAGAGAATTCCTATTTAGACCATTGTGTTTCTTCCAGCAGTTATTCAAAATACTTCATACAAGTGATATAATTCTATCTCCTCCTTCTTCTGGCTTACTTCATTTAACATATCTTCCAGTTCCATCCATGTAGCTGAAAATTGCACGATTGCATCATTCCTTACAGCGATGTAGTATTTCTTTGTATATATTACTATATCTTCACAATCCATTCATATGTTCTTGGAAATCTAGGTTGATACCAAGTCTTGACTATTTTACTGGTGCTGCAATGAATAGTAATGTGCAAACATCCTTTTGGATGAATGTTTTCTGTCCAAAAGAGGGGTTTCTGGGTCATATGGACCTCAATTTTTAGTTCACTGAGAATGTTCCATACTGTTTTCCACAGTAGTTGGACCAGACAGCATTCCCACCAGCAATGAATGAGTGTTCTCTTCTCACCACATTACTGCCAACAGAGATTGTTCTCGGTATTTTTGATATGTGCCACCCTCATTGGTTAAAGAGATATCTTACTGTTCTCTTGATTTGTATTTTTCTAATAATAAATGATGATGAGCAATTTTTCACTTGTCTTTGGCCATCTGTTAGTCTTCCTCAGAGGAGTGTTTATTTTCTCTACCCATTTTTTGATGGAGTTTTTCAGTTTTGTGGAGTTAACCATTGTGAGTTCTCTATAAAGCCTAGATATCAAACATTTATCTGATTGTTGAGTGCAAAAAATGTTCCCCCATTCAGTTACCTAGCTTCTTTTGCCATACAGAAACTTTTAGTTTGATGTAGTCCCATTTATTCAAATTTTATGCTGTAGCCCTGGTCACTGTCATCATATCATCGAAGACTTCTTTGAGGTCTAAGTCTTGGAGTGTTCTGCCCATGTTTTCCTCAATGAATCTAATCTCAAGGTCTTTAATCCACTTTAAATTGACTTGTGTAAGGTGTGAGGTATGGATCAAACCAATGAATTAGTTGGCACTATTTTTATCATATACCATTAGACTTATTTTTCTATTTGGCCATTCAAAGGAAATAGTTGCCCTCTAATGTAATCATCCATGTGATGTTTATTCGAATATTCTTAGAGTTTGTTCGAATAGTGGTGATCTCATTTTGCTTGAAGAATGACAACTACTTTATTCTATTTATACTGTAGTCCAAGTATCAAGAGCAAAGCACAACTGTCCTATATGAAGACTTACAAAGAGAGTGAGGTGACAGAGAGAGAGACAGACAGGCAGGTAAGAGAAAGAGTTAATATGTAAAGGCACAGATTTATGGTGTCAACCTGAGGCAGAGATTGTAGTTCTTTTTTCCAAAAGTCAAATAACAGAGCTGCCAGAAGTGGGGAAAATAGAAAGAAACAAAAATTTCTAGAGACTTTGAAGGATCATGATCCTATCAGCAACTCAGTTCTCTTTTTAGATTCTAAGGTCAGATTTTATCTCCTCAACTAGTAGTCAAATATCTGCCATAGAAATTAAACTTAAAAGATAAAAATGTTTAAGAGAAACATGATGTAAATGGTAAATAAACTGATATGTCTTTCATTGTATTACTCTAATTTGATCTGAAATAATAATTTTATATTTCATCAGAAATCTGTACCAGATAGTTGTACCAAAATTTAATGCTTTATTGCTGCTATAAATGTCCAAATTTTATGCAATTAACAATTTACTAAAAATCTACATCATATAGATATATCTACACATACATACATTTTTTTCAGCAATATGGGCATTACTTTAAGGTGCTACCTGGAATATGATAATTGAACTAAAGTCAACTGTAGTCTTGAACAAAATAGTTATATGACATTTCCAGGTCACAGGATTCAAAGACAGAATTAATCAGTGTCAAAGTAATAAAATCATTATTGATTCCTCAGAAATGCATGAACACATATTAAAAATGTATCCATTGTTTTAAAATGACTTTAGGTTATTTTCATAAACACCTAAAATCACTTGGTAGCCAATAAATCTTTTATGTGCCTATCCTTATGGCTACCTATATGTGTAGGGTAATGTATGTATGTATAGGCATTTGTATTGCATGTAATTAGCAGTTGGGAATTGAAAAATTTTAAGTTACTCTAGCATATATTTCCTTTGTTTAGGCTAAATATATCTTGATAAACACACATGATAAGTGATAAGAAGATGTATTTTTTGAGGCCATCAGAGTGATTTCTTTAGTAAATGTATTGTCCTAGAATTGCAGCTTTCTGTCTGTCTCTTTGGACACAATAATTAAATTAACCACAGGGAATTCAAAGGATGTAATGAAAACAAAGAGCAAGCTTTGTGAAGAGCCACATGCAGAGTCTTCCTGTCTCATAGGAAGCATTCACATCATGGCTTGTCATCTATACTGTCTGGCTCACTGTCTCCTAACTTCCTGGAATAAAGCGCAACTAAGCAAAACAATACAAAATGGCAAGCTTTCTATGTTTTAGAATTCCAAAATCTTTATTACTGGAATGCTAAATCTTTCAACCCTTCTGACTGTTCTACCTTATCCCTTAGGATTAATTTTTTTATAGTTCAGCTTTTGAAAAATGTATTGTCTCTATAAACACATCATATGACCAGTTTTAAAAATATTATTCTTAAATTATTTTGTGAAGATCTGAACGGAAACATTTTTATTTCTAAATTTTTATTTATTTGGTTTTTGTGTCACACCTGGCAGTGCTCAGTACCTACTCCTGGCTCTATGCTCAGAAATCGCTCCTGGCAGACTTGGGGGACCATATGGGTTTCGAGATTTGAACCACCGACCTTCTGCTTGCAAAGCAAACACCTTACCCCCATGCTATCTCTCCGGCCCTATTTCTAAATATTTTAATTACATAACATTGAATTATGACATTATTCTTTTAAATTTAATTTTATAACTAATTTTATTTATCTTTTTTGCTCAAAATTCAGCAGCAATATTTATTTCTATTTCACAGTGCTTTTCTGTGGTGCCAGGTCTTGAATCTGGCCTCCTGCATGCAAAATATTCTCTCCAGTCTTGAGTTACTTTATTTTTTTCTGTAAAGTTACCCTTTTTTTTTTTTTTTTTGGTTTTCCACAAATATGTACTGATATAGTATTTTCAAATCTGATACATAAGTTAAATTGCCTAAATCAGAAACTATTCTATATAGAAACAAGAAACATTTTTCTCAACTGCCATCAGTAATAACCATATCACCTCAACACTTACAATTTTCAGGTAGAACAGCAACATTTTTATTTGCCTAATTGACAAATGCTCAAAAGTACAGCTGTTAATGAAAAAATTGGTCCAATTCTGGATGAATTTTATGAACGGCAGTGCTGTGGTGAAAACCTTTGTCATAAGCTTTCACAGCACATGGGAAAATGAGATGATGTAGATAGAGATGCTTGGAAGAATCAATAAAACCTTTGCTTTTCAAACTAAGTAGAAAATGTTATTTTTAAAGTTCTCTTTGGGAATGTACAATTACATGAACAAAATAATTTACATGAGCTAAATAATCAGATTAAGTGAGTATGTATGTGAAGGAGAGAGGATCAACTAGTTAAAAAAAGAGAGAGAGAGGTGGGAGTTACCTTCTTGAAACTAGAGAGATTGTCTAGCAGTCAGGGCACTTGTTTTCTATATAATTGATTCAGGTTCAATTTGTTTCATATTGTCCCCCCAAATCAAATGTGGCCAAGTTTTTTAAAGCCTTCTCTTAAAATATTAAATCAAATAAAATTATGAAAGCAAATGCTAAACTTTCAGAAAAGACCACAAAAGTATGAAAAACGTACTTTCTGTATGGAGAAACATTCATAAAGGACACAAACTCAAAGTGCCAAAGAGAAACTTCGGTGGGTAAAGCACTTACTGGGTTTGATTCCCAGAATCCTAAATGGTCCCTAAACACCACCAATAGTTATACCTGAGCACAGAGCCTTAAGTGAGTCCTGTAGAGCCTGAAACAGGTCACATGTGTTTTCTAGTTTCTTAGCTTCACCATATAGAAATAGAGCTTTCCTTATAGTCTAGATTTAAGGAAGTAATCCTTGCAAAAGGTCAAATCATCTGGCACTCAAATGTTGGTTATAGAAGTAAAGAGAGAAAAATAAAAGAACCTTTTATATGTATGGTAAGGGTAGTGATGAAGCAGAAATAGATTTTATGCCTTATTTTTTGATGAGTAAGCCACAATAATTTATCAATGATGAAAACTGCATGTGAGGTTGGACCCAAAGTTTAGGTGTCTCTGTCATACCACAGTGCCTTCCAACATGAACAGGGGGCAATCTCTCTGAGAGTTGGTTGCTATGCTCATGCTGATATCTGAAAGCCTTCAGAAAGTTTCTGAGTCTAGAAACTTGTGAATCTCTGAGTTAGGTGCTTAGGTGCTGTTCAGGTGGCAGAAATCAATGCGGATATTTAAGCAATAGTGTAAATATCATCTGAGGCTTAAGTCTGGAATGTAACCTAGGCTTCCTTCTACTAAGAACAGTCCATTCTCAAGGAAAGGTGCTGGGTTGGCCTTTGGCAGAGCTGACTCACCCATGCCCAGCACTGAAAAATAACTCTAGCAGTTCTACTGGTGACTTGACCTTGGGCTAGTCATACTTCTCTTCAGTACTGGATTACGGCAGCTCACATAGACCCAAATCAAATAGCTTAAACTCTTACATAGCCAGGCCTAGAAATATCTATTTTCAATAAACTTTTCACCCAAGTAGAGATTTAGTTGGATTTTTTTTAGTACAAATTCTATAAATGCTCAACTCAATTAATTTTTTCAGAATAAAACCTCAAATTAAATAGGAAATTAATGCAGTCTAGGAGCTCACTCTCTGAGGGTCCAGCTAACTACCATTCTTTCAAGATTACTACTAATTTTGAACCATTCATAACTATTCTTCTAGTCATTTTGATTTCCATCATCATTGCTTATATTTTCCTATTTTGAAAATTTATGTAAAGGAATCAGAGTATGTTTTCTCTTGGATTTGGATCTCTCACTCAAAAGTACGTTTATGAAATTCATCTCTGTAACACTACATGGTTATAGGTCATTCACTTTCATTGTTATGTAAAGGGAGTCAACTTCCTGATTTGTTGATAAAGTTTTATCGGGACACTGATAGAATAATTTGAAAGTTTCTTTGTGACGGGAATTAAATGCCAAGTTTAAAATATTTACTATTGAGTACTTAGAAAAAACTATTTGCTGAGTCTTACTTTCTAGCAAATTATTAGTTGAAATACCAGCAGTTCTTGATCCCTTCTGCTCTGTTATGCCAATCTTCTGCAACTAGGGCAGAGGTTCAATGCTGAACCTCAAGAATGCGGTATTGCTCAGGCCTCACAGTTCCAGGGACCACAAGGCCCACATCCGGCATTCCTTGGAGCCACAGGGTCACATCTTGCTATGTTCCAGAGGTCCTGTAGTGTTAGAGGTCAGACTCAAATTACAGGTTGGGTACGTATCCTACTGCTGTACAACTTCCCAGCCCCTGATTATCCTTTTGATGGACTTTAGTTCTAGTGTTGAGTTTTAGTAATGCCATGATATTCTGATACTTTCTTTTTGATGATACTTATGCTGATGAAAACTTGTAAGTACATAGCATGTGCAGTTTTAAACTACAAGTTTCTTCTACTGTATATTCTGATTTAAGAATGCCTGCTTTAGAAATTTAATCTAATATAAATATTTTAAATTTCCCAAGGTTAACATAGAAAATACTTGGGAAACTGATTTATAAATGGAGTTTCTGTTTCTTAAAACAGTTCTAGAGTTTCAATAGTTATTGTCCTTAGAACAGTAAATAGAAAGGGACTTTACTTGTTCTAGATCCTTCTTAAATACTGCTCTTGTACATCATGATTGTACATTTTAAAGAACAGAAAACTTAGATCATTACAAAATTTTAGGGATGGGAGGAATTTTATAAACTAGTCAACCCAATCTGTCATTTATTAAAACAGTAAATTGATATTTTTAGATATTAATAAGTTGTCCTACATATTCCTACATATGTATTTTGAGTCTTGATATTTTGTGACTTCAAAAATAAATTTTAAACTGTTTTTTACTTTGTATCTGGTACTATTTCAGTATGGTAATTTACATACCTAATACTCATTCATTTTAAACTTTTAATTACAAAAATATCAAAGTAAGATAGTTTCTTCTTTTCCTTCTAGCTGCAAAGTCTCTATTCAACCATTTTTTTCTAATCATCCATATTGATATATACTCAAAATGTATTGAATGCACATAAATTCACAAATTCAATTTGTGTAAAAGAAATATAATTTGACTTTTCCTTGATTTTTAGCTTGAAGCAGCATTCCATCTCTTAAGTAGGAAGACAATCTTGGTGAATTTGGAATACTCTCCCCACCTACATATACCATTCAATATGATTGTACCTGTATTGTAATGAATTCATGCAGTAACAAGATATTTGCTGGAAGATAGAGCATATGGAGTGTTTGATCTTTGGTAGGATAGTGTATTGAATATATAGTATATCCCCTCTAGCCACTGGTTCTGACCTTGGCCCTTGGCCCTTTTTGCTAGTCCTTGTCAGGTGTGGTAATATCTAACTATGCCAATCTCTTCAAGGCAGTCTGAAGGTCCTAATGCCAGAGCTCACCACAGCTATTTCTTCTCTTCTTTTACAAGCTTCCCTAGGCCCTCCCTCCTCAAGTTAACTGAGGTGCAGCTTCTTCTGATTTTGGATCCTACCAGGCTTGCTAAAGTTTTCCACATGTTCTGCCTCTCTCTGTGGCTTTGGACTCAGGCCCATTTCTTCCAGGCTTCCTTCCAAAACTCACTGCTTTCTTTCCAATACACTCTCATCTTTCCCCAAGCTGGGAACATCATCTTGTCTATCTTTAAGGAGTATTTTCATGAATATCTTTTATATTGGTCATATATCTTTTCCAGGCAGTCAATGGCACAACTTGATTTTCAACCCCATAACATTTTCAAGTATGATTTTTGTTGCTGTTGTTTTGTCTTCCCATATTTTATTGGGAGAAATCGGTCAGGGAGTGATGAGGGAGAAGATAGAAAGAAGCCAACAGTGAACTACTTGAAGAACAATGAAAGCAAAAAACAATAACAACAACAACAACAACAACAAAAAAAAAAACATGACAAATAGGATTCTACCACTAACAAAGTCACAATTATAAAATAATTCATCCGTTTTCTTTTCTTATTTGAGATTAGGATTGTATAATAATATATAATGGCAACTTGTGTTTTTATTGAATATATCTGCATGCTGATATGCTTCAATTTTTAATGGTTTTATATGCAATAGGTTCCTTTTTTTTGCTTATGGATGTGTAATATGTTTCTATGTATGTATTTTGTTACAAATAATGACAATAGTGGCCAGAGCAATAGCACATTGGGTAGGGAATTTGCTTTGCACACGACCAATCCAGTTCAATTCCTGGCATCCCATAAGATTCCCCCAAGCCTGCCAGGAGCAATTGCCAAGTGCACAGCCAAGAGTAAACCTTGAGCAACCCTGGTTGGGGCCCTAAAAACAAACAGAATAAAGCAAACAGAAACAAATAATGGTACTAGCTGATCTAATTTTTATTATGATTTTGACAGTATTGATATGTTTAAGTATTTTAAATTCATTATATTACTTAATTTTTATAAACACTCCAATAATATATATTTTTCTTACTTTATACGGAAAAGAAAATCAGAGACCTAACAATTAAATAACTTACTGAAAGTCAGCATATGTCATGACTTTTGGATCTCATAAATTTAGCTGTAGCTAGAATTATTGAATAATTATCTAATCCATGTCCATTCTTTTCTACACATATGTGTACATATATGTATATTTTCAATTTTAAATAATTTATTTTTATTTCTGTTAGATAACTACCTAGATTTAAAACTCTAGGTGAAGTACTTTTATAATTTAACAAATGCTGAAAATATTTTTAGTCTGAATAATTTACAAAACTATTTGTTCATAATCCAGAGTAACAGTTCCTTCCAAACCTGGGTATCAGCACCACTTTCAAAGCACCACTTGGAAATTTTGTCACACTGATGGAGATACTATTCCACGATCCCAAATATTGTCTAGGTCTTGCAGTTTTCACTTCTCTGATTACTACTGTGAATATCAATCATCGGTTCTTGTGGTTTTTGGCCTTTTTCATGTCTTCTATTGTGAATAGTTTCACATTTTCACATGTCATTTTTAAATTAATTTGTAAGAGCTCTTTGTGTGTTGGGGATATCAAATTATGAACCTGAGTGAGCATGTTTTTGTTTTTATTACAAGTTATTATCTAATATTCTACTAAATTTCACAGGTAATTTTTTTTTTGTCTTTTACTGAGCTATCTTTACCTGTAATTGTAGTTTCTTATGCATATTTTAAGGAATCTAAAAAGAATTATTTTAAAGTAGCAGACATGGTGCCAGGAAGTAGTACTGCTCAGGGCAATCATGTAGCAGCAGGACAGTTATGATGACACAGAAGATGATTTTACTGATGCTGAGGAAGAGACAAAACAGACAATAAGTAAAAAATAAAATCAGGCACCCAGTGACTTCATTTTTTCATTTATTCTTATATTAGAGAAATCGTTGCCTATCTTCCCTATGAATTGTCAAGGGGGCAGTTTTACAGTTTCTGTATGGTGACTTGTTTTGATGTGACATTTGAAATGTTAAGAATGTCACAGGTAGAAAAGAATAGGAGACCTACATTATTGAAATCATATTAATCATAATGGAATAAAATACTCTGTGTGTCTGAGCCTAGGAGGACATTCTGTGAAGAGGGTAAAATGTCTCAGAGATAGAGACACAAGTCTCTTGGTCGAAACATGTTTGCTGTCCAGTGCTGTGTGTGGTATTTGCCTTTATGTCCTCTTCTCTTTCAGACTAAAGAGATTGGAATACTACCAAGGGTGCCAACCTATATGGCATCAACACCAAGTAAGAATTTAACCAACATGAAATCTGTACACCTTGAAAATCAATTTTTATTAATATCTTTTTTAAACACCTTGATTACAAATATAATTGCAGTTGGGTTTCAGTCATGTAAAGAACACGTGCAACATTCCCATCACCAGTGTCCCAAATCTCCCCCCTCCCCACCCCACTTCCACCTGTACTCTAGACAGGCTTTCTACTTTTCTCATTCATTCACACTGTTTTTGTTTTGTTTTGTTTTGTCCCCCAATTCACAATACAGACCAAGCAAAAGACCTGGGTTGAGGTGTATATGGGGCGCATTTACTCTACCTCCTCTTTCTATACAGTCAGTATAAAGAACTCTTATACGTTTATATAAATAAAATCATTAGAATCTTAAACTCCAGATAATGGTTCGTTGTTGTTTTCAGAGGGCCTACACCCCATGGCTCTTGGAGGTTTATTCCTGGCTAAGAACTCAGAAATTACTTCTGGCAGGCTTGGGGGAACATATGTGATGCTGGGGATAGTACCTAAGACAGCAGCATGCCAGGCAAACTCTACCCGCTGTGCTATCACACCAGCCTCGCTAGATTATTTTTGTGTATTTATCCATTTGTTAAAAATTTGTAAATGTTGTTTTTTGTTTGTGTGTAAAATAAGAATTCCCTTGCAATGGTACATTATTATTTTATAGTACTTAATTACACAATAATGATACTTGTGTTCTCATACCCATTACAGGTTCCTGTAAATCCCTAAGAACTTTTTATTTGGGGAGAATTTTGTCTCGTTCTGTACCACAGAGGACTTTTGCCCTCGTTTCCTTTGTACTTATTCTGGATGGTGTTTGCAAGACGACAGGGATCTATTTTGGTTTGGGGACACTGTTCTCTTCCTAGAGCAGGAAGTGAGAGCCTGTGCTTTGTCTCCGGCTTCAAAGCTGTTAGACAGATCAGACAGGGTGCGCTGTCAGCCAGGCTCCAGGAAGGCTTCTCCTTCTGGGGGAACAACCAAACAATTGTTCCTATTTACAATGGGTCAAAGAGAGAAGTATTCTTAAAGCAATAAGGAAAGGGAAAGTCGGCCAACCAGCAGGAAAGAAGGCTTTCAAACAACCTCAAACTCAGAAAACAGGGAACGTCTTCTGAAAGTAAACTTTACACCGAAGTGCATCTACAGATCACAATGCAAGAAGTGTGTGCCATGTGCCAGGCACTTGACATACACTATTATTTCACACCCCAATGCAATTGTTCCTGACAAGTATTAGTCTAATCTGATATATGTAGAAAGTTAGACCCAGAGGTATTGTAATAACCATTCCATGGCAGGTAATTGTAGATCTTACATTTGAATGATATGTTTTTAATATGTGATGTTCTTCTGTTCTAATCTTTTATTTTTTAAATTAAAAATAAATGCAAAGGTTAGTTTTTAAAAAAAATCTATATATAATATTCTTCCTCAAAGCATAAAGCAGCCTTGAGGATCCCACTAATGATGTAAAACTGTGTTCTCCTGAGTACCTCAGAATTCATTATAGAGGACATGGGAACCTAGAAACGAAATGCAGAGCTCTTTGTTACATACATAATTGTTTCTCTTTAAGCACCAAGACTCTGCAAACGATGCAGAAAATGAACTCTTATCCTTATTATAGTATTCTCAAATATTGGAGATAATTGGATATATTAAAGATCTAACTTAACAATGGCCATCATCCTAATGTTCAAAAGATCTGGGTTATCTTTGCACACTTGCCATGAAGCACCAAAAAAATCCATCTATTGTTGAATACTTGATCTTCTTTCTATTAGAGATTCAACATTTCAATGAAAATTTTTATTACATGCTAAATCAATAAAACAGTGATTTACCTTAACTATACTTCATTTGTAATAGCTAAGAGGAGAATAGTGTGCCTACAAGTTAGATGTCCTTTGACTTGTTTTGTATATGTAGTCATATGCCAGAACTAGTCAATAATTTAGGGTAATAATAGATCATGAAGCATCACAGATTTTTTAGGTACTTAAAGATATAATGGTACAAATAATTTTTAGTACTTTTGCTAACTTTTCCTAAGATTCTCCTGTGTGTAATGTAGATCTCTAAAAAAATAGGAAGCCAATGGAACTCTCTTTTGCAATAATTTTAATTTTATTTGGGGAGCTCTCAAGCAGTGGTCAGGAGATTGGGGACCCCACCTGTGATTCTCCACCAACAAACAGGGCAGGTGGTTCAGAGTAAGGGTGAAAGGGTTCAACTTTTCTCCTGGCTTGTGATGCCTGGACGATCTGGGTAAACCTAGAGATGCTGGGAGCCTTAATGGTCATACCTAGTGAGGCTGAGGTGTATCATGTGGTGCTAAAATTTAACCCTGTCATAAATTCTAAGCATGAGCCTTAAGTAATGTGTCTCCATATACCCCTGTGCTACTATTTTAAAAAATGTAATTAAAATGTTGTGGTTTACAATGTCATTAATAATATTTTCTTTTTTAAAATAATATCTTTATTTAAGCACCATGATTACAAATATGATGGTAGTTGGATTTCAGTCATAAAAAGAACACTCCCCCTTCACCAACACAACATTCCCATCACCAATGTCCCCCAATTCCCTTCTTCCCCATGCCCCTATTCAAGAAAGGCATTCTACTTCTCTCACTCATTAACACTGTCATGATAGTTGTCAGTGTTGTTATTTCACTAACTGCACTCACCACACTTTGTGGTGAGCTTCATATCATGAGCCAGTCCTTCCAGCCCTCATCTCTATTTTTTCTGGACATTACTACAATAATGTATTATATTTATCTTAAAACTCATAGATGAGTGAGACCATCCTGTGTCATCTCTCTTCCTCTGACTTACTTTAGTCAGCATGATAATTTCCATGTCCATCCATGGGTAGGAAAATTTGATGACTTCATCTCCTGATGTCTGCATAATATTCTATTGTGTATATGTACCACAGTTTTTTACACATTCATCTGTTGAAGGACATCTTGGTTGTTTCCAGATTTTGGCTATTATAAATACCACTGCAATTAATATAGGTGTGAGGAAGGCAATTTTGTATTCCTAGGGTATATCTCTAGGAGTGGTATAGCTGCATCATATGGGAGCTCAAGTTCCAGTTTATTATTATTTTTTTAAGAACAATCAGTGTTGGAAGGGATGTTGAGGAAAAGGAACTCTTATTCACTGCTGTTGGGATACTGTCTAGTCCAGTCTTTATGGAAAACAATATGAAAATTTATCATTAATAATATTTTCTATACACATAATTCTAATACCAAACCATTCACCAATGTAACCTTTCTGTCTTCCAAGAACCTCAGCCCCCTTCCTCCCAAATTTCCCCCCAATTAAATTGTGTGAAACAATTCTTCCTTTGTGTTCTCTGTGCTATTATTTTAAATATCTTTCCCATTAACAAGTACACCACTCCTTATCCCACCACCATCCCATTCAAGATTTTCTTATTAACTTCAGCTTTAGTTTGTCATCAGTTCTATGAATACTTACCATATAGACTGGAGGGTGCTTTCAGGCTGGATCTTGTGTTAACATTTAGTAGACTGGTAATGGACCTTGATGCATAACTTATCATCAAAGAAATAAGATTAGAGGGTAGATGTATAAGAGACAAAATAGCAAGATCTGAAGTAAAACTATAATGCTAAGAATGGAGCAATTTGCATCTGGGAGGCTATTCAGGGCACAGAACACAGAAGGGATGAAATCTACCATCTTCCCATTATACTTTGTCTATAAATCAAAATGCATTTTTTGCATAAGCTTATCTACTTATTATCCTATTTAAAATATGGTAATATGTGACCATAAGTCAGTTAAAATGAGAGAAAAATGATTTATCTCTGGATCCCCAGCACATAGGTTTTTGTCAGGACACAGAATTTGCTCAATCAATCCATTAATTAATTAATTAATAGATTAATAGATCAATTGATATAATGCTCAATTATCCTATTTCATGAATGATTAATCTACTTGAATCAAATACCTGGGAAAATATAATTTCAAAGGTTTTAGCATTTTAATTTTTTTTCTTATTTTCTACCCAGTCTTCAATTTTGATTTTCTATAGTCTCCAAGTAAGTATAGCAGAAACTAAAAGTGTCAAGTCTTATCAGAAGTTATATTAGATAAACAGGATTTCCATAGGTTAAGTTGTGCTTTCCTTCACTATTTGAGTCTTTTTCCACTAAAAATGCAACACTAGTGGTGATGCCAGAACCTAATTCAAAGCAAAAGAATAGGTTGTAGCATCCACACAATGCTATAAATCCCACCAAAATAAAGAATAAAAGCCAGTTTTACTTAATATTTTAGAAGAAGTTCGATGAGCGTCAGGTTTTTCATTTGCTTTTGAGTCACATTACATGGTGTCAGACACACCCACCTCTGTGCTTGAAAATTGCTCCTGGGGGGTTCTGGAGACTTTGAGATACCGATGATAAAAGTCAATCCTCTTGCATGCAAAACGTGCTATGCTAGTTGAGCTATCACTACAGGTTAAAAGCATTATTACGTTTAATATAACCTTTTGTTTTCTTTTGTTTTGAGGCCACACCCAGCTGCACTCAGGGTTTATTCCTGACTCTGTGCTCAGAAATCACTCCTGGCAGGCTCAAGGTACCAAATGGGATTCTGGGGATTAAACCCAGGTCAGCTGTGTGCAAAGCAAACACCCTCCTTGCTGTGCTATCTCTCAGGCTAAGTTTATCATAACTTTTGCAAACAAAATTATGTGTAATGTGCATACATTACTGAAAGTGCCTATGAAGTATACTTGTTCTCACAAGGAAAAGAGCCTGTGAGACTGAGTTGCAGACTGTATAGCCACTTTTTTAGATTGCACACTATTTTTGCCACAAAGAACAGCTGACAGACAAACTGGGTTGTCAAATTTTAGTAGACATTTTCTTAAAAAAAAAAAAAGTAGTGTGTCTGTCAATTAAAAAAGAAAGACACAACTTTAATTTTTGAGAATGATTTTAAACTTTAAGTGAAAATTAAAACTTTGAAAAACTTTTAGCTGTCACCACATGACCTTCCTCATACTGTTTGTGAAGACACTCCTGCATAAATTATAAGGGAGGGAGGGAGGAAGGGAGGGAGGGAAGGAAGGAGGGAAGGAGGGAAGGAAGGAAGAAGGGAAGGAGGGAAGGAAGGAGGGAAGGAAGGAGAAAAGAGGGAGGGAAGGAAGGAAGGAAGGAAGGAAGGAAGGAAGGAAGGAAGGAAGGAAGGAAGGAAGGAAGGAAGGAAGGAAGGAAGGAAGGAAGGAGGGAAGGAAGGAGGAAAGAGGGAAGGAAGGAGGAAAGGAGGGAGGGAAGGAAGGAGGGAAGGAAGGAAGGAGGGAAGGAAGGAAGAAGGGAAGGAGGAAAGGAGGGAAGGAAGGAAGGAAGGAGGAAAGAGGGAAGGAAGGAAGGAGTAAAGGAAGAAGAAAAGAGGAAAGGAAGGAGGGAAGGATGGAAAGAAGGAGGGAGGAAAGGAGGGAAGGAAGGAGGGAGGGAAGGAGGGAAGGAAGGAAGAAGGGAAGGAGGAAAGGAGGGAAGGAAGGAAGGAGGAAAGAGGGAAGGAAGGAAGGAGTAAAGGAGGGAAGGAAGGAAGGAAGGAAGGAGAAAAGAGGGAAGGAAGGAGGAAAGGAGGGAAGGAAGGAAGGAGGGAAGGAAGGAAGGAGGGAGGGAAGGAAGGAGGAAAGAGGGAAGGAAGGAAGGAGGGAAGGAAAGAGGACATGTGCTACATGGATACAATAAACAGAAATGGAAGAATAAAATATTATTATGGCACTTAAAAAATAGAAAGTGTCCTTTAGAACTTGTGGAGATAAAGTAGCTATGCTATGTAAAATAAGTCATGAAGTTAAAGATAATTTCACAGATAGTTTTACTCGTTGTGGTGTATAACTAAGCAAGAAAAAAACCCCACTAATTTCTACATTTAGTAAAAGTCCGATAGTTAATAGCGGACAAGAGGTTGGAGGCATGAAAACAGGCCCTCACTAGTAAAGAAGATGGTACTGTATATTTGGTGGTGGGACTGGTGATAATCACACCAACAGATATGTAAATCTAAACCTCTGAAACTTTATATCGTCGTAAATCAATGATAAGGCTATAGAAATATAAAAGTTATTTTTTCTCTGGATGGTGGATAGTACTAAGGATATGGTTCATTGGAAGTGAACTTGCCTTGCAGATATGAGGCTTGAATCATGAGATGGCAATAAATAATCATAATAACAAAATTCCACAAAAGCTTGTTATTCTACTTTGGGGGTCTCTATTTAAAAGTACAAAGCATCTAGGGTCGGAGCAGTGGTGAAGCAGTAGGGCATATGACGTGCATACACTGACCTAGGACGGACTGAGGTTCAATTCCCCGGCAGCACATATGGTCCCCAAAGCCAGGGAAGATTTCTGAGCGTATAGCCAGGAGTAACCCTGAGTGTCACCAGGTGTGGCCCAACTCCCCCCCCCAATGTACAAAACTTCTAATTGAAGAGATGTTTGCATTCTCATGCTTTTTGTGGGAATGTTTACTATAGTCACTGTAAAAAATTTTGTCTATTGACTGAAGAACAGAGAAAGGTGTTGTATATACATACCATGAAATGCTATTCTCTATTTCAGGGGTGGCCAACACGCGGCTCTCCAGCCTCATGCAGCTCCCAGCCAAAATGAACGCGGCTCTTTGCCTCTTCTCATCATTTTGTCTACTGTGGCTCTTGCCAAGTTTGGATTCTGTTCTGCTGCTTCTGAGGAGGGACCTCTGAGGAGAGATCTCCGAGCGCGGAGTCCTGCCTCCAGGATGTGTCCTTCCCTCTCCCATCCCTCGGAAACAACTGCACGGGCCAGCGAGGGGGGAACCGTGTGTCGCATGTTGGGTCCCATCTTGCCTAACGTTAGTTCTTAGTGTGGAGGACGCAGCACACCCTCACGGTCACTGCAGGTTTTGACCCTCCCTCAAAATGGCAAGATGCAATATGTGTTTCATAGATTATTGTTAAAATGAGATGCTTTTGTGTGAGTGTTGGTCTGTTTTGGCAGGTCACTGCGTGGTGTGGCTCTCTGACTCTCACAGTTTAAAATTTGGCTCTTTGTGTCGAACTTGTTCGCCACCCCTGCTCTATTTTAAGAAGATGCAATCCGTTCAGATGTGACATACTGAGAAATGAGGAAACAGATGAAGTCAAATGGAAATGGTTTGCTACCATAACTATAAGTAAAACAATTCTGTATTCTTTATATTATAAACTAAAACTTTTGCACAATTATTTTAATTTTCAGAAAAAGAAACTATATTTTTCTTCATTTGGTACAGAAAGTTTCCATATCAAAAACACCTTTGCTTTCCAGTTTTGTGTAAAATAACTACTGAAGTTATTCTAGCAATATTTTCCCTATTCTGAAATCTAACAACAAAAGAGGGTCAAATCAAGTGAGTCAATTTCAGCCCTCTGGTTTTTGTACTCAGGTGAGCTAAAACCTTTTAAAAACAAAATTGGGGGTTTGTTCAAATAGGATAAAATTAAAATGGAAAAAAAATATGAGATAGAAAAGGCAGGTTGGCTGCAACATACAAAAGGCTACAAGTTGTACTTTACATAAAATTATACCAATCCCTGACTAAAGTCTAGCTTCTTAGTTATGGGTCATAACTCCATCTGGGGGGTCTCATAATTGAATGAGAAAGTCAAGAAAAAAATAATGGCAACCATAAAAGGTGTCTGAACTTGTGAATATTGACTAAAGTGATAGTTTCAAATCAACCACATAATGAATGTGACATATTTCTGGCAGTACTCACAAGTCTAGCATTTCTCAGGAGAAAAGGTGTCATGAGTGGAAAAGTTAAAGAAACCCTGCTCTGAAAAATTGAATCATTTCAAAATTAGTATTTGTTGAGCTAAAACAAAGAGAGGAAGAGGTTTGTGAGCCCTGGAACCGTTCATGCCTGAAGTTCACCCTGGGTTTGGCATAGCTACATATAATTTTGTAGTAATATAGCTTATTTATAATATAATATATATATTTATATATAATTATATATAATATATCCTTGCCAAAGCAATTTTATTATTTTAAAATAAGGATGCTTAATCTTTTATATTTTACTTCTTCTTGGTTTATCATTGACAGAGTAATATAAAGTTTCAGGCATGTAGCTTCATACCACTCCCTCTTTCTTTTTGACTTTCTTTGGGGCTTTTTTACATTTTCCTCGCTATCAATTTTAAGGTGTTTAATGTATTGCTGTTTGTTAAATAAATTTTCTCATTAATCTAGCTCTCTATTTTTTCAAATGTGATAAGATTATTTACATTTTATAGTTCTCTTGTTATTGTTGTCTTTAACATTACAGGAGGGCATAAAGCTCGATTCTGGGCCAAGTGCCTGTTTTCTATTCAGAAGCCCAGGTTTGAGTCCAGATTCTGTTCCCTTCCCCACATCTGGTCCTCCTGTCACCTTCAGGAGTGACTCATGAATGCTGTTGACTCTCATCCTCTACAGCCAAAAGAAAAAAAATCTCACTAAAAGAAAATAGCCTGCATTTTTTTATTCATTCATATGTGGTTCAATCATTGTTTTTAACAAATATGACCTATTTATTTTATTTGGGTTTTGGGGGGTCACACCCATCAGCGCTCAGGGGTTACTCCTGGCTCTATGCTCAGAAATCACTTCTGGCAGGCTCAGGGGACCATATGGGATGCCGGGATTCGAACCACCGTCCTTCTGCATACAAGGCAAATGCCTTACCTCCATGCTATCTCTCCAGCCCCAACTTATTTATTTTTAATGCTAATCTTACAGCAAATTTATTTCTTTTGTTTTTTTTATTTTCATTTTGTTCTAATTCCTTTTTTTTATTATTCAGGAAAAGTAGGTCACTAATGAACACAAAGTTTGGTAATAATGGAAGATTGGTTACCATGAACTTAGAGTTGCCCAGATGGAATAGCTAAATGCTAAACTCGGTGAAGGACAACTGAACATTAACTTCATTTTCTAAATCTCTTTTGCCAGGAATTTAGGCATGAATAATATTTGTTTGGTAAAATCTAAATGGCTTGGCCCGGAGAGATAGCACAGCGGCATTTGCATTGCAAGCAGCTGATCCAGGACCAAAGGTGGTTGGTTCGAATCCCGGTGTCCCATATGGTCCCCCGTGCCTGCCAGGAGCTATTTCTGAGCAGACAGCCAGGAGTAACCCCTGAGCATCGCCGGGTGTGGCCCAAAAACAAAACAAAAAAAAAATCTAAATGGCTTAATATTCTGTAAGCCTGTTGAGAAATTTTCTTTCTTAGCTGCAAAATGGTTTGTAAGCTTCATTAATAGTTAATCTTAAATATGATTAAGTGCTTAGAATTTTGTTAAGTACCCGTGAATTACTAGTTGATTAGCTATTACAAATGCTTTACTTGGCACAGAGAACACATAAACACTTCAAGAAATGCAATCATTACTAAGAAGGAAAAAACTCATAAATACTTTAAGAACTATCATCACAAGGAAGAAAAGAAAGAGGGAGGGAGAGAGAAAGGGAGGGAGACAGGCAGTGAGGGAGGGGAAAGAAAGGAAAGGAAGGAGAGAGAGGGAGAAAGGGAAGAAGGGAGAGAGGGAAGGAAGGAGGGAGGGAGGAAAAAAACAAGGGAGGGAGAGAGACAGGGAGGAAGGAAGGAAAGAAAGAAGTAAGGAAAAAGGAAGGAAGGAGGAATGGAATGGAGAAAAGAGGAAGAAGGAAAAAGGAAGGAAGAAAGAAGGACATGTGCTACATTGATCCAATGAACAGAGATGGAAGAATAGAATGCTATTATGGCACTTTGAAAAACTTTTAGCTGCCACCACATGGCCCTCCTCATACTGTTTGAAAAGACACTTATGCAAAAATGATGGAAGGGAGGAAGGGAGGGAGGGAGGGAAAGAGGGAGGGAGGGAGGAAGGAAGGAAGGAAGGAAGGAAGGAAGGAAGGAAGGAAGGAAGGAAGGAAGGAAGGAAGGAAGGAAGGAAGGGAGGAAGGAAGGGAGGAAGGAGGAAAGAAGGAAGGAAGGAAGGAAGGAAGTAGGAAGGAAGGAGGGAAGGAAGGAAGGAAGGAAGGAAGGAAGGAGGGAGGGGGGAGGGAGGGAGGGAGGGAGGGAAGGAAGGAAGGAAGGAAGGAAGGAAGGAAGAAAGAAAGAAAGAAAGAAAGAAAGAAAGAAAGAAAGAAAGAAAGAAAGAAAGAAAGAAAGAAAGAAAGAAAGAAAGAAAGAAAGAAAGAAAGAAAGAAAGAAAGAAAGAAAGAAAGAAAGAAAGAAAGAAAGAAAGAAAGAAAGAAAGAAGGGAGGGAGGGAGGGAGGGAGGGAGGGAGGGAGGGAGGAAGGAAGGAAGGAAGGAAGGAAGGAAGGAAGGAAGGAAGGAAGGAAGGAAGGAAGGAAGGAAGGAAGGAAGGAAGGAAGGAAGGAAGGAAGGAAGGAAGGAAGGAAGGAAGGAAGGAAGGAAGAAAAAGAAAAATCTGTTGGATTATATATAAGTTTTCTGTTTTCTTCAATGAATTAGGAGAGAACATCTGAAACATAGTCCATGGGAAAATGCTGTTTCTGAGGAAGTCATGGGGAACACAGATTGCTGATAATAGCATTTGGTCATGAGTTTGAATTTAAAAGACTAAAGTGCATTATGTTTCTTTCCTGAAGGCAGATGGATACTTGCTAAGAACTTCCTTAAGCAAGAAAGTTAGGATCCCTGCCACATTCTCCACCCCCTCACTGTCTCTGCAGAGAGCCAGGATTGGTTGGCATTAGAAGAGAGATGCCATGGAGCACCTGGAAGATCTATGCGCCACCAAGGGCATGCATAGGTACCAAGCACATCACCACTAGAGACATTCAGCCCAGTGAGAAATGATCTAGAACCTAGTTCAAGTAGCCACTGTAGTCATACCTGTGACTTCTCCAGCACTAACTGTTGCCAACTATCATCACCTCTGCAAAGGATTTTTCTATGCCAGACATTGAGAACACTGCCTCCTAACATATGCTCCACTAAATCCTTCTCTGCAACTTCACCCTCTGATTAATCTGTCTTCATGGCAAGAGCCAGCAGTCCTCAACGGGCAAAACACAGCAGGCAGGCTTGACTCTCCTTCAGGTTATTTCCACACTGCTCCCAGCGTCCTACTCTGAGTTTCCTCCTTTTCTCACTTCCTCAGTTCAGCTTGGGCCTATTGCTGACATTCCCATGTTCTCAGTCTTCAACCTTCCAACCTGCAGCCTTAGTCACTGCAGTTGGATTTTCTGGGTTTTATAGCAACTCCTTTCACACATACGCATGCAACCCAACTCACACCACACCTCCACCTTTGCCTCTGAAGATGTTGGCCTCTGTGCAGTAAAAAGGCAACATGAAGCCTGAGCAAGGGCCTGCAGCTTAAAATCTGACCTCTTAGCTCCTCATGCTTAATGTTCCTACATTTGTTTCCTCCCTGCCTGTCCTTGGCCTCCTTGGCCTGTCTGCTGTATTGACTACAAAGTCAGGCTCAGTGTCCTTGGCACCATTCTAGTTGTGTGTGCTTCCAGATTCAGACCAAATCATCTCAGCAAATTTCCTCTGTGAATGCTCAGTGAGGACAAAGTTTTTACATCACCACTGTCAAGCATTCCTACAGGCAGCAACTTGATTATAAAACAAGATTGATACTTGCTAGTAATAAAACCAGTCTGATTTGAAAAATCAAACTTTTACCAGATTCCTTTTAGGGACAGGAAAAAGCAAGAACAAAATATGATCTGGTAATTGCCTATATCTCTGTTGAAACTACATCAAACTAGAACTGGGTTCATTATTCTCCATCATCATTCATTCACCAAATACTATTTGGTATTGTCTAGGTAGTGTTATCATAATTTAATAATTTTTGGAGATAACACAGGTTCTAGAAGAAATATGAACTGAATATAAAAAAGTAGCTGTTGTGGTGGGAATGCCCCTGATTCAGTGTCACTATGTACCTTAAATATTACTGTAAAGATTCATAATTCACTTTGGTGACAATAAAAGTTATTTTTAAAAAGTAGCTGTTTTAAATGATGTGACAAGAAATATGTAATTTAAGCAACCTAATATTTTATGTGCTATTAGAATTTTATGTAATAAGATTTCAAGAAAATTTGGAAACAAGAGCTATTAAATTAGTCACTGGTTCCCAAGGAAATCATATGCTGGATGGTACAGAAAATAAATTGGAAAATAAGGTAACATTTTGATGAATAGAACTATTACGAAAAACTTTTCAGTGGTCAGAGCAATCATACAAAGTCTTTGTTCATTCCCTAGTGCCACATACTTTGCTGGTAGTTGCCCTAGACGACTGAGCACTACTTGGGAGATCCAAATATAAAGCATTTAAGGTATAGAATTAAAAAAATTATTTTAGGGGCCGGAGAGATCGCATGGAGGTAAGGCATTTGCCTTTCATGCAGAAGGTCATCAGTTCAAATCCCGGCGTCCCATATGGTAACCCTGTGCCTGCCAGGAGCAATTTCTGAGCATGAAGCGAGGAGTAACCCCTGAGCACTGCCGGGTGTGACCCAAAAACCACAAAAAATTTATTTTAGTGTGAAAATTAATTTGGAGACCTAGAAAAGGATGTAATTTGTGGGTACATGTTATAGAAAGTCTTGGGGGAAAATAGTAAACTTTAAAGAAGTTTCCATGAAAAAATTATGGAAGGAGTTAGCAGAGAGTCTATGAGAAAGGTTTTATATAAAGATTTACAATGAGACTAAATTGGAAGGTGGTAGGAATAGAAAGGAGGATAAGAACACAAAAGTGACAAAGTAAGTTCTAAGGTTATTAAGATAATTCTAAGTTATTAAAGATTCTTGAAGAGAATCAATCATGACATTTTCAAATGCATAGGAAAATGTGACCTCAGTATTAAGACTCAATGGTTACCTTTAGTCCTGGAAAATATGTTGCAGTAAATACCTTGGGAGCAAGTGATTGAGCTCAGAAGTAGAATATAATGAATTGATTTTGTACCCATCTTCACAAAGGAGAAGGAGGAACAGGAAGAGGAGGAAGAGGAAGAGAAGAAGAAAAAGAATTTAGCTTAAATATTTCTATCATAAGATATCTATAGAAATGAACAAAAGTAGTGCTCAAAAATAATTTGCTCTAGGGTAGAGCAATAGTACAAAAGGTCTGTACATGCTTTGCATGTGACTGACTCATGTGATCTCATATGGTTTCCTGATCCTTGAGTGCTTAGCCAGGAGAAAGCTCTGAGCATTGCCATGTGTGAACCCCAAAAATTAAAAATAATTTCCCTTAAACTAAATAAATCATATATAATTTCAAATATATAGGCATATTTTATTTATACACACACATACACACACACACATATATATATATATATATATATGTATATATATATATATATATATATATACTCACATAACCGGATATTCTTTAGGAGCATATTCTGCTTTCTAGGTAAATAAGCATTTGTTAGTCAGTTTACAAATACAAATAACATTAAAAACAATCATAAAAATTTAATATGAAATTCACTACCAATCTCATTTTTTCCTTTCACTTTTCCCCCCACTTTTTGTTCAAAAGTGGCCAGATCATTTTTATACTAAAATTTAATTTTCTCATAACAATAGGTGTAATAAAACCTCTTTCTTCCACATACCACAGTTGTTCTACCATTCCAGGGCAAATTTGAATGGTTTGTAGATGACAATATGAAATGGTTGAAATTGGTTTCATAATCGCTGAGCTCTTCACAAATCATTCTGTGTGATAGCTCCTACAGAAAACCTGATTCAATCCTCTAAAGAGATTTGCTGTCAACTGTCTTCTGCTCCAGCTGTCTGATTAGATGATACAGAGCAACAGCTGAAATACTTCCTTTCCCTGTGTTGTTGTGTATCTGTGCTTTCATTGCCAAGTTAGACACCACTAATCTTCCTAGTGAGCAGAGCAAGTAGGTTGCCATACTGTACAAAGCAGAAAAAAATCAACATCTCTGCTCACGAATTTTGAAGACATCAAAACCTGCATATTTTTTCTTAACACATTCCTGAGACCTAATCATAGTATCAGAGGGGGATGCTTTAACATTGACTTCATCAATGCAGTTATCTTCAGTGTCTAGTTATATGAATTGTGTATAATGGGACATTTAATCACCAGTCAAGCCATTAACCATCTAAGAATCAGATTTGCCTGACTGGAGACAAGGCTAGATCTTGGTAATGCCTTTATCCAGAGTCTGGTGGCTTGTTTCCTTTTTTTTTTTTTTTTTAATTTAAACACCTTGATTACATACATGATTGTGTTTGGGTTTCAGTCATGTAAAGAACGCCACCCATCACCAGTGCAACATTCCCACCACCAATGTCCCAAGTCTCCCTCCTCCCCACCTAACCCCTGCCTGTACTCTAAACAGGCTCTCCATTTCCCTCATACATTCTCATTATTAGGAAAGTTCAGAATGTAGTTATTTCTCTAGTTAAACTCATCACTCTTTGTGGTGAGCTTCCTGTGGTGAGCTGGAACTTCCAGCTCTTTTCTCTTTTGTGTCTAAAAATTATTATTGCAAGAATGTCTTTCATTTTTCTTAAAACCCATAGATGAGTGAGACCATTCTGTGTTTTTCTCTCTCTCTCTGGCTTATTTCACTCAGCATAATAGATTCCGTGTACATCCATGTATAGGAAAATTTCATGACTTCATCTCTCCTGACAGCTGCATAATATTCCATTGTGTATATGTACCACAGTTTCTTTAGCCATTCATCTGTTGAAGGGCATCTTGGTTGTTTCCAGAGTCTTGCTATGGTAAATAGTGCTGCAATGAATATGGGTGTAAGGAAGGGGTTTTTGTACTGTATTTTTGTGTTCTTAGGGTATATTCCTAGGAGTGGTATAGCTGGATCATATGGGAGCTCGATTTCAAGTTTTTGGAGGAATCTCCATATCGCTTTCCATAAAGGTTGAACTAGACGGCATTCCCACCAGCAGTGGATAAGAGTTCCTTTCTCTCCACATCCCCGCCAACACTGTTTATTCTCATTCTTTGTGATGTGTGCCATTCTCTGTGGTGTGAGGTGGTATCTCATCGTTGTTTTGATTTGCATCTCCCTGATTAGTGATGTGGAGCACTTTTTCATGTGTCTTTTGGCCATTTGTATTTCCTTTTTGTCAAAGTGTCTGTTCATTTCTTCTCCCCATTTTTTGATGGGATTAGATGTTTTTTTCTTGTAAAGTTCTGTCAGTGCCTTGTATATTTTGGAGATTAGCCCCTTATCTGATGGGTATTGGGTGAATAGTTTCTCCCACTCAGTGGGTGGCTCTTGTATCCTGGGCACTATTTCCTTTGAGGTGCAGAAGCTTCTCAGCTTAATATATTCCCATCTGTTAATCTCTGCTTTCACTTGCTTGGAGAGTGCAGTTTCCTCCTTGAAGATGCCTGTAATGTCCTGGAGTGTCTTGCCTATGTGCTGTTCTATATATCTTATGGTTTTGGGGCTGATATCGAGGTCTTTAATCCATTTGGATTTTACCTTCGTACATGATGATAGCTGGGGGTCTAAGTTCAATTGTTTCTTTTATAATTGTTCTTGTTAGCAAAACCAGAAACTTGAAAGTTGTCCACATCTCTGGCAGGATGCAGCTCTCTGGTAATGAAAGAATAAAAAGTTCTAATTCCCAATGACCTTCTGTATCTCTATGTATCTCTATTTGTATAATTTTCATTTACATAATGAACTTTGTGAATTGAGAGGTTGAAGTGAAATTAAGTAATTGCTTTCTACAACAGAGAACAGCTATAAGAATAACAACAGATTCTCTTTAACAGCTAACTTTGACCGGGGGAGCGTCCTCAACAATGCTCAGGAATTACTTCCTGGCTCTGTGCTCAGAATATGGCTTGAAGGACCATATGGGATGCCAGGAATCGAACCTGGGTAGGCCATGTGCTAGGCAAATGATCTACCCTCTGTAATATGTTAAGATTAGCAAAAAAAAAGTCTGCACTACTCTGTGATGAAGTAAATTTTACTGCAAAGTGAAAATACTTCTGTGATTTAAAACAAACAAACAAACAAAAACCCACTAAAATCTATTTTCAATAGTTGGGACTCATTTTTACTAACTGCTTTTTTTAGTCCAAAGTCCCAAACCAGAAAACTGCATGTGTTTTATGATATAATTGTTGCAAATAATCATTGCCACTAAAAGTTAAAATGCAAAGTATTTAGTATTTAGGCTTTAGAGGGGTTAGTGTTTTTTTTAATTTTTTTATTTTTAATTATGAGAACAAAGATGCAAAGAAAGAGGACAAGGTAAAGTTACAGTGGAAGGACAGTCACCTGTAACATAATTCTCAGCAGAAGTCCCCTTGCTGATATCTTAACTTTGAACTTTCAGCCAAAGAACATTAAGATAAATAAAACAGAATCCATGTACAATTACTTTGTCCCTCAAGTCCCCAGATTGTAATACATTATAATATTTCTTAGCAGCAGACAAGGCAATCTAAAACCATAAAAGGGATTAGTGTTTTATAGCTCAGAATAACCACTACTTTATTTTTCTTGTACCCTGTTTTATTGTATTAAATAGAATCTACTCTTAAAAACTCACTAATAACTATAAATAATAATAAAAACTAATTTATATTTATATTTGTGGAAATTTTCCACAAAGACAGCAAATTCCCATAAAATTATGGATGGTAACAATAATTATTTCACTTTCAACGATATATGACATTAAAGACAGCATGGATTTTTCTAAATTTTATAGCATGTCAAGAAGAAAACCCATATTTTGAGTTCACAAATAATTTTCAACAAATTATTATATGGTTTCAAAAAATGTATTTTTGTCATAGTGAAATCTGATTTGCATGTATTTGCTCACTCCGCATGGGTTCACCAGTAATTTTGCTTGATAGATCTAGAGCTAATTATAAGTAGAAATATGTATCTTCTCTTCTCCTTTATTCACCTTTCTAGTATCTAGTATTCTAGTATCAAATATTCTCCATTTGACCCTAATACAGACACATCAAATGAAAGTGCTATTATTTTTAAACTTCTTTCCATGAGGTGGCATCTGCATACCAACTCTGAAGAGAATATTATCTATCCTGCACATGTCAAACCATGGGTCATGTGAAGAACAGGAGGTGACAAGGGTATTTGATGGGACGCTCTACAGAAATGTCTTTGATTTCTCTATATGACTCATATCTGACTCCAGATTTTTAGAATGTCTAATGTATGCATTTGTACCAGTCCGTGGAATTAATAAAGTTTAGAACAACTTTTTTTCTCAGATTAACAACAGAGAAAGGAGAAAAGACAGAGAATTGTGTAGGCAGACAGTGAAGGGATGAGTGAAAGAATGGGAAGAAAGGAAAAAGACTACAAAGAAAAGTCAGAAAGGGAAGAAAAAGGAGTAAAGTACAAAGGACCAGGGAATTCTGTAAAATAATATTTCCTGCTCTTTGAAAGAAAAGGACAGACAAGGATGGGCCAGAGAAAAAGTACAAAAAGTAAGCCTGACACTCAGCAGATCCTGCTTAAATCCTGGCACTGAGAACATAATCAATCACCAGAAGTAAATCCTGACAACTGTATGGTGTGGTGGTCGGCGAATACAGTTTTGATTGGAGATTCAATCCATTTCATCTGCTTTATATTCACAAGTTCATTAAATGGTGTAACCAAAGAACTAATGTAAAGATTAAAGTATAGTGTCCTCCTATAGAAGTAAAACAAAATGCCCTGGAAAGAACAAACAGTTTGGAGAGCTAGATGGCTATAAAGTTGTAGGGAGAGGTTATTGAAATCCATGCTTTATGTTACCCTTAAAATCTGGAAGGAATATTCCAGCCCAGTTCCCTGTCATTTTCATCTCAGAAAGGACCCCCATCAATGACTGAGGTCTTGGCCTATGGCCTAGAAAACATGAAGACATGTTTACCTGGTCTCTACACCAGCAAAAATAGAGAAAAAAAATCTCAACAGGACTAATTGAGGATGGTGCTGCCAGCTTGGTTTTCCCATGTCTCTTTCATTTTTCTTTATGGCAGCTGCCTTCCTTTAGCATTCGAGAGTTTTTGCCAGTCTAAATGCAGCAGCAGCTTGTCTCTTCCTTTCTCCCAAACTTGCTACCATGATCCTTCCAAAATACAAATATGCTAAAGTCCTCTGCGTTAAGAGCTTAAAATTCTTAAATTTTCTGCTCATGCCTCAGTATAAACTCACAGGCCTTCACCAAGCCTACAAGTTTTTTCCTGAGTTGCCTCCTATTTAATCATCATTTTCCAATTTTCATTCCCTCAACACTGGAGTGCAACTTCCTAATTGTGAACATTACATAGAGTTCTAGAAAAGGCCACATTATCTCATGAAAACATGTTTGTGCAGGGCTCATCCTCTCCACTCTAACACATGACTGGTTAGGTATGCAGATGGTTTGTATGTATCCTCATGGAAAGAGGGTTAAAAATAATAGCAATTTCATTTGATGTGGCTGTATTATGGTCAAATGGAGGATACTCAATACTAGAATACGAGGTACTAGGAAGGTGAATAAAGGAGAAGAGAGGATACATATTTCCACTTACAATTAGCTTTAGATCTATCAAGCAAAATTACTCATCACTTTCAAGTCAGTCCCAGGACCTTCCTGCTTCCAGATCTCCTGATTTGTTCCAGTTAAACCTCCAGAGATGCATTCCCTGCTCCCAAGAGACTTTCCTTTACCCTAGAAATGATCAGAATTTGCTGTCTGTTTTGCTTGTACAGTAGATTTGCAGTCCTTCCCAGTAGACACCTAAACACATTCCTGGTATAGTCAATACACCATTGATCATTTTTATGACCTAAAAAAATTACAAAACACATAGTAATCAATGGAAATGAATGGGGGACAAGAACACGATATATGGGATACCAAAGTTGTTTTCTTGCAGTTCTTCCTGAATTGGGTAAAATAGACGAATCAAAACTAAGTTCTTCTCTACGTCTGAGACTGAACGATTTATTCAACTTTTCTAATCCTCAGATAGCTTTATATAAATGATACAAAATTTGTTGGCTTGAGGGTAGATAAAATATACAGTATTATAATACAGGATAAAATACATATATCTAGTAATTGAAAAAATTGGCAGAATATCTCAGAGGTAGAGCTCTCTCCTTGAAAATATGAGGCCCTGAGTTTGGTTCTTCTGACAGCAAAGAGAAACAATCTAATAACCTTGAATCTAATAAACAGCTATTAATTATGAATAAAATCCCTTAAAGTTTGATATTTTTATTCCGTGGAAGGCAACAAATTTAAATCAACAAAACCAAAGAACTTTAAATGAGAATTTCATATATAATTTTCAAAATCAATTTTTATTTTATTAGCTATTTTTGTTGTTGGTTATTGGGTTTTTTGGGACCACACCCAGTGACGCTCAGTTATTAATCCTAGCTGTGCATTCAGAAATCGCTACTGGTTTGGGGGATCATATGAGACACCAGGGGATCAAACCATGGTCCGTCCTACGCTAGTGCCAGCCAGGCCGATGCCTTACCGCTCTGCGCCACCACTTCGGCCCAGTATAAGCTATTTTTTAAATCTTTTAAATTTCTTTAAAGAAAATGTATCATATAGTTGACATAACTATCATAATACATTTGTATCAGGATGACAAAAAGCAAAATTATTAAGAAATAGAAAGAGAACATAGAATTAAAAAATGGGAAAAGGAGGGGAGAGAGAGTTCAATTAGCAGTGATTTTTGTGAAATTGTTGTATCACCAATAAAGTTGTTAATACAATAGCCAAAGGTTTAGTATGCTCCCTGTTTTATTCTTTAGAGATGGGAGATACGCTAAAAAAAAAAAAAAAAAAAGATGTTGTTTGCGTAGACACAGTAAAATATTGAAGAAATTGGAAAGAAAGAACTTTGGCCTAAAAACAGGGAGATCTTACCCACAAAGTGTTTTGGCATGAAACCAACTCAAGGCTCCAGGCACACTTGGTCGTACAACTCCCTAGTAATTTTTGGTGGTCATATGAGCTATTTTTTTAAATGCATTTGAAGAAAATAAAAATCTTAATAATAACAATGCTAATCTAATCCTTTCTTGAACTAGTAAATTTCAGAAGCAAACTATGAATGTCTTAAAAATTATTAGAATTTTTATTGGATTTTAACAAATACTTAGATTGATTTAGAAAGAACTGTCATTTTAATATCAAGTGCTCTATACATAGTATATACCTCCCTTATTTAGCTCTGCTTTTGCTTTTCTTATCAAGGTATTGAAGTTTCTAGTAAGAGGTGCTTATCCATTTAGAGGATTTCTCAAGTGTTACGTGGGAACCAGGAAACCACTTTAGAAATACTTGCCAAGTATCAAGACACTAAAAAGACCAGCGCTCAGGACTAGTAATGGAGAATGTTTGGTTTTGCAGAGTTGGTGACACCCAGAATAACCCAGGAAATACTCGGATGTCTCATGTTGCTGGGATCAGACTTGAGGCAGTGCTACCTTATTGAGTTATCTCCCTAGTCCATTGATTATCTTTAACTAAGGCTTCCTCACGCAATTAAATTCCCCAAGTGTTCATTAATAATAGAAAAAATACCAGTGGTTGGTTATTAGCCTTGTATCTAGTTATATTCACTTCTTAATTCTAATATTTTTGTTAATTCTTAGTTTTATAGGAAAACAGTCAGTTTATATATAAATAAAATTTTAATTCTATTTAATCCATATGCTTTTGTTGGTAGTGATCTTGGAGTCAAATCCAGCCATGTTTGAGCTTAGTCTTGGCTCTATACTCGGGGTATTTCTGGTCTTGGGGAGGTGAGGTGGGAGCAATACGGGATGCTGGGAATAGAATCCAGGTTGGCCAAGTGCAAGGCAAATGCTCTAACTGCTGTACTACTTCTCTGGCCCCACTATATGCCTTTTAATACTTTTGCTCATTACATTCTTTTTTTTTTTTTTTTTTTTTTTTTTGGTTTTTGGGCCACACCCATTTGACGCTCAGGGGTTACTCCTGGCTAAGGGCTCAGAAGTCGCTCCTGGCTTGGGGGACCATATGGGATGCCGGGGGATCGAACCGCGGTCCCTCCTAGGCTAGCGCAGGAAAGGCAGGCACCTTACCTCTAGCGCCACCGCCCGGCCCCTGCTCATTGCATTCTTAAAGACCTTAGTGAAATGTTGAATAGACACATTGAAACAGAGCATCTTTAGGGTGTCCAAGAGGCAAATCACAGTAATGTTTCTCCATTTGTATCAGGATCTGTTTTAGTACTTTTGTTCCTAAAGAAATATTTCAATTTTATCTACATTGTCAAACGTCTTGACAGAAGTTATATACATATATTAACTTTTTACCAAAAAAGTATGATTTTTTTTATAAGTGTATTATCCTATTTTTTTTTTTTTTTTGGTTTTTGGTTTTTGGGCCACACCTGGAGGTGCTCAGAGGTTACTCCTATCTATCTGCTCAGAAATAGCCACTGGCAGGCAAAGGGGACCATATGGGATGCCTGGATTTGAACCAATGAACTTCTGCATGAAAGGCAAATGCCTTAGCTCCATGCTATCTCTCTGTCCCCTGTTTTTTCTAATTTAATGAATTACTTGCATTTAGTATTATAATAATTTGAAGTATATAAGAAATAGTAGAATATAGGTGTGCTTATGCAGTAAAATTATTGCAATAATAAATCTGTAATTTGGATAAAAAAATCTTTTAAGATGTGATTTAAGCAACTTTCAACCACAAAGCACAACATAGTTATATCTAAAGTTACCAATCAAGAGCATTGATTCTTAAAAATTATTCATCATAATGTTTAGTTATACCTTTGACTTCCTTAATTCATTTCACCCTCTCCTAAACCTAATCTATAACAAGCATATATTCATTCAGTGTATTTTAGCTTCCACAAGTAAATGAAATCCTAATTGTATTTGTTTTTGTCTGACTTTGCAAAATACTTTCAGGATCCATAAATATTATGGCAAGTGGAAGAATTTCTTTATAGACACATAAGATTTAGTCCCTGTATTTATACATATACATACACTTATCACCTTTTGGTTATCATCTGTTGATGGACATTTAGTGTTTCTACAAACTAACTATTCTGAATGTGCTATCACAAAGATAGTATGCAGATAGAGATTTTATTTTCAACACTTATATACCCCAAAGAGGAATCAATAAATCTTATAATAATTTTCTTTGATGTCGTAAAAAATTTCCACATTATTTTTGGTCCTGGATATACCAATTTACCAAAGGCACACAGGAGTTTCCCATTCTCCACAGTCTTATAAATGCTAACCTCTTGGTTCTTGTTTTAAAAAATAAATATTTAACAGATATGTGAAGTAATATATCTCTTTGTGGGTTTCTTTTGTTTTTTTTTTATATATTTTATTTAAACACCTTGATTACATACATGATTGTGTTTGGGTGTCAGTCATGTAAAGAACAACACCCATCACCAGTGCAACATTCCCATCACCAGTGTCCCAAATTTCCCTCCTCCACACCCAATCCCCGCCTGTACTCTAGACAGGCTTTCTATTTCCCTCGTATATTCTCATTATTAGGATAGTTCAAAACGTAGTTATTTCTCTAACTAAACTCATTCCTGTTTGTGGTGAGCTTCATGAGGTGATCTGTAACTTCCAGCTCTTTTCTCTTTTGTGTCTGAAAGTTATTATTGCAAGAATGTCTTTCATTCTTCTTAAAACCCATAGATGAGTGAGACCATTCTGTTTTTCTCTCTTTCTCCGACTTATTTCACTCAGCATAATAGATTCCATGTACATCCATGTATAGGAAAATGTCATGACTTCATTGCTCCCGACCACTGCATAATATTCCATTGTGTATATGTACCACAGTTTCTTTAGCTATTCGTCTGTTGAAGGGCAGCATGGTTATTTCCAGAGTCTTGCTATGGTAAATAGTGCTGCAATGAATATAGGTGTAAGGAAGGGATTTTTGTATTGTATTTTTGTGTTCCTAGGGTATATTCCTAGGAGTGGTATAGCTGGATTGTATGAGAGCTCGATTTCCAGTTTTTGGAGGAATCTCCATATAGCTTTCCATAAAGGTTGAACTAGACGGCATTCACACCAGAAGTGGATAAGAGTTCCTTTCTCTAAACATCCCCGCCAACACTGTTTGTTCTCATTCATTATGATGTATGCCAATCTCAGTGGTGTAAGATGGTACCTCATAGTTGTTTTGATTTCATCTCCCTGATGATTAGTGATATGGAGCATTTTTTCATGTGCCTTTTGGCCATTTGTATTTCTTCTTTGTCAAAGTATCTGTCCATTTCTTCTCCCCATTTTTTGATGAGAATAGATGTTTTTTTCTTGTAAAGTTCTGTCAGTGCCTTGTATATTTTGGAGATTAGCCCCTTATCTGATGGGTATTGGGTGAATAGTTTCTCCTTCTCAGTGGGTGGCTCTTGTATCCTGGGCGCTATTTCCTTTGAGGTGCAGAAGTTTCTCAGCTTAATATATTCCCATCTGTTAATCTCTGCTTTTATTTGCTTGGAGAGTGCACTTTCCTCCTTGAATATGCCTGTAGTCTCAATTTCCTGGAATGTTTTGCCTATGTATTGTTCTATATATTTTATGGTTTCGGCTCTGATATAGAGGTCTTTAATCCATTTGGATTTTACCATCGTACATAATGTTAACTAGGGGTCTAAGTTCAATTTTTTGCATGTGGCTAGCCAGTTGTGCCAACACCACATGTTGAAAAGGCTTTCTTTGCTCCATTTAGGATTCCTTGCTCCTTTATCAAAAAATTAGGTGATTGTATGTCTGGGGAACATTCTCTGAGTACTCAAGTTTATTCCACAGATCTGAGGGCCTGTCTTTATTTCAATACCATGCTATTTTGATAACTATTGCTTTGTAGTAAAGCTTAAAGTTGGGGAAAGTAATTCCTCCAATATTCTTTTTCCCAATGATTGCTTTAACTATTCTAGAGTGTTTATTGTTCCAAATGAATTTCAAAAGTGCCTGATCCACTTCTTTGAAGAATGTTACGGGTATCTTTAGAGGGACGCATTAAATCTGTAAAATGCTTTGGGGAGTATTGCCATTTTGATTATGTTAATCCTGTCAATCTATGAGCATGTTTTCTGTGTGTCCTCTCTTATTTCTTGGAGCATATTTTTATAGTTTCCTTTGTATAGGTCCTTCACATTTTTAGTTAAGTTGATTCCAAGACATTTGTGTTTGTGTGGCACTATTGTGAATGGGGTTGTTTTCTTAATGTCCATTTCTTCCTTATTACTATTGGTGTATAGAAAAGCCATTGATTTTTTGTGTGTTAATTTTGTAGCCTGCCACCTTGCTATATGAGTCTATTGTTTTTAGAATCTTTTTGGTAGAGTCTTTAGGGTTCTAAGTAGAGTATCATGTCATCTGCAAACAGTGAGAGCTTGACTTCTTCCTTTCCTATCTGGATTCCCTTGATATCTTTTTCTTGCCTAATCGCTATACTGAGTACTTCCAGTGCAATGTTGAATAGGAGTGGTGAGAGAGGACAGCCTTGTCTTGTGCCAGAATTTAGAGGGAATGCTTTCAGTTTTTCTCCATTGAGGATAATATTTGCCACTGGCTTGTGATAGATGGCTTTAACTATATTGAGAAAGGTTCCTTCCATTCCCATCTTGCTGAGAGTTTTGATAAAGAATGGGTGTTGGACCTTATCAAAAGCTTTCTCTGCATCTATTGATATGATCATGTGGTTTTTATTTTTTTTGTTGTTGATGTTGTGTATTATGTTGATAAATTTATGGATGTTAAACCATCCTTGCATTCCTGGGATGAAACCTACTTGATTGTAGTGGATGATCTTCTTAATGAGTTATTGAATCCTATTTGCCAGGATTTTGTTGAGGATCTTTGCATCTGTGCTCATCAGCGATATTGGTCTGTAATTTTTTTTATTCATAGCCTCTCTGTCTGGTTTAGGTATTAAGGTGATGTTCGCTTCATAAAAGCTATTTAGAAGTATTCCCGTTTTTTCGATTTCATGAAAGTGTCTTGCCAGGATTGGTAGTAGTTCTTCTTGGAAGTTTGAAAGAATTCATTAGTGAATCCATCTGGACCTGGGCTTTTGTTTTTGGGCAGATATTTGATTACCATTTAAATTTCATCAATAGTGATGGGGGTGTTTAAATATGCTACATCCTCTTCATTCAACCATGGACGACTATAAGAATCCAAGAATTTATCCATTTCTTCCAGGTTCTCATTTTTAGTGGCAAAGAGCATCTCAAAGTAGTTTGATTACCCTTTAAATCACTGCCATATTAGTAGTGATCTCTCCTTTTTATTCCAAATATGAGTTATCAAGTTTCTCTCTCTCTTTCTTTGTTAGATTTGCCAGTGGTCTATCAATCTTGTTTATTTTTTCGAAGAACCAACTTCTACTTTCATTGGTCTTTCAGATTTTTTTTTTGAGTATCCACTTCGTTAATTTCTGCTCTCAGCTTTGTTATTTCCTCTGTCTCCCTATTTTTGGTTCCTTTTGGTGAGCACTTTCTAATTCTATGAGCTGTGTCATTACGTTATTCAGTTAGGCCCTTCTTCCTTCCTGATGTATGCTTGCAAAGCTATAAATTTTTCTCTCACTACAGCTTTTGCTGTGTCCCATAAGTTCTGATAGTTTGTGTCTTTATTATCATTTGTTTCCAGAAAAGTTTTGATTTCCCCTTTGATTTTATCTCGGACCCACTGGTTATTCAGTATGAGGCTGTTTAACTTCCAGGTGTTAAAGTTTTTCTTCTGTGTCCCTTTGGAATTCACATATAATTTCAGAGCCTTGTGGTCAGCGAAGGTAGCATGCAAAATTTCTATCTTCTTAATATTATGGAGGTATGTTTTATGTGCCAGCATGAAGTCTATCCTGGAGAATGTCCCATGTACATTGGAGAAAAATGTGTATCCAGGTTTCTGGGGATGGAGTGTCCTATATATATCTACTAGGCCTCTTTCTTCCACTTCTCTTCTCAAGTCTAGTATATTCTTGTTAGGTTTCAGTCTGGTTGACCTATCCAGTGTTGACAAAGCTGTGTTGAGGTCCCCCAAATTATTGTGTTGTTATTGATATCACTTTTTAGATTTGTCAACAATTGTATTAAATATTTTGCTGGCCCATCATTTGGTGCATATATGTTTAGGAGAGTGATTTTTTCCTGCTGTAAATATCCCTTGATTAATACAAATCTTTGTATTATATGTATGTATACATATACATATATATATATTCCATCTTTGTCCCTTACAACCTTCCTGAGTATAAAGTTTGCATCATCTGATATTAGTATGGCCACTCCAGCATTTTTTATGGGTGTTGTTTGCTTGGATAATTTTCCTCCAGCCTTTTATTTTGAGTTGATGTTTGTTCTGACTATTCAGTTGCATTTCTTGTAGGCAGCAGGAGGTTGGATTGAATTTTTTGATCCACTTAGCCATTCTGTGTCTCTTAACTGGTACATTTAGTTCATTGACATTGAGAGAAAGGATTGACCTAGTACTTAATGACATCTTTATATCAAAATTTGGTGTGTCTTTTGGTCAGTCTTGTCTTAAATTCGGTCTTTCAGTTTTTCTCTTAAGATTGGTATTGAGGGCCGGGCAGTGGCGCTGGAGGTAAGGTGCCTGCCTTGCCTGCGCTAGCCTAGGACAGACCGCTGTTCGATCTCCCAGCATCCATTATGGTCCCCCAAGCCAGGAGCAACTTCTGAGCTCATACCCAGGAGTAACCCCTGAGCGTCACAGGGTGTGGCCCAAAAACCAAAAAAAAAAAAAAAAAAAAAAGATTGGTATTGAGTCTGTAAAGTTTCTGAGTTGTTCTTTGTCTGTGAAACCATGTATTTTTCCATAAAACCTGAAAGTGAGTTTTGCTGGGTACAGTATTCTTGGTGAAGCATTCATTTCATTCAGTCTTGTCACAATATCCCACCACTGCTTTCTGGCCTTGAGTGTTTCTGGTGACAGGTCTGCTGTAAATCTCAAGGATGTTCCCTTGAATGTAATTTCCCTTTTTGATCTTGCTGCTTTCAGAATTCTGTCTCTGTGGGATTCGTCGTTGTAACTAGGATGTGTCTTGGGGTATTTTTTCTGAGGTCTCTTTTGTTTGGTACTCTTCAGGCATGCAGTATTTGATCACATATATTCTTTAACTCTGGAAGTTTCTCTTTAATGATGTTCTTGACCATTGATTCTTCCTGTAAATTTTCTTCCTGGGTCTCTGGGACTCCAATGATTCTTAAGTTATTTCTGTTGAGCTTATCATAGACTTCTATTTTCATCTGTTCCCATACTTTGACTAATTTTTCCATTGTCTGTTCATTTGCTTTAAGTTTTTTTTTTCATTCTTTTCTGCTGTATGGAGTTGTTATTTATTTCATCTTCCACAACACGAATTCTATTCTCTGCTTCTGTTAGCCTGTTGGAGAGCATATCCATTTTGCCATTCAATTTGTTTACTGAGTTTTTCAGGCCTATTATTTGACCTGTTATTTCAGTTTGGAGTTTTGTGATTTCTGTCTTCATATTTTCTTGGTTCTTATTAGTGTTCTGTTCAACCTGATCCATGGTTTCTTTGAGTTCTTTGAGCATCTTTCATATTTCTTGTCTAAACTCCTTATCTGAGAGATTGATTAGTTGGTTGGCCATTTTCTGGTCATCAGAATTGTCATCTTCATTCTCTATGTCTGATGCTTGTCTCTGTTGTTTTCCCATTGTCACACTTGTATTGTGGGTTTTTCTACTTGTTGTGGTGGTATTCATTGGCTAAATGATGTGCGCGGCCACGCTCCTCTGGCTTCTCCCTTTCTGGGTGGGTCGACTTGCCTCCAAGATAGGGGAGCCCTCCGTGGATGAAGCCTCACACAGGATCAAATCTTAGGCCCGAGCACGCAGCAGAGAAGACAGTCTGGGGAGAGATGCTGGGCTTCAGTGATCCAGCTCAATTCTTAGTGTGATTTTTTCTTCTTGTTGCAGTGTTGCTCTTTCCTTAGAAAGAGCGCATGGCTGCATAGCGAAGAAGGAGCAGCTGTGCTCTCTGGAGCCTCTGGGAGAGCGAATATTCTGGGCCCTTTTGGCCCACTCACAAGAGATTTAGGAGACAGGACAGGAGACAAACACATAGGCAGCACTCACAGTTTCTCAACAGTGGGGCCCCACTGGGCCGAAGTAGATTTTTCTAGCCTGATGTCACAAACAGGGGACTTGCCTTCTGTGAAATACTGCTTATAGCCAGTTTTCACTTTAGGAAGCAGTCCCTTGGCATTCAGGCCCCTTGAATGAGCCTTTGGGAGAGAGAATTTTCTGGGCCCTTTTCGGCCCACTTCCAAGAGGTTTAGGAGACAGGACAGGAGACAAACACAAACAGGCAGCACTCACATTTCTCACAGTAGGGCACCCTGGGCCGGCATCGGTTTTGATTTTATTTTTATAATAGTATTGTTGCTGTCCACCTCATGCCTCCATGCCCCACCCCACATCAGTCCCAGGTAGAGTCCAAGCTTTGTTTTTCACTCACGATTACTCATTCTCTTTGTTTCTTCATATATTACATATGAGTAAAATCATCTAGTATTTGTCTATTTTTCCTCTCCCTTATTTCATTTAATGTGACACACTTTGTAGCAAATGGTAAGATTTCATCATTTTTATAGGTGAGTAGTAGTCCATCATGTATATATACTACAGTTTCTTGGTTCATCTGTTGTTGGACTTTTTGTGTTGCTTTCATATTGTGACTTTTTATAAACAGTGCTATAATAAACATAAATCTTTATGTTACACTGAGCATAGGTGTATATTTTTTTAATTTGAGGCTCATGGGGCAGATGCTGTTCCACCGGAAGCTGATTTTTTTAAATACTTGATCCCAGGGAGCCTTACCCAATTATTATCCCACAAGCACATTCCTTTCATTGCCAGGGTCTTTTTTTTTTTTTTTTGCTATGATTATTTCACTAGCATTAAGTAATACCCTATTGTCATTTTTATTTGCATTCCTCTTACAATTAACAATGATAAACACTTTTATTTTTGTTTTTTTTTGGGGGGGAGGGCCACACTAAGTAGTGTTCAGGAATAAGTCCTAGCTCTGTGCTCAGAAATTACTCCTGACAGGTTTGGGGGAACATAATGGGGATGCCAGGGATGGAACCCGGTCCATTGCATGCAAGGGAAATACTCCAGTCCCTGATGAACACTTTTCAATTTGCCTATTGGCCACTAGGTTGGTTACTTTAAGAAAGTGTCTATTAATTTATTGTCCTCATTTTTTAATGGGACTGTTTGCTCCCCTATATTTTGGATATTGACCTTTATTTTAAAAAATCTGGGTTTTTAAAAAAAATCTGGGTTTTTTTTTTTGTTCCCATTTATTAGGATACCTTTATTTTGGTTGTCATCACTTCACATTTCTGTAATTCCATATGTTTAATTTTGACCAAAAATAAAAAAATAATAATAATAGTCATTTCTGTGATCAGTTGCAATACAGATACTTACTCTTAAACAACTCTCAGTAAAATCACAGAAGCAAAGCAAAGATATTGTGTATGCTATTTAGTCAAGTAAGTCTATTTTGAGGGAAAATGGGACCAAGCAATCTCTATATCTGGCAAATTCCTTATACTTGGATCCTATCTTAGTTTTTAAATAGATTGCATTTTTTAATATTCACAACAGAGAAGATATCATTGGAATTGGCAGTTGTAGATTTTCACAACTAAGTACCCTGGGGCTGGTAAGTAAATGGTTCTGGGACCAGATCAAAGTGCCATCTTCTTGGGCTCAAACCTTCAAACAAAAAAGGAGAGAGAGAGACTCTACAAAACAGTTATGTTAGGGCAGGAACGGTGGCACAACAGTAGGGTGTTTGCTTTGCATGCGACTGACCTAGGACAGACATGACATCCCATATGATCCTCCAAGCCAGAAGTGATTTCTGAGCACAAAGCCAGGAGCAAACCCTGTGCGTCACTGAATGTGGCCTAAAGCAAAGCAAACAAACAATAACAACAATGTCAATGAGTTGATAAGAACCATGAATTATACACTTACATTTTCTGCAAAGTCTGAAGATAATGAGTTTCTGTAATTTGAGTGTGACAAGTCAATGGTACAATGACGCGTGGGTATTTCCAAAAACATGATTAGAAAATTGCAGTAATTGGAATTGGTCAGAATAAGCAAAAAAAGAACAATGAAAATGTATGTGTAATTCAGAAAGATAAGGTCCTCTGCTTTCCCAATTATCAAGAATAATTTTAAAGCCATTTTTTAAAATAGAAGAATGAAATTAGAAACTCTTACCTTCTTAAAATGCATCTTTCCCTATTCCTCTTCTAAAATTCTATTTATTTCCTGAAATAAGAAGGATGGGGTATTTCTCTCATTCACAGGAAAAGTCTTGCTACTAGAATCATCCTCTCTTCACCCTAATAATGAGTCATTCTTCCTAAAATGAATTTAGGCTCTACCAAGGAGGCATGCCGGTGAGTCCAAATTCCTTTGTCAGAAGTTGTATTACCTGAGCTAATTTGTAGCTTCCTTTTCACACTATGTGAATGGAAGCATATAGGCCCTTCTACAATGGGATTTATTCAAATCAACTATTATAGAGAAAGCATTAGATTTGATGGTCAAGAATGCAGTAGGTTGGGACTGGAGAGATAGCATCGAGGTAAGGTGTTTGCCTTGCACGCAGGTCTATGGTTCGAATTCTGGCATCTCATATGGTCCCTTGTGCCTGCCAGGAGCGATTTCTGAGCATAGAGCCAGGACTAACCCCTGAGCACTGCGAGGTGTGAACCCCAACTATCAGAAAATGAGAAATTTGTTTGGATCTATACCCAACTTACCAATAAAATGATACCTTGATCATTATAGCAGGTTTAAATTAAAGTATTCATACACTTTCTATAAAACTTAGGAAATTATATTTATTTTCTTTAGAGTAATAGAGATATCTAATGAATCAATACTTAGAAAAATAGTGAAGGGGTAAGAGCAATAGCACAGCTACTATATAGGGCATTTGCCTTGCACACGGTAGACTCAACATCGATTCTCAGCATCCTATAGGGTCCCCTAAGTCTGCCAGGAGTGATTTCTCAGTGCAGTTCCAGGAAATAACTCCTGAGTGCCACCAGGTGTGGCCCTCAAAAAGAAAAAAATATAAGTAGTGAAATGACATGTACCATAATTTTATTAGACAAATTTCAATTAGAAGCTTAAAAGATAATTCAGTGTAATATCCCATAAAATGTTGTATTCCTTCAATGTTATCCTCTTTGGATATTACTCTATTAATAAAGCAGAGTGTATGGCTTAGGAACCAGATAGAATACAGCTTGAAAATTAATACCATAACTTTGTACTTATTAGAAACAGTTCTAGTTGCTTAATTTCCTTTTATATAAACTGATATATAAATATCACCCTGGAAATTTGATGAGAATTAAATGAGATAGTATATATAAAACACCTATGTCTATGTATAAGTAAATGTATGCAGTTAGTTTATTTACAAACTATAAATGATCTACTTTGAAGTCATTTCTATGAATGTATTTATAATATTCAATACATTTCATACATGGCTAATGTTCCATGAATTATAAAAATATTTATTGCAGATAGTCATTTTTATATTTCTTACTTATTGATCAAATATTTATTACTATGTGTCAGTAGTTTTAGGAACATTTAAAGAAAAACCCACTTATGTTCCCTGTTCAAGTGTTAATGTAATAAGTTTGAGGTGAATTGACTGCTAGAGAAAGAAATTATTAGAACATGGAAATATGTAATAAGTAGACCAATGACTGCACTAGGATTAGAAAGACTGAAGAGAGCAAGACTTTAGTGTAAGATAACTAAAGGAAAATTAATTATTTTATTTTTCACATTAAGTTTGATACGTTGATAAAAATAGAAAAGCTGGATTGTAGAGATTATTGACTATGTGAGGGTAGAGATTAAATTTAGCTGTAAAAATCAAGGGGACATTTATCACACTTACATAGCATTAAAATAATAGAACTGAAAAATAATAGAAACAATGGAACCCAAATACAATGGAAACAAAGAACATGAGAACTGTATTCTGTAGGAAACAAGCCACTTAAGGGAGCTAGGTACAAAAGGCAGGGAGGGGACAAAAATATGGTGGATGGAAGTGTTTAACCAATAGGAAGACGTGATGCTGAAAGGTGGCAATGTGTTATGTAAAAAACCCTATCAACTAACAGTATTTAATGTAAACCACAGAGCAAAAAAAAAATCCACCTCTCATCAAAGCAGACTAATGGGAAGGAGGCAAGTGGCAGAGGGTGGGGCACTGGTAGAGGGAAGTGGACACTGGTGAAGAGAAGAATGACTGCATATACCTGAAAACCAGTCACTAATAACTCTGTAATTTCACTGTCATTACATAAAAGTAAATTTTAATTCTAAAAAAGAAGTAGAACTAAATGAATTGCTGAGGAAAATATAGTGTGTAGCAAGAAAAGGGAGACCCAGATTGAAATCTGAAATCTGACTTACCCTACTTTTTATGACTTGTTAAATATATGTAATTCAATAATAACCTAAGAATACTGTCTTTGTTGTAAAGTTTAAATGATTAGACTGTTACATTTGATAGTCTTCCTGGAACCTCGCAAAATTTCAAAAATCTTTTTTGTAGAAACATAGAGAAAGCCTTTTATGCATTTCAAGAAGGAATTGTCTGCCACTGAACTTCTTTGAGACCTAACATACCCTTATGTACTGGAATGTGGCTCAGAAACCTTTTACTTCCAGTTAATTTGCCAGTTAGTTTGGCCAATCAGCTATCCCAGAACTCTAAAACCATGATAGTGAAGTAGAGTAAAATAATAAATCAATTTAATTTTTTGTTTTGTCTTGGGGCCACTCCCAGTTGTGCTAAAGGCTTAGTCCTAGTTGTGTGCTCAGGGATCACTCCCAGCAGGGCTTTGGAAATCACACGGGTCTCTAGGGTTCAAACCCAGGTTAGCTGTGTACAAGATAAGCACAGAAACTAACTCGTGTGCCCCAGATGAATCATTTTCAAACTCTACTTCTATAATTATGTTAAAGAGTAGACTAATAAAGTGTCAATAAGAAATAAAATAGTTGTATGGGCCATGGAAGGTTTTTGTGGGGTTTTTTTTGTTTGTTTTGTTTTGGTTTGGTTTGGTTTGGTTTGGTTTTGGGGCCCCACTCGGCAGTGCTCAGGGGTTACTCCTGGCTATCTGCTCAGAAATAGCTTCTGGCAGGCACGGGGGACCATATGGGACGCCGGGATTCAAACCAACCACCTTAGGTCCTGGGTCAGCTGCTTGCAAGGCAAACGCTGCTGTGCTATCTCTCCGGCCCCATGTAAGTAATTTATTAAAGGAAAAACATATAAAGGTGAAAGGGAAAGTTGCATAATTTGTAATTCTGGCAGTTTTAAAGTTATGGATAGGAAGGCTTGCTCTGAGACTAAAATAACTACAAATTAACTGACTTCCCCCAGTATTAAATCAGATTGCTTTTTCCTGGCTCCAGATAAGTGTGCCCAATGCCTGCTTTGATACTTATATTACTGATATAGTGCATTTGTTACTCAGCTGTTTGAACTTATATTCAGACATACATCATTGACCTTGTGCTTTGACCCCCATTTTCTCAATTTTAAATCTAGTATTCACCTACTATTTTTTCAAGTACTTAGCTCAAGTGTTTTGTCTTGTTATATTCTTTTTTTGTTTTGTTTTGTTTTTGTTTTTGGGCCACACCCGGTGATGTTCAGGGGTTACTCTTGGCTATGCGCTCAAAGTCGCTCCTGGCTTGGGGGACCATATGGGACACCGGGGGATCGAACCCCAGTCCGTCCAAGGCTAGCTTAGGCAAGGCAGGCACCTTACCTCTAGTGCCACCTCCCGGACCCTTCTTGTTATATTCTAACATATCCAGAGACAGTCCTAGGTTAAAGCAGAAATTTTAGTAAACAAATAAACAAACACAAAAACAAAACAAAAACTACAGTCTTTAAGCAAAGATTATATTTCCCCCTTCTACTCTGTATGGGACTGCTACTGTACTTGCCAAGTCAGCACCTTCCTAATTGGCAGGCGTGATAGTGGCCTTTTATAGGTCTGAGTTTTTAACATAACCAGAAGGTTGATTTAGCTAGTTTTATTCCAAATTCTAAGACTCAGAGATGTTCTTATTTTTGTGATGCTAATCACCACCCAAGCATAGGACCATAGTTACCCTTCTTGCTGGCTCTTCCCATTGTCTTTTTTCAGGCATATTCTTTCGCTGCTCTTTTTCCTAAGGACATTTTATTTCTTCTCCTCAAAGCAATAATTTTCAAATCGTGCTATATAAGAATACCCTCAAGGAGCTTTAAAAAATATGTGTAGATGGTTCTTCATATTTTCACTCGACGGGTATCAAGTAATACCATATCTTCATATTTTCTAAAAGTTTCTTTTTAAATTTACAATTTTTAAATCTAAATGACTTGGTTTTGGAACCATATTTTAAAAAACAATTTATATCAGGAACTGGGTGGGACTTCCAGAGGCATAAATATTCTCTGGTTTCACTATATCTGATTAAGAAAAACCAATAAGGGGGCTGGAGAGATAGCATGGAGGTAAGGCGTTTGCCTTTCATGCAAGAGGTCATCGGTTCGAATCCCAGCGTCCCATATGGTCCCCCGTGCCTGCCAGGAGCAATTTCTGAGCATGGAGCCAGGAGTAACCCCTGAGCACTGCCGGGAGTGACCCAAAAACCACAAAAAAAAAAAAAAAAAAAAAAAGAAAAACCAATAGTCATGGCCAGAGCAATGGCACTACAGGTAGGGTGTTTGCCTTGCACACAGCCTGGTTCAATCTCTGGAATCTCATATGGTCCTCCAAACCTGCCAGGAGTAATCTGAGAGTGCAGAGCCAAGCCAAAAGTAACACCTAGTTACTGGGTGGGTGTGCTGGGTATGCCCCAAAACAAAACAAACAAAAATTCCAAGTAGTCATCTGGGTGAGTTTTTTTCCTTCCAATCTTACTGTTACTATTATTTAAGCTGTTCTGCTTCTAAAACCCCATTGTACTTATTGTTTATCCCAGCTACTCACTTGAAGCCCAATAAATCCTTTGATACCCTGTCCTAGTTTAATCAGAAGAGTTCTAAAATTGGTTCTGTTTTGATACTTGATAAGCTAGTAGAAATCGCATTCATTAAGTAGTCATACTTTTCTCATGTTTCTCAAGTTTCTACCCCAACTGTGTTACTAGTTTTAAACAAGTGACTGGGAGAAATAAAGACAAATATTAATTCTGGACTGAGGTTATTCATAGCTTGTGTGGCTTTAAAAACTTTTTCACCCCATGTAGCAGAAAGTGGAGAATCATGTGTTGAGATGGAATCACCACCAGCAGTTCCACGAGAAATGTGCTGCTGATCTCTTGAAGGAAGTCTCTGCAATTGCTGACTGTGATTGCAATAAAAAAAATGTTTTCTGTGTCACAGAAACTTAGAGCTATTTGTTATCACAGCATAACTTTGTGTGACTAGGACTAAACAGAGACAACGACTTATGGTTATAGTATAGTGGACTTCTGGTCCGAGGTAATTCTGACCCACTTTTTTATTTCTGACTTTCTCTCTTTTCCAAATAAATGTATGCATCATCTGATGTCATAAATCACCTATAAATTGGCTACATGAAATGAAATTTATGTGAATAATAATAATCAACAATGAGTAAAAAAAGTGGTTTCTTTTTAAACTATGATATTTCAGAAAGGTCACTTATTTTCAGTCCTAAAATTATTTTGGTCTTTCACTTATCTCTTGTACATTGTATAAAAAATATGGAAAACTCAGGTGGTAAACTGAAATGCCTGCAACAATAAGCAAATAGAAAACAATGGGCATTAATAGACTCAAGCATGGAGCAGAATAAGTAAAAAAAAGGCTTGTCCACCTAAAGGCATTCAAGATAAATAAAAATGAACAGCTTTGACTTAAATAGTAGAGACTGTAGCCCGAGTCATTAATTTGCCACAACAGGTATAACTTGAAGCCATAAATAAGTACACACTAAGATTCTTGTAAGAAAGGCCTTTGAACCATTTTTGAAATGTTGAGTTTTTATATTCAAAACATCTTGCAGCTATGTAGTATGGAAGAATAGTATAAAATATATTCATTTTAAATTGCAAATAAGTTGTAGTGTAGAACACTAGGAATATATTTGTACTTAGATAACAATTAACTAAGCAATCCTAGCTAACAGCATTCATATCTCTGCTTTTAGAATTATGGGTGATTTCTATTGACCTAATTTTACTTTTAGTGTATTAAATTAATATAATACTTCCCCACCTCTGTACTTCTGGGATCCCCACAGCTGCCCATGGAAGCAATACCCTAGCTTCACAGTTTCACCACTAATCTCAGAAGAGATGCAAGCCAAGCTACTAAAATTTAAGTATACAGTGATCTTTGGACTGAAAACTCTGGGCCATCCTTGGGAGGGATGGAGGTGGGCTGAGTTTCTGCCATGTCAAATCCTGGTAGTATACCCATAACCTACAGCTGCCACTATTGTAAATGGTCCAAGTTCACTGCTTCATGACTCATCTCTGCAGAGACTCCAAGTCTACAAAATATTTCAGGTGTATCAATTTTTAGCCTGAGAGTCCTAGGGTCTTTTTGTAGTGAGGTTAGGCTAAAACCCTCCCCACCACCCCCACCCTGTATCTCCCTGTGTCTCCTCTCTCTCTCTGTCTCTCTCTGTCTCTCTCTCTCTCTCTCTCTCTCTCTGTCTCTCTCTGTCTCTCTCTCTCTGTCTCTCTCTCTGTCTCTCTCTCTCTCTGTCTCTCTCTCTCTCTCTCTCTCTCTCTCTCTCTCTCACATCCACACACACACATACTCATATTCATACTGCTCAAAGCCCAGCAGCCACACCCACATTCTACAGCTATCTGAGCAAAGGCTCCACTTCACAGCTTCACCACTAACCACAGAAGAGATGTAAAGCAAGTCCAAATGAAGCTCATCGGCCCAGTTCTATAGATCTTAGAGTTCCTGGAGCACAACACCTTCAAATTCCACAAAACTGAAAGTCCATGGTTGCAAACTGACTTGGATGGGAAAGTAGCACAGAAGCCCAATAAACTGAGCACAGTGAACAAAAACAATAGCACAGGATGCTCAACTAGCAACAAACAACTCGGGAAATCCTCAATGACTTTAATGACCTTTTTGTGAGATATAACAATTTTCACAAATTTGCCTCTTTTTTTTGGTTTTTGGTTTTTGGTTTTTGGGTCACACCGGTGATGCTCAGGGTTTACTACTGGCTATGCGCTCAGAAATCACTCCTAACTTGGAGGACCATATGGAATGGACGCCTGGGATCAAACAGAGCTCTGTCCTGGGTCAGCCGCATGCAAGGCAAATGCCCTATTGCTGTGCCATCACTCTGGTCCTGAATTTTCTTTTACTGAACTCATTTTTGATGATTTCATCAGCTATTTTGTTGGAACAAGCAACATAACAATTTTATTTTTGTGCTTGATAAGCGAGCAGGCTTGGAAAGCGGGTAGAAAATTCGGAACAGTGGTGGAGGGAAGGTCACACTGACAGTGCTATTGGTGTTGGAACATTGCATATTCAAAACCACTGCATTATGAACAACTTGAAGCATTAAATTATAATGTTTAAGAAAAGTTTTAAATATAAGCATATGTTGTTTTACTTATAAAAAGAAGTTACCTTGAAATTAATCTTTAGGGGCAGGAAAGATAGCATGAAGGTAGAGCATTTGCTTTTCATGCAGAAGGATGGTGGTTCGTATCCCCACATCACATATGGTCCCCCGAGCCTGCCAGGAACGATTTCTGAGCATAGACCCAGGAGTAACCCCTGAGCGATGTCGGATGTGACCCAAAAATCAAAAAAACTTTAATTTTTAAAGAGCAAATAAATATATTTAACTATATGATTTTCTGATTTTCTGTTGTTGACTACAATTCATAGTATATGATTACGGTAGATTCTAACTATAGCAATGGTTTAAATTGAATCAAAACTGATCTGTAAACTACTTTAATTTTCAAATTCTGGTTAAACTTAAATATGCATATTCACTACTCTTTATTTTAGGAGAGAAGCTGTTCATTTTACTGACTATCATAACTACTTATAATAGGGGATAAATTATAATTAAAAAATATCAGTACAGAGGACTAGTTATAGCAGACAATAAGAAATATCTCGGGGTTGGGTGATAATATAGCAGGAAACCTAGCTGGACTCTGAAGACAAGTTCTGTCCCTGAAACCCTACATGATCCAGGAATGATCCTAGAGCACAGAGTTAGGAAAAATGGGAGATCAACGAGATATTGGTAAAAGTCAAAAGGTATGGCTTTGTGAACAGCCAGGTGTGCCTCCAAACCTAAAACCAAATAAGCAAAAAGAAGTATTGCATAACAATAACTTTCCAGAAATATATAAATTTAAGAAAACATTTGTTCTTCCATTTTTGTCTCCATTGACTGACTGGAAATGACTTGATTATAGTGATATCACAATCAGTCTGAGTCTTCATTACTAAATACTAATCTGAGTGTGATTTTTTTGTTTCTTTGTCCTTGTGTCCTTGAGTGACAATTTTGGATAGATCTCATAAATGTTTCTCTTTGTCAGGTCTAGTAACACAACTTTGCATTGTAACTGTCCTTTACATATACAATAAAAACATAATTTTGGGGCATCCATTCTAAAATGTCAGCTTTTTGTAACAGAGCTTAACTTCTGTCCAAATCAACCTTAGAATATGAATCTTTCTTACAATCAGCACTATATAGCATTATGTGTCATCTGTATTAGGGTGACCAAATGCATATACTTTCCAGACACATTAGTAGTTAAATCTCAATTCCCATTTAAAAATAAAATCAAGACTTTTTTTAGATGCTATTTAACAAAAATAATTAAAATTTATTTAATGTAATTTAGAGCCAGGAAGCAACTTGGATACATAACAAGATACAGGACACTTGACAGGAAAGGGGAATATAACCTAAGGTCATTTAGATAAGGAAACTCATAAAACCATCTGGAAGAGATTTTAAATTAAATATAAAACAATTATCCCAGTAAAATCTTAAATACAAAAATGAAAGTATGAGTCATCCTGCTATACTGGTAGATAGAAATAATATGGGGGTGGGTAGAAATCACATTGCTATCAAGACAATCAGTAGATTACTTGATTGGCATAAATAAAAAAAAGTTAAAATTTTCACATTAATGAACAGATGCAGTATTTTATAATGAAGAAAATATGTAAAATAAAAGTTAATTTGCGATCAGGAATTATAAACATTAAGCTATTTCAAAAACTCTACTGCATCTTAAGGTATATGGTTATTTGTTTAAAGTTTCTAAACATCTTGTTGTTGTCTGGTCAGCAATTTAGGTAAATACAGAGTTAAAATGAAAACACCTGTCAGAAAAGATGCTATATTCCATCATGTTTTAATGAGTAAATAGAGGAGGGTAGTTTTAAGAGCATGGAAAGTTCTAGTATCCTTTATTTTTTGGAGAGCCATACACAGCAGTGCTCCGGGCTGACTCTCTAACTCTACACTCAAGGAACACTCCTTGCAGGTTGCTCGTAATGGGGATTGAACCTGGATCATTAACATGCAAGGCAAGAACACTACCCACTGTACTATCTCTCTGACCCCTAAAATTCTGGCGTCTGGAAACTATGCACACTCATCAACCTTAGTGCAGGTGTTGTCTTCATGTATCATTCCTGACAGTTTCTCAGGATGTGCTGCTCTCAGTTCCTGGAGCAGTAGCTGATTTAATGGAGATCTGTACAAAATCAAGAGAACCCTCTTTGTTGCAATTGGTTTCATAACATTTACGCCATCAAAGGTGTTTGGTTCCATAAGTTTTCATTAGAAGCTGAATGTAAAAAGTCTATTCCCCACTGGCTGTCAACCTGTAAATGACGTCAACGGCATTGCTCAAAATAGACCTGATGACAGAATCTCGAATTGGATCTGAGGAACATCTTACATCTATCATGATCCTAAAATGAACTGTCCTCAGTTGAAAGGGCCAGTAAATTTTATTCTAAAAATTACAGAAATGCTCCTATGTTTTCTGAGCACCATAACATGCCTGCAGTTTCCAAATCTGCAATACAGTGAAAGTTAACAGTGACTCCACCTCTATCTTATACTGCAGACCACTGGAGACTTGAGAGATCAAAGAAATCCTTCAAGTATGCTTTTTCAGTTTGAGCTGCTTAACATGCAATCCAGTTGGTTGTTAGCAAGCTTAATTCTTCGAGGTACCTTCTGGGCAAAAAGATAAGAACCCACCCCCAGCCAACTCACATTTTCTGAAGTATTTTTCAAAGCCAAGGCATAAACATTTTAATTCTTATGCAAATTTTGCCCTAGCTCCAAATGTTTTAGGAACAGGCTATTGCTATTGCTGCTGTGTTTGCAGTATCCATGTTAGGAAAGGAAAATAAGGAGGACCTGAGCCTCTCCAGAGGCAGACAGTGACACCCCCTCCCCCCAATGATTCCAAGGCTTTTTTGTGTGCAAACTGAAAGCTCCCTCGGCTTCTGAGAATTCAAACTTTAAGGATGAAATTGCTGACTGGTGGCTGGTGGTATAGAAACCCAGTTCCATGCATTTGAACCCCAAAACAGATAAACATGAAAGATCACAGTTAAGGCAACAACAACAAAAAAAAAATAGTGATGCAATAAAACTTGCATTCTAGAACTGAGGAGCAAGAGTACATTCAAAAAAAGTCTAGAGCTGCCTTTGAAATTGTGTTCTATCTTTATAAAATAATACAAGACATGACTTTTATTTCTATATTTGATTTATCACTGATAATATTAGCTATATTCCAAGAGAAGGGAGCCATTCTTATGCATTTGTATACACCCAAGATTATGTTATTTGCATGTAAGATTGACCCAAATTCTCTCACTCTAATACCCATATTGTCAGTGGGAGGTAGGAAAAGATCACTGTAAATTATTCCCCCAGTAAGATATGTTTTCCACCTTCTATTGTAATGGAAGATGAGCACATTCATGTCTAGAAGATTAGCACAGAGAAGCAAGACAACTGTCGGGATTCTGCAATTGGAGTGTTTCTGTAAGCTCCCGGCCTGCTGCTTGTCATTAAAGCAAGTTGTCAACAGAGCATAAGGACAGGTGCAGGCAGTGCTTTGTGTGTGTGTGTGTGTGTGTGTGTGTGTGTGTGTGTGTGTGTGTGTGTGTGTGTGTGTGTACTCAGAAAATACAACAGTAAGAATAACCTCTTGTTGAAACCAATGTTCTTGACTCTTCCAGAGCAGGAGCGGGGGAGTGGTGGCAACAGATTTTGTGCCCTGAGGCAAAGCTCCCTGAAGGCTGGAACCAAAGGGCTGTCCTCTGGGAACCGGCCCTTTCCTTCAGCTGCAGGCTCTTCAAGGTCAAGTGCCTCTTCCCTGCAGGTGGAGTGCTTGGCAAAGCCGGGCTCAGGACAAAGAAAGGGAACAGGGAGGAGCAGTAGCCGGGACCGTTGCCAAGTTAAGATTTTTACCCCACTTTAGCTCTTTGTGGGTCACTGACTAGCTGAGGATGATGCGTGCTGCCAGCCTGTCATTTCCTAATAACGCGGCCTCAGCGGAAAACCGAACTGCCAGTCACTTTCCAAAGGGCACTTTTAGATTCTAAAAATCCAGGCGACTCTGCTCACGAGGCAGGCTGTGCCCTTCCCAGCAGCTCTTGCCTGCAGCTGTGAGAAGCTGGCTGGCCCAGAGGTGGCAACTCTTGGCTCTTCTCTACCAGCCTCTGCAATGTGCGCACTCAGCCGCCTCTCGGCCAAGAGATTCAAATCCACTCTGGCTTTTTCCAGGCCGCCACAGACGTTTCGAAAGAAAGATCTTGTGCTTCTCCAGCCAAGCGTTCCCAGCTGCGGTGGGCTTTACTGTTACCCTCCTGGCTATGTTTAACGTCTCTGGCAAGGTGTCGGCATGAAACTTAGCTGCCTTTAAAGATGACGTCTGTCGATCAGTAGAAGTGGGAAAGTGGGAGAGTTGCTTCCTTTGATGGATGAGTTCCTGCTCATGATTAATTATGAGCAGAAGCTACCTCTCTAGGTACTCTCCAACTTTGTACCACATTTACTTTGGAGATGTCTTCGAACACTACAGGGCAGTGGAATACTAATTTCACGAATATGGAATCCGCCATCGCAATTTAGCACAGAGTGGATAGTGCCCTCTTTAAAACTTGCTGATGACTGCACTCTGTAAGTAATTCGTTCTTCCATGTGAAGTGTAACCTCACTACGGATTTATTCCCGAAGGAATTACTTACATGAGCATAAAAATAAGTATAAAAAACTAAATTATTCATAAACATACACCTAGAAAATTAATTCTGATCTCACTAGCAATATCCTCTGCCACAGATAGATTTCTGAAAACAAGCCTATCTCTTCCCATTTGATCTGAAACTGTGTCAAAGTAAACCTACAAGCCATTGATGGACTGTTTTGTTTTGCTATTTCTCTCCCACATCCCCACCAAAATAACAGCAACTTCATGAGCAAACAAAAAACGCATCTTCTTTTCTAAGAAATGTCTGCAACAGTTTTCATATACAACCATATTACAATTCCAACATGAAAAGTAAGCACATCAAAAGAAAGAAAAGTAAGGAATATTGTTTAGACTGGTATTGGGATCTGAGTTCGTGTCTTGGAGCTAACTGAATGTCCATAGACTCTGGATCGAGTCCCAAGAAGATCTCTGGTCTCTTTATTCATTGAAAGTGGTTTCTTTCTCTGAGAAGTGATGAAAGGGAACAGCCGCAACAGAAACAAGCTCTTGATAGGCTGCTTTGCAGAACATTGTGACACTGGGAACAATGGCAAAAGAAAGTAAAGTATGGCAAAAGTACAAGAAGGAACTTCAGTGGAAAAAGAGATGGATTCTACCTATAAATGTCAATGATGTTGAAAAAGTAACTAGAGCTGTATGTGACTCGATTGTAGACTCCAGCTATTTTAAAATCTAAGTAAATTTAAAAATTGGAGTAAATTTAAAGTTTAAGTTAATAGTTCCTTATTATTTTATTCTGAATATAAATATATCTATTTTAAAGGGTTGTAAATTTTCTTTTATTATCTTATTTACACACATGGTTACAAGGTTGTTTATAATACATTTGATTTTTTTTTACATATACATTTTTCATGATTGACTTACAGTTATACAATGTACAAATACCTTCACCAGTGCATACTTCCCGTGAGCAGTTGTTTATAATACATTTGATTTTTTTTACATATACATTTTTCATGATTGACTTACAGTTATACAATGTACAAATACCTTCACCAGTGCATACTTCCCGTGAGCAGTATCCCCAGTATCCCTTTCACTCTCCCCGTGTCCTCTCCCTTCCTCTCTCTGGGGCATATATATTTTTTCTCTTAGTCTCTATCTTTGTTTCTTTCTCTCTATTTCTCTCTTCCCTTTTTCCCCTTTCAGACACTTTAATTTGCAGTATTTCAAGTTGCACATCATATGCAACTATTTTTGGGGGGAAACCTTTTTTTGTGTATAGAAGTTATTTGGAAATCACAACCTGGGGTATATTTTTCTTGTTTTCTGCCTGCCATGATAGAATATAATTGCAAAGAACTTAAGTTGGATTCATTCATTTCTCTAGTACTAAACTTAGAACACTAGGAAGCATGTACTTATTAATTAATGGATATTGAATAAGTACAGATGAATCTCTATTAGTTCTAAATTCCATAAGAGTGATTGATGATGTTTCTGAAGCTTCTAACATAACATTACATTAGTCTATATTCATAGAACATCAAAGGCAAAATGATTGAATTTTCTAAACCTTTTTACTTCTATACTTTACAATTGCTCACATATTGAGAATTTTGATATTATTGCTTGAAATGATTTGAAGCCTCCTTCTAATTTATAGAGTTACTTGTTGGTTTTCAATTTAACTGCTTATGAGATTGTTTCTTGAATGGATGCCAGAAATAATATTGGGATAGAATATTCTCCACCAAATTTTATTCTGTAAGCACTACCCAATTAAATAAAGCTGAGACAACATTTCTTCAAAGTGCTCTCAAGAAAGTAAAGTCAAACTTTTGCACACAAATGGAGTGCTGCTTTAATTTCACATAAGTACACATATCTGTTTTTAATATAATGTTGACAGGGAAATCTTATTACTGCTAGAGAGAAATGAAAAACAAATGTTCTCTTATAATTTACAGATTTCTGCCAGTTAATTCTGGGTTCTTGGGCTGGTTAATAGCCAAAATATCAGTGGTATGCTTTTTTAATATAGGCAGATCGCTAGCCTAGCTTCACAACTTCTGAATTGTAGGTAAATGTGGGATACAGAAATCAGAACAAAACACTTTTCACTAGCATGATTTTTTGACTCCTAAGCACAAAAGTAACTTTCAATTCTCACGCTCTCTTTTTCATCATCATCATGAGCTAGTCACTGAGCTAGTAATGTCATGAAAACCTTATGTCCATGCATCATGAAATTTGAATGTGTATGCAAATTTTATCTTGAGGAAACTGAAGAAGACCCAAATTCTGATCTGTGGAAGATCCAATTTAAGATCTTGATTTTCTTCTGAGCTCAGTTTTTTTCTAGATTATCCAACAATTAGACAAATAACCATATGTATTAAGTTTAAGAAAAGTAAAATACCCATTATACCATTCTAAAATGTTTCTCTTTTATTCTTCAACTGACTGAGGTTTCTGTTTAGATTGATGTTACAAATACTGGCAAAACGTGGCTGATCTGGTTTAATCCCCAGCATAGCATAAGGGCCCTGAGCAAGGCCAGGAGTGATCCCTGAGTGCGGAGCCGGAGGAAATCCTGAGCTCCGGTCGGTCACCTGCAAACATTGAATATACAAGCCTGCGCGGTAGGGCTTTTGCCTTGCACGCTGATGACCCGGGACAGACCTGGGTTCGATCCCCTGCATCCCATAGGGTCCCCCAAGCCTGCCAGGAGTGATTTCTGAGTGCAGAGGCAGGAAATAGCCAGGTGTGGCCCAGAAATCAAAAACAAAAATAGAACATACAAGATTCAAAAAAATAGCAGCATAAAAGCAAAACAAAACAAAATGTTGACAAAAATTAAGTGCAGTCAAAATAAATAAATAATTTTGTTTTTAGTGAACTAGAAAATAATCTTCTGGGGCCAGAGGAAAAGCACAGCGGTAGGGCATTTGCCTTGCACGTGGCCCACCCAGGATGGACCCAAGTTCGATTCCCAGCATCCCAGGTCCCCTGAGCCTGCCAGGAGTGATTTCTGAGCGCAGAGACAGGAGTAACCCTTGAAAGCTGCTGGTTGTGGCCCAAAAACCAAGAAAGAGAAAGAAAGAAAAGAAACTAATTTTCTCCTATGTTTTGTAGTTTGACTCCCAGAGTACTTCTGTGAGGATTTACTTAATTTTGTTTTTTGCAAAATGAATCCGTAGAGCCACCTACTTGTCCTATGCCAGGTAAGTAGAAACAAACAAGAGAATGGCCTTACTTCTCAGGATCACTCATGTCTAGTTTAATGTTTGTTTAGCCATCCAGATGGTGTCTGCCATCCTGATAGTTAGGGGAGTTAGCTCAGTTGGTCAACCACATATTTAGCACATGCAAGGCCTTAAATTTAATCTCTAGTTCCACCTGTCCCCATCCACCTCCAGTACAGCTGAACCGAGAACCAAACCATCATATTATCACCATTTTTTACCATGTTTTAAGTATTATTTAAATGGAGACCTTTAAAAAAATAATAACACACCTGTCCTTTCTCAAATTGAGGTTGAAAGCTTCTAGAAGGACTCCGCCCATTTTTAGACTATTTGATTTTTTTACCCCTTCTATTGCTTTTCCTTCCTTCAACAAAACCACATAACTCGAACTATCTAGCTCCGCCTCTCAAATAGAGGGGGAAACAAGGGAGGGTACCAGGACCAAATAGATATATGATCACTAATAGTGAGCTAGACACAGAGGGGACCACTTACTCTAGCAGCCCCGGGGGGGTGAGGTTGGGGGATATGGGATGCAAGATGGAAATGGGGGTGGAGGGAGGACAAATTTGCTGATGGGAATTCCCCTGATTCAATGTTAATATGTACCTAAAATACTACTGTGAAAGATCTGTCATCCGATATAGTCAAAATAAAAATTAAAAAAAATAATAACACATTTTCTAATTGCTTTTCTCCCTTGACTCTCATCTTTAGCTACATGGAGGAATCTTCACACAATGCCCAGGAGGACAAGAAAAGGCTAGAATGTTACTGCTATTGTTAACATTAAAGAATTTTATGTATGTTAAAAGCACTTTTTAAGTGATACATTATATATTAACATAATGCATGCATTTATTAGTATGTGCATGTATGTACCATTAGAATTGCTATTATTATTGTTTCCCTTTATTAAGCTTTTAGAGAAAAACTCTGAAAATTTGAAAGCCCTGTCTAAAAGGGTTTGAAGAAAAAGATAGCTACCAACAACAAATTTAGTGATGGCTTCCAAGAGGGAGAAATATATTACTAAATAAAGAAGTTAGAGTAGGCCGTGCTTCAGTTATGCATCCAAATGTGATTGAGTTGAATGGTATAAGGAAATAGAAAACTTATAACAAAAACATCCCCAAGTGAGAAATAAATAGATATAAGCTTAAAATTGCTTTTTTTTCCCGTCTCTCAGATGAGCTCTGGAAGTTCAATTGGAGTGTGAGATGTTGGGCTCTTTAAAGGAGCTTTGCAAGCTAATGCCTGTGCTGTGGAATAATATGCCACCAGATCTGAGAATCTTTTGTATCCTGAAATCATGGAGACTCTTTTCACTCTGACCATTTGCTCCTGATGCACAGCTTGATAATGAAGAGAATGTAATTCAGGCTGTCTTACTGTGCCATTATTTTAGTCTCTTAATGTGTCCTGGTCTCTGCACTTTATCTCTCTACCCATAATTCTGTATTGCTCACTGTAATCAAATCCTACCTGGGAAATGTCAGACTTGAGCAAGAGTACATTCATTCTCCAGCAGCTGCTCTGGGCACTTGTGCTGTGTCATGAGTGAGATGTGCCCTAAATGTTAACTTGAATTCTCAGAGTTATTTCCATCAAACTAATACTGTCTGATACTGGCATAAACTAATACTGCCTGAAAGTGGCATAAACAAACAGAATGATTATTGTTTGGGTCTATTATTATGAATAGGAATGATATAAACATCCACTTACTATAAGTACAATTCTATGGGTCTATTAAAATAATTTTGCATAAAGACCTACATTGCTCCAATGACTTGTTTTCTTCTCTAATTGCATTAGCAAAAGAAAACAAGCAAAAGAAAGCATATCAGGGTTGACAGACTTACCCATGCCACGCACCTGGCAATAAATTCAGATTTACTTTGCAATCCTGGCTCACCAATTTTCAGATTAAATCTCAGTTAAACTCGAACCTGGAGCAGAGCCTATCTGATATGTACAATGAAATTATGTTTACAGAACATAATTTCTCTCAAGGTTTTATGATTTCAACTAAAATTCCCTCTCAAAGCATTTCTTTCTATTTCTCCAAGTTCACAAATCTTTGAATCCCTTTATTCATCCTCCATCTGACACCACACACATAAAGGGCAAATTTCAATGTCATATTTTAGAATTATTCACTCCTGATTCTTTAAGGACTTTTTGTTTAGTTGGCTAGAAGTCCTATCTTCTTGGGTCTTGTGTGAAATTTGAAATCATGTTTTCTTCCAAATAGAGATATGGAGAAATGGCTTGTAGATGTTCTAGAAGGACTTAGAGAAGTGGTACAGGGATTATCATTCATGCCTTGCTTGTAGGTGACCCCTTTTAACCCTATGAACACATGGTACTCTGACCATCTCCCCTAGACTGCTTCTCACACTCCTATCCCCACCTAGCAAATAGATCTTGGCTTTGAATGGCTAGAGTGCTTGAAATTCGCTGGTGTGGCCAGAAGTTCTTTGGGGATCTCACATACTCCTCATAAAAATATATTTAATGAACATAAGGACTTGGTCACTCTAGTCCCTCTTCTCCCCTACATATTTTTACCCCTACCTGAGGAATCTTCAGAACAATAAGCATCTCCTACAAGAAGAGATTTAATCACTGCAAGCATCTACTGTGAATCAAACCCTGTATTAGGAGCTACACAAACCATATCACATTTAGAAGTTTTATTTTCTAGAAATATGATTTACTTATATAATGATATGGGGTCAGAACAGGAAGGTAATAGCTAATGGCAACAGGAGTTAGATAGACAAAAGCTGAAGTTTAGTTTATCTTCAGACTGTGTTCTGCTCTGTGTCTGACTGCCTGTTCTATCTGTATAGGTGTGATTTACTGAACAAAGTTACTGTACATCTCTTTGACCCAAACTTGCTGGTCATTTGACCATCATGTCACTTAACTTCATCAAAGGTCAGTTCTTTGAAAGAAAAAAACATTGATTACTTTCTGTACTTGTAGGGTTCCTGGGAGTAAAATGAGAGAACTTGTGTAGTGTTTTTATAAGCACTGAAATGCCAATGTACATTAGTTAATATGAGATTGGGATTATACAATCAAAATTCTAATGTTACTTGTGGCTTACTTGACAAGAAAGTAATTCTCTCTTCCAAGAGAGAAGACCTGAAGTAGATGGGCCATAGGAAACAGGGCAGTCCCCAAAGTCAGGAGCCCTTTGGCCATGCTGTTTTGCTGTCTTGTTTAGAATATCTATTCATGGTGCCAGTTGGTCTCCATTACGTTGACTATATTCAGCACATCAGAATAAAGGTCAAAAGAAGACTTCACTTCTTCACTCAATATAGCTGTTCACAAGTAACTCACAATACTACAACATTCCTCAGTTTACCATAATCTTCAATTATATCCTAAAGCTCAGACAGACTTGGGGTAAAAAGGTTTTAAAGGCAATGAATCATTTTCCATTGCAGAGCAAAAATGAACCTTTCAATGTGTTTCAAAATAAACATACATCAGATAAAAACTTTATTTTCAGGTTTTTTGCATGAGAGACTGGGAAGATACTTTGAGCATTTTGTAAAAAGTCATACTGAGGCTTTTTCTACCCTGGAGACGGGTGTGCTCTCTCTTGAACATATATTCCTTTCTTTCCTCTCATACTTCTCTAAGTAAATTTCTTTCAATAACAATTATTTTATTAATTTTTGACTAAAGTAAAAATTAGATAAAATCACATAGCTAGAAGAAGAATAGTGGCAATACAGGTAGTTAATAGTTGTGAACAATATTTTACACCAAATAAAGAGTAAATATATTTCAACTATCAGCCAATTGTGGACTATACAAAAAATTGTGAACAATGCAAGCAGCCTAAAGAATGACTTGAATTTCATTCTTGTAAATGCATATAAGGAAAATCACATCTCTTCAGTAAATCAGAAATCCAGTGTTTAAAAAGATACAACTAAAGAGCAATAAAGAAATTTTAAAAAAGATGTATCCAAAATTCAGCATTTGAAAAACAAACTTAAGATAAACTAAAAATTCTAGCTATATTGTTTTACCAGTGTCTTTCATTTTTGTTTTTACAACAAAAACTTTTTTTAAAGGTAGTCTCTAGTACTTGACTCTAGTTCCAGACTCTGGTTCTCCTCAAGTATGGTTCCTAGAGCCACCCAGGAATAATTCCTAAGCTCAGAGCCAGCCTACTGAGCACAGCATACGGTGGCCCAAAAACAAACATAAAAAATAAAAGATTGAAAAAGATTAATAGAAAAATGGAATAGGAAGCTAAGAAAGAAGTATTTATGAAGAATATGTGAAAAAAAGGTAAAACAATGCAGAAAAAAGGATGATGGCACATGTTTAAAAAATGAGGACTCCTGGCAATAGAATAGGCAGTAGGTTGATCCTAACACATTTGAGTGTGCTGTATTAGTTTTTGAGATTAGTAGAAGTGGTATTGTTGGGGCAGCAAAAGAAGCAGATAGATCACAGGAACCTTTGTACACTAGAGCCAGTATGGTAGAGAGTAGTAGTAAAAACTCAAAAGGGTGCTTGATGAAGTTAGAGGTCTATACAGTCAGGTAAGACTTGATTTTGTTAGTGAGTTTAAATGCATTAGAAAAATTTGAAAGGAGTAATATAACATGACTTACTTTTTAATAGCGCACCTCTGGCAGTTGTTTCCAACACTATGCCCTCGGTATATGTAGAAAGGCCAAATATATGGTTGTGTGAAAAAATTGGAAGAGGGAAGTAAAGGAAGATAGATGGTGCCAAGATCTGAAATCTGAGTAATTGTCAGGACAAAGTTATGACTCCATAAGAAAATAAAATTAAAAGGTTTGGGAGTTAGGTGAATAGATATTTGAGGCACTCAGTTTTAAATAACGAAGCAACTGAGTGTCATTCAGAGGTATGGTACAGGAGGCCTAGGCACAGAGACAGCAGTAATGAACATGGCATAAAGAGTAACGCAGACTTCCCTAAAGTCTCCTTGGCCACTGGACAAAAAAAAGTCAAGTCCTGGCTGACACCAGATACCAGAAGATCTGCTTTAGAAAAATGATATAAGTATTCCATTAAGCTTTTGCTTCTTACTTTACTCCAATGATAAGGAATCACAGACTGTAGAGGAGTCTGACTTTCTGGGCTCAGATTTCTAGCTTGAGAATTTGAGAGCACAAGTGCCCCAAAGAGACACTTGGCTACTAGTTAACATGGCAAATTAACTGAGACTCTTTTGCCTTTGATGTGTTGCTTACTACTTTGTTCAGTCATAAGTGATTGTTTTTCTCAGTCTCTAACTGTAGACATATTATGTGTGTGTTTGTGTGTGTGTGTGTTTATATGTGTGTGTTTGTGTGTGTGTGTGTGTGTTCTGGCCATGCCAGGAGTTGAACTAAAAGCCCCACACAAGCAAGACAAGTGGTCTCAGCTTAACCACATCCTTAGGATTAGACATGGTTTTCTACAGAATGTGTATGTAGCTCTACTCCAGACCCAGTAAAGGTCTGAGCAGTGAAATAAAAATTGCCATTTATTTTATTAATGCTTAAAAAGAGATGAGTAGAATACATGTTAAAAATGAAACTTGGGGGGGCTGGAGAGATAGCATGGAGGTAAGGCGTTTGCCTTTCATGCAAAAGGTCATTGGTTCTAATTCTGGCATCCCATATGGTCCCCCGAGCCTGCCAGGAGTGATTTCTGAGCATAGAGCCAGGAGAGCACTGCGGGTGTGACCCAAAAACCAAAAAAAATAAAAAAATAAATAAATAAATGAAACTTGGAATGCATGCTGGGAACAGGAGTGAGGGATGACAACACTGGTGGTGAGAATGGCCTTGATTCTTTGTAACTATGTACCTTAAATATTACTGTGAAAGACTGGTAATTCACTTTGGTCACAATAAAAATTATTTTAAAAAATGAAACTTGGAGAAAGAAAACATTAAAGAAATAAAGGCATATATAGTACAATAGCCAAGGTGCTTGCCTTGTATGTTGTGAACTCAGGTTCCATCCCTATTGACTCATATGGGCCAAGAGGACTAACAAAACTGATCTTGAGCACAGACAAAGAAGCTCTGAGTTCTACAAAATATGTCTCCAAAACAAAATAACAACAACAAAATTCTAAAGAGTTAATACTATTCTTTAGGCATAGAAGGGAATATATACTAAGACTATAATGTATTAGTCACATTGCTTATATTGATATTGAAATACTGAAATTTTGGGAAGCTCAGGTTGAGAGTACCTTAAATATAATTCTTATCGCAAATAATCTTTATAATTATTTTTTGCTTGGTTGTTTTAGTTTGGGGTCCACATTTGATGGTGCTTAAGGTTTACTCATGGCTCTGCACTCAGGGATCACTCCCGGTGAGCTTGGGTGATTATTGAGAGGTCTCTAGTGTTAAATGTTGTAGTGAAAAATGCTTATATTCAACAAGTGATTTGACCTTTATAATAGCCCAATGAGGCAGAAATAATTTTTGAGTGCACAGCCAGGAATAACACCTGAGAGCTACTGGGTGTGGTCCAAAAAGCCAAAGGAAAGGAAAGGAGAAAGAGAGGAAGAAAGAAAAAAGAAAGAAAGAAAGAAAGAAAGAAAGAAAGAAAGAAAGAAAGAAAGAAAGAAAGAAAGAAAGAAAGAAAGAAAGAAAGAAAGAAAGAAAGAAAGAAAGAAAGAAAGAAAGAAAGAAAGAAAGAAAGAAAGAAAGAGAGAGAGAGAGAAAGAAAGAAAGAAGAAAGAAAGAAAGAAAGAAAGAAAGAAAGAAAGAAAGAAAGAAAGAAAGAAAGAAAGAAAGAAAGAAAGAAAGAAAGAAAGAAAGAAAGAAAGAAAGAAGAAAGAAGAAAGAAAAGAAAGAAAGAAAGAAAGAAAGAAAGAAAGAAAGAAAGAAAGGAAAGAAAGAAAGAAAGAAAGAAAGAAGGAAAGAAGGAAGGAAGGAAGGAAGGAAGGAAGGAAGGAAGGAAGGAAGGAAAGAAAGAAAGAAAGAAAGAAAGAAAGAAAGAAAGAAAGAAAAGAAAGAAAGAAAGAAAGAAAAGAAAGAAAGAAAGAAAGAAAGGAAGGAAAGGAAGGAAGGAAGGAAGGAAGGAAGGAAGGAAGAAGAAGGAAGGAAGAGAAGGAAGGAAGGAAGAAGGAAGGAAGGAAAGGAAAGAAAGAAAGAAAGAAAGAAAGAAAGAAAGAAAGAAAGAAAGAAAGAAAGAAAGAAAGAAAGAAAGAAAGAAAGAAAGAAAGAAAGAAAGAAATAAAGAAAGAAAGAAAGAAAGAAAGAAGAAAGAGGGAAAGAAAGAAAGAAAGAAAGAGAGAGAAAGAAAGAATAGAATAGAAAGAATAGAAAGAAAGAAGGAAAGAAAGAAAGAAAGAAAGAAAGAAAGAAAGAAAGAAAGAAAGATAGAAAGAAAGAAAGAAAGAAAGAAAGAAAGAAAGAAAGAAAGAAAGAAAGAAAGAAAGAAAGAAAGAAAGAAAGAAAGAAAGAAAGAAAGAAAGAAAGAAAAATAAAAGAGACTTCCTCAGAGCATGAATGATAGTGTAGAGTGAATGGAAAAACATTTATTATAGTTATGTCTTCTGTGGTGCCCATCTAGTGACCTAATGCCAGGCTCTGAAAAGCATGCCACATATATCTTTCTGAATCTTCCACTTATAGATACTTGGTGCTGCTCCAGGCCATGCCCCTGGCAAACTGCACACTGCGAAAGCCCAGAGATTCAGATTCCAAACAGGGGCTTCTGACTTCTGTGTCCTTCTTAGATAAAATTGTCTTTCTCCTACTTTTATATATGAAGCTTTAAAGGTTAACGTTTGACTCAAATTTGGGAATTTTATGACTATTTATATCTTTTTAATTTTGACAACAGTACTTGGTATTCATAATATGGTTGCTAAGATTTTTAATACAATAAGTTACTGCAGCACAGTGGCTAATTAATTATCCTGACATTATCAGTGATAAATGTAAAACCTATTTTCAACTTTGTTGCTGAAAATATTTTAGTATATAAACATATGAAACAATTAAATACACATTCGTAGTATATAACACCCTTCAGCAGTGCACATTTCCAGCCTTCAATGTCCCATTTCCCTCCTGTCCTCCCCACTGCCTTCTCCACTGCTAAATTGTCATTTGCTAAACTTTCTTTCTCCTTTTCTTTCCTTCTTTTCTTTTTTCTTCTTTTCTTGCTTCCCTCCTCTTCTTTTCTCTTCTCCTCTCTTCTCCCTTCCCCTCCTCATCTCTCCCCCCCTTCTCTGCTCCCTTCCCCTCTTTTCCCTTTCCCTTCTTTTACTTCCTCCCTTCCTCTCCCTCCTCTTCCCTCCCTTCCTGACTTCCCCTGTTCGCTCCCCTTCCCTCAGCCCTTCCACTCCTTTCCTTCCCTTCCTCACTGCTCCCCTTCCTTCCTCTCTTCCATTTCTTCCCTCCCTTCCTCTTGCTTCCCCTGCTATCTTTTCCCCTCCCCTCCCCTCTCCTCCTCTTTTCTCTCCTCTCTTCTCCTCTCCTCTCTTTCTTTCTCCTATGGGTTTAAGATTGTACTCAGTGTGCTCAGGAATTACTCCTAACTCTTGCTCTGGAGCTGCTCTTAGAAGTGCTTCACAGAGCACAGTGGTTTCAAACCCAGGTTGAATTATTTTGGTCTGGTCCATGAAATAATTTTTTCAAGCAATCTTTGTAGATATCAGTGATTATTATTTAAAATATGTCAAGTTTTTATATATTGTGCCAGAGTTGTCACTTTTTTTTGTTTGTTTTTGGGCTGCACCCGGTGAAGCTCAGGGGTTACTGTTGGCTCTGCGCTCAGGGACCATATTGGACGCCAGGGGATCAAACTGCAGTCTGTCCTAGGTAAGTCACGTGCAAGGAAAATGCCCTTCTGCTGCTCTGGCTTCCAGAATTATCACTTTTTATACTAAAATAGTAGTATGTGTTTGCTTTAAAAATAAAATTTTCCAAGTTTTTATGGATAATAGAATTTCAGTTTATAATCTTTTACTGCTCATTAAAGTTCCAAAGTATTCAAATTCCTAATTTGTGAACTGTCAGGTTTGGAAAGTGTTCTACAGTAAAAGATACTAAATGCAGCACAAATGATGAAGATAGTATCTTTTTTTAAAAATAGTGATGTCATGTTATAATGTAGTAAATGGGGATGCCGAGATCACCTTTGATCCCAGAACTTAGGAAGGAGGACAGAGAAAAAATGCAATCAAGGGGGAAGGACAAAAATGAAAAAGGAAGTAATGAAGAAACAGTGATCAGGCTTTGGTTATATTGATGTTATAGGAGAATGTTATAGGTGTATACCCAATGCACAAACTCAACAACACTAAAAACATGAGATCTAAGCTGCAACCACCAAACTTCGTAATCTGCCTGTCAAAGTGCCATGTTGGTGTGGAGGTAATGATGGAATATGGGAACACAGCTGATGTAAGTTGACAACGTAGGACTGGTATTGAAACATTATATGCCTAAAATTTAATAACCGATAACTATAAATCATGACTCTTGCAATAAAATAAAACTTAATATCCACATTCCTACTACCTCTCATTTCTTATATTATAGAATAGGACCCCTGAGAGTCAGTGTAAACATGTCATTGTCAGTATTCTGGTTTTTTTTTTTTTTTGGGCCACACCCGGCATTGCTCGGGGGATACTCCTGGCTGTCTGCTCAGAAATAGCTCCTGGCAGGCCCGGGGGACCCTATGGGACAACGGGATCCGAACCAACCACCTTTGGTCCTGGATCGGCTGCTTGCAAGGCAAACGCCGCTGTGCTATCTCTCCGGGCCCATTGTCAGTATTCTGAAAAGACAGCAATTTAGTCTGAATGGTGATCTCCTATCATTGGATGTTCATACTTCTGTCAGGCAGTTCTAATTGCTATGATCCTTCTATCACCAAAACTATCAATTATTGATAGATATGAACTTAGAGCAGGTTAGATAATAAAGACTTCCCCTTCCATAGAGTTTTCAAGTTCCTTTCTCCAATTTATTTCTTCATTCAGTTAAGAAGTTATAGAAAATGGTAAGGCTAAAGACAGTGCATCATTTGTTATAACCAATGCCTTGTTTTCAATATCAAAGCATCTTTTGGACTGAAATTGCTTTTAATATAAATAGAAGTAATGTGTTTTGCATTACATAATTGAACAGTAAAAAAGGGTGTTATGCATTTGCATGTCTTTAACTTTTTATTAAGGCACTGTGGTTTACTAAGTTATTCATAGTTGAGTTTCAGGCATACAATGTTCCAATCCCAATCCCACCATCAGAGTAGGCTTTCCTCTACCAATGTGTCCAGATTCTCTCCCACCACCAACCTGTTTCCTTGACAGGCACCTTTTTTTAGTTAGTTGTCCTACTTTGAGTTGCATGCTTGCAGTGTTGTTGGTTCTGTGATTCATATTATATACTATACCTCTACACTACTTATTTTTCCAAAACCCATGAACCTTGTCCATATTATAGAATATAACACAGTCAATAGAATTGTGCGCTAAGTCACAAAAATACATTTTTAATCTAAGTTTTTATTTTTGATTTTTAATATAATTTTAATATAATGTAATATAATTCACAACGTGAATTACAAGTCTTTTATAGTTATATTTAAGGGACATAGTGACAATGAGTTAGGGCAATTCCCACCACCAGTGTTGACCTCCCTCCACCCCTGTTCCCAGCATGCATCCCAGACCTCCACCCTTAACCCCCTGGACTGCTCGTGTAACAGGTCCTTTTTGTGTATGGCTTGTAGTTTGGGTCTCTTGATTGTATTGTTGTTAACTTTGGATTGGATATTTAGGTTTGATCAATTTTTTTATCTTCATTCAATGCACATGAGACTGCTTTGTCCCTGGTACTATCCACTTATTGTTTCTTCTCAATTTGTAGGAAAACATAAAAATATGAGGCAGAACATCATGATTCATGTTCTATGATTCAGTTAAAAAAAGAAAGTGAACAGGAACCCCTGTCTAGAAAAAAAATTACATTTTAATAGACAATTCTTCTTATTTCCCTGTATGTAATATGTCTCACAGGGTCCTAGTTTACAGAATCAACAAATAAAGACCAAATGGCATACAGAATTTTCTATATACAAAATCATCAACAAAAAGACAAAAAGGTAACAAGAATTCAGGATAATAAATAGGTAACATTTGCATAATTAGCCCTAAATTTTCTTTAGTTGTGAAATGTGGGTGATTCACTAGATGAATCTGGGTGTAGATTCAATCACCTTCAGGTTGTGACAGTCTACTGAGTGTTTTCTTTGCTGGTTATTATTAGAAGTCAACCTGTTTGATGGGAATTCTTGTTTTTCTCATTGAAGTGAGATATATATTTTAGTAGACTTGAACAGGCAGTTGGATATTGTACATGAAAACCTGGAGATAGTTTGTGGAGGAGCTAAATTGATTTTCCATAAACGATTACATGGTGGTAGTAACTGATGAGAAATTATTTTCCTGATGTCCACATGTCAACACAGTCACTGAGACTTAAGGAAGCAACTTGATTGATACAATTAAGGGAGCAGAACTCATCAAACTAGTTTTTCCTGATAAAATTCTCAAGTAAACACTTCTGAACCCCTCTTTCTACCATTGACACCCTCATAGGTAATCAGGAATGGTTACCCTGAAACTTTTGGTATTATTTGGAAGACATTAAATCAAAATACAATCTTAGTGAACAGTGAGATGAAGAAACTAGGCTGCCTTGTAGGAAGTTCATCAACCTTAGCATGATCTAATTTAGAATTGAATTCCAGTCCTTTTATCATTATTTTCATGACTTCAGACCCTCCCTGACTCTTAGAACTTAATTATTAAACACAGCTGTGAAAAGTCAATGACTTGTATAAAACTCCTAGGATAGTATTTATTTCATGATTTCTAAAGCATGGTTCTAAATCAGCAGTATCAATCTCATCAGCAAACTTGTAAGAAATGCAGATTTCTAATCACATCTCAGACTTGATGAATCCGAAAGGACAGGAAGAAGGTGGCAGCCATCTGTTTTAATAAGCCCTTCAGAGGACTCTGATGCAGGAGGAATTTTGAGACCCACAATTCTGGCCTGTGGAAGAGTTATAATAAACAACACCTAGTGCATATAAATCTAGCATTTTAAGCTTACAGAGCTGATTTTCAACCCAACGTGCCATCTATCTTGCTCATGTTTATATTCTTTTTCAGCTAAGAATTCTACTTTGCAGAACTTTCTTGAGAAAATTATCAGATGCTCACAAAGACTTACAGTCGAATTTTAACTGAAAAATTAATCATGTAAGCAAATATTTGAAAACTCAAGTTAAATAAACAATATGGATTAATTTGGTAAAGTATGACACCTATGCAGTGGCGTATAATGCAGCAAGGAAAATTCATGATGTAGAACCAGAGAGATGTATATAAGACGTTTGTCTTTCCCATGGCTGTCCCAGGTTTGATACTGGCACAGTGTATGATCCCTGAACATGGAGCCAAGAACTGAACACAGATTGATGTGTTCCAAAATAAAAAAAAAAAAGTCCCAAGATAGATCAATGGTTCTCAGCACAAGAGCTGCCTATAGCAGAATCAACTGGAACTGTCTTCAATGCCACTCTCAGTTTCTCATTTCCAACTTATGAGTTAGAAACTGAGCAAGAAACTTTAGATCATCATTTCCTAATGCCCTCATAGGAGTCTTACATTATAAAATATTTCAAAAGTGCAGTTTTGACAAATAGTTAATAAAAATGGTGAGTTATAGTTTATTATCACATGGGAAAATCACAATACAATCACAGAAAACCAAACATTAATAACGTTTTACTAACACTAGCATTTTAGATACATATGTTTAAGGACCAGAGTTGTTATCCAAACATGTTGAGGAAAAACTATTTCAGGATGGTGTTTTAATGCAGAGAAAATGGAAAGGTATTAGGATTTTGCCTACATTAGTATTGTTGACAGAGGTCCAAAGAAGCTATGAACTGGTTCTGCATTTGGGCGCCCACGGAGGATATGAGATCTTGGACACATCTAACTGAAGAAAAGGGTCCTTGGAGATGGGATGCAAACACACACACACACACACACACACACACACACACACAAAACCAACAACAATAACAAGCAATGTATCCTTGGCATTGTGCTATCTTTACTCCCCTCCCTAGAGAGAATGCTTGTTGTCCAGCAACCCCTGACAGAGGCAGAGAGGAACTCAGAGTTTGTGTAAATGAGTGTAGTTCCAAGAAAGCACCTTCCATCTCTCTATGGTTCGCCTTCTTCCTTCTTTGAGCCTTTTCAACTCCCAACCTGGACTGCTCTACAAGTGGCAAAATTGTCAGATCTAGGTGCTAGATAGATGGTCATTCTGGTGGTTTACTTTGTTTTGTCCTAAAGATTGCATGTACAAGTAATGTACGTAACATTTCAATTGAGCAAAACACTTTTCTTTTTTTTTGTTTGTTGATTTTTTATTTACTTATTTATTTATTTGGTTTTTGGGTCACACCCTGCGGTGCTCAGGGGTTACTCCTGGCTGTCTGCTCAGAAATAGCTCCTGGCAGGCACAGGGGACCATATGGGACACAGGGATTTGAACCAACCACCTTTGGTCCTGGATCGGCTGCTTGCAAGGCAAACACCGCTGTGCTATCTCTCCGGGCCCAAAACACTTTTCTTAAAAAAACATAATAGTATATATGTATATAATTATTATTATTAAGTTTACATGTATTAATAAGAGTATGAATTTTGTTTTTATTTTTGATGTTAAGAAAATCTGAGTTGGAGGTCAGAGCAATAATTTGGTAGATAGTGCAATTTCCTTATATGCAACTGACCCAAGCTCAATTCCTGGCACCTCATATATTTCTTTGAGCACCACCATGAGCAATCCCTAATTGCAGAGCCAGGAGTAAGCCTTGAGCACCACAGGGTGTGTCCCCTGTAAATAAAAAAAAAATGATGATCTGGGCAAAATTAGAAACAGATAAAATTGAGACATGGATATGAATGAGCAGCAAAATAAACACCTCATTTCTTAAAAGAGATATATTTAAATTTGCTTAAGAAAGCAAAGGTAAATTCAGAATTGAGCTGAAAATTATCTTCTCTTCTCCTATCCTCCTCTGTTCTCTATGGATGTATAACAATCTATTAGACAATGCAGGAATCTGGGTTAAATGTTGATCATCACTGAGAACCAGTGATAAAGAAAAAAAGGAGACAATGGATCTTAATGAAACCTGAATATATGGTTCTTAATAGGCCCCTTTTATGGCAGTACAATTGCCTACTTTTCAGGAGTGATAAAGATGCAGTGCTATGCACTCAATTTTTGATAGGGATGCTGGTAAGGGAAAGGAGTACTTGTGGGAGATAATCTTATAGAAAAATCTCCCAACTCCTATTGACCAGGATTCTTGCATTAAAAACCTGTTTTTACTGAGTGTCTTTAACATGAAAGGATGTTGGATTTTGTCAAACGCCTTCTCGGCATTGATTGATATGATCATGTGGTTTTTGTCTTTCATGTTGTTGATGTGATGTATCATGTTTATTGATTTGCGTATGTTGAACCAACCTTGCATTCCTGGTATGAATCCCACTTGATCGTGATGTATGATCTTTTTGATGAAGTGTTGGATTCGGTTTGCTAAGATTTTGTTGAGTATCTTTGCATCAATGTTCATTAGTGAGATTGGTCTGTAGTTTTCTTTTTTGGTGGTGTCTTTGCCTTCTTTGGGAATGAGTGTGATATTAGCCTCATAAAAGGAGTTGGGCAGGATTCCTGTTTTTTCTATGGTTTGGAAAAGCCTATGGAACAGTGGTAATAAGTCTTCTTGAAATGTTTGATAGAATTCACCTGTAAATCCATCTGGACCTGGACATTTGTTCATAGGAAGTTTTTTAATTACATCTTCAATTTCCTCTGAAGTGATTGGACTGTTTAAACTTTCTAGATCTTCCTTTTCCAGTCTTGGAAGAGGGTGTTTGTCCAAGAATCTATCGATTTCTAGTGGGTTCTCTAGCCTAGTCGAATAAAGTTGTTCACAATATGATCTCATGATATGTTGTATTTCTTGGGGTTCTGTTGTAATCTCTCCCCTTTCATACGTGATCCTAATGATTTGGGTGTTTTCCCTCTTTTTTTTGGTGAGTTTTGCCAATGGTTTATCTATCTTGTTTATTTTTTTGAAAAACCAACTCCTGGTCTCATTGATTTTTTGTATTGTTTTCTTAGTTTCTATGTTGTTTATTTCTGCTCTGGTTTTTATTATTTCTTGCCTTCTGGTTGTGGTTGGATTTCTCTGTTGCTGTTGTTCCAATTCTTTGAGGTGATCTTTTAAACTGTTGGTTTTGTTATTTTCCTGTTTCTTGACATAAGCCTGTATTGGTATGAGTTTCCCCCTAATTACTGCTTTTGCTGTGTCCCATAAATTTTGACATGTTGTCTCTTCATTGTCATTCGTCTCAAGAAATCTTTTTATTTCTTCCTTGAGTTGTTCTTTGATCCAGCTGTTGTTAAGCAGCATGTTGTTTAATCTCCAGGTATTAGTTTTCCTCCTTTGCTTCTTCTTGACATCAATTATAAGCTCTGTTGCATAGTGATCTGAAAGGGTACTTCTAATGATCCTTACCTTTGTGGTCTTATATAAGTTGGCTTTGTATCCTAAGACATGGTCTATTCTGGAGAAGGTTCCATGTGGGTTTGAGAAAAATGTATATTCTACTTTCTGGGGATGGAGGGCTCTATATAAGTCTATTAACCCTAAATCTTCTAATTTTTCATTTAGAGCTCTTATTTCTTTGCTATTTTTCTGTTTGGAGGATCTGTCCAATGGTGATAATGGAGTATTGAGGTCCCCTACTATTATCACAATTCCCTTCATGTGTTTCTCCAGGTTTGCCAGTAGTTGCCTCACATATTTTGGTGGCTCTACATTAGGTGCATAGATATTGACCAGGGTTAGTGTATCTTGATCTAATGTTCCCCTGATCAGTAAGTAGTGACCCTCTTTGTCTCTGATCACTTTCTTGAGGTTGAATACAGTTTGGTCTGATATAAGAATAGCTGTCCCTGCTCTTTTTTGTTTTCCATTGGCCTGAATAATTACTTTCCATCCTTTTATTCTAAGCCTGTGCTTATCCTGTAACTGTAGGTGTGTTTCTTGCAGACAGCAGAAGTCCGGTTTGTTTTTCCTAACCCAGTTCTCTACTATGTGTCTTTTAATTGGAGAGTTTAGTCCGTTAACATTTAGGGAAATTATTGATAGAGAGGACTGTTGTGCAGTTGTATTGTGTGGAGTGGTTGTTGTTACAATCGGGGGTTTGGATTGTGTAATTCGTCTCTGAGTAAGTCGCTTAGGATCGGCTTAGTTTGCACAAATAGTTCAAGTTCGTTCGTGTTTGAGAATGTTTTTAGTCTGCCCTCCCATATGAATGATAGTTTTGCTGGGTATTGGACCCTGGGTTGGAAATTTCTTTCATTCAGTTGTTTAAATATGTCATTCCACTGTCTTCTTGTTTGAATTATTTCAAATGGGAGATCTGGTTTGATTCTTATGTCCTTTCCTTTGTACTTGAGGTTTTTTTTCTCCCTTATTGCTTTCAGGAGTTCCTCTTTATCTTTGTTTTTTGCCATTTGGATTATTATATGTCTTGGTGTTGGTTTATTAGGGTCTATTTTATTAGGGACTCTCTTGACTTCTTGGATTTGTCCTGAATTATCTTTCCAGAGGGTGGGAAAATTCTCTGTTATTATCTCCCTGACCACCTGTTCTTCCCCCTTCCCTATTTCCTCCCCTTCTGGTATACCCACAATTCTTAGATTGTTTCTTTTGTCCTTGTTCATTAGATATTGGATTTTTCCTTCCAATGCTTTGCCTTTTATTTCTTTGTTAGTTTCTTTATCATTTTTTGATTGCAGTTTTCCTTCGAGTTCTTCGATGTGCTTCTCCAACTCTGTGTTTCTACTCGTAAGGCTTGCTACTTTGTCTTTTAAATCCTTCACTTCTTTTTTTATGGAATCTCTCATGTTCTTTGACATTTCTTCTTTAATTTGGCTGATTCGTTCGTCCATGGATTTCTTTTTTTTTTTTTTTTTTTTTTTTTTTTTTTTTTTTTTGGTTTTTGGGCCACACCCTGTGAGGCTCAGGGGTTACTCCTGGCTATGCGCTCAGAAGTTGCTCCTGGCTTCTTGGGGGACCATATGGGACGCCGGGGGATCGAACCGCGGTCCGTCCTAGGTTAGCGCAGGCAAGGCAGGCACCTTACCTCCAGCGCCACCGCCCGGCCCCCCATGGATTTCTTATACTCGGTTGCTAGGGTTTCTTTCATTTGTTTTAGTAATTCTTGCATTTCCTTCCTCATGACCGCTTTTAGGTCTTCTTCCCCTGGATCTGTGCGTTTTGGTGGACTTGGAAACTTGATAGGGCTTGTCATGGTGTCTTCAGTTATAAGAGATCTCCTTGATTTACGCATAATTCTTTGTATTTAATGGTGTGTTTTGGAGTGCTGTGGCTTCTAATTTCGGCCTGCTTTGGTCTCCTTCCTGAAGGTGTTTCTAGAGGGGCTGTTGGGTGAGTTTGTTGAACCTAGCCCTTTCTCCTCCCCTTTGCTACCTAGAGTTCAGCCTTCCTGCAGTGGGTCTTGTCCCTTTTCTGCTCCTTATTTCTGTCAGCGGTACAGTTCCACTCCTGGCCACAATGTTTACTGGCGCTATTGAGCCTAGTTCTCAATCCACCCTCCTTTCTCTGGGATTCAATGGAGCTCCGCCCCCTCCAAGCGTCCCTTGAATGAGTTCCCTCAGTTCGACCCTGCAGGCTCTGTCCACGCCCTTGGGGGGAGGGGCCGGCCCAAACGCCGAGCCAAAGGGCAGAAACTCACTCAGGCCTCCCCAGCGGGCCCGCAGGGGTCTCCGGTGAGAGCTGGTACAAAAATTGGTTTTCTACCACTCCATGGATAACAACAGTGCTCCCAGCCTTTTTGGGGCCCTTCGTTGGCTTTATGTTGCTAGTTTCCTTTGGTCCTTGGGCTTTTCGCAAACTCACCACCTTCGTAAAGAATCAAGTGGATGAAGCAACCAGAAAGGACTCAAAGGTTCTGTACCAACAACTATGCACCTCAGAAGACCAGCTGACACCTGACATCTCCCCTCCTGCCAACTCTCCGCCACTTAAGTTAGAAGTTATCGAGGAGCTGGCGCATAGACCTCAATCTGTGCCTTGCCAAGCTTTGGAAACGACTGAATCAAGGGTAGCAGATGCGGTGACTGGAAGCCCCACACCTCTTCACCCAGTGTGGCCAGTCCACCGAGGCACGTCTGTCCCTTCTATATTGTATACTAAACAGGGGGAGATGTGGGAGATTGAGCACCCCACATATCAAAGGAACTCTGAATGAATTTTCCACCGCCTGTCTGATTCAAGCCACAAAAGTTTGCATAGCCCCGAACCAACAGAAAACTCTGCAAATAAATTTAGCTCAGCACAAAGAATCTGGCTTAACCAGATGCCTTAACCTTTCCATGGAACCTGTTTTTGTAACTGCTCTCAAGTATGTAGTTATTGATATGTTTTTGTAAAGTTTAAATTATGATCCTTATTGCTTGCACAAAAGATAGATCTAAATGGAAAATAGGCTAAACAAATAATTGTATTTGCGTAAATATCATTTAGCTATTTGTTTAAGAATTTGCTTCCCCTCCCCCCATCATGCCAGGTTCCTCTTTATCCTTCCCGCCATCAAAATGTGTTTATGCTCCCATTGGTTAAAATTGTTGTACTTGTACAAATCTGATTGGTTTATGTTTTAATCCTATGTTACTAAAATAGGCCCTGGATTGAGCTATTATGAAAGGGGCCCTTGGGCTACTGTGAAGGTTAGAAGCGCTCAGGCCATGGGGGTACTGTTGGAAAGTTGTGTGCAGAAATAATGTTAACCGTATATTAACTTCTGATCTTCAATAAAAATAAGCTATTATAAAAAAAGGAAAAGAAAAAAATATATATGTACATACACATATATGTGTATATATATGTGTGTGTATATATACTTATACAGAGAGAAAAGAAAATATCTCACTCAGATCTAGCAGGGCAGGAGGAAATTAGGGAAAGTGGTGGCAGAAAACATACACTGGTGAATGGTGTTGTGCATTGTATAACTGAAATTCAATCATGCATACTTTGCAACTGTAAAAAAATACTCCTGACTGTATTGTGAACAATCTGTATTATGGTCTTTAAATAAAGCAATTTAAAATGTCAAAAAAAAGAAATGTATTTATATATACATTCATATATGTGTGTTTAATTTTTTGTTAAAAAATAAAAACATTGTAGATGAGCTATAAAAAAAAATAAAGTAGGTTTATTTAAAAAAAAAAAAAACCCTGTTTTTAGCAAGTGTATAGTAACTCTCATTCCTGGTTCCACCACCAAGCAGGATCCTCGAGAAGATGGCAAAGAGGCAAAAAGTGAAGACCAGGTCCAATTGTTTGAATATGCTACCACAGGTCAGAAAGGGGACCTGGGCTCAGAAGAGGTCCCTCATGCTTCTTGCCTAGTATCATGTCATTAATGTTGATCTTTCTCTGGGAATATCTTCTCTATAAGTAAAATCTAAAATAACAAGGAAACATGGGGCTTGGGAAAATAGAAAGTTTATCATAATGACCTATTGTCTTCCTATTTCCTTCAGGTGCTCACCCTCATGCTCCTCATTCCCATACAGTATCTACAGTCAGTAGGAGCAGACAAGGCCCTAGACATGGTGCAGGTGGATCAGTCAGGTGTGCAGAATCTCAGGCACCATGACACTGGCAATCCATGTGTTCAGGAATGTTTGCTTTCACCCTCTGCTTTTAGAGCATTATGTTAAATAGAAGATAAAATGCTTATAGATCAAGAGGAAGATAGAATATGGGGAGGGGTGAGGGGATTATTTGTTTGCTTCATCCTGTTTTAAAAGCAATGGGGGATTTACCGTGGACTTTCCCAATCAGAGTAATCAATCCCGATGAAACTTATATGGGTAAAAGTAGTTGAGGAAGTTGTACGAAATTAATGAAAAGGAAAAATTTATAAAGAAAGACTTCACCCTGGATAGGCATTTCTTGTCTGCTTATCTGTTTGAGAAAATTAATCTATCCAGAAGTGTCTCTTTCTTAAAAGTATCAGACAGTAAAATAAATTGTGTAATTAAAGAAAAGCATTTCTCAGATTGAAGCTTCTTGTGATTACAGAACAGGACATAGCCCTATTTAATGATATGTAATACAAACAATTATCACAAATTCTCTCTCTTTTGTTCTCTCTGTCTCTCTGTCCCTCTGACTCTGTCTCTGTTTAACATTCTATTATTTTCATTTTGAGAAAAGTGTTTTTTCTAGTAAGAATAATATATAATTTTTTAAGAAAACATGCTATCACACTATTTCTATTTTGGGACTAAAAGGGTACATATGCACAAATAAATCACAATGTGAATGCTGCTTAATACAAGATAGACTTCATGTGCTAAATCAGTTAGAGTTCACAACAATTTCTAAATTACCCCCCCCAAAGAAACACTACTGCCAAAAAAAGAAACACTACCCACCCCCCAAAAAAAACACTACTCAGTAAATTGAGAAAAATTCATTGAACTTTTGAAACCTGCTGAGTGCCTTGGTGATAGAGAACAATATTTGTGTAATTATTTGTGGTATTCTAAAGAGGTCACTCAAGAATCTAAACCTTGAGCAAGCTGCCCCAAGGTCACATGGTCCCAATATTTTCCCCTAGCAAGATACATAGCAGGATACTCTTATCTACTTGTATGTATTATAAACACAAGTAAATGGGTGTCATGCATTGTGGATAAAAGGTGGTTTAAGTTCTAAGCATAACATCCTGTCATAGTATATTCTATGTAGAAGAGACTGTTGTCTAGTGAGATTGATGTCATTGAAGCTATGGGAATAGTTGGTTCCCTTATAGACTTGCTTCTAGTTCATGTTTTGGATACCTTGAACTATAAATTTTCTTTCTATTTGTCCCTGGTTTGTTTCTAAATCTAAGCACAAACCTGTTCTTCAAGTCATGGCATCAAAACTATTCACTGCATTCCTAATTTAACTGACCATAGAACACTTTGAAGCACTCCTAGATTTGAGTTGAGATAGATGTCCGCATACCTATAGGTGTGACTGAGTTCCCTCAAGAAGCAAAACTAAACTGGTGCTAAGAAATGCCAATGGTTTTCATTTGTCTGCCTTTTCCTGCCAGTGTTACAGCTGTGTCTACTGCAGACCAGAAAAGTAGGAGCTTGGGCATCCTAGTAGGCAGAAAACACTTCAAAAATGCAACAAACCAGAAGCAGGAGTTTGAGACTCTATTGAAGCATTCATTCTCTAGTTGTAAGGATCTCTGGTTTGTAAGTCACAAAGAGCCTAGGATCTACCTCTTAAAATGTTCATTTTTAATGATGTGGCACTCAACTAGGTTAGAACTAAAGCAGTGAATAATGCTCGATTTTATAGACAAAATACCCACTGGACCATCCAGTCCCCTGCATTCTTATATATGAGTCAACCTTCTGGAAATTCCTCCTTGTGAATACATTAGTAAAAGAAGATAGCCACATTACCATGTGGTGTGGTTACTTAAGCCTGCCTGGTAGTCTAGAAGCTATGTTCAAGACTGAATGCTCCTTCTATTACTGACCAGAAAGCTGTTACCAGCAGGTAGAGGAGTCAGTCTGCTCTGTGAGTCTGTCCTGATTACCTGCACATGAAGACCGAAATGCATATAGAGGACTGATCGTGATGTTTAAGTGACTATAGCTGAGATACAGTTCCCCAGATTTTAAGGGCTGGTTCATTTGGGAGCAGACATTTGTCTTTGAAGTTGGGGTGGGGGGAGCCATAGATGTGATTAAAAAAATAAAGGGGCTCAATTTTAAAGTTTTACAAGTTTTACAATTACCTGTAGGAAATCCCAAAGAGAAAGGTAAGAAAACACCAGAAATGAGACTGGAAACCCTAAGACAGCAGGATACCTTTGCTGATGCACCACACATTCTGTCAATCTATGTAAGTGGCTTCAGTACAGTTCTACTTACAATTGCTGAAAAATGAGGTTTCTATATTGAAGGAACCACAGACTCAAACAATTTAGCAGATCAAATTTTTCCCATATTGAATTTGCTATACCCTTACAGGGTTTGTGTAACAAACAATCAAGCAAACAAAAAACTTGTACCATTCTTCGGAAATACTGTGCTTAATACTGACTTACTCCTGGCTGAATGTTTAGGGATCACTCCTACATATGCTCAGGGGGTCATCTGGAATACCAGAGATTGAACCAGGGATGGTCATATGCAAGGCAATTACATTAACCCTATCCTCTTTCTCCAGCCCAGGTAAATGTCATTTTTATATAAATTTTTTTGATGTTGGGTATATCTTTTAATATTTATTGGACACAATTTATACCATAAATTTTACAATGTAAATGTTTAAATAGTAAAATTGAATTTTTAATTGAATTCTTTTTATTTATCATTGCAAGCACTTCCACTAGATCCAAGACATTATTTTTAACCTCTAAAAACAAACCATATAAACCTGATAAATATACATCTATTTTTCACTACCCTTTTCCAATCTTGTTTATGACTTTAGCACCAGTAATGTACTTTTTCTCTTTATGAATTTACCCACTCTAGACTACTCTACTTTTTATTATCTACTTTGTATAAACCTAACAAAACATACTCGAAATTTTTATTTAGAATGCTTTCCCTTTTAAAATTGTAACTATAGTTAATATTTTATTCCTTTTTTATACTACATAACATTCTTTATATAGCTATATCACATTTTCTTTGGCTGTGATGAGTACCATATTTCAGCAGATAGTCATTAAAGATTTTATGCCAGTTTGAGGGGGCATATATTAGGGGTGAAGCCATTTTGTGAAGCTTTTACTAAGATTGTCAGCCAATTTTTGACTAAAAAGGGTGGTGGTGTAACAATTATGCAGCAAAAAATAGTAATCCTGTATTAATATTCATTTGAATATTTGGTGCAAACACATTTTCAGTTCTCTTTTGTACATACATGTCTAAGAGTAGAGCAGCTGAATTGTGAATGTATCTTCTTATGTCTCTCAAATCTTAAAGAAATGAGGCAGTGATTCAAAATCTTGAGTTTTCAAACTGCACCAGAAAGTCATGCTATGAATGCAGAATGTAATTAATTTGTTATCTTCTCCTTTGGGCTACAAAAACTATATGCAGTTTATATAAACCATTTGTTTATGAGACAGGTAATTTTTCTTTTTAAAAAAATTTCTTTGTTTAGCACCATAGAAGCAAATATATTCATAATTTTGTTTCAGCCATAAAATGCACAACCCCCTTCATCAGTGCAACTTTCCTGCCACCAATGTCTCCCGGTTCCTTTCCCCTTCCATCCTCTGCCTGTCTTTGAGACAGGCATTGTATTTCTCTCTTTATTATTGTCATGGTAGTTGTCAGTGTAGTTATTTCTCTACCTGCACTTACCTCTCTTCATGATAAACTTTATATCATGGGCTGATGCTCCCAGCCTTTCTCTCTACTGTCTCTGGGTATTATTACTATACTGCCTTTTATTTTTCTTAAATCCTACAGATGAGTGGGACTATTCCGGATTTATTTCTTGCCTTTTACTTATTTCACTTATCATAATACATATACATCCATACATTGGCAAATTCCGTGACTTCATTTTTTGACAGCTACATAGTATTCCATTGTGTAAATGTACCACAGATTCTTGAGGCACTCATTTGTTGTCAGGCATCTGGGTTGCTTCCAGTTTTTGTCTATTGTAAATAGTGTTGCAATGAACATAGGATTGCAGAAGATATTTTTGTATTGTGTTTTTGTAGTTCTAGGGTATATCCTAGGAGTAGCATTGCTGAATAATAAGGAAACTCATTGTCCAGTCTTTTGAGAAATATCCAAGTCAATTTTATAGATCTGTTTTAAATAATTATTGTTTTGTAATACAACTTAAAGTTGAGGAAAGTGAGGCAGGTATATTTGATAAAATTAATTGGGGTACTATTTCCAGATCAGTTCTAAGGGAATACTTTTCTAAAATAAAATTTTATTAAAGAGTCATTTCTTCTAGAAGTCAGTAACAAGTAGCAGCATCTTAAATATTCAAAATAGAAAATAATAGTGCTCACTTTTGAATATTTGTGAGCCTCCTACATCTTATAGAGCCTTGGAAATTAGACTAGCTCTAAACTTAGAAGATGAGCATGGCAATTTAGCAGGTTTGTATTCAATCTTTTCTTTCAAACAAATCCTTAAATCCCTCTGAATAAGTTTCAAGAGTGGAAAATATATACCATATATTGGTTAAAAAGATGTGTTCTTGGGCCAGAGTGATAGCACAGCAGTAGGGCATTTGCCTTGCACATGACTGACTCAGAATGGACCTGGCTTTGATCCCTGGCATCCCATATGGTTCCCTGAGCCAGGAGCAATTTCTGAGTGATAGCCAGGAGTAACCACTTAGCATCACCAGGTGTAGCCCAAAAAACAAAAAATAAATAAATAAAAAGTATGTTAGTGTTTTACTTACATATTTAGCTGACCTAATTACATAACATTTAGATGAAAGTGAAAAATTTAGTTATATGGGCCATTTAGCATTTAAATGGTCATTTAAAAATAATAACTGAGTGTTATTTTTAATAATTTTTCCCTTCACAGTTATTTTTATGGAAAAAGTTATTATTTGAAGAATAGAATGTGCACTCAAAAGTGAGCTATATTGAGGACCAGAAAAATGTACAGCAGGAAGGGCATTTGCCTTACATGCAGCTGATCTGAATTAAAATCTCTGTGTCTACCCCATGCAGTCCTCCTGGTCTTCAAGAGTAATGAATCCTGAGCACAAATCCACAAGTAATCCTGAGCACAATCTGGTGTGGACTAAGCCAAATGCACAAATAAAATGTTATATTAATATATTCTGTTATGAAAAAAGAGACAGGCTTTATTTTTCACTTTTCAACTTAAACTATTATGACCATTTGCCCTTCTTATTTTCCATCATTGCTTTCCACCAAATTTTCCCTATTCTTTCTTTTTCCTCTTATTTTTTATATTTTTTGACCCCCATAATTCTTTTTTTTAATTTGTGATTGTTTTCAAACTAATATGTTTCACACATACATTTGTGGGCCTATCCATTAGGAGAAATAAGAGTGTACAAGTAAAAGTCATCTCTATTTTGTTAATGCATTTCTAAAAAATACAGAAAGTGCGAAATAAGTACAAAAATAACAAGAAACAGAAACTGAGGTGTCGGAAGGAAAAATACATACATAATCAGTAGTTTGTTGTTTTGCAGTTCGTTGTTTTCTTCTCCCATGAACTAAACCTCATGTCACCCGCGATGGGGGCTTTACAGTGCTCACACCTAGGCATTCACCAATGGTGTTACAGGCCACTGATGCTCAGAGTTTATGCTTGCCAGTGGTGATTCATCTAGCCAACATGTTTCTGTCCTGGCAACTCTTCTAAGAGATGGAATGTTATAATTTCATTCTAATCACGTTTTCTTGGGAAACTTGCTGAAGTTGTACCAGCCTCTCAAATCCAATCTTTCACTAGGGATCATAGAAATTTTCAAGGCCCGTAATGATGATTTGCGTTTGTGCTGCTTGTGATTAATAGTAAACTCCCAAAGTGTCATAGAGGTCACTGCATACACAGAAGCACCAAATATGTTGAGGGGCTATACTACAGATTTAGCTTTGTACACACTGTTTTGTGAAGTAGACAATAGTGACACAATCTACATGCTTCTTCGTTTAGCTTGGTTAGGATAACAAGGCACAGCACTGTTCTAGACACAATGAAAACTGCAGAAAATAACTTCTCTGGTATTCAGGAAATAAATAAGGAGGGAAAAATAAAAAACAAGAATACATATTAAATACTGAGAGCTATAAAATGGGTATGCGTGGACTTCAAAAATAAAATTATTACAATGAGATAATCTAAGAAGACTACATTAAAGAATATGTTTAAAATTAAATAATTAAAAGAATAGTAAGATTTGATGTGACAAAATAAAGAGAAATGCCTTTTGAATGATGGAGCAAGAGAAAAAGTAAAGAATAGAAAAGAGTTAGCTGTCCTGTAGCATCAAATTTAAGTCTCATCAGTTCAAAAACTCCTTTCCAGTTAAAGGCATTTTAGCTACGGGAAACAATTCTTCTGAATGTCAGGTTGAGAAATATTTGCTTATTAAATGCAAAGAAGCAGACAGTACCAATCTTCTTCGCACCCACTCCCGCTAGAAAGACTTGGGGTGATATCTGGAGCTCCAGTGCTCTTCGTCCAACCTAGAGGAAGGCTAGAGAACCATAAAGGAAATATTCTAGGTCTCTGGGTTATTCTTTTTTTTTTTTTATGTGGAGAGAGCACCCTTCTTGGTTATTAATCCAGTTACTTAGGGGCAAACATATTTATATTTATAAGTAGTTTTTGTTTATTTAAACCAGAAGAGTTGCCTATTATTGTTATATTTGGAAAAACTAATTTTAAGATAAAAATGCTTCTCCTCTTAGCTAAGAAAAATATTTATAACCTATAGAAATCCTTCGTTAATGAACGTATCTTAGCAGCTCTGTTTGATAAAATTAACTATGGTATTTCCCCCCAGATTTCTCAAACAAAGCTAAGAGAACTTTCCTGAAACAAAATCTTATCATTTTTCACAAGATTTTTAATGAAAAGGTGATTACATTTTGTAAGTTTATTCATTTATTTAATTCCATCTAAATAATTATATATAAATCAATTTCATAATTTATTACTAAAATAAATTTTCTGACATTTAGTCATACTTATTCTACTAAACCTCACTATCTTTGACAAATCCATCTAAAATCCTCTGCATGACAGTGAATTTAATAAGTCAGAATTTCAAGGGGCATATACATTTACAATGGTGTTAATTCTCCTTTACTTTCTCTTTAACCCCATGAAATTATGTTTCTGCTGGCTTATTTTTCTTTATATTTAAAAATATTTTGTCTACTTTAGTACTATTCTTTTCAGTGCTTTCTCATATTTCATCATGTATGAATGAAGGTGGCTTAAAAAATTCATCGTCTTGGGGCCGGCGAGGTGGAGCTAGAGGTAAGATGTCTGCCTTGCGAGCGCTAGCCAAGGAAGGACCGCGGTTCGATACCCCAGTGTCCCATATGGTCCCCTCAATCCTGGGGCAATTTCTGAGTGCTTAGCCAGGAGTAACCCCTGAGCATAAAATGGGTGTGGCCCTAAAAAAAAAACAAAAACCAAAAACCAAAACCAAAACAAAAATTTCATCATTCTACTAAAACATATTATGCTGAGTGAAGTCAGTTAGAAATAAAAGATCAATAAAGAACAATTTATCTTGGGGCCAGAGCCATAGCACATCAGGTAGGATGTTAGTATTGCACAGGGTCAATCCAGGTTCAATCCCAGTCATCCCAGGTGGTATCCTGAGCCTACCAGGAGTGATTTCTCAGTGCAGATCCAAGAATAATCCTTGAATGCCACTGGGTCTGACCAAAAAAGAACAAAACACAAAATAATAATTTCTCTTATATGTAAGACATAAAGATATACAGCAAGGTAGCAACAAAAGCAGCACAAGAGGAGAATTGAGCTACAAATCTGATTTGGGGGCTGAGGGTATGGGCATTCGAAATATTGGGTCCTGGGGAAAGGAGATGGGTAATGTTAAAATTATGTTTACTCAAAAATCACTATAGACAGCATTGTAAATCAGAGAAACTTTATCAATAAAAACAAATAAAATATAAAGGTTTTTTGGGTGGTCACACCCGGCAGCGCTCAGGGGCTACTCCTGGTTCTAAGCTCAGAACTTGCCCCCGGCAGGCTCGGGGGACCATATGGGATGCTGGGATTTGAACTACCATCCTTCTGTTGTGCTAAATCTCCAGCCCCAAATATAAAGTTTTTTAAAAGTTAAAAATATATAGTTTATTTAAGAATTGCTCATGATCCATCAATATCCCTCCTAGGGATACACCCTACGAGCCCAAAAGAACCATGCAGAAAATTCCTCTACCTTCCTATGTTCATTGCAGAACTATGTACTATAGCCAGAATCTGGAAACGACCCAAATGCCTGAGAATCCAAATACCTAAAGAAACTGTGGTACATCTACACAATGGAATACTATACAGCTATTAGGAAAAATAAAGTCATGAAATTTTCTTATATATGTATGTATATAGAGTATTATTCTGAGTATTTCTAAATAAATCAGAAAAAGAGGAATAGACAGAATAATCTCAATTATTTGTTGCATAAAATAAAAATAAAAGATAGTTTTGTTTAAAAATATATCTAGCAGCAATAGAAATGAGGGCCTGTAGTACCGGACCATGGAAGGAAACTTTCCACAAAAGGCAAGGAGAGCAGTTAGGGTAGAGAAGGGTCCACTTAAACAAAGATAGTTGAAACAGATTACTTTGACATGAACTGGGTGCTGAAAAGGGATAAAGTGATATGCCTGTGCCCCCGCATTAACAATAGTGCAAACCATGGTGTCAAAATAAAAAAAAAAATGAAAGAGTGAGAGAGATAGAGAGAGAAAGAAGTAAAGTATATGCCTCAGAGGCAGACAGGAAAGAGGATGATAGGGAAGAAAGGTGCATTGGTGAAAGGTGGTGTACATTGTATGTATAATTTAAACTCAATCATGACCAATTTTTTCACCATGGTATTTACATTTAAAAAATGAGTTGCCTTTTCTATCAATTTTACTAAAGACTGCAACTTTAAAGTACCATCTATACTAATAATTTCTTAATTGATAGATCATCAAAATCCTCTGGTAGACTTCCCCAGTAGTTTTGAAACCAATAACCTAGTCCTGGTCTCCAAATGCATGGACCTGGCAAAGGATCTTGATATTTTGCAACTATTGTTTCAGTAGATCTCAGATTGGTCTACATTCTGCATTTCCAGCAAGTTTCCAAGCAATAACTTATACTGTTGGTTGAAAACCAATACTTTTGAGTAAAGAAAAACAACGACCTATGGTTATAATAAGGGGAAGAAAACTGAGGCAAAGAACACTATTTCTTTATACTTTATTTATTGATTGATTGGTTGTTGGGCCACACCCAGGGGTGCTCTCAGAAATTGCCCCTCGCAGGCTGGGGGACCATTTGGGTGCAGGTCCCTCAGAGCACAGCAGCATGCAAAGCAAATGCCCTATTGCTGTGTTATCTCTATGACCCAAGAACACTATTTTTTCTTAATATTTTATTTTATTTTATTTTATTAACTGTACCAGGAATCACAGAAAGATCAGTTCTAAATTCTCTGCCCTGAACTCTTTTGTAAGATTTGTTATATATATTTTATTTAAACACCTTGATACATGCATGATTGTGTTTGGGTTTCAATCATGTAAAGAACACCACCCATCACCAGTGCAACATTCCCATCACCAATGTCCCAAATCTCCCTCCTCCCCACCCAACCCCCACCTGTACTCTAGATGGGCTTTCTATTTCCCTCAGACATTCTCATTATTAGGATAGTTCAAAATGTAGTTATTTCTCTAACTAAACTCATCCCTGTTTGCGGTGAGCTTCCTGAGGTGAGCTGTAACTTCCAGCCCTTCTCTCTTTTGTGTCTGAAAATTATTATTGCAAGAATGTCTTTCATTTTTCTTAAAACCCATAGATGAGTGAGATCATTCTGTGTCTTTCTCTCTCTCTCTCTCTGACTTATTTCACTCAGCATAATAGATTCCATGTACATCCATGTATAGAAAAATTTCATGATTTCATCTTTCCTGATTTTAAGAGTCCAAGTGTTTATCCATTTCTTCCAGGTTCTCATTTTTAGTGGCATAGAGTTTCTCAAAATAGTTTCTGATTACCCTTTGAATCTCTGCAATATCAGCAGTGTGATCTCTCTCCTTTTTAATTCCTAATATGAGTTATCAAGTCTCTCTCTCTCTCTCTCTCTCTCTCTCTCTCTCTCTCTCTCTCTCTCTCTCTCTCTCTCTCTCTCTCTCTCTCTCTCTCTCTCTCTTAGTTTCGCCAGTGGTCTATCAATCTTGTTTACCTTTGCAAAGAACCAACTTCTGCTTTCGTTGATCTTTTGAATTATTTTTTGTGTTTCCACTTTGTAATGTTTTATGCAGTCAAGAGAAATACATTTATTAAATCCACTAATGTACATGGAGCCATGCTCACCTCCCCTTTTTTTGTTGTTGTTATATATCCTTACCTAGTTTGTGATCACATTCTCCACCTCTTGGATTTTTCCCCCAGCCAGTGTTGTGTTGGTTAATTAATCCAGGTTGGAAAAAAGGAAATAGAAACACTTGCTAATTCCAATGGAGTGAATTCTCCTAACATGGTCAATATTGCCATCACTTGATGTTACAGAATATGATGCTGCTCACCACAGGTACTTATGTTTCAACATTCATGCACACAACTTTCCTCGGACCCAGAGTGGTCAAAGTCAAAGGCACGACAGATAATTGTGGTTCTAGCTAGGCTGCACGAGTGCAGCCACACTGTACTTTGTTTATAAAGTATTATCCATTCAATAACATATATTATTTAAAAAATCAAGGTTATTTATTAAAGTAAAGTAATTATATAACTAATAACTTAGTTCCAGAGTGAGACCACAGAGAGTCATGTAAGTGTCCATGTGCCAAAAATTTATATTACTTGAGAAACTATCTAAGCAGTCATAGATCAGAAAATATACTCAAGCTAAGAGTCTCTCAAAAGTCAAGTCTGGTAGCCAGCAACAGTCCACTATAATGGAAGGTGGGAGAAAGGGATCCACCAGGAGCAAATCAGCAGCAGCAGAGGTAACAGTTTCTTCCCAGGCTGAGGCAAGGCATTCTGGGAAGCTGTCTTTCGCTTTGGGGGTTGCTTGTCAGCTGGTTAGGATGGAGGGAATGTTCTGGTTCCTGAGGTGTTTAGTATTTTCAGTCTGTTATTAGTGGATAGACTGGATTTGAAACTGGGGAAAGTGAAACCATAGATAAATGGGGAGTCAATGGCTTTCTATACAGACAAATTTATAGGGTCAACTTTTAAGAGCCTGATTTCTAAAACTTTTACATGATTTAATCCAGAAGTGCCATGCTTCAGTAAATACATTTTTAATAAAGTTTTTGTTGAATCACCATAATATACATCACAAAGTCGTTCATTGTTGGTTTACTGATCCTACCCTAATCAATATTCATATTCCACCCTAGGGTATGAGCTGATGATAGAATATTGGATTATTCCCTAATTAGTATTCTTCTCCCACCCTAGGGTGTGGCCTTTTATTGTCAATAAAAGCAGGGGTCTGAGGAAGGCAGAGGCACCTTCTTCAGTCTTCTTCCACTTAGTTGCATTCTTTCTGAGGAGTAGAAAGGTTGGGTGGTTGAATTCCTTGCTGGGGAACTGGAGTTCCTAAACCCATTCTTGTACCGTTTTACTGTGTGGATTATTTCCTGCGTTAATATTTGCTTGCAGACCTACGTCTCACCAGATCCACATTTTTGAATCCCTGGGTTCCACTAACAGTTCATGATTTAGTTTCAGTCATACATTGCCTAACACCCATCCCTTCACCAAAAACATTTCCCACCAGCAGTATCCCTAGTTCATCCTCTCCCATACCCTTCCTCCTGCTGTGTACATGGTAGACAACCCCCTCGCTTCTTCGCTCCCTCCCTTCCCCCATTTCTCTCTTCAGAAGCAACTTTTGTTTAGTTTGTTTTGTCTACTTTTATTTTGGGTCACACTGCTTGTGCTCAAGACTTGCTTCTGGCTCTGTCCTCAGAGATCATACCTGGAGGTGCTTGAGGACCATAGAATGCTGGAGATCAAACCCCAGGTAAAAATGATAAGCACCTTAAGCCAATGTCATTCAAGATAGGGTCAGAGACAAGGATAATTCCCAAAATTGGAAATCCCAATCAAGAGGCATCGCTGTCATTTGGCACATAAGGCAAGAAATAATTCCAGATACCAAGGTTTTCAAACCTTTGAGTTCAAGGAAGGTAAGTTATACCAAATCAGAGTTGAGTGAAATTTTAAAAAGGTACATTTTTGTTAACTAGAAATAAATATTTTAGTGAGAGAAGTAGGTCAAAAACACAAAACTTTAGTATTTACCTCAAATTATATAAATTTATTATTTGAATTAAATAATTGAAAATATATATTATTCATTTATTCATCTGTGAAAAAAGTCAAAGCAAAATATTTCTATCTACATACATATGAATAGTTCACTCTCCAACATATGGAGCCATAACTATATAACTATGGTAAAATGTTGGGACCATATTGTTTAGCAGTCAAAAATGAAAGATTTTCTTATTTATCTATTTATTTATTTACTTATTTATTGGTTTTGGGGCCATACCTGATGGCACTCAAGGGTTACTCATGGCTCTGTGCTCAGAAATCTCTTCTGGCAGACTCACAGGACAATATTGGCTGTAAGGCTATTGCCCAACCCAATGTGTTATTCTAACCCAACATCTAGTGATTTTTAATTTTAGATTTTATAGTTTCAGTTATGAGATTTTCACATTTTTTATTGTTTTGCTATATGAGAATTCTAATACTATCTTTAATGAATTGTTTCCAGAATAAAATTAATGTTCTTTAAAAATTTTTAGCTTTCATAACTTTACATACTTAGCTAATATCTATCACTACATGAGATATTTTAACTATGTCATAATAATGTAACTGTAAAAATAAATTATTTATAAAGCTTCATGACAGCCAACAACCTAGGGAATGCATGGACTTGAGTTCAATTTTGTAAGAAATAATAAAGGAGATTTTATTAAGACAAGACAAACTTTTCAGTGTTTTGTCATTAAGTATGGCATTCACCCATGACATTTGAATTGTACTCTCCCAGATTAAGAAAGGTTTGGTTATTACAAATTTGCTAATGGTCTTACATATTTCAAATTATAAACATTTAATTCATATTGAATATGCTGTGTATTGAGGTGAATTTTTATATTTATATAGTTTTTATATTTATATAGTTTTTATCTTACTTATTAATACTTAATATTTAGCTGTAATATAATAGTCTCCAACATAAAGTATATTTTAAGAAAAAACACAAATTTTATAGGTCTATGCATATTTATATTAACATTTTCTTTATTCTCCTTTCCTCATTCTAATTAAATTGTATTTTAAATGTATTAGCATAGGATTATTTATATTAATATTAAATGTATATTTATAGAGAGATATATAATTTTTGAATCAAATTATTGATTTGCAATTTTGTATAACTTCAAGAATTTAATTAATTTATTTATTTAATTTATTTAATTTATTTATTGTACACATCCACAATAATTTTTTAAGATAAGATCTCTCTTCTATGTGGGGTATAGAGAAAGATAGTAAAGAAACAATGGTCAAAGTCATTGGAAATGGAGAGATAGACACAAAATGTTCTCACTCATTTGGGGGATTTAAGAAAAATAAAAGACTTTATTGTAATAATACACAGAGGAAGTAGAAATGAAAGCTGGAAGTACTGGCTCTCGATATGAAGCTTATCACAAAGAGTGGTGAGTGAAGTAGAGAAATAACTACTTAACAACTCTCATGCCAATGGAAAGAATAAGAGTAGAATGCCTGTCTCAAATACAGGCAGGGGGTGAGGGAAAAAGGAGATGGAGGGCATTGGTGGTGGGAATATTGCACTGGTGAAGGAAAGGTATTCATTTTTATAACTAAAACCCAACTTCAAACATGTTTGTAATTATTGTGCTTAAGTAACAATACTATTAAAAAAAAAAAACTAAGTCATTGAAACTCAAGATTTTTTTTTTTTTGGTTTTTGGGCCACACCCAGTGTTGCTCAGGGGTTACTCCTGGCTGTCTGCTCAGAAATAGCTCCTGGGGGGGGGGGATGTTGGGGGAGGACCATATGGGACACTGGGATTCAAACCAACCACCTTTGGTCCTGGATCGGCTGCTTGCAAGGCAAACACCGCTGTGCTATCTCTCTGGGCCCGAAACTCAAGATTTTTCTTTTTTATATATATTTTATTTTTGATCAAAGTGGATTACATATCTTTTACAGTAATATTTTAGGTATATATTAACATTGAACCAGGGGAATTCCCACCACTGAAGTTGATCTCCCTCCCCCCCAATCCCCCCTCCCTTATCCCCTGAGCTGCTAATATAAGTGATCCCCTCTGTAAATAGCTTGTTGTAGGTTGGGTATCAGATTCTGTTGTTGGCTTTGGATTTGGTGATTAAGTCTGGTCATTTTTATTACTATTTAATGATCATACAGTTATTTGGACTTGGTACCCTCTATTATTTCCCTCTCAATTTGAGGGCAGAGCAAGATGATTCCAATTATGTGGTTCTATTTGCAAAAACAGAATAAAAATAAAAAAAAGAAAAGAAATAGAATGGGGTAAAAATGCCACAGGCTAAAAGTGTGCAGAGTCCTTCTCAAAGATCTAAACATCAGTTTTGAGAGAAGAAAGGGAGAGAGGATGAGGATCACCACAACAATACAAAAAGAAAAATCAAACAAGAAATCCAATGAGCACTAGACATATGCACCACACATCAATCACGCTTCTGAAAAAAAAAAAAGTCAAAGCGGAGGACAGAAGAAGAAAGGAAACAGCAACGACAATAACAAAACCAAAAAAGCAAAAGCAAAAAAAACAACAACAACAACAAAAAAAAACAAGGACAAAACTAAAATTTTTCTATAGAACTGGGCAGGGTGGACTGGTAAGAGAAGCCTTAGGGACACTGGTAGAGAGAGGGAGGGTCTAGCTATGGGTGAGGTGTTAAAATGTGTATTATGAGAAATATAACTAACAGTATTATGAATTATGGAAGCTCAATAAAAATGGTAAAGTTAAAATTAATTAAGTTAATTAATTTTAAACTAAAAATAACAATAGAATGTTTCTAGATCAACTAGATATGATTCTTTGAGTTAGTACTGATGTTGAGTTTTAGTTATTTGCTTGATTATTTTTGATTAAGTGATGGATATTATATATAAAGAACTCTGGCAAAAATTTCATACTCTTGAGGAAATCATCATGATTGTAACTAATTGAGGCAATATTCATCAGGAATCCCACTATATCTAATAATAATGTGATACAGAGATGGATTTTATTCTCTCTAAAGTGTTATCTACCATTGGAATTTGCATTCATCTCAAGGGGAAAAGAGGCCTCCAAATTCCAGATTTAATTATCTTCGTACTTTCATCTCTTAATTTTGTCTCATAATGCATCACTGAATAGTTATGACTCCAGAGTAAAACCAGTAAATTATTTTAAAAATCTTCTGAAAATTTATAATTTTACATATTGAAGTGTAATATCATTACATACTTATGGGATAGATTAAGGCGATTTTTAAAAGTATTTTGAGCCATATAATTTAAATACTTTAGATGGGTAATAAACTTTCTTTTTCTATTTTTTGAAAATATTGGAAAAAAAAAACGATTTTCTGAGAAGCTCACCACAAAGAATGATGAGTGCAGTTAGAGAAATAACTACACTGAGAACTATCATAACAATGTGAATGAATGAGGGATGTAGGAAGCCTGTCTAGAGTACAGGTGGGGGTGGGGTGGGGAGGAGGAAGATTTGAGACATTGGTGATGGGAATGTTGCACTGGTGAAGTGGGGAGTTCTGTACATGACTGAAACCCAACCACAATCATGTTTGTATTAAGGTGTTTAAATAAAGATATTAATTTTAAAAAAGACACTCTTCTAAAAAATTCATAATTTGGGGCCTTTTTGAAGTGTCAGTATTCATGAGTTGGGGGTCGATCTATAAAATTGCTAGCTCTATTCTGTCACTCCACCTATCCAGATTCTTTCTTTATTTCCTCACTTAATCAAATCTTAATTGTAATTTTACTAATTGATGGAATAACTAGCCAAGAGTGGCTCCCTGATACTTTGGAAAGCATTCATCACTATCCTTCATTAATTGTCTTTTGACAGACACAATGAGATTATTATAAAATATAAGATTAGTTTATGCTCTAGCACATATTCTCCAGAAGGTTTTACAAAGACTTTAGTCACATTAAAATTAGAAAGTAGATGGTTGTCTTTGTCTTGTCAACTAAGCCACAAACACAGAAAATAATGACAAAATTTGTCACATCAGTGTTAGAGCTAATAACACTGGGTAGGTCGAATTTCCACTTTAGATTTATAACTTGAAGAAAGTAATTGGGCTTTTGGGGTTGTTTTTGGAAGGGGGTCACACCCAACAGCACTTAGAGGTTACTCCTGGCTCTGAGCTCAGAAATCGCTGATGGCACACTCAGGGGACCATATGGTATGCCAGGATTTGAACCACCATCCTTCTGCATGCAAGTCAAATGCCCTACCTCCATGCTATCTCTTTGGCCCCAGTAATTAGGTTTAATTGAAATAAGTAGTAAGATAATAAGCCAGCTGTATTATTATTTTAGTTATTAAAGTTTTTCACTCATTCCAGTTACTTTGTGAAAAATATCTTCACACTGTTGTGGTTTTGGGTAGAAACAGTGAGTGCTTCCAATCCTTTAGTGACCAGTCATTTTCTAAAGTCCCAGTTACTTCTTACAATTATCAGCAGTGAATCTCAGTTATTTAAAACACACACATTTCCGTATTAAATAACATTTAATCTATTTTGATTTTGAATTTTTTTTTGTTTTTTTCGAACCACACCCATTTGATGCTCAGGGGTTACTCCTGGCTAAACATTCAGAAATTGCCCCTGGCTTGGGGGGACCCTATGGGAGGCTGGGGGATCGAACTGCGGTCCTTCCTTCGCTAGCGCTTGCAAGGCAGACACCTTACCTCTAGCACCACCTCACCAGCCTCTTGATTCTGAATTTTAACTTTTATATTATACATGAAATTCAACAATAAATTTCTTGGTATCGTGGGATTATGGAAGACATAATTATTTTTCATATTATTTTTACCCATATCCTTTCCTTGTGATATTGCCTCTATAACACCCTTTTTCCCTCCCTCACTTTCTATCAGTCCTTGTCTTAGAAATATGAGTCTCCTCATTATAAGCTGTCTGGTTTAGATAGAAAATAATTTTAATAGAGATTCTTTCAGTGAACTAACTTTAGAAAGAAGACTGCGTGTCGGTACCACATGTGGACATTAAAGGCTATTTTTTTGTTGAAGCTAAAAAGTGAAAACAAAAAATGACACTTGTATCTTTGTTTTCTTTATAAAATAAAATAAAAGCAGAGTCCAAAAATAGAATAAAGAAGGGACTTAGTCACTAAGTTAGTTTAACTCTTCTGACTCCTTCTATCCATCTTGTGCACAAGCTGAGCTATGTAGTTTGTTCAAGAGTATCAGTTTACTCCTCAGCAGGTGTGATGTTTAATATTATAGCACATACCAACCTCAACTAGTTGAATGATGTTCAATTAAAAATATTTCAAGTTGAACTTGTCCTTTTTTTATGTGTTTAAATGGTTCTGAAAAAATATTTCTATGTCACAAAAAAATGACAGAAAATAAGAAATCCAAATGCCCAGAGAAGAACTACAACAATGCACCAAATTTTGCAATCGTTTGACAATTTTTCTTTCTTTTCTTTACTTCTTTTTGTTTTTGTTTTTGTGTTTGTTTTGGGGCCATGCTGGCTGCACTCAGGGGTTACTTCTGGCTCTGCTCTCAGAAATCACTCCTGACTGGCTCAGGGGTCATATAGGAGACCGGGTTGAGCCCAAGTCAGTCATGTGCAAGACAAACATCCTCTGTGATATCACTCAAGCCCTAGTTTGACAATTTCTGATCAGTACAAAATGTCCTTCAGGCACAGTGACCAATAAGTATTAAATGTAAGCTTTGGAGACCTTTTAATCAAAGTCTTAAAAACATTATTTGCAGCTTTATAGATTCCTCATCATTGTACACATTTGGCATCGTTTTCTTTATTATTGTTGTTGTTGTTTTATTTATTTTAATTAAAACCATTATGATTTCCAAAATTATTTATAGTTGAGTTTTAGACATACAATATTTTAGGACCAATTCCATCACCAATGTCAACCTCTCTCCACAATATCCCAAGAGTCCATCCCATGCCACCACACCTCTCCCATCACCCCGTCACAGCCTGCCATCATAGCAAGCACCTTGGAACGTTTGGTTGTTAAAGTTTGGGTCTCACAATTTCATTGTTGTTGACTCTAGCTTGGATATTTGGTTTTGTCTTTTCTTAGCATCACCAATGCACCAGAGACCCGTTATCCCCTGTCTGCTGTCATTTCATAAATGTCTCTCTTCTCCCCCACTCAGTTTCTTTCCTTCTCAGTATGTTTTGGAATCTAGAGTGTCCTTGACAACAACTACTTAAACCATTAAATTTTTCAGCAACCTATATATTCAAGAGCAGATGAGTGCATCATAAAGATATAGTCCATATACACAATGGAATACTACAAAACTGTGAGAAATGATGCAATAATGCAAATTGCAGCAACATAAATGGAACTGGAAGATATTATGATATATGAAGTAAGACAGAGAAGGATAAATATAAGATTATATAACTTATCTGTGGTATTTAGAATAACTGAATGAAGAAATGAAGCAACGATGTCAAATTCTGAGAGAATCAGACAGAAAAAAATGTCTATTAAATCTAGTTATGACCTTTTTTTACATACCTATTAGTTTTATAGGCCTTATCTGACAATTGATTTCTTCTATATCTGACTTGTGCATGGAATAGATTTTTTGTTTGTTTGTTTGTTTGTTTGGGCCACACCCAGTGTGGTTACTCCTTGCTACGCGCTCAGAAATTGCTCCTGGCTTGGGGACCATATGGGACGCTGAGGGATCAATCTGTGGTCCGTCCTAGGCTAACGCTGGCAAGGCAAATGCCTTACAGCTCCGTGCCACAGCTCCAGAAACTGGGTTAGATTATTTTAATGAAGAATCTTTAACATATAATTTAAGACAAATGTGGGTTTTTAAAGAGCTTCCTTTCAGGGGCAAGAAATGCAAAATGAAACAAGGAAATCCTCTTCAACAAATGGTGCTGGGACTACTGCCACATGCAAAAAAGTGACTTTGGACCTCCATCAAACACCATGCACAAAGGTCAAATCTAAATGGATTAAAGACCTAGATAGCAGACCTGGAACCATAAAGTATGTAGAAGAAATGTAGGTAAAAGACTTCATGACATTGAGACTAAAGGTATCGTCAAGGAGGAAACATCACTGTCTAACAAGTGGAAGTAGAGATTAACGATAGGAATATATTAAGCTGAGAGGCTTTTGCACCTCAAAGAAAATAGTGACTAGGATACAAAGGCCACCCACAGTATGGGAGAAACTATTCACTCAATACCCATCAGATAAGGGACTATTATCTAAGATATCCAGGGTACTGACAGAACTTAACAAGAAAAAAACTAACCCCATTAAAAAATGGAGAGAACAAATGAAAAGACACTTTCTCAAAGAAGAAATACAAATGGCCAAAAGACACATGAAAAAATGCTCCACGCCACTAATCATCAGGGAGATGCAAGTCAAAACAACAATGAGGTGACATCTCACATCACAGAGACTGGCACACATCACAAAGTACAAGAACAATCAGTGCTGGCAGGATGTGGGGAGAAAAGAACTCTCATTCACTGTGGTGTTAATGCAGTCCAGTCCAGCCTTTATGAAAAACAATATAGAGATTCCTACAAAGTGAAAATTGAGCTCCCATACGATCCAGTTATATATCTCCTAGAAATGTACCCGAGGAACACAAAAGTACTATTCAAAAATCCTTTCCTCACACCTATATTTATTGCAGCTCTATTTACAATTGCCAGAATCTAGAAACAACACAGATACCTAACAACAAATTAGTGGCTAAAGAAACTATGGGACATATACACAATGGAATTCTATGTAGCCACCAGGAAAAAGTCATGAAGTCATGAAGTTTTCCTATGCATGGATAGACATGGAAATTATTACACTAAGTGAAATACATCAGAGGGAGAAAGGCACAGAATAGTCTCACTCATCTATGGGTTTTAAGAAAAATAAAAGTCATTATTGTGATAATACCCAGAAACAATAAAGATGAGGGCTGGAAGGACAGGCCCACAGTATGAAGCTTACCACAAAGAGTGGTGAGTTTAGTTAGAGAAATAACTACACTGAAAACTATCATGACAATGGAAGCGAGTGAGAGAAATAGAATGCCTGTCTTTAACACAGGCCCGGGATAGGGGTGGTGGGAGATGGAGGGCAATGGTGGTGGGAATGTTGTACTGTTGAAAGGAGAGTGTTTGTAAAATCACTCTGCGCACTGTATCTCCAAGCCCAGGTGAACGAGTCGGAATCAGGGTTGCACAAGAAATAATTCAGCACAGGCTGAGGGTAAAACACGTGTAATCTGGCAATCTTCTACCTAGTATGGGCCTCGCTGCTTGCAGAACTCCCATTTTTATTGAGTACAGAGATCACCCCTGGGTGGGTCAGTGAACCCATGCAGGTGTACAAATAAAATAATCTATGTTTTGGGTGAAACTAAATCGTAAATAAACAGGTAGAAAGAAACTAGGGATAAACTATTTTTAGGTAAAATAAGGTGTAACCCAACAACTGCCCCTTTTTGTCAAAAAAATGAAGGGTACTTATGCCATGTTCTATTGTTCTCTGCTAGAGGCAGGAACCCTAGATCAGAATTTGCAAAAGTGATTATTTTGCATAGGCACAGTAAAAGTTGGCTGCAATAGCATCAAATTTTAAATTATATACATCATTCTCAAAAAAATCAGCTTTTTTCATATTTTCACATCTCACAACAATTCATAGGCATCTCTGAACATAAACATTAGAACCTTTCTGCTGTTACATTTAATTAGAAAATTCTTAAACTTTCTTAAACCGAGCACTGTAATACGAGTCTCGAACATCCGAGTTACTTTTCAAAAACTGTATTAAACAAAAATCACAATAACATTTCCACAGATATATACAGTTTGAATAAGTTTGCTCAAACATTCTTATAATGAGCACTTTTAATAATAGTCTACAGTAGTCAAGTTCTTTTTCATGTACTTCTGTGGACAAAGAGATCAGAATATTTTTGCAAAAAAACCCTTCTTTCTTTAAACAAGTATTCATTTTTATAACTGAAACCCAACTACAAACATGTTTGTAATCATGGTGCTTAACTAAAGATATTAAAAAGGAAAGAAATAAAGAGAGCTTCCTTTCAAGAATTAAGCTTCCTTAAAAGTCTTGTCTATTCTAACAATTGTTACATATAGGCCAGAAAACAATAAAATTTTTAAGACAATTATTGTTACAGCAGAGTATATAGTGCTCCTGTGGCCTGTCATTTCTTTGACGATCAAAAAGTAGAATGAAAGACAGACTCTCACTCTCAGAAGTTTCTCTGGGCTCTGCCATTCATAGACTGAGGAAGACCAGCGCAGGCTGCCTTTGAGGTGATAAAGGCGGTGCAGAAATGGAATTCTGTTGAACAACGCACTGTCACCAATTCAATTGTCTTGGAATGTCAGAACTTTAACTTGAACATTTTTTTCAGCAATTGTTGCAGCGTTGCTTGTTTTGAACCAAGTCATTGTTGTCTACTTCTAAGCAACACATAACTTACTGTAAATGTTCATGGGCTTAATCACTAGGCCCAGCCCCCTTCCACTGGCTTTCCAGGCGGACCTGGGGCTTGCTACTGAGTCACTGCTGCCCTTGCATTCCAGAGCTAATCAGTAATGAGTGGCCAGGGAGATGACATCTTATTATGGTCTTCAGAAACAGGTAAACAGAAATGTTTTTCACTATAAACTTAAAGTACAAATTTCAACATTTCCTTGTAAGTCTTGACGGATGTGAATATAAATGCCCCCTGAAAGGCTGAAGCTAGATATCATCTTGTGAATTAGGTAAAAACAAGAAATAGTTACATTATATGTTCTTGACTATAAACACCTAAACTTCAAGAAGGTGGAAATATGACCACTGGTGGATTTTTATAATCCTTAATTTTTCCCACTCATAGGATAACCTGTGGCTTTATACTATCTTAGTCTTGTTGTAAAATATAGTATATTTAATAGTTAATCATTTTATGGAATGTTGACATAATATTTAAGGATTCAAAAGTGAGAACTAAAATAATGACTTGAAATTATTCTGCATAAATGTTCTCTTGATTTATCATTTGGGGTTTTTAATTTTGGGCCACATCCAGTGATGTTTAGGAGTTATTCCTGGAATTTAGGAGTCATTCCTGGAATATTATTCTGATGGTGCTCAGGAGAACATAGGGAGTACTGGGATTCGAACCCAGGTCGGAGAGATGCAAGGCAAGCACCAACTTGCTGCACTGTATCTCTGGCCCTTTTTTCATCATTTGTTTTTCAATCATTTATTCATTCATTCAGTCATTCTGATCAGAATGAGCATGTTATATTTGAACTATAATCCAATAGTGTTTCATTCATTTTCTTGTTAAAATTGGGATCTTTTTCAGCTGAATTCTGTGCTCTTTAATAAATCTCTATCATGGGGAAAATATTCGCTGTAGTTGTTATTAATTTTTTTACATTGTCCTTACATTTTGGAGCTTCAAGATGCCTCAGGCTCAACTTGTATATTTCTTGCCCAAACAATAAGTCAGTCATTTCTCTAAGGAGTTTTGCTTGCTTTTATTGAAGAATTGTACTAGAAGCCCCAATTTTTTTGTTATCAGGGTATTGCTGCATTTAGTCCCTTTCAGTCAAAAAAGACAATATGTACATTTGTTTAGCCAGTGAATGTACAAGTAAATATTTTTCTATTTGTATGCAATCAAGAAAACTAGGTGTGAGGGTGTATTGGATGTATCTTTTAACTTTCCTTTAAATCTAAAATTATTCTAAAATGTAAAGGATCTATCTTTTGAAGTTTTCTATAAATCTAAAGATATTCTAAAAATATTCTAACATATTTAAAAACAATTGACAAGAAAGAACTTGCAAAGTTAAGAAAAAGCCTGTTGGAAGGTTTTACTTTATTTTCTTTATAAAATATTACTTTTCTCCCTTCTTAAAGCTTAAAGTAGGGCACTGATTATAAATCTAATAAGTAGAAATGACCCGGAGAAGCTCCTCTCTGAACAAGCATTTTCATTGGGTTTCTTGCATTGAGAGTGAACTAATGACCCAAAAAACCTTATTTCAAATGCTAATCTATGAAACAGGAAATTATTATATTCTGGTATACCATCTCGGTCCTATAATCAGTAGCTGTAGTGTAAGTTCATATCTAATTTTCTTTGGTATTATTGCTACAAAACACTTGAGGCCATGTATTTTGAGGGGCCATCTGGATTCAATTTTGGAATATAAAATTCCAGAATTTTACATATTCCCCTTTGTTATACTAAAATATAGATGACACAAATGTGCCATTTTAATCATTTTAAGTGCACAGCAGAGTGACATTAAGTACATTCACAATTCTATAGTGACTTTGTATTTTTTCTTGCAAGGATACAGGTTTATTGCAAGTGAAAATATACTCCAAGGGAAGTCTAGGCATCCTCAGCGAAGAGGCAAGAACTCTGTGCTAAAACAGTAAATGTTTTTTTTAATAATTTTTATCGTAACCAACATGAATTATAAGTCTTTCACAGTAATATTTAAGGTACATAGTGACATTGAATCAGGGGCATTCTCACCACAATTGCTGTCCTCCCTCCACCACTGCTCCCAGCATCACCTGCCTTTGCCTTCCAGACTGCTAGGATAAGTGGGCCTCTCTGTGTATAGTTTGTTGAAGATTGGGTATCCATTCTGTTGTCATTGACTTTGGGTTTGATGTTTAAGTCTGATGCTTTTTTATTTCTACTCACTGTTCATACAACTGTTTGATTCTGGTATCATCCATTTCCCCCCCTCAATTTATGGGGCAGAACAAGATGATTCAAATTATGTGGTTCTTAAAACAGTAAATTTTATACATTCTTGGTAGTGGAGTTTTAGTTTGGGTTTCTTATTTTGAATTAAATCATGGTCTATTCTAAAACTTTTTTTAAATGATAAAAAAAAACTATCTTATCTAAATAGCTGTCTCTATTAAGCAATAACATCTCATTCACCTTTCTGAAGCTCCTAGTAATCTCTAATCCACTGCTGTCTCAATGCATTTCTTTATTTTAGGGACTTTATGCAAATTAAATGATATAGTATTTGTCTTTTTGTGTTTCATTAATATAATGTCTTATTTTTGTTTCCCTAGGAGGTAGGGCCACATGTGGCAGAGCTCAGGGCCTGTCCCTGCCTCTGTTCTCAGGAGTGACCCTAGAGATGCTCAGGGCACCCACGCAGTGCCAAGGATCAAACGGATTATGCTGAAGCAGCCACATGCAAGGTAAGTGTCCTTCCTCCTGGATTATGTCTCTGGTTCCAGCATAATGTTCTTAGTTTTATTTATTTTATTTTATTTTATTTTATTTTGGTTTTTGGGTCACACCCGGTGGCGCTCAGGGGTTTGACTCTACACTCAGAAATCGCTCCTGGCAGGCTCAGGGGACCATATGGAACGCCAGGATTTGAAGCACTGTCCTTCTGCATGCAAGGCAAACGCCTTATCTCCATGCTATCTCTCCGGCCCCCTGTTCTTAGTTTTCAGTCATATTATAGTATGCATTAGAACGCTACTCCTTTATATAGCTGTATAATATTATCTTGTCTCTGTGTATGAAAGAGAATTTAAATAAGGAAGAGGAAATTAGCTATAGATACATCTATAGATACACCCATTCAATGGTTGAGGTTATTTACATCTTTGACTATTTTATACAATGCATAAAAGACTATTTTATGTCTTTTTTTAATGAAAACAAAATGTGTTGAACTCTCCTAGAACTAAAAACTTGGCCTAATTGTGGATAACCTGGTATCATTAATAGATGCCAAATGATATACAAAATATGTCAGTGACTTTTGTATCACAGACTTGATCTGAGTTGACTGAAAAGGTCAAGATCAAATAAACAAGTAGCATTCTTCCATTAAGTTTTGTTTCTTCTTTGCTTGCTCAATTTTGTTCTTATTTTTTTCTCCTGTCTTCCTCATGACTATATTATTAATAGATCCAGTACATAATTTATATATTCAACTGATATGTGTGTTATTTATTAGCTTACAATTTAGCACCATATACAGGGCTTCAGATTACATTCTTCAAAGTTTCCATTGATGGCCATGTTACAGTGCTGATAAGGAAAAAAAAAGTCAATTCCCAGAGGGAACACTGACTGTGGAATTTGCATTCTTCCTGTTTGTGTGTGGAGTTTTTCTCTGGGGATTCTGGTTTCCTTTCACAATTCAAAGATATTCATGTTGGGTTCACTGACATTTCTCAATGGTGATGGGCTGAGTAATACTCATTTTAATATGATCAGCCCTGTTAAAGAAAGGTATTCTTTCTAGTCAGGTTTCACTCTCATTTTAATCCCTGAGTTTTTAAGACCCTGGATTGAAATAGGGAAATCAAGAAATGAATAGAATGAGAAAATATAAAGAATTGTTTAGAGCCAAAGAGACTGTACCATAGGAAAGGCTCTTGCTTTGCTCATGGCCGATCAGGATTTAATCACAGGCATCCCAGAGTGCTCCCTAAGCCCTGCCAGAAATGACTCCTGAGTTCAGAGTCAGGAGTAACTGCTGAGCATCACCAGTATAGCTACAAATTAAAACAATAAATTAAAGAATTGTTTAATGTTAGAAGTGGTTAGAGGTGATGATTTAGGGATTATTAATATTTCCACATCTCAAATATGCTGGAGAGATAGTATCATGTTTAAGGCACTTGCCTTGCATACCGCCTACCAGGATTCTCTCTCCAGACCTCACATAGTCTGCCCCTCTGTCGAATACATTTTAAAAAAGCTCTGATAAGCTTGGAGTCCTTCCCACACTTCATTCATTATGTGGATGAATTATAGTAATAATTGGAATTTTTCTTCTATATGCCTGTTTGGAACACAACTGGCAGTGCTCAGGGATCACTCCTGTGGAGCTCAGAGGATCAATTACAGAGGGTGTGTGTGTGGGGGGGGTCAAAGCCAGTAGAACCGTGTATATATGAGATGAATGCTGTGTTCACTGTAGGACCACACTGGTCTAATTTTAACTTTTATAGATTATTTTCAGTACTTCAAAATTCAAAGTGTGCTTCTTAATGTACATAAAGTTCTCTTTCCTTTACTCTTATTTTCTTTTGTCTATTTGTTTATTTGGGGTTCACACCTGGCAACACTCAAGGGTTATTTCTGGCTCTGCATTCAGAAATGGGTTACGGTCATGGTTAGGTTATACATTTATTATAATTATATTTTGCAATTTTTTTAAATTAGCGGTTGTGATTGTGATAGAAAAATGTGCCAATGGAGTATAGAAAAATAAAAAAATAAAATTAATTATTTAAAAATTCTTCAAAAAGTTTTAAAACTGGTGGGCTGAGACTGCCAGGAGTAATTTCTGAGTGTAGAGCCAGAAGTAACCCATGAGTGCTCCTGAGTGTGGCTCCAAAACCAAACAAAGGAAGTTTTAAAATTGAAATTAATCAAAGTGAGTTGGTCTTTTTGGAGGGAAGGTGGAGGAATTTTGTTTGTTCAGTTTTGGTTTGGGAGTCTCAGGCAGAGGTGCTCAGAGTGTACTTCGAGCTCTGTTCCCAGGGATTATGCTTGCAGTGGCTTGGAGCACTGGGGATGAAGTCAGGGTTGAATGCATGCAAGGCAAGCATCTTATTCACTATGCTATTGCTTTGGCCCTTGATGGAGGACTTCCTTAAAGGTATTCTGGAGCCATGCTGGGTGCACTGGAGTCACTCCAGTGAAATTCAGCCATGAATAGGCCTGCTGGTTCAATAGGTAAGTCAAGAAATGTGGAGCTGGGCCAGAGTGGTAGCAGAGCAATAGGGCATTTGCCTTGTCTGCAGCTGACCAAGGACAAACACAAGTTCTATCCTCAGCATCCCATATGGTCCCCCAAGTCAGGAGTGATTTCTGAGCGCAGAGGCAGGAGTAACCCTGAGCAACATTGGGTGTGACCCAAACAAACAAACAAACAAACAAACAAATGCTGCTTTGGCCCTTCAGTGCTCGAAGAAACCTCACAGATAATTTGCATATGCTCAATCCTTTTAACTGTTTCTCTGGTCCCAAACATCAGAATATCTTTATTAAGTGTCTCCTACAACATTTTTTGAAATATTATAAATCTAAGGGGTGATATTTGGAGTCATACCTGTCAGTATTCAAATGCTCCTCCAGTGAGTTGCTTGGGATAGATTCTAGAAGTAGTCAGGGGACTCTCCCCTCCATGTGATGCTGGAGGACAGACTTGTGCATCTCATATGCACCTTATGCACTCTACCTCTTTGAGTCTTTGAGCTACATCCCTGGAGGACACATGACTTATTTGATGATGAATTACTTATTGATCAAAACAATCATGACTGAGAAAATGAATCTCATCAACTGGGGGAGAGGTCAGAGGCAGTACCTGCAAGATTACATTCTTTACTAAATTAAAAGTTAATTACTGATTGGAAGAGTCAACCTCTGTGATGTTTTCTGACATATGTTCTATGACCTTTCATCATTCTAAACAGTCTCCTCATAGATATATGTCACCATTCTCCTTCCTGCCATTTAGTCTGTATTATTGCTAAACTAGACTAACAGGCTCCGTGCACAAAAATTCCCTTCAGGAGGGACAGAGAACCTGTACCACACCAGAAGGAGACAGCTTGGACTAAATCTGTGCTCTAGTCTTTCCTTCATGAGAGAAAATTAAAGAATATGCCTATTGGCTGAAGTGGGATAGATTGAGAAGGAGAAAAAAAGAACTCTCTAGTGTCATTTTAACCTCTAAGTACCAAGTCTTTGATCTAAACATTCAATTTCATTTGTCAAAATTTTTTTCTTTTTCTTCTATATATATATATATTGGCTTTCAGTGTGTAAATTTCAATATGTCAGATACAAGATGTCACCATGACCATACATTATTTTTCCAACAACAAGGAAAAAATACTTAATTTGTGATTAGAATGATAGTACAGAAGGTTGGGCTCTTGCTTTGCACACAACTTACCCAGGGATGACCTGGCATCCTATATACCAGGCCATCGAAACACTTCTAGAGTGATTCCTAAGTGCAAATCTAGGAGTAATACCTGAGCATTGCCAGATATAGCCCCAAAATAAAATTTTAAAAAATTCAACCAAAAACATTCCCTTCAGAATTTTGAAGATGCTTCAAAGTACTGGAGTACATGATATTCATGTAGGAGCCTTGAATCGGATCCCTGACACTGCTTAGTCCTCAGAGTACTGTGCCAGAAGTGTTCATCCCTGAATGTCATCTGGTTTGCACCAAAAATCCCTTCAAGTACAATAAATCTTGTGAAACAGAGTTTAGCAGAAGATATATTGGAAGAAATAAAGTTTTCTTTGACTTTAGTAATTAAAGAAACAGAAGATACAACCATACCATTATAAAGACTTCTCAATAATTTTGCTGTATTAATAATATCTTCTTTGAGTCTCTGGAAGATGTTCTTGGTAAAGTTCCAGAGCTTTTAGAATGTTCTAGACCCACGCTTTTCAGATTAGTAGCCAGTAGTCACATATATCCATCAAGCATTCGAAATGTATTCATTTGACTTAAGAAGCCAGTGTTGGCGAAGCAGTAGGACATTTGCCTTGCCTTTCCTCAGCGTCCCATATGGTCCCCCGTGCCTGCCAGGAGCGATTTCTGAGTGCATAGCCAGGAGTAACCCCTGAGCATCACCTGGTGTGGCCCAAAAACCAAAGGAAAACAAAAAGAAAGAAATGTTTTACATATAAAAATACACCACAATTTCTATTATTTTGTATAAAAAGATAATGAGTATCTCAATAATTACCTTTATATTGAACACATTGAAATGATAATATATATATATACACACTGGTTAGTAATGCAAAATTAACTCATAGGTACAGAGAGTAGATTGAGCTGCTACAACGAAGGGCATAGTAGGTGAGGGAGATACAAAGGTATAACATTCCAGTTAAATAAAGAAGTCACAAGCTACAGCATGACTATAGCTAATAATGCTGTACTGTATATTTTAAAATCTCTGAGAGTCTATTTTTAAAGTTCTCATCATCAGAAAAACTAAATTTTAACTATCTATTATGATGATTTTTAACAAGATTTGTGCTCATCTCTTAACATCTGTAAATTCTGAATCATTGTCATCTGGTTAGACACTGAAAACAAATAGATATTGTTTAAAACATCTCTATTGTTTTTTGGTTTTGGTTTTGGGTCATACCCTGTGGTGTCAGGGGTTACTCCTGGTTCTGCACTCAGAAATAACTCCTGGCAGGCTTGGGGTCCCACAGGAGATGCTGAGATTCGAAACACTGTTCGTCCTGGATGGGCTGTGTGTAAGTCAAACACCCGACCGCTGTGCTATATCTCCAGCTCCCCTTATCTCTATTTTTTAAAAGACCTTAAAATATAAATTTCATGACTCAATTTTACTATTTAAAAATATTTGGAGACAAACCAAAGTGCTCTGGAGACCTGGTTGGCCAGGTGTCAACCTAGGTTGGCTGCATGCAAAGCAAGCTTAAGTTTGCTCTTTTAAAGCAATTACCAAAAGTTTAAAATCCCACCTGTGACTTTGCATTGATTACATCTGTTGGACAGAAATAATTTAAAGGACTGCATGACATATTATATCAAAATGTGGTAAATTTAGAGAATTTATTACAGGAGATTTTACTGATCTGGTCTATAAAGATACTGATCTTTTTTCAATACTGCACTTAGATACCTACTTTCTCTATAGTATTTAAGTAAATTCCTCACTCTTCCTGCAATGACAGTCAGCAGGCTTGACCTATCTAATTTTTGATACATTCTTACTCCTAGAAAAATATATAGTTCACTTCTGTTTATTTAGATATCAAACATGTATTAGTCACTCATACAGGAAACCCATCCTGAAAATCAGACACACCTATTCCCTGACCTTGTTAGGTAACCTCTTCTAAGCAACTATAATGTTCTTTATCCACCTTAAACTATGTTTTCAGGAAATGCCTTTATGATATCTGGTTATGTATCTTCACTCTTTTTACTACTTATGAGCAACTTTTTGGCTAGGAAACCTTGACTTATTTTTATGTTTCTAACACCTATCTTTCTGCTGCTGGGTAAGCCTCGTAATAGAGAAATCATAGAAGATATTAAATATCCCTAGACACTTATACATAAGTTGTTTTATGTATGCTTTGTATATATTATATATGTTTTACATGTATGTATATATCATAGAGGTAAAAAATTAAAATAGGGTCTGAGTACAATTGCTTCGCACACAATCAGCCCAGGTTCTTTAAAATAATATCTTTATTTAAACATCGTGATTACAAACTTGACTAGTAGTTGGGCTTTAGTCACAAAAAGAGCACCCCTCCTTCACCAGTGCAACATTCCCACAATCAATGCCCCCATCTTCCTCCTCCTATACCCCTGCCTGTATTTGAGACAGGCATTCTACTTCTTTCACTCATTAACATTGTCATGGTAGCTGTTAGTGTAGTTATTTCTCTAATTGTACTCACCCCTCTTTGAGGTGAGCTTCATTTTGTGAGTCAGCCCTTCTTGCCCTCATCTCTGGGCATTATTACAATAATGTCCTTTATTTTTCTTAAAACCCATAGATAAGTGAGACTATTTGTGTGTGTCTCTATGCCTCTGACTTATTTCACTCAGCTTAATAGATTCCATGTATATCTATGTATAGGAAAATTTCATGACTTCATCTCTCCTGACAGCTGCATAATATTCCATTGTGTATATGTACCACAGTTTTTTTAGCCATTCGTCTGTTGAAGGGCATCTTGGTTGTTTCCAGAGTCTTGCTATGGTAAATAGTGCTGCAATGAATATAGGTGTAAAGAAGGGATTTTTGTATTGTACTTTTGTGTTCCTAGGGTATATCCCTAGGAGTTATAGCTGGTTCATATGGAAGCACAACTTTCAGTTTTTTTTTTTTTTTTTTTTTTTTGGTTTTTGGGCCACACCCAGTAACGCTCAGGGGTTACTCCTGGCTATGTGCTCAGAAGTTGCTCCTGGCTTGGGGGACCATATGGAACACCGGGGGATCGAACCGCGGTCCGTCCAAGGTTAGCGCAGGCAAGGCAGGCACCTTACCTTTAGCACCACCGCCCGGCCCCAACTTTCAGTTTTTTGAGGAATCTCCATATTGTTTTCCATAAGGGCTGGAATAGACGGCATTCATATCAGCAGTGAATGAGTGCTCCTTTCTCCCCACATACCCACCAGCACTGATTATTCTTGTTCTTTGTGATGTGTGCCAGTCTCTGGGGCATGAGATGGTACCTCATAGTTGTTTTGATTTGCATCTCCAAGATAATTAGTGATGTGGAACATTTTTATGTGTTTTTTTCTTCTTTGAGAAATTGTTCATTTTTTCTCCCCATTATCTGATGAGGTTAGATGGTTTTTTCTTGTTAAATTCTATCAGTACCCTGGATATCTTAGATATTAGACCCTTGTTTGATGGGTATTGTTGAATAGTTTCTCCCATTATTTGGGTGGCTCTGGGCACTGTTTGGTATCCTGGGCACTGTTTCCTTTGAGGTGCAGAAGCTTCTCAAGCTTAATATAGTCCCATCTGTTTATCACTGCCTCCACTTGTTTGGAGAGTGCAGTTTCCTCCTTGAAGATGCCTTTACTCTCAATGTCATAGAGTGTTTTACCTACGTGTTGTTCAATATACCTTATGGTTTTGGGTCTGATATTCAGGTCTTTAATCTATTTGGATTTGACCTTTGTGCCTGGGGGCCTGAGTTCGCTTTTTTGCAAGCAGCTGACCAGTTTTCCCAACACCACTTGTTGAAGAGGCCTGGCTTGCTCCACTTTGAATTTCTTGCCCCTTTAACAAAGATTAGTTGCGTGTATGTCTGGGGAATATTTTCTGAACACTCAAGTTTATTGCATTGCTCTGAGGGTCTGTCTTTATTTCAATATCATGATGTTTTAATGACTTGCTGTGTAATAAAATTTAAAGTTGGGAATAGTAATGCCTCTCATACTCCTTTTCCCAAGGGTTGTTCTAGCTCTTCGTGCTCTAGCTATTCTAGCTTTTGTTCCAAATGAATTTCTGGAGTGTTTGATCCACTTCTTTGAAGAATGTCATGGCATTCTTAGAGGGATAGCATTAAATCTATACAATTCAGCCCAGGTTTGATTCCTGGCATTTCATATCGTCTACTGAGCCCAACAGGAGTGACTCTGAGTGCAGAGTCGGAATAGCCACAAACACACATAGAAAAAATTAAGAAAAAAAAAAACTCCATGCATTACATAACTTTCTTATAAACAATGATAATTTTACTTACTTTCTTTTTAATTTTTAACTTTCTATTAGGACACCTTTATTCATTCTTGATTTTCAGGCACAGAATGTTCCAGCACCAATCCCATCACTAGTGTCTATTTTCCTCCACTAATATCTACAGGATCCTCTCTTACCCTCATCGTGCCTCCTTGACAGGCCAGTTTTCAATTTGGTTGTTGTAGTTTGTATCTTAAGCTTTCAGTTTTGTTGGTCCTGCGTTTTATACTTACAAATATACAGTATTTCTACACTGGCAAAGTGTCTGAGGCCCCTAACCAGCCTACAACCCTAGTGACCTCCTGTCCACCTATTCTTAACCCCCCTTTATTTATTTACTTTTATGTCCTCTGATCTATGTTCTAGAGAACAGGGTAATGTAGGCATCCCCTCTTTGAAACCTTGCATACTCTTGTCCTACTATTCTAATTACCACAAGTGATATCAATCAGTATCTTTTGTCTTTCTTCTTCAGACATATCCATTAATATATCTTTCAGTTCCATGCAATTTGCAGAAAATTTTATTATTTCATTCTTCCTTGCAACTTCAAGGTCTTTTTTATACCTTCATTATACATTCATTTATCTTTGGACACTGTGGTTGATTCCATAGCCCATCTATTGTGCTAAGTGTTGCAATGACTAATGATATGCATATATTATTTTGAACTAATGTTTATCTCCTGAGGATAGATAGCAAAAACTGGAATTGCTGGGTCACATGAAAGCTCTATTTCTACCTTTCTACCATAGAGATTTAACTGGACACCATTCCTACCAGCGGTGGATGACAGTTCCTTTCTCATCACAATTTCCTCCACACAAGTATTTTCCAGTGTTTTATCCAACATCATCTCTTTGGTGTAGAAATAAAACATTTAATGTGACAGAATCCCTATCCCTATTCAGAAACTTCCTGAATCATTCATTCTAGAGAAGGAGACAGTTCCTTAGTATGCAAATAAATAAGTACATTTTAGTAAAGTGATTTCAGAAAGTCATAAGTTTCATGAACAAAAATAAATAAGGAAACATAGAAGACCACAATGATGAGTTTATTTTAGATATGAGGTTGTGGAAGTTCTCTGAAATGAGTCTGAAGTGGAAAAGAAATTCATGAAAACATTGGCAAGTGAAAAAGAACATAAACCATAAAAGGCATTCGGGATTTGTTAGAACAGGAGGTGGTTGTGGCTGGAATAAACCAAAATAATAGGTAATTAAATCCAAGACTATAGCAGAGTTTGGATCACATAGTACCTTGTAGTCATAGTTAGGGTTTTGTTTAAAGTGATATTGTTATTCCAAGATGCAATGATTTACTTTAATTTCATTTTTAATATTATTATGTCTGCTAGGTGGAAAGCAACTGAAAGAGGGAAAACAGAAGCTAGGAGACATAGTAGGAGACTATTGAAGAGCTTTAAATGAATGGTGACAATAGTTTGTATAGGGTGTCACAAACTGGCATTGTTGGAAACAGCATATATTTAGAAGAATCTTACAACAGAATTTGCTGATATATTCAAGTTATGTTAGACAGAAAAATTAAGATTTTTTCAAGGTTAACAAGTGAGTGATAGGGATGAAAATGACTATCACAAGAGAGAATGTGCACCTGAGAGGAATAAGGTGTTTTGTTTAAGAAATGTGTGTTCGGGAGTGTCTTCTAGGTAAGTATGTATGGAGATCCTGTGATTAGAAAAAGGTTGTCAGTGGAGGTCTATATAGGTCAATGAAAATCTATACAGGGCATGGATAGAACAATTCAACTCTAGGAGTCAGAATGAGAAGGGTATGTAAATACTGAAAAGAAATAACCACAGGGAAGCAATGGGAAAAGACTTAAACTTAGTTTCTAACTTAGTTTCGATTAAGGGAAAAATATTAAAAGTATTTTTAAAAATGAAGATATTGAGGACTTGAGCGGTAGCCCAGTGGAAGGGCATTTGCTTTGCACACGGCTGAACCAGGAGGGACCTCGGTTTGATCCCTGGCATCCCATATGGTCCCCCAAGCCAGGAGCAATTTCTGAGCGAATAGCCAGGAGTAACCCCTGAGCATCACCAGGTGTGGCCAAAAAACTGAAAACAAACAAAAAAGATATTGAGACATTGTTTCATTGAGAAGGATATTTCATTGTTTCGTTATTTTGTTGAGAAAATCTTCACTTGTAAATTAATGTCAGTGCATAAGCTATCTCTTGTATGAAGCAAGTTACCCTAGATTCTCCTTTAACTAAAGTTCATTGGCAGAGAAATTATAGCACATTGTAAAAATCTGCAAACCTGTTTAATTAAACCTCAACTGAGACACAGTGAAGGCAAGCATCTTCAAGACCAAATTCCTGTAATAAAATTTCTGTACAAAAATTTGTATTTATTTTTGATAATTGTTTTCATAAATTTATAACAATTTCAACCAAGAAATAGAAAATTGATTCTTAATCAACATATGAAAATATGACTTTTGAAAAAAATCAATCTGTGTAGACAGAAATAATAAATCAGTGAAAAAATAAGTCAATGGTAGCTTCCTCAAGGACAAAATTAGATGGTCTGTAGATGATCCCCAACACATCTTTACTCAGATATTTTTTAGAATCCTTTTAAAGACACATCATAAGATGGAACTTAATAAATATCCACAATTCCTTAGAGCCTTTTCTCCTTTCTTCTCTGCAGCCTTCTGCCACATATAGGCATACACAGCAGAATCCTCAAGATGGTCCTAGCTCATAGTCGCCAGAGGTAGGAACAGCTATCAAGACAGTCCAGACTGCTATCCCCTGATACCACCCACTCGTCTACCACATTTCCCTGTTCTCTCTTTTTCTGACTTGGATACCCATAACAAACCATCCCTAATTCAGGTATTCAAGGATAGAAAAACTAATGTATCATTTTGTCTTGGAACAAAATCTTTTTTTTTTTTTTTTTGGTTTTTGGGTCACACCCGACTGTGCTCAGAGGTTACTCCAGGCTCCACGCTCAGAAAACGCCCCTGGCAGGCACGGAGGACCATATGGGATGCCAGGATTCGAACCACCGTCCTTCTGCATGAAAGGCAAACGCCTTACCTCCATGCTATCTCTCCGGTCCCGGAACAAAATCTTTATGCATAGTAAGCCCTAGTAGTTTTTTCCTGACTCATTTACTACTTTATTTAAATTTATGTATTTATTTGTTTATATATTTTTGATTTTGGGGCCACACCCGGTGACACTCAGGGGTTACTCCTGGTTATTTGCTCAGAAATCGCTCCTGGCTTGGGGGACCATATGGGATGTTGGGGGATCAAACCGTGGTCCATCCCAGGCTAGCACGGGCAAGGCAGGTGCCTTACCACTTACGTCACCACTCTGGCCTTTTTCATTTTACTTTTACAACTTTTATTTTATAATCTCCAGGGTACATCATTGCATACTGGTTCTATTTCAGAACTGGTACTGATCTTATTCCAGACTCCCTGTAAATTTTTATAAAATAATATCCAAGAACATTATAACTTTAATTGAGTCAATAAAATATATGTAACTTTTATACCTTAGGACTTCAAATACTAAAATATCAGCTTCAATTTTCTTTGTCTTTCTCTTATCTTGATGTCAAAAATTATGGACTAGAGTGGAGGATTGATGGTGATTGGAAAAACTATCTGAAATTTTCAAGACATATTCTCTTTGTTAGTACATTATAATAAACAAGAGTATCACACTGTATAAATTCAGACACAGAAAAGAGGACTCTGTTTCTTAGAAGACTGTTGGAGAAATTACTTTCTAGTTAGAAGAAACACCTGATAGCAATACAATTGGGGAAAATAATAAACTTGTTTAAAAAAAACTTTAAGGATACAATAGAGACCTTATCTCCTTCCTCTTCACTGGATCAGTTTCTTTTTGAAAAAAAAGCCACAGTATTCTGAGACCCTGTGTAAGACATTAGAGTCATCAATAATGAGGATGTTGAATTGAATGTGAGTCTGCATCCAGAAGTAAGGATTAGAATATGTGGGGGAGGTCCATAATTATTCTTCTATACCTTTAGTCTCCCAATATTATATTACATTAAGTTACCATTTTTTTAAGTTATCATTTTTACTTTAAACAAGAAATCATTTTCATTATTGACATTCTTCAAATGTATATACAATAACCTAACAAGAATACATTGGGCTGATGACTGGCATCATTGAGTATTTTCTGATCTATAGCCTGGACTAAGGGTCACATATAGTGAAAGTTAAAAGGCCATGTAATATGGAATCAAACTTGTGCCTTGCCTGTGACCTATGTCCTGTAATAACTCTCTATTTCTTGAAAGGTCTTGGATTATTGTGATATTTGTCTGATATTGGTCAATAACAGTTCTAACAGTCCTATTTTCATCACATCGTCAATTGCGAGGAGTGATGTTGTATTGAATGACCTGTGATTGAATAAATGAACTTATTGATAGCTTCCCAGGTGACCGAAAATCTCAAACAGTTTGTGTGTTTGGTTGTCTCCTTATCTGTTAGCCTTATTCTCTATGACCAACCCTCATTGGAGAGAGTCAAAAGATACCAATCCAGTTGGCTTCAGAAATTATCTGGTCTGAAAGTACCTTTACCATTTATAATATTGTTTCTGTACAAAATATATTTCTGAGCAGACAGCCAGGAGTAACCCCTGAGCAACGCCAGGTGTGGCCCAAAAACCAAAAACAAAAAAACAAACAACAACAAAACCCCCCCCCAAAAAATATATTTATACATTTCTAATTTCAAGCTACCTATAGGCAAACATACTTTTGGGAAAAATTGTTAAAAAATAAGAAGAGCCCATAGAATCATAATTAGGGTTATGAATATCTGAATTTTAATAAAGCAATAAAATCTAATAATCTCTAAGGTATTAAAGAGGACCAAGACCACACAGTTAGTAATTACCTTGAAGTAGAATCATAGGTTGAACTCAAGATTAGTTCAAGCCTACTGTCAAGTTATTCAAACACTTCCTTATATGCCTTAGAGGTCAATTTGTTCTTATACATCTTTTTTTTTTGGTTGCCAGCTTCCCTTTTAATTGACTAACTGGATGAGTTAACATATTTAATATGTAATTTTTTCATACTGTTCTCATTTCTATCACTTGAAACTTGGACTCAAACATAACAATATTTTCTGCATACTTTTAAAGTGTATCACTTTACATAGTTGAAATCTCTCAACACCTCCCAGCAATAAGTAAATATTAACATCCATTCATTAAGGATTGGTCAACTGAGCTAGAAACCAGATGAATAAGTTCAGTTATAAAATAGAGGTTGGAGGCAACTCCACAGACTCACTCAAGATTGGTGGGCTTGTGAGTCTAGAGGGATAAAATCTCCCACTGGCAGTGCTAATCATGACAGGGATCTTAGAAATGCTTGCTTGGTTAATAATTCCCCTCTCATTCTTTCCCCAACTAAATACAGCCCCCAAACAATTGCATGTATGAATCTTCAATTTTATAGTAACAGGTTTACATATCTTGGGAATCCTTTGGTATTACAGCAAGTAAACAATGATATTTGATCAATATAGCACCTATTATAAAATTAGTCCAGTTAGGAATTCCACCCAGCCCAATTCAGGACCACACAATAGTATGATTAGAGTAAACAAAGACTTAGTTAATACGTAGGTGTTTCCTCTTATCTCCACTATGGCACATTATAATAAATTATTAAACTGATTTGTGCATGGCAATGAAAAGAAGGCCTATTTTTTGACTAACAAACTTAAACAATGGGAGGCATGGAACTTATATTTTTCAGTCTGAATTTTAGAAATGTACTCAAAGCAAATGAATAGATGGTATCTGTGCCTTTCCTAAATAAAAGAAAGGAAATAACAGAAGTTAGATAAGAATATAGTGCTCCATACCTCATACCAAGTTTAATCCTGGAAGATTCTTTTATGTTTAATACCGGTACTATAAATAATTCACTCAATAAGTCTCTTTATTTTTTTTTTACTATTGGGTTTATTCTTATAGTCCCTGACCTAGATACAAAAAGAGAAGTCGGTGGTATATTTATTCTACTTAGTGCCTTTTAAAGTGATTTAAATTGCATGCTATTCTTAAATGTTTTGTTTTTAAAATTGTCTTACTTCTTGCATTTGTTTTATGGTAGTCCACACTGAAAAGACACATTTTAAATCCTAGTATTTTAAAGAAACTAGAAAGACTGGGAAAATATTTAACACCTTTCACCGAAAAGTGTTAAAATCCTAAGTCGATTTTAACTAAATTATTTTCAGATATAATTGAATTTCATAAATTTCACAAGTAAAACTTCTACTGAAAAAGTAAGGTCTAACTTTGAGCCATATACATGGGAACATTTCGTGATTAACAAGGTAATGTGTGGAGACTGAGTGATAGAATAATCTTTAAAGCTTGCAGGGGCATCTTTTAGTGGACACGTTCTCGTCCACTCCTAGCCTGGTTGCTGCTTCCTGGGACCAAGGAAAACGAACATATATATGTTCATATATATGTTTTCAAATGTATATATGTTCATATGTCAATATATATGAATATATGTATATATATATATATATATTTGGCCTCTACTGGTGAACACTTCAGGCTTAGCAGACCCACTACTTACAAAAATTTATATTTTCTCCTGTCTTCTCTTTAATCTGTAACTGTCCTGCAGCCACATCTAAGAAACACACTGCATGAAACTCTCCAAGCTGCTGAAGAATCCAGAAAAGATGGGGAATATGGCACTTCCCATTTCTTCAAAGGGTGGTTCATCCTTCTCTTCCGTTCCTTTTGTCTAATGGAAGCTGATAATCATAGTTTTGAACCTCTACCATTAGTCTATTATTAGTGTTATCACCCCAGAAGATAAGCAGGTTACTCAAATGCAGGTCTGTGACGGCTTAAATGCCTCCCTTAGATCTTTGTTCACTAGTTAATACCTGAGCTTTGCTCGGAGTCACTGCTCTATCTCCTTGGTTATAAATGCTGGCCAATAAATTAGTATGCGGGACAAATACTAGTGTAAAAAAGTTTGGACTGCTGATTTAGTCAACACTCTAAGTGTGATACCAAGTGTGCTTCTGGTTTATAATAGAACATAATAAATATTGTACAGTTATCTATTGAAAGGTAAAGATAAGTGGTTAATATTTCAAGTTAGTATGGGTCTTTTGGATGAGTGGCTAAAGAAGCTGTGGTATATCTACACAATGAAATACCATGCAGATACTAGATAAATCACAGTTATGAAATGTCCTTATACTGTACATAGATGTGTATGGAGAATATTATGCTGAGTGAAATGAGTCAGAGGGAAAGTAATATACATAGAATATTTTCATTCATTTGTGTTATATAAGAAAAATAATAGATAGTATGGTAATATATCTACAGACAATAGGAGGTCCAGCCTACGGTAAGAAGCTTGCCACAAATAGCAGTGAGTACAAGCAGAGTAGAGAAGGGTCAACTATGACAATGATAGTTGGAACGGATAACTCTGGACAAGAACTCAATGTTGAAAGGGAAGAAAGTAAATGCAATGCAAGTGGCACCACTCCATTAACAACCGTGCAAACCATAGTGTCAAAAAGAAAACAAGAAAGAGAGAGAGAGAGAGAGAAAGAGAGAGAGAGAGAGAAGAGAAATGCCCACCCTAAACACAGGCGAGGGTGATGGGGCAGGGAGTGGGAGGCATTGGTGATGGAATGGGTGCACTGGTGAAGAGTGGTATACATTGTATGTGAAATTTAACCATGGTGCTTAAATAAAGCCATAATACAAAATCAATTTTAAAAGATGTGTCTGTTCAAAACCTCAATGCTTAACACTTATCAAGAAATTATTAAAAGAGTGGTATTGGGCTAGTTATTTTACATAATCTATTGCTTCAGCATTCTTATAATGATGTACTAATGTCTTCTTTTAACACGTGAAGACAGAGTTTCAAAGAGATCTATTAAGTCATAGCTAGTCACTGACTTTCACTCATACCCCTAAGTTCAACCGATATATCATATTCCACCACATGATATACTTTACTCAGAGATTAGGTGCTTTGGTCAGTAACTATAAATCTGCTCATTGTGTCCTGATCACTAAAGGAAACACCGTCTTCAACAGCCAGGAGTGAATTTTGCATGCAGAGTCGGAAGTAACCCCTGATCATCACCGGTGTGGCCCAAAAAAAAAAAACAACAAAAAAAAATAGAAAGAATCCTTTGCATTTGTCTTCATCAGTGTATACAAATATGACCTACAGGATTCATTCTCCTTTCCATTTAGTTTCAAACCTGGAAGGAGGAGGTCCATACACATGGCCTCTGTTTAAGACTGGGATGTTGTCTTCAGGTTCAGAAAATATTAGTGGTCTGCTAACCAAATTCTGAAACCAATACAAATTGTTTTGTAAAAGTTACTTCAAAGATAACTGTGTTTTGCTTTGATTTGTTTTGTCGTTGTTTGTTTGTTTTGTTATACCTGCTGGCACTCAGGGGTTACTCCTGGCAGGCCTGGCTTATCAGGTAGGTGCCAGGATCAAATCGATTCGGCTACTTGTAAGTTAAACACTCTACCTACCTATGGTGGCATCGTTTCACCGCAGATAGTTCATTCTTTTCAGCAATTCTTCCTGTTCACATTTAATTGACAGTACTTTTAAACCCTTATGAAATTTATTGTGAACAAAATTGATTCTATAACTTTATCATTTTTTAGAATGATGAACCTGTGCATTTACCCAACTAATACTAATAGAATCATTCTTAAGATGCCATATCAGAAATGTCATTTAAATGTAGCAGTTTTATCTCTCTAATCATTACAGTAAAACTAGGAAGGTTGAAATATATTTTGTAGTGAATATTTTGGGTAGTTATATCTTTGGAACCTTAACACTTGCCTGTAGGCCTAAAAGTGGCATTTTATTTTTTGGTAAATATTTGTATAAGCTAAGTCATAGTTCTAGAACTTAACAGTGATTCATCACTGTTTTAAATGACAGACAGAGACCCTTGGCTACTTATCTAATCATACTTATTTCAAAGCATAGCTACAACATCTGACATAAAATCTAATATTTTGAAAGTAACAGAGTGCCTCTTCACTTTCTGGATTTTCTTAGATTCAGGGCATTTACATTACAATTATATTTATTTCTTACTCCCCTTACAGTCTGTGGGCATTGATATAAAGTTAAGAAAATGTTAGCTTCCAGCAGAGTTGAAATGAGATGGGTTTGCTTTGGTTACTTAAAACAAAGACCAATTAATTTTCCCTCACCTTTATAACCAGCCATCCGCTTGAGGGGGCAACTCTGACCCCGCTGATTGCACAGATTCAGGATCAGGTAGAGAAAATACTAACAATGGAACAAACCTCATTACAGTTATACCTGCAAGGGAAAGTCACTGAAGTTCAAAATATTTTAGAAAATTTATAATTCATTCATAAAAAAATTAGCTGTAGGCTAAAATATAATGCATGAACTTCTCATCCAAAAGTTCTTTAAAATCAGAAAACTCAGGTACTCATACATGAAATATCTGCTAATTGGCAAAGAATTAAATTTTGATGTATTAAAGTTTCTTGCCAAATGGTGATAAGATATATCTCAGTGTAAAAAATATAAAATGAAAATATAGTGTAGCAATTAGTGGAAGAAATCTGAGAAGTCCATTTAAATCTGCTTCCCTGCTCTCTCTCTCTCTCTCTCTCTCTCTCTCTCTCTCTCTCTCTCTCTCTCTCTCTCTCTCTCTCTCTCGCTCTCTCTCTCTCTCTCTCTCTCTTTCTCTCTCACTCACTCACCTTTCTGACATTTCTTAAGTGTTTTGCACTGGTATTTATCTACATGGAAAATCATAATGATATTTACCTTCTGCTAGAAGTAACCAGGGAGCAACTATCATGCCTTAAAGTAGCATCAAGTTCAGTGAAGGAACAGTTCTTTTTAAGGAACAAGCCAGCACAACTCTCCAGAGTAATTGAAGCCAGCCTCAGCCCTGCAGCTAACAAAAAGTCTTTTCTCTTACCCGTCAAAGTAAACGAGTTTTCCCTTTTCTTATTCTCAGCCAAAAGGGATTTGTGCATTAGGTTGAATAAGTAAATTCTTTATTTGTTTACCCATTACAATCTAAAATTTGATTCCCAATTTTTACATGTGAGGGGGTTTCCTTGTTTGTGGAATGAGAATTGACATTTGTGAGGAATTGAGTAGAACATCGATCAAAAGAGACTTCTCTCCAATGAATAATAGTGCATAACAGCAAGAATCCAACTCTCTGACCATGCACTAACCAATAATATAAGTCATGCACAGAAGCAGAATAAATTTGGATTGAAGAAATGTACTCAGGCATTATATTGGGAAAAATTAATGTCCCAGGAATGAGGGGTATTTTCATGTCACAGAAATAAAGTGACAGGATCACCACCCAGTAACACAGATTTCCTTTTCTTAGATGATTAGCTTTTATAATGATTTCTAGTATGAATCTTCTTCTTTAATGGGAATGCAATATGCAATTCTCTCTTCTTAATACTCAAAGGAGCCATGATAGTCAAAGATTAGAAAGCCTATTAAGACTAATACTCATATGTAGTTAAATGCTTTAAAAAACAGTGAAATATGCACTATTGATAACACTAATAGTCTTGATTTTGGTAAGGGGTCCATTAAGGCACAGCATGTTATGCTGCAAATTAATCCCAGTGTATAGCTTTCCTCTATCTTAAAATGGGATGACATGAAGCCAAAGCCTATGTTTTTTTCTAGAAATAACTGAATAATTATGACTTTTCTCTTTTCCCAAGTTTTTAATCATTTGCTTATATGAAATTTTCAATATTTAACATCTCAAGTGAAAAAAACACTTTTCAAATTGGTTAACATAGAGAAAACATACTTCGTTTGACTTCCTTTCTAGGGAATCAGTATAGGCTAATAACAGACATTAGGTCAGCTGAGATATTGAATCAATGGTACAGTGATGGTCAATAGTTTGTTTATTTGGCAAAACTTCTAGAAGCTTTTTCATCTAAGAAAATACACTCAGCCTAAATGGTTATTATAGCTTTTCTTAGTACCTGAGTATCATCTCATCAAAAATATTTGAAAGGTTTTGCAGGGGCAGTAGCCACACCTGGTAGTGCTCAAGAACTCCTCCCTTCTCAGTACTGGCAGGGTGTGTGGTTCCTGGTGATGAGGGACCCATTTTGTGCCAGGGATTAAGCCTTTTGCCTTCATCATGCAGAGAATGGATGCTAGTTCATTGAGCTATCTTTCTAGTTCAAGTAAAATTTAAGTGTGTGTGTGTGTGTGTGTGTGTGTGTGTGTGTGTGTGTGTGTGTGTGTGTGATGATAATATGCTGATTTGGAAATCAAGAACCATGTGGTGAAAGGGGTTGATCCCACACTTGCGTGTGCTCATCTTGAGCTTTTTCTAGTCATAATTTTTTGAAGTTCCAGCTACAGAACACTAAGGTCTATTCAATTTTGTTTCCTCTTTAGTAGATTTTAGGTGAAATTTGTACAATAAAAAATCATCTCTGATCTGGCTTTCAAAAAAATTTGTACAGTAGAAAATCATCTCTGATCTAGCTTCCAAAAGGCAGGATTAGAGGCCAGTAAAGCACCTCAGTGTAAACCCAGGTAACCCCCAACCCACTAGGCTTACAATGTACCATAATATGAGGTTCACTGAAATCTCAGCTACTAAGTCAGTTGGCCAAACATCCCTGGGAATATTCCCAGACCCCCTAAACACCTTTAAATGTGTCTCCCACCAAAAATTTAGCCACGTTCAAGTGGCATTCAGTACACTCATAATGTCTTACAACAACCACCTCTACCTAGCTCTAAAATATTTGTATGGCCCTAAAAGAAAATCCCATGTACCCATTAAGTCATTATTCTCTATCCATTCTGTGCCCAGGACTACAACTGACAAGACATATTGCTTATTTAGTTAATTGATTTTGGTTTTGTGTCGCTGTGGTGCTGGATGCTATGTGGTTTATACCTAGCAGTGCTTGGGAGACAAGATAGCACTGGAATTCAAACCTGGAAGTCTGTGTTAGTCTCCCATATGCTCCAGTCCTTGAAGCTAACTCCAAATCTTAAAATTTAATTTCTTTTTAAGATGATTACAACCAATTAGAGAAAGAAATTATACTTCTTATCAAAGGGCCAGTAGAGTGCCCTTGAGCAATAGATAAAAAGGAAGCTTCAGGAATCTCTCCACCCTGAAAATGCCTAATTCATTCATTGGAAGATTTGACCTTTGACAATTGGCCTAGAGGTTATTTCTCACTGCCTCTTAGCAAATGAGGGATTTTTTTCTTTTCATAAATAGCTTCAATCAATATAGAGAACAGACTTGGAGAGAATAATCACTGAAACATTGTTGTATATAGAATGACTAGACAAGGTATAAGCTAGGGGATAGAACTGTTTCAGGGGTGTTGGAGATGGTGCAGTATGTATATGTCTTAAGTGAGGAAGCAGCTTTTGATGTGCTGTGCTGAAAAGGAAGATAGGATGGGGTCAAAAGCAGAGAGGAAGGCAAGAAGTTTGGAAGCAAGTAGATAGGAAGGTATAGCATTTAGTGTAGTGATGATCAGCTTTTGACAGGATAGCACTTTTAGCGGCAAAAGAAAAAGACAGGTATGAAACATATGCACTTTGTGGATTGAATATTGACTAATCTCAAGATATAACTAGACAAATTCTGGTAACTTCTAAAATGAAGAAACCCTCACCACAAGGCAGAGGAAATGAAGGATATATACAGTTTGCGGGAAGGTTGGCTCATACAAAAAAATATGAAAATAGTTCTTCATTGTAAGGTGGAAATAAATTACGCCATTAAGTCCCTCATTTCCTTTACTTGGAAGTTTCTTTGTACAAAAATTTAAGGGGCCGAAGCAGTGGTGCAGCGATAGAGCATTTGCTTTGCACATGGTTGACCCAGGATGGACCGCGGTTCCATCCCTCAGTCTTCCATATAGTCCCCCAAACCAGGAGTGATTTCTGAGCACATAGCCAGGAGTAACCCCTGAGCACCACCAGTTGTGGCCCCAAAACACCAAAAAAAATTGAAATTATCTGATAGATTTCACTTCCTTATTTCACTCGAAATAATGAACTCAAGAGCTATTCCTTTTCCCCTAAAGATTATTATCTCACTTTTAAAAATGGCAAAGTGATATTCATTGCATCCAAACTATAAAATAATTTCATTATCCAGTCATTCAGTATTGGAAATACTGAATAATGCTGTTATGAAAACAGGGATACAAAGTATCCTTTCTAATTAGTTTCCTTAGGACAAATGCCTAATAACATCCCATCCAGAATAGACTTCCAGGTGCAGCAGTAACAATATACAGTAAAAAAAAAAAAAAAGAAAAGAAAGTAAAACTAGTTATATATTATAACTTAACTCGTTCCTTAGGAAAAAAACCTCAAGATCATCCTCAAAATATGCATTCTCTTACATCTTTAGGCACATCTTACATTTCTTCTTAGAAAGGCAAGACAATCTCAAGGAAGGAAACATAGCTTTGACCAGGTATAAACCACAGTTTTTAATCATTTGCTAGTTTGTGCTCTTGAGAAAATTGTTGAATTTCTTTCAACTAATTGTTTCGTCTACCACTTTTACATTCTACCACTTACTTCTTTTGTTTATTTGTTTGTTTGTTTTTGGACCACACTCGGTGATGCTCAGGGGTTACTCCTGGCTATGCGCTCAGAAATGGCTTCTGGCTCGGGGGACCATATGGGACTCCAGGGGATCGAAAGAGGTCCTTTCTAGGCTAGCACAGGCAGGGCTGACACCTTACCACTTGCACCACAGCTTTGGCCCCTTTACCACTTACTTCTGAGGAAAAGTGCAATCCACATATAACCTGCCTCACAGGTAATCTTCAGTTCATCAGGGTTATTCTATCAGCATTGTTATAAGATCTTCTTAGGTAAAGCAGAGTTTTAAGAGAGGAAAAAATAAGCTATCTAATTTTCATGAGAAGTATCAGGTTTTTACTTTCCCATTGAATCAGCATGGAATAAATAGAAATCAATGGAGGAAGATCAGAATTGGGTAACTGCCACCAAGTTGATCAAGGGCATTTTTGATTTTCCCCCTCCCCAATAAATTTATCTTACTATTTGAGACAAGTACAGTTCATGAAGCCTTGGGGGTACAGAAAACGTTTTAAAGATCTAGGCCTCAGAATTTGCTTTAGTAACTTGATTTCCTTGGCGGAGGTGACAAAAACAAAAACAAGCAAGTAGGACTATATGAAGTTAAAAGTTTATATGAAGTTAAAAAGCTATGCATGGCTAAAAAAACCTTCAGGCTAAAATAACAGGACACTTCTACTGACTGGAGAAAAATATTCACACAAGTAATTTATCTGAAGGACTAATACCCCAAATCTACAAAGCACTCAGAAAGCTCACAACTACAAAGATACCAATAACCCCATCACAAAATGAGAAGAAGATGAATAAACACTTTCAGGAAGATGACCAATGTAAGGCCAATAAGCATATGAAAAAGTGTTCATTATCACTTAATATTAGTGAAACACAAATCAAAACAATGAGGTATCACTTCAGACCAGTGAGCATAATATATATCTAAAAGAAATTTTGGAAAATGTGTTGGTAGGAGTGTGATAAAAGAGAAAACTTATTCACATTTGGTAATAATATCATCTGGTTCAGCATTTCTTATTCACATTTGGTAATAATATCATCTGGTTCAGCATTTATGATAAACAATGTGGAGATTTCTTAAAAAAAGAAAAAGAAAAGAAAAAAGAAAAAGAAAGAAAAGAAGGAAGAAAGAAAGAAAAAAGAAAGAAAGAAAGAAGAAAGAGAAAGAAAAAAAGAAAGAAGAAAGAAAGAAGAAAGAAAGAAAGAAAGAAAGAAAGAAAGAAAGAAAGAAAGAAAGAAAGAAAGAAAGAAAGAAAGAAAGAAAGAAAGAAAGAAAGAAAGAAGGAAGGAAGGAAGGAAGGAAGGAAGGAAGGAAGGAAGGAAGGAAGGAAGGAAGGAAGGAAGGAAGGAAGGAAGGAAGGAAGGAAGGAAGGAAGGAAGAAAGAAAGAAAGAAAGAAAGAAAGAAAGAAAGAAAGAAAGAAAGAAAGAAAGAAAGAAATAAGAAAGAAAGAAAGAAAGAAAGAAAGAAAGAAAGAAAGAAAGAAAGAAAGAAAGAAAGAAAGAAAGAAAGAAAGAAAGAAAGAAAGAAAGATAGAAAGAAAGAATTTTAAAAATAGATGCATGTCTATGGTTATTGTAAAGCATAGAAGTAGAATATGAAATCAACCCAAAAGTTTAATAAGAGAATGTATAAAAAAAAAGTCGTGGTATATCTAAAGAAGTTGGTAGTTATAAGAATGTGTGGTATATTTTACAATGTACCCACAAGAAAAAAAAAAGTCATGTAGTTATCAGCAACTTGAATAAAGTAGGAGGGCATCATGCTGAGTGAAAATAAGCCAGAGGCAGGACAAACAGAATGATCTCAATTTTCTTTGGTATATAAACAATCAAAATCAATTAATGATAAGTCTTGCGTAGATAACAGTCTGCAACAAATAATAATTGTCAATCAAGAAAAAATGAAGAAGGTCAGACAGAAGGTGACATAGGAATGGCATTTTGGTGACTGTGTATGCAGTAACTTTGTACATTAATACCATAAACTTAAATGGCATTATAATTCTATTTTTGGTTTGTATTTTGTTTGCTTTTTGGTTTTTGGGTCACACCCAGCAGCACTCAGGGGTTACTCCTGGCTCTACGCTCAGAAATCGCTCCTAGCAGGCTCAGGGAACCATATGGGATGCCAAGATTTGAACCGCAGTCCTTCTGCCTGCAAGGCAAATGCTTTACCTCCATGCTTTCTCTCCAGCCCCTATAATTCTACTATTTACACCGTATTTTAAACTTCATAATTAAAGAAGACCAAAAATTAATTTGCCATATGCCTGATCTGCACAGGTTCCTTTCAAGATTTGGCAAAACTAACGATTGGCCTGGAAAGGTAGCTCAACCTGCTATGTTTTGCACAGAAAAAGCCTGTGTTTAATCTCGAGCACCACATGATTACTGCCAGACGTGACTTCTGAACACTGATCCAGGAGTTGTCCCTGAGTGTTGCTGGGTGTGGCCCAAATTAAAAAAATTTATTTTAAAGCAAATTAGTGGCAACTGATAATGTTTCTCCAAAGAGAAATACAGAAGCTCTGATTTCCATTTTGTTTTCCAACCAATCACTTTGTATTTTGTTTGTTTAATTTGAGGAGAGATGTATAATTCTTCTTAAAGACACTGAATGTAATATATGCATGTGTTTGATTTATCATCATTGAACTCATGATCAATAAACCATATCCAAATGAAGCTTATTCAAACATATTTTCTCTAGACAATATACCACAACCCACATGCATTTAGGAATAGTAAGCAATACTTCAGCACTGCACTTCGGGGCTATTTCAAACAGAAAAATCAACAAAAAGCACAAGAATGACATAAAAGTGAGATTCATGTACTATAGAAAGGATCCCTAAAGTATAGTCTTTAAAAAAGTGAGATTCAACAGACTACAACAGAGAACACTTGCGTGTGTCACCTTGCTCAAGTTCAGTTTGGAACCTGATCATCGTGCAACTGAAATTCTCTCTGCTCTGTATCCTGTGCATCACTGTAGAAGCTCCATGAATATTGACTTTGGGATTACAAATACATTTCAGTGAGTAGGCAAATTCGCCACTATAGCAAGCACAAACAAGGGCTGCATATTTGCTGTGATTTGTTGTGAGTGTTCTACTTATTCACTCAGACATTTCCTCCATCAGACACCCTCACAGTCCATTAGAGTGGCACAGAGATTTTGGGGATCCAACTACAAGCAAGGTCATTTGAAGATACATTTGTTCAGTTTCCCTGGTATGTACTTTAATGTCTCAGTCTATTCCATGTGGTTCATGTAAGTTGTCCTGGTATAAGACTTGCACCTAGTAGTCCTCTTTCTGTCTACTGTATAGTCTCTGCCAGCATCATGACATAAAAATAAAAATACAGAACCCAGCTAGAAAGATAGTTCAGTGGGCTAACGCACATGTTTTGCATGTGAGAAGCCCAAAGTTCCATAGGAACATCATTGTAAGGACCAACAGGCAGCCTATTGGGAGGAGCTGCTGAACACCACAGTGTATGCGACCCACCCCTCCAAAAACAAAGCAAATGTAAAAAACATTCTGGGTCGATGAACGTTTTTGGACAACACTTGATACTGAAAGTTTACCAGCAGTGGAGAAACAATGTTTGGAACAAGTTTGAAACTACTTCCAACTTGCTTCCAGTCATTAGATGTTCCAAGTAGAAAATTAAGTCCTTATTATGTCTGGTCAAATTAGAAATTTTCTCCTGCTAAGAACCTACTTGAAAATGGCACATATACAAAAATAAATAGAATGTATTTCTTGGAGTTTTCTTTATAATAGTTACTTAATACAAAATATTTGAATTCCTTCACTTGTGGAAGACAGAATTTGATATTCTGCAGAGAACTTCTTGGAGTTGTTTCATCCAATTTATCAAAATTAAAAATTGGGGGACTAGAGAGATTGGAAGGGGACTACTAATGTATCTTGGATTGATCCCCTGAATCATGCTAGGACTAATTCATAGTAATCTCTCTCTCTCTCTCTCTCTCTCTCTCTCTCTCTCTCTCTCTCTCTCTCTCTCTCTCTCTCTCTCTCTCTCTCTCTCTCTCAATTTTTTTTTTGGTTTCTGGGTCACACCCGGCAGTGCTCGGGGGTTACTCCTGGCTCCATGCTCAGAATTCGCTCCTGGCAGGCTCGGGGAACCATATGGGATGCCGGGATTCGAACCAATGATCTTCTGCATGAAAGGCAAATGCCTTACCTCAAAGCCACCTCTCCAGCCCCATTAATCTCTTAAAATGTTGTATATAACCCCAAAACAGTAACACAATAAAAACTTTTTTTTGCTCAAATATATCTTGTTATTTTTCTACTTCCTCTTGAAAATTATTTTTCAAAATCATTATCATGGTATTTATGACATTGTGAGTTATGACAATTTTCACAATTTTTTAGTGAAGTGTTTTTTTAATAATTCCATTACCATTTAGTGATGCAAGCAATTAAGTAAATTGATCATTCCTACCAATGGGGCAGACTTGAGGGAGAGTGAAAAATTGGGGACAATGGTGGAAAGAAAGTAACACGTGTTAGGATTGGTGTTGGAACTTTGAATGCCAAAAATAACTTATTATGAGCAACTTTATAGACCATAGTGTTTAAATAAAGTAATAAAATTTATCTGATAAAGAAGAAACATTATCAAAGGAATTAAAACAGAAAATTATATAGACAAAATTGGAGTAAAAGCTCTGTAGGTCTGTATGAAGTAGATGATAAATAACATGTGCCATTTTTTGCAACATAGTAAAATATGTTCTTTGAGTTCTGTTGATATTTTGGTATTTGTCAGATTTCAAATTGAAACTTGAGTGTTTTTAGCTCTAAATTAATATTTGCTTTGATAACCACTTTTTATTCATTTTCTTTCTTTTTTTTTTCTTTTGTTTTGTTTTGTTTTAGGGCCACACCTGGTGATACTCAGAAATCACCCCTGGCTTAGAGGGACCAAATGAACCTCCAGCGGATCCATCCTAGGTCAGCTGTGTGCAAAGGCAAACGCCCTACCGCTATGCTATCTCTCTAGCCCCCTGTATCCTTTCTAAATAAGAAACATCTACAAAATGATAACCTTAAGATTTTACAAAAGCAGCATCTATTACTTGGCATCAGGTATCCGCCCCCCTCAAGAAAAATGTCTTTATGCAACATCTCCTAACAGTGGTCCTCAAACTATGGCCCACGGGCCACATATTGTATTTGTATCTGTTTTGTTTCTTCATTGCCAAATAAGATCTATGCAGTGTGCATAAGAATTCGTTCATAAGTTTTGTTTTTACTATAGTCAGACCTCCAATGGTCTGAGGGACAGTGAACTGACCCCTGTTTAAAAGGTTTGAGGACCCCTGTGACCTAGAACATCTCTAGAACAGTAAATAAATGAAATCTTAACTACAATCTCTGGCAACCTCTACTACAAAACAATGTGCAAACACTTTACAAAATAAGTTTCCAAAGGAGTCACACCCAGGCCTCAAAGTGACCCAGCCCCAGGCAGCGCCCTCAGTGACACCAGATGCAGGTGGGCTCTCCATTCTCCTGCAAGGCACTTACCTGAGGGCCAAGAATTCCATACATAGCATCTTCTTTACTGAACCCTAAACGAAGTAATAAAGAAAGTGACTTCAGGACTACATTTTTGGGAACAGGGAATAAAATTTCCTGAAAAGTACTCTCTACAAAAAAATTTCTACAAGTGCTCACTATAAGAAAACAAGAGCTGGGGCCGGGTAGGTGGCGCTGGAGGTAAGGTGTCTGCCTTGCAAGCGCTAGCCAAGGAAGGACCGCGGTTCGATCCCCCGGCGTCCCATATGGTCCCCCCCAAGCCAGGGGCGATTTCTGAGCACATAGCCAGGAGTAACCCCTGAGCGTCAAACGGGTGTGGCCCAAAAACCAAAAAAAAAAAAAAAAAAGAAAACAAGAGCTATAATTGCCTAGCAGCTATTTGGAGATAAAGAGGTAAATAGGAGTTTGGATGGACAACTAGATAGTTGGATGACATAGAAAGAATGACAGAGAATGAGGAATACATAAATGTCAAATGTTTTACATAAAATTCAGTGTTTTTCTAACTACATCCTGGTTCCACAGACCTTCAGATTGCAATTTGTGGGCCTAAAATACTTCACCCTATGTTAGCTGATTTAAAGAGCAAAAGAAATGCACTCAATGCTATAAACCAACCCTTGTTTAATTGAGTAACAAAAAGTTTTCAGGACTGAACCTACTTAAAGTGAATCTATTTGATAGTCCTTAAATTCACACAAATATAGAAAGAAGGAGAGGCCAGAGGGACAATTGCAGAGAAGACTGACAAGGAAGGCCATACCTTCCCACTGGTCAAGTTTGAAAAAGCCTTGGAGAAAATACTGGTCAAGTGATAAGGGTGAACTGCTACAATCAGCCCCACCCCAGGGCCTAGCATCTCCCTTAATTCCATCTGGATTGAAAGTGGAGCTTCAGAAAGAACAGCTCAATGCCATGTCATCAACCAGAGAAATTCTAGCAGCTGACGAGGGAGAATTGTGCTACATTCAACTTTACTCAAAAGCTTTTCAATATTTTGTGTTCAGATATGACTCCTTCCAGGACTTTGACGGGAGTGGGCAACTGTAGTGTTGGGGACTGAACTGGAGTTAGTAGTATTTCTAGACAAGCACCTTAAATCAGCCCCAATGGCAGACATCTTATAGTTCCTCTTAAAGTTAGACTTAATAGCTGTGAAAATTTCTGTTGCTAACACTAGGGAAAGAATCATTTTAAGTTGAATTTGGGGATGGGGTTCGCTTTTGAGATATACCTGGCAGTGCTCAGGGTACACTCCTGGCACTGTAGTCAGGGATCAATCAAAGGACCCCAGCATACAGAATACTAGGGATCAAACCTGAGTTAGGTCCATGCAAGGCAAGGACAGTAATCTCTGTACTTTGGTCCCTTTTTTACTTTAAGTTTTTAAACATCTGAAAAAATTGCAAACAACCAAATAACCCAAGTGTCCAAGAACATATTACTAGATAAAGAAACTGTGGTATATCCACAAAATAATACTTGGAGATCAGAAAAAAATTAAATCATGTGATTTTTCACTATGCAAATAGATGGAACTGGAGAGTATCCTGATGAATAAATTCAGTCATAATTTAAACTTCTTTTAAAATTTCTTTTAGACTTAAATTGAAACTTTTACAAAATTATGACTCACATAAAATCCTATATGGCCTTACTCTTTTATCTTGATTCTACTTTGACCAAAGAAAAAGGATTTTTTGAGAGACCATTTCAAGACAAAAGCATCATTCTAGTGTTTGAATCAGACATTAAAAGTACCATTAAGATTTAATTTGCCACTGGAAGAACTACCTCTGTTTAGTTGCTACCATGACTCTGGGATAAGTCTCAGATTGCAACATTATAGATCACTAAGCCAGCAGAGTTGCTTCTCTTTTGGACTCAAGGTTAAACATCAGAGAGTAATAATTCATTCCATCTCAAATGATGAGTTTCAAGAGATCATGGGAATTCTCCTTGTCCCTCTACCCCCAGCACCCAACCCCATCCAAAGGGGTCAGAAATGAGCAGCCTCCCAATATGAGTTCATGGGTAATACGGAGAGGTTAACTCTGGGCTTTGAAATTGGAAAAAGCCAACATCTCTCTTCCCAGACAACAGCGATGCATTTGCTTTGGGCAGCTTGGCCTCATCAAGAAATAGCTACTACATGCAAGTTGAAACCATTCAAAAATGAACAAATGAAAGGGACTTCCAAAAGCAAAGTAGGGCAGGATGAAGTGAAAATACAAAAGACTATACAGCACCGTTAGGGGAATTGCAGCTGAGTTCTCACCACTTTAGTGCTCAAAGCATAAGGAGAGGGTTCATCAGACAGAACCAGGAGAGAGTAGTTTGAAACAGTATTTCTCAAACTTTTTCCAACAGTGCCCCCTTCCAAGCTTGTTTGATTTCTGTGGTTCCTCTGGTCTACCCGTTGGTCCCCTAGTCTTTTGTTGTGGGCTCCACTTACACAATTTCTTTTGTGGCTCCTTAGATATACTGGTGCCCAACAGCAGGACATAAGGGCTTCTGTTGAGAAATACCGTTTGAATGGGCACCACTCATGAGTAAAGGTAGGCACTTCAGTGAAGGAGTAGGGTCAAGGCAATTTGCCCTTGCAGAAACAAAGTCCAGTGGAAAAAATGCTCCCGTTTCGTTCTTGCTATTCTGCTTTCTTCAGGAGCTACCCTTTGGCTGAACCCTGGCAATAGTAGCTGGTGAGGGAGCATAGTTATGTAATCTATGCAAGGAAGTGCCCTGGCACAGAACAGATAAAGAAAGGCAAAGAGTGGGTCTGAAGGGGCAACTGAACATGTTCAAACAACACTAGTATTGTTTAAAATGCTGGGTGCCAAGTGAGTTGGGGGTAGGGGGTGACACCAGCCTAAGAGACACTAAAGCAGTCAAAGTGAGACAAAATTTCTGGATATAACAAACAACCTCTCCTGCATGATAAGAAGCTGTCCTTGTATGGTAAACATAGTATTCCTTTATGAGCAAGTACATTAATTTATTCATGAAATACTTAAAATATGTAGAGCATATACACAGTGTGAAACCCCTCAGAGAGAATCAAAAGAGTGAATGTTTAAAGTGACCACCCTGGAAGAAGATGCACAGAGTTAAAATTATATTTATTACATTAATATCTGTAGGTCATGTAGGGTCATGAGTTGAGACGTCAGAATTCATACAAAATATTAGCACTCAACTGAATTTTCACCTGCTTATTCTATGTTTTCTTGTTACAAAACATCAAAATTTGTAGAAGAATTTAAAGCATGTTCCATACTCAATCTACTCCCCTCGTTTTACTCATATACTGGTTGAGAAACCTTGGGGAAAAAGTCTCTTTGTTCCTCTGTACATTCATTTTTCTTCTCTTTTTCCATTGGTTTGGGACCCACACCTAGTGGTGCTCAGAGTTAACCACTGGCTTTGTGCTCTAGAATAACTCCTGAGCTCTAGTGAATATGTATAGTGCTGAAGATCAAAACTAAGTTGACCACCTTTAAAGCAAGCATTTTACTTGCTGTACTATGGTCCAGCCTCCCTCAAGCATCTTTTTATAAGGGAACATTATTGACTTTTCTTACAGCTGATCAGAACTAAACTGGCACGAGTGTTCCGACTCTACCTCACACTCAGCTTAGAAAACTGGAATAGGAACCAGAGAGATAGCATGGAGATAAGGCGTTTGCCTTGCCTACAGAAGGACAGTGGTTCAAATCCCGTCTTCCATATGGTCCTTGAACCTGCCAGGAGCGATTTCTTAGCGTAGAGCCAGGAGTGACCCCTGAGACCCAAAAACCTTAAAAGAAAAGAAAAGAAAAGAAAAGAAAAGAAAAAGAAAAGAAAAGAAAGAAAAGAAAAGAAGGGAGGAAGGAAGGAAGGAAGGAGGAAGGAAGGAAGGAAGGAAGGAGGAAGAAGGAAGGAAGGAAGGAAGGAAGGAAGGAGGAAGGAAGGAAGGAAGGAAGGAAGGAAGGAAGGAAGGAAGGAAGGAAGGAAGGAAGGAAGGAAGAAGAAGAAGAGAAGGAAAGAAGAAAGAAGAAGAAAGAAGAGAAAGAAAGAAAGAAGAAAGAAGAAAGAAAGAAAGAAAGAAAGAAAGAAAAAAGAAAAAGAAAGAAGAAAGAAAAGAAAGAAAGAAAGAAAGAAGAAAGAAGAGAAGAAAGAAAGAAAGAAAGAAAGAAAGAAAGAAAGAAAGAAAGAAAGAAAGAAAGAAGAAAAAAGAAGAAAGAAAGAAAGAAGAAAAAGAAAAAGAAAAAGAAAAAGAAAGAAAAGAAAGAAAAAGCCAGAGTGGTAGGGCTTTAGGCTTGCTACACGCTAATCTAGGACTGACCACGATTTGATCCTTGACGGAGTAACCCCAGAGCATCACCCGGTGTGGCCCCAAAACAAAACAAACAACACAAAAAACAAACAAAAAAAGAAAACTGAAATAGAGTCCAGATCATATAAGTGCTTTGAAATTTAGGTAAGTTCTAAAATGTTAGATAAATGCATAATAATATTAATTGTTCAAATTATCAGAAAATATTCTTTTCTTAGATATCAAGAATATCCAAGAATATTGAAACCCAAAGGTCAAAGGGGTTAAATATCAAACTGTAAATTCGAGTCGTGAGTTTGAATTAAAACACTCTTTTGCAGTTCAGTGTATGGACTGTTCTTTGGCTCAATGGCTATACACCTCGACATCTGAACATACCACTCTTGATTTTTGGAAGGAGAGTATTTGGGGTAACATTTGACAATGGTAAAGACCCCTGGAGCATCATGGGTATGGACCCCCTTTAAAAAAGTAAAAATAATTTTCCCCATTTCTAAAATGTGATCTTCTTTCTTTCTTTTTTTTTTTTTTTTTTTTTTTTTTTTTTTGGTTTTTGGGTCACACCGGAGGTGCTCAGGGGTTACTCCTGGCAGGCACAGGGGACCATATGGGGACACCCGGGATTCGAACCAACCACCTTTGGTCCTGGATCGGCTGCTTGCAGGCAAACGCCGATGTGCTATCTCTCCAGGCCCAAAATGTGATTTTCTTAAAACAATTTGGAGAACAGGATTATCTTCTAGAATATCAGAATTTAAAATTAGAAAAGCAAAATCATACCGTTTTTTCTTTGGGTTTGAATTGAATACTGTTGACAAGTGCTGAGGATTACTACTTTAGAGTCCTTTAGAAATGAGATGCTAAATTCTCTCTAGACATGTTTTTTTGTTTTTGTTTTTGTTTTTCAGTTTTTGGTTTTTGGCCCAACACCCATTGACGCTCAGGGGTTACTTCTGGCTATGCACTCGGGAAATTGCTCCTGGCTTGGGGGACCCATATGGAGACGCCAGAAGTCGAACCACCATCTGTCCTGGATCAGCTGAGTGCAAGGCAAAAGCACTAACCACAGTGCTATCACACTGGCCCCTGCATGTTGTTTTTTTACAGTTCAATTTTGGGGATAAAATCAACTGCTATTTTTTTTTATTAATTCAAAATGACTACTTACTTTCAAAACCTCTAAAAGTTGTTCTTGCTAGTGCTGTTTTTGTTGAAAATTGCTGGCTTTGTCTCCCATAGTATGCTACATATGGAGATAAATTTGGAATCTCATTTAGTAGAAGTGAAAGAAAATAAGTAAAATATTAACATTCGGGGGCCGGCGTGGTGACGCTAGAGGTAAGGTGTCTGTCTGCCTTGCCAGCCTAGGACGGACCGTGGTTAGATCCCCCGACGTCCCATATGGTCCCCCAAGCCAGGAGCGACTTCTGAGCACATAGCCAGGAGTAACCCCTGAGCTTCACCGGGTGTGGCCAAAAAAGCAAAACAAACAAACAAAAATATTAACATTCCCCACATCCAGTCTTGTTCAATTAATGGAAAGCAAAAGTGTGCAAAGAACCATCAGTGTTTAGATTAAATTTGATTTTGTTTGTTTGTTTATTTTTGGGCAGTGATGCTTAAGGGTTATTTCCAGCTCTACACTCAGGAATTACTTCTGCCCTAATCTCTATACTATTGCTTTGTCCCTAAATTAAATTTATATAAATAATTTGACTACCCATACTTTTAAGTGATAAATGTGAGAATTTTTGTACAAGTGCAAGAAGAGTAAAAATCCTTGCAAAGAATGGAAATGTGCAAATGAGTTGAGTAAAAGTTTCCACTACAACACAGCTACAGTATACTATAATATAGCTACAGTATCCTAAAATATATTTTGTACCTGTAACATATTTTAGAAGAAAATTTTCCCAGTTTTCACACTTTCTAGTGAAAAGTATTATTACAATTTAGCTGTACACGAAATACCTAAATATATTGTGCAATATTAATGAACCCAGTTGAGAGAATCTAACATGGAACTCTATGAATAATAAGGTACATATAAATGATTAAAGCAAGAAACCAGAAACTTGATCTTCCCATCCTCTCAGAGATCAGATGCATATATCTGCTCTCCAAGGTCACTGACCTCAATTACCTAGGGTCTTGATACCAAAATGATTAATGATTCATTTTCTTACTTTACTCATTGTCTACAAGGGTGAAGAAAGAAAATACTTGTGATAAATTGGCCTATCAGCTTTTATACTTAGTTTGTTATGTTCCCTAAAACATACTAATGGTAAACACAAAAACTAGTAATAAGAAACATAAGCATGAACTAACGATCCATAATTATCTCAAGTTTAATCTCCTTGACAGTTCTCCATACTACTGGAACTTCAAAAGCTACAGACAGAGTCAGAGATAATAGCACATGGCTTAAGACACTTGCCTTGCTTGCAACAGATCCCAGCTTTATTTCTAGCTCTGCTTTGCCTATAGAGCATCCTTGACAGCTAATTCCAAATTTAAAGCCAGGAAACCTAAGTACTAGGAGGTATAGAACAAAACTCCCAAAGATGATAGGCAGGATAGATAGATAGATAGATAGATAGATAGATAGATAGATAGATAGATAGATAGATAGATAGATAGATAGATAGATAGATAGATAGATAGATAGATGATAGATAGATAGATGATAGATAGATAGATAGATAGATAGATAGATAGATAGATAGATAGATAGATAGATAGATAGATAGATAGATAGATAGACAGACAGATAGACAGACAGACAAATATAGACATTGATATAGAGATACTGTCATATATGAAGATCTTGTTAGATTTCTATTAAGGAAATATTTAAGGATTGCTTTAACAAGTTTATTTGTTATCAGTATTCATCAATAAAAACATCCTAATTTTATATAAGGCAATTTATTCTAATACTTCAAGGGGAGAGTTTTCTATAGACATTTACTGCAAATGACATAGGTCTCTGGAAAATACTCAATATAGAGAAAATAAAAGCAGTTACATAATATAATTTAATCTTGTTGTATAACCAAAAGTTAAAATAATAATTTTATGCATCTATATACCATCATAAAATATTATGGTAGTGAATTAGATAAATTAGACTCAATTGCATGTTAATCAAAACTATTTTAACAAATGCTCAGAAAGTAGTACCACTGATATTGTCTAACTTGGGAGATTCTGGGCTAGTCAGCTCTCTTTATGTAGCTAAGCACCTTCATCAGGTAAAGAGAAGCTTGGAATTGTGTTTGGAGTATAGAAGAAATATCTACACTGATCCACAAGATAAATAGAAATACAATTAGTAGTGTGTAAGCTTGTAAGTTAGGAAGAAGAGGAAATTAATATGAACCCTACATAACAGGTAAATAAACAAATAGGTGACCAAATAAGTGAGCCAGAAGATGAGATGCATAACAACTCCACACAACAAAAGAAAATGGGGAAAAAAAAAAGCTTTAAAACAAATGATCAGATGTCACGGACTGATTAGTCCTGACAGTACACTATGGAATCTTCTGGAGTCCATTGAAAGGTGTGTGTTTGGGGTCGGCGCTGGGAGACAGAAGCCAAGGAGTTAAGTTGGGTTCAAGCTCTGTTCCGTTTATTCAAAGCAAAAGGTGGGATATTTATACTCAATTTTTTGACAAGTCATAATTTTCAGAGCTAATTTACAAAAAAAGGCACAGGGGAAAATTGTTTGAGGCATTTTTCTGACGCAGGACAGTTTCACTTTTGAAGCCCCTTTTTGCTATCAGAAGTTTCTCAGTAGCTAGGTCAGTTCAGAATTATTTTGGTTTTAAGCTACTAAACTGAGGCCCGATATGTTAACCGTTAATATGACCTGCATGTAAGCTAAGAGCAAAGTTAAATTTGAGGGTAAGTAACACTACATAAAAATATTAGAATCTATGCAAATTGTTCCTAATAAGGTGTGTTTTATATAAATAAGAAATCTTTAAGAGAGGTTCTAAGAGAAGTAAGTAATAATTATTAGTTAAAATATTTGAATCCATGTAAATGTTAAATCTGAGTGATTTTTAAAATGGCAGCTGAAATTATGTCTCAATTAATGTTTATGCTAAATCTACTTTTTTCCTGAATGCCTCATAAACAGTCAACCAAGGTTTTTCAGAGCCCTAAAGCCTATACAGGTTTTATTTTTTATAGGTTATTTTTTCAAGCTTCCTATCTTACAGGTGTCCTTTTTTTCATGTTGTTTCTTCAGCAGAGTACAGGCTACTTTGAAAAAAGTTCCTGTAATAGAAGACAGCTTTTAAAAAACCCTCCCTCAGGTAGTTAGGGACTTTTTAAACTTGGTGCCTTTCTAGGACTCAGGACTTGTTAACACTGGGTATGGAGCAATCAGACAATGGGAAAAAAATCCTCAAAGAATGTGAACAGATGAAAATAGAACTCTTTCAAAGAAGGACAGTGGTTCAAATCCGGACATCCAATATGGTCCTCCGAGCCTGTCAAGAGTGATTTCTGAGTGTGGAGCTAAAAATAACCCCTGAGCACTGCCGGGTGTGACCCAAAAACCAAAACCAAAAAAAAAAAAAAAAAAAAAAAAGTCTGTGATAACCTCAACAGAAAGAACTAAGAATCACTGGAGTCCACAGCTAAAGAGTGCATGCAACCAAATCCTGCATGACCAAAGAGTATGAGCTAAAAGACACCTGGAAAAAAAAAAAAGCACTCCAAGACACATCTTCATCAGAATGGCAAATCCCACAGGTAGGAATTGAATACTGAAAGCAGCAATATCAAAAAGGGGGATTGCATTCAAAGGAGCATCCTTAAGATTTACAGCAGACCTGTCACAAGAAACCCTCAAAGCCAGAAGGCAGTAGTGGGATATAGTGATAAAAACTCAATGAAATGAATGATTCACCTAGACTGCTGCACCCAACCAGGCTCACTTTCAGGTTTCAAGGAAGTATACATAGCTTCAGGGATAAACAACAGCTCAGAACTTTATAGATTCAAAACCAGCCTTAAAAGAAAAACTGAAAGGTCTTCTTTAAGACAAGACAGACTAATAGACACACCAAACTGCTACAGAAAGATGACACTAAATCACATGACATTTATCTCTCTCAATGTCAATGAACTAAATTCATCAATTAAGAGACACAAAGTGGCAAAATGGAACAAAAAGCTGAATTCAACATTCTTCTGCCTACAAGAAACATATCTAAATAGTCAGAACAAAAATAGACTCAAAATCAAAGGTTAGAGAAAAATCATACAAGCAAACAACTCCCTTAAAATGGCTGGAGTGGCCATATTAATACCAGATGTAACAAACTTTAGATGTAGAAAAGTTGTAAGGAATAAAGATGGACATTTTGGACTAACCAAGGGATATGTACTATAGGAAGAAATCACTTTCCTGAGCATCATGGGGGGTAACCCAAAACCAAAAAAAAAAGTGGGGAGAAGAAATGAAAAAAATTTCCTCAAAGAAATATAAATGGCCAAAAGGCATGTAAAAAATGCTTCACATCACTAATCATCAGGGAGATGCAAATCAAAACAACAATGAGGTAACATCTCACACCACAGAGACTGGCACACATCTCAAAGTACAAGAACAATCAGTCCTGGCAAGGATGTGGGAAGAAAAGAACTCTCATTTATTGTTGGTGTTGATGCAGTCTAGTCCAGCCTTTATGAAAAACAACATGAAGATTCCTCAAAAACTGGAAATTGATCTCCCATATGATCCAGCTATATCTCTCCTAGGGACATACTCTAGGAACACAAAAATTCAATACAAAAATGCCCCCAAAGCCCCCTATATTCATTGCAGTGCTATTTACAATAGTCAGAATATGGAAACAACACAGATGCCTGACAACTATGAAACTATGGTACATATACACAATGGAATACTATGTAGCCATCAGGAAAAATGAAGTCATGAAATTTTCCTACAATGTGGATGGACATGGAAAGTATTATGCAAGTGAAACAAGTCAGAGGGAGAGAGATAGACGCAGAATAGTCTCACTCATCTATGGGTTTTAAGAAAAATAAAAGACAATACCCAGAGACAATAGAGATGAGGGCTGGAAGGACTGGCCCACAGTATGAAGCTTACCACAAAGAGTGGTGAGTTCAGTTAGAGAAATAACTATACTGATAATTATCATGACAATGGTATGAGTGAGAGAAACAGAATACCTATCTCAAATACAAGCAGGGAGTGGGGGAGGGGAGATAGAGAGCATTGGTGGTGGGAATGTTGCACTGGTGAAGGGAGACGTTCTTTTTATAACTGAAACCCAACTATAAATATGGTGCTTAAATAAATATATTAATTAAAAATGTTAGTGATCAGGTTTTTTAAAATAAAAAAATAGCAGTACAAATCTAATTTCTTACTATAAATTATGTATGTTATCATTTTATTCAGTGAGCTTAAGTCCTGAATGTTAAGTTCATTTGTACTATATTAAATTAAAAATATTGAATACTGCTTTAAAACAACAGTTGCAATTTTAGACCCACCCAATGGAGCTCAGGGTGTAGTTGTGGCACTATGCTCTGGGATAATTCCTGGAGGTATTTGTGGGCATTATGCAGATCAAAATTTTAACAAAATTTTTTTTTGTTAAAAAAAATTCGAGGGTGGGGTATTTTGCCATATATGACGGTACTTAATAGCTACTTTGGGGTGTGTCCCTAGGATACCTGGTAGTGTTTTTTTGCTTTTGGTTTGGTTTTGGGGGGGCCACACCAGGCAGTGCTCAGGGGTTTCTGGCTCTGCACTCAGGAATCATTCCTGGGGGTGCTTGTGGAACCATATGGGATTACCAAGATCAAACCTGTGTCAACCATGTGCAAAGCAAACACCCTACCTGCTAAACTATCTCTCTAGCACCCTGGTAGTACTTTTGGGACCACATGCTGTGACAAGAAATGAACCATATCAGTCAGATCCAAGGCAAGTACCTTAACCTTTGTAGTATCTCTGATGTTTCCTCATTTTTAATATCATAATTTGGGGAGGAATTTGAGCCACACCCGGCAGTGCTCAGGGGCCACTTCTGGCTCTGTGCTCAGAAATTACTTTTGGCTCAGGAGACCAGATGGGATATAAATAAGAACTACTACTACACATATCGGGAATTTTTTCTTTCATTTTAACATCCACTCAGTTTACAAAATTTCTACTAGGTCTTTATATCTACTAACCAAAAATTCTTTCATTGAGAAAGTACAAATGCAAATTCCTTATGGAGGGCTAAAGGGAGGCATATAAGAGAAAGGTATGCATCAGGGCTAAGCTTGAAAGAAGTACTTAGGACCAAGGCAAGCAAGAAAAATCCATTGATGTTAAGGCATTAAAATTTAAACCTGAAAAAATTTGTTTCTCTAGCTAGCCAAACAAAAGAGATTGGTAGCCAAAGATAGCTGTTGAGCTGACCTCCTGCTTCTCTGATTGAGCTGGGAGAACAGCAGGCACAATCTTGGGCAGGAGGGAGCCCTCTACTTTGATGAACCCAAAGAGCTCCACTGTGGTAGAATGTGAAGAATAGCTTCAAAAGGAGGTGAACAGAGAAAGGCCCCATCACTTAGTTTCCAGGACAGATGTTTTGAAGCTTGGAAGCAGAGAAATAAATTAGAATTGCGTTTTTAAGTGAATTGGGCAGTCATATAAGAAAGAATCGGAAACTGGTCACTGAGGAATTTATTGCAGTGGTTTCCTATCTTTCCTTCAACTTTCCATCACATTCTTTAAGTACATTTTTTTTTAAAGCCCAGCTTGTCCTCTCCAGCTTGTCCCTTTTTATTTTTTTAAAGAAAAAAAAATGTGGGGCCGGAGAGATAGCATGGAGGTAAGACATTTGCCTTTCATGCAGGAGGTCATCGGTTCGAATCCCAGCGTCCCCTATGGTCCCCCGTGCCTGCCAGGAGCAATTTCTGAGCCTGGAGCCAAAAATAACCCCTAAGCAAATGCCGGGTGTGTCCCAAAAACCACAAAAAAAAAAAAAAAATGCTATCTTTACCCCTGTGTTTCCTTCTCCAGTTCACAAAACTGGATCTTTTCTTCTTAGCCATGACTAATTAAATGGGTCTGTTCCCACTTAAAGAAAGGCCTAAGATGAAAACCAGATGGCCTATATGCAAAACCTTCTATTTGTTGGTTGATACCAACTTTGGTGGTTCATTTACTGGAATGAAGATAGATGAGAGATTCATTAGCCTTCATATGAAAAAAAGATACTTAAGTAGCTGAATAAAAATGCCACATGATTCCAAATTATGTGTCTAGCTTGCCAAAGGTAGAAAATCAGGAAAGAAAAGCAGGTAAAACACCTGAAAATCTAAAAATCATTGTGGCTATATCATTTAGTATTTAGTTTAATATTTTTAAAAGGCAGCTTTTAATTGTAAGAAGTTATCTCATTCTGGTTTTGACAATAATAAAGCAAATGTCATTATATAATTTTGTAAATAATTAATAAATCTTGTCTGCTCCTTTGGTGAAACTATTTTTGGTCCTTAAAGAAACAAGGAGAAAAGAAGTGCTGTGAATCAGCAAAGTTTTATGATATTTATTTGAGGTAAAGCCTTAGAGGAAAAAGTGAGTAATCCAAACACATTTTCTTTCCTTTTGAAGAATGAGAATGAAAAAACTCAAGCTTTTTACAATGGCTTGACATGATGTATTTTGTTGTTTATTGTGCAAGATAAAATGGGTGAACATTCTGACATCAAAGTTAACTCACTTTTTTCCAACTTATTTATCTGTTAGTATATTATTCATTTAAGCTCAAAGTTAAATTTTTCCCTCCGGGGCTGGAAGATAGCGTGGAGGTAAGGCGGCAAATCCCAGCATCCCAATTAGTCCCCTGAGCCTGCTGGGGGCGATTTCTGAGCATAGAGCCAGGAGTAACCCCTGAGCATTGCTGGATGGGACCCAAAAACCAAAAAAATTTTTTCTCTTCACTTTTTTCTATAATTTTTAATAAAACGTATCCATGTTTTATTAAAGCTATAAATAAAAACAAGAATTAAATTAAATGTTAGTTCCCTCATGAAAATTGCCTTCCTTGACATTCCTTTTCACGATTTTTTTTTAAATCTAGGTTCAAAATTCCATAGGCTTATATAAAGATTTTATTTTAACTATCTTGTCTTTGGATAACTGACAGAAGATCTTATGGTGTTGGAAAACCACACTTCATGCAGAGATTGTTTATTTCTGCTCATGATCAAGGGAAGGGCTCAGTGATACAATGTCTAGGGCAGGGGTCTCAAACTCAATTTACCTGGGGGCCGCAGGAGGCAAAGTCGGGGTAAGGCAGGGCCGCATAAGGGATTTCACCAAAAAAAAAAAAAAAAGGGGGACAGCTGTAGGAGCAGCGGAAATGATTTCTGCACTAGGCGCAAAATATTCACGATTATTCGCTTACCAAATATTTGCAATAAAAAATCGCAAAAAATCGCATTAAACATTTGCATACCCTGTATGAACTGCTCAGGGTATGCGAATGTTTAATGTGATTTTTTTTCTTAGTAATGTGGTTTTTATTGCGATTAGTCAGTAAGCGAATAATCGCGAATACTGCGATATTTGAAGGCCGACAGCAGGCCACAAAATGTTGTACAGAGGGCCACAAACGTCCTGTGGGCCGCGAGTTTGAGACCCCTGCTCTAGAAGGAAGACTGTCAATACTCTACAAAGTGAATTAAGAACATGGAAGTTTCTTGAACACAACTATTTGCATATATAGTCCGTCCTATGAAGAACAGAAAAGTCCATTTTTGGACTCACATATCAATCCAGAAGTCAGTCAAACAAGGTTGATTTCATGCCAATGATTAGTATTTAGAATGCTGCTCCCATCAAATCTAAATCCCAAATCTGCCAAACTGCATTTTTTTTTACCTCCAAGTGGCAGGAAAGAGGATGGTTGTTATCTCACTTTTACTGATTGCTACACAGTCCTTAGCAATCAGGGGACATAGCTTTGAAGAAACCAAGTCTCTGATCTTGCCTTAAAGAGACGTGGCAGTCCTTTGATGGTAAGCACAGACACCAAAATATAAGAAAAACAATCATATCTCACTAAAACCCCTTTAAGTCAGACAGTTGACAGCATATAAAGATGAGTAATGATGTAGAGTGACTACTCTGTGCAATGTCTTAAGACTTCTAAATATATTTATGTATTAATATAGTTAATCTTGTAAATATGATTAAAGAAATTGTCTTGTTTTGATCTTAAGATAATTTTGTTGTTAACCTATTCTAAAATCTTACAAGGATTAATTATGAGATACTGAATTATTTTTGGGGGCACACCCGGTAATACTCAGGGGTTTCCTGGCTATGCACTCAGAAATAGCTCCTGGCTTGAGGGACAATATATGGGACGCTGGGGATAGAACTGAGGTCTCTCCTGGGTTAGTCATGTGCAAGGCAAATACCCTACCACTGTACTATCACTCCAGACCCAAGAGATCCTGAGTTTTTAGTACATTGCTTATGGAGAGAACCAGCTCTCTGGCTTTGAATCCCACTTGAATACCAGCATTAGAGGTTGGGTATAATAAAATGTATAAGAACTTTTGTTAAGGAGCCAGAGTTATTGTACAGTGGGTACGATGTTTGACTTGCATGCAGAGGACCTGGGTTTGATTCCCGGCATCTCATATGGTCCCTGAGTATGGTCAGGAGTGATTCGTGAGAACAGAAGTAACCCATAAGAACGCTGAGTGTGGCCCAAAACCAAAATTAAAAAAATAAATAAATAAATAGGAACCGTTTTTACTAGTGGTAGAGACAGATGATGCTGTGTCTGATCCCAGTGCAATAACTTGAAAGTCCACAGGGCTAGGCAGTGTATGTGAGTGTCTCTACAGAAGTGAATCGGGACAGCCAAATGAAAGAAGATCCCACGGGCATAGTAGACTGCAGGAGATGCCCTGTCCTGGAAAGTCGTGGGTCAGTTTCTCTCTAAGCCTGGGCACTGGTCAACTTCAAACTTCTTAGCTTGATACCAAAGTCCACTAAGGATCTTGTTCTAGTAGAACTTAGTACTTGCCACCTTTATACATGTGTTCAGCATCTTCATCAACTAATTGATCAGCTGAGAAATAATCGATATTTTCTCAGGCTCTGTATTTGCTCCTACTATTTCTAATCCCAGGGCTAGACCATCTCTATCTGCCCTTCTAAGATTTACTTGTTCAAATCCTCATCCTTTTAAAGACCTCCCCATAAAAAAATCAAACTAATAACAACAACAAAAAAAACAAAAGATCAGAACAAAGGCATCCTCTCCACGGAACACACCCTGATTACCATTTTCAATCAGAGATAATCATATTGTTTCCAGAAGCTTCATAGCACTTTCTTTATGTTTCACATTTGTTTGTTTAGGCTTTTTTTGTTTGTTTGTTTGTTTTTGGGGGGTCACATGTGGCTGCACTCAGGAGTTGCTCCTGGTTCTGGTTCTCAGAAATCGCTCCTGGCAGGCTCAGGGGAGCATATGGGATGCCGGGAACCCAGGTTTGTCCCAGGTCGGCCACACGCAAGGCAAACGCCCTACTGTTGTGCTCTCCTTGTGGCCCTGCTCACATTTGTTACTTTCTACTTGGAGTTCCTTCTCTTTAACTGTGACTTTATCTCCTTCAGAGACTGGAAGCCCTTGGGAGAATGATGAGTTCCTATATATTTTATAATAACAACACACAAGCTCAGTGCCATACATGAAGTTCTTAATAAGTTCCTGTTAAGTTTATCGCTGTCTATCTTGTTGCCTTGCTTTTTCTAAGGGTTGACAAATAATCATAATTTAATGGATTAAATTTTATATGAATTACTTAAGAAAAATGACAAGATGAAGAAAGTACACATTTCTTCATTACTCTACAAAATTTAAATAATGGCAAATGAATGAATGTATAAGTTGAAGCAAAAGCCGTATCTCCATTTACTACTGCTCTTACTGCTAGGTAACAATAACTATTTATTATGAACTACCCCACAGATTTTTCTGTGAAATCTCAAATTAATAAAGGAATAATGTGAAAAGAAACTTAGACAGAATTTCAGACTTCTGGGAGTTGGGGTGCTGAGAGACAATAAAGAAAAATCTAATTCCCTCCTGATGTAGAGATGTTCCTATGTTTTCTATCAAGACATTTATCGTTGGGGCTGGAGTTATATAGTCTTGCATGCAGTGGACCCAGGTTTTATCTCTGGTACCCCAGATTGTCCCTGAGCCCTGTTAGGAGTGATCTCTGAAATTAATTACGAGTAAGCCCCCAAGCACTGTAAGTTATGGCTCAAAAATAGCCAAAGAATCAAAGAAATTCACTGTTTATGTCACTGCCATTGCTACTTTTGAAAAGCAGAGGAGAGTTTGTGTGGAGGCCTCCTGTCAGCTTCAGCTCTCTCCTGGGGCCCTCTAGGGAGCCACAACAGGGACTGATCAGTCCCTCACCTTCTGTATTTCCCTACTGACAGAGGCTGATCTGCCGCACTTCCGACTTCCACCAAGAGAAACACCAAAGCAAAGAGATGTTTCCATGTGGGTTAGGAGTTCTTTTCTCTGGCATCAGCCTAGCCTGTCAAGAGATCTAACTCAGTGGTTCCAGTCATTCAGTTTATGTGATCAGGATAAAGTCCTTTATTAGACTTTGCTAGACTTGATTTTCATTCTGGAAATGAACATTTAGTTCTAACCTGGCGAGTTGTCAAAATCCCCATGGCATTTGCCCTTGGGAGTGTTGGGTGCCCTAGAGAAGCTATATCTTGCACAATTGCACTGGCTGTTGTGGCTATGGGAACCAGAGGCCCAGATTGTTGAGACTTTATATTGCTTCTAGAGAGAGCTCTGAACAGCTGTAGAGTTTTCTTTCTTTGTCTATTTTAGGGACTCACCTGGTGAAGTTTAGGCTTAGAATTGCTGAGGATTATTCCTAGAAAACCATATGGGGTGCTGGGCAATGAATCTGGGTGGGCTGCATGCAAAGGGAATGGCCTATCCATTGTATTTCTGCTATGGCCCCTACTATTGTTTTTATTTTTCTTCTAATTTCTATTTAACACAGTGATTTACCATGCTGTTCCTAATAGAGTTCTTAGATGTTTAAGTACCAATCCCACTACCAGTGTGACTTTCCCTTTACCAATGACCTCAATCTCCCACCCACTACTATAGCCTGCCTCCATGCTCACTAAAGCTTTTTAAGTCAACTCACATTCTATGACTAAATAGAACTCCAATAAGAGATTGTTTTTAGAAAAACCTGGATCAGCTGTCCATGGCTGTTGGTAAAAATGCAGCACAAACCTAAGGAGTGGTGGGCAGATATTTATTATTTTATATTAGGAAAGTATAGCTTATTGAATAAAAGCCAGGAGTTCAAGTCCTTTAAATAGAAATGCAGGTAATTTAAATGAGATAACCTAAAGTATAAATTTAATCTAATTAAAAAACTCAAATCTCATGGACTTCCATTTTAGAGCTCTAGTTTCATTAAATCGAATTACTTTTCTCCATGACTTTGACTGAGAATGAATATCAGCCAAGATCATACTGAAAGTCTGCCTCTACAGACTGTTCCCTTGCCTCTATCTACATGCACCTCCACCTTTTCTGCTAAAGGTGCGACTTTACGTGATTGAAGTTGCAAAAGCAAATGCTCCTATTTCAACATAGGGGCAGATACTAATTAAGAGCACCATCTAGTATTGCGTTTTCACAGTACTTTTTCTCATCCGCCTTCTTGTCCCCTTAGCCCTCTTTCACAGTTTACATATATGATTCATACATATTATTTCTCAATATTTCCCTTTCATGGAAATTCTGTTTTTGTCTTTATAATTATTAATATTTGAAGTCACACCCAATGTTACTCAGGGGTGCTTCTGGTTTGGTGCGTAAGGGTTACTCCTGCCAGGTAGGCAGAGCTTGGGAGACCATGTGGTGCTGAAGATCCAACCCAGGCATCCCAATAAAAACACGTGTTCCAGGAGCCGGAGCAGTGGCGCAAGTGGTAGGGCATTTGCCTTGCAAGAGCTAACTCAGGACAAACTGCAGTTCGATCCCCCAGCATCCCATATGGTCCCCCAAGCCAGGAGCGATTTCTGAGCGCAAACCCAGGAGTAACCCCTGAGCGTCACCACCCAAACTCGTGTTTCAGTGGCCAGAGAGAAGTCTAGCAGTTAGGGAACTTGCCCTGCATGCAGCTGGTAAGGGCTGAATACCTGACATCTCAAATGGTTCTCTGAGTGTCTACAGGAGTAATTCCTGGTAGAGTCAAGAGTAACCTCTGAGCTTTGCCAGAGTGTCCCTACCCACTTTTACTCCCCACAAATGTACTCCAGCCTTTGAGCCATCTCCTTGGTTACTACATTTGTCTTTCACCAGTCTTCTAAGAGAGCTATCTCAATTATAAAACTTGTTCTATGAATTTGATGGGAATGAAGTGAAGTGAAAGGTCATGTTCCTACCCTCTTCTCAGCTGACTGGACAGGTAGTCAGGGGCCCTCCCCATCAACAAATGAAACTTGGTGGAATGATTCTCTCAGGCAGTCACTGTACACTTAAGTCAAACCAAATTTGACTTATTTGACATTCTCTGCCTGATATTGCGCCCATGAAAGTTATTAACTTTACTCATGAAAGGAGATAAAGTCATGAGTCCCTTAACAACAAAAACATGTTTTGAAACACATCATTTAGTAATTTCATCTTTGTACAAACTGATTTTTGCATTTGAACTTGTACACAGAGGCCACCGTGAAAAATTCAGAACAAACTTAAATTAAGAAAAATTATACAATTTGGGATAAAAATGTGATGTGAGAAGCTGTTACTTGTGTAAAATGCTATAAGGTTATGATATCACTCGGTAGCAGTAATTTTGATTCCATCATTGTGCATATGGCCTATTGATGTAAATACTGCTAAATAACATGTGACAATATAGTGGTTCTGTGGAAATACATTTGCTCCAAACTAAATAAATCAAGTGTAACCCAACTGAAAAATTATCTTAAGTCATTTTGTTAATGTACATTGAAATTTATAGGACCAAATTATCTAAAGTTTAAAGGTTAGGAATGTTATAAACAAAATATTTTTAATTTTATTATTTTTTTCTTTTTCCCCACTCACCCTTAATTTTATTATTATTTTTAATTACTTTATTTATACATCATGGTTAGTTACAATGTTGCTTAGACTATAGTTGGGTTCTTTTTCACAGTTTTAAAGTTGTTCATGATTAAGTTTTAGTCATACAATTTGCAACACTCCTCATCAGTGCTTATTTCCTACTGCCAATGTCACCAGTTTCTCTCATGCCCTCCACATGCCTCTGTGGCAGAGGAGACAAAAAAATTTAAGATATTGTGTGTGAGTGTGTGTGGGTGTAAAGTGTGGGTGAGAGTGTGCTAGAAATTGTACTGGCTGAATTTCTTGTTGGATTCTTCTTCTTCTAAACAGTGCAAATTATGAAATGTGAAATCTGATATTAGTTTATTATTGGAAGGTAGAAAAACAGAATATCATTTCTATTTAGAGGATGCTAAATCCTACGTTTTTGGGGGGAGAGCAACCTGGTGATGCTCAGGGGTTACTCTGGGCTATGTGATCAGAAATCGCTCTTAGCTTGGGGAATCATATGGGATGCTGGGAGATCGAACCCTGGTTCAACCTAGGTCAGACACGTGCAAGGCAAAAGCCTTACCGCTGCACCACCACCCGGCCCTGCTAAATCCTACTTTTCTATTAATTTATTTGTTAAATGTTGTCAAATTCTCAAAATAACATTCCAACTTTAAAAAATAAGACACCTAGACCAATTAAGTTAAACTTACTCTAGGGTGGAAACCTTGAGTATTAGTATTACTTTTAGAATTTTTTAGAATTCACTATTTGACTTATGTGTACTAAGAGTAGAACTTAGTAGCATTAACTGTGACTTAAAATGCAAATCTAAGAAGTTTTACATGTATAAAATAATGGAGGGGGCATCAGAATTAAATGATAACCTAATTTACTAAACTAACCTCTATTATGGGCAGTTAAAGAAAATCCCTATATATACAAATTCCCAAATTACCATTTAAGGGACAAAAAATACAAAGCATTTTATTTGTATAGACCATGGGATATAATCTAGTAGGCCTTTGTACAAAGGAAACTCCCTTGATCACCTTTCTAAAGCTATCAAGACTCCATGATAATAAAATTTGATAATGGTGAATGCCCAGAAACAAGACTGCACTATATAACTGTTCCATTAGCCATATGTATGGGGAGAGGTTTTCTTAAATCCTTTATTAGCTTGAAGAAAGAAATCTACCTTTCCTTAGCTTTTTAAAAGAAAATTCTTTGAAAAACTAAAAAATGCCTCCTAATCCAACACAATATTATTCCTTTTTTTGAATCCTCTTTCCATTGTTCAAAGAGCTCAGTAAATCAGTGTGAATTTGGACATTCTAGTGAAGTGACTAAGACCTTCCTTTGATGTGGAATAACACTAATTTCAGAAGCCCCAAAGCAGCCAGTAGGCGTTTAGGGTCCCAAAGAGGCCTTCTTCTACTTCCAGGAAAAGATTAAATGACACCCACAGGATTAGGTTTTATTGTTACTTCATGTTTCTAGGGAATTCTTTTGAAAATTAGTCATATTTATTAGCATTAGCATGTGATTTTGTGAAAGAATAGATTTTCTGAGGGTTAAATAATATTAGTGATGTGTATATATCTTATTATGTCATTTTTCTGGCTAATTCTAACTATGTCTAGAGCTTCCACATGGAAACAAAGCTATATTCAAACTCAAAGTCTGGGAAACAGCAATTCACAACATCAAAATAACTTGTTGATTCTATATTTGCTTTTTATTTTCAAATATTTCATTTAACATTATTGAATATTTTTGTTTGGAGAAGATTTTGGGGCCACATGCTATGGTCATCATGCTATGGTCAACATGCTATGGTCTTCCTCCTTGCTCTGTGCTCAGGAATTGCTCCTGGTTGTTTTTGGCAAGCCATTTGTGGTGGTGATGATCAAACCAGGGTAAGGCACATGCAAGGCTAGCACATTATCTCCATATTACCTCTCTTGTTCTTGATATTTAAAAAAAAATTATCTTTATTTTATTGGATTTTGGGTCATACCCAGAAATGCTCAGGGCTTATTCCTGGTTTTGCTGCCAAGAATTACTCTGGGAGACCAGAGAGGGAATGCTGAGCATCAAATCAAAGCCTTGCCACGGGCAAGGCTATACTGCCTTAACTGCTATACTATCACCCTGGCCTTGAGTTTTTATTTTAAAGTTATACCCAGATAAAGTATGGTATAATAAAATAGAAGAGAGATGGATGATATAGGTACTTTATGCCTTTTTTAGCACAGGAATATTAGATATATGCCCAATTACCTCAGACAATGATCTCCTGAAAATGAGGATTGTTTTATTCAAAATTTAATTATTAATATCAATAAAGGTGCATATTTCTGAGGCATTACAGCACATTTAAATCTGGGGGAAAGAAAACAACAAGAAAAGCACAATATATTAGCAAGGGATGCCAATAAGCTCCTTTCATTTCCACTACAAAAAATATATATTTATAGGGTTGGAGTGGTAGCACAGCAGTAGGGTATTTGCCTTGCACGCGGCCTATCCAGGACAGACCTGGGTTCGATTCCAAGCATCCCATATGGCCCTCAAGCCAGGAGCTATTTCTGAGCACAGAGCCAGGAGCAACCCCTGAACACTACTGAGTGTGCTCCCTCCCATTTTTTATGCTATATTTATTTAAGCACCATGACTACAAACATGCTTGTAGTTGGGTTTCTATGTGCTCCAACTCTTCACCTTCTTTCAATCAAGTGTTCTGTTTCAATCCACTTGCCTACATCATAGGAAGGTATGGCAAAACCTGTTATTGTTAATGTATAAATATTTACCTGTTTCATTATCCTACATATGGGTAACAAGGACATTGTTAAACTTTTTTAATTTGCAATTTTTAAAAATCTATGTCTACACAGAAAAGTTTAACTTCATCAAGATAACTGTAACTGTTCTTATTATCGTTAACATGACTGACTTTAAATGTTTGTTTTATACAGGATCGATACCCAAACTACAATAAGCTAGACACAGAGGGGACCACTTACACTAGCAGCCCAGGGGGCAGGGAAGGAGGATATGGGATGCATGCTGGGAACAGGGGGAGAGGGAGGACAACATAGGTGGTGAGAATGCTCCTGATTCAATGTCACTATATACCTAAAATTTTACTGTGAATGATTTGTAATCCACTTTGGTCAAAATAATAATTACTATAAAAACGTTTGTTTTATAGAAAAAAGAATGTAGTTTGGAGAGTCATAAACATGACACTAAAAAATAAGAACAGAATAGGGTCTTTGAAAACCAATCAAAAGGGGCCTAGAGAAATAGCAGAGCAGGTAGGGTTTTTACCTCACACAAGGCTGACCATGGTTTGATTCCCGCATCCCACATGGTCATCCAGGCACTTGCAGGAGTGATTTCTGAATTCAGAGCCAGGAGCAATTCCTGAACATTACAGGGTATGTTCCAAAACCCCCCTCCCCCCCAAAAAAAGAAAAAAAAAGAAAGCTAACCAAAGATTAGACAGATAAAGAAATGGACATAAAGTCAAGATAAAGATACAATTAAATTAGAAGTAGATATGAGACATGGAAAGAAGAGAGAATGATAAAGCTTAGTGTGAACTAATTTATTGAGCTCTTAGTAAGAGCATTAAATATGATATAGGATCTGAGGTTATCTAACTTTAAGAAGTTGTAAGAAGTTAAGTAATTTGCCCAAAATCTTATCAAGATAAAATTCTAATAAATAGAGAAATACAATTTCAAAAGACTATGCATTTATTCTACTTGAGAACTGAGAAAGAGACAGCACACAAAATAGAAAAGTGGCCTATTTCATATGCGATTTTCTTGTGTCCATGCTATCAAATTCATAATTAGACTTCAGGAACAGAAAAATGAGAGGAGTTGAAAAGTTAGGAAAGGTGATTTTTTTTAAATATATACAATGGTTATAAAATAGCTCATCTTTTTTAAATGTGCAGAATGATAAAAAAAATCCTTCTATTAATAAAACAAACCCAAACCCAAAGACATCTTAGCCTATCTAATAAGTTTAAATGAAGAAACAAATAGAAAACACTGAAGTGAAGATAATTTTTTTAAATATAAATCTTTAAGCATCATGATTACAAGCATGTTTGTAGTTGGGTTTTAGTCATAAACAGAACCCTCCCTTCACCAGTGCAACTTTACCATCAATGCCCCCCTCCTTCCTACCCCTGCTTGTATTCATGATGGAAATAACTTTTTAATTTAGTCACCACAATAGAGTGAAAACTGTTCTTTTTTTCTCCAAGTATTCTCAGTATCTATTGAATAGTTACTCTCAGAACTTGCCTTTTAGTTTGAAATTGGTTATCCTTGGAAAGTTAATTTATAAGGTGTTTTTTCTTAGACTTTTTTATGATGGAAGTCTTTGAACACACAGCAAAGTTGAAATCATATTCCAGTGAATCTCCAGTATGTTCAGCATTTAGATTTTTTATGCTGACTGCATTCTTGATTGATCTTCACCTTCATCTGTGAATCATCTCACAGTGCCAGCATGATGCTTGTTATGAGCTGACTCGTTTGTATGGATGCTGAGAATTCATTATGCCTTGGGGAAGGTAAGTGATGAGCAACTCTTCAAGAGTAAAAGCAAAAACAAAGGCTTCTGTAGGGGTACATGTTGCTATTGGTAAATTCTCTGTGCATATTATGATGAACAATCACCTAATGGTAAAAATTTCAAAAGTATAATTGTTAAAGAATTTGAACAATCAACTCATATTTCTAGGATTCTTCCTCTCTGAAAATTCACTCTTCCTTTGTTTAACAGCCCACACTGGGTAATGGACTTGGATAGAAATCACCTGCAAAAGAGAAGTAATTACTGTCACACAAACTAGCTACATGATCCCAAATTCACTTGCACTTCCACTATAATTTTATTCTCCCCTATAGTAACCATTGGAATGTAGTAACAACTGGCACATGGATTTAACATTAAAAGATTATATTTTTTTATCCTTTTCCTTTAATTTTTCTATATAATGAACAAGAAAATCCTGTGTGAGTATAGCTGAAGGAGTAGGACAGAGGTGATAAAAAATTAAGTCAAAGAAACTAAAAGAAGCTGGATCATGCAATACATTATTACCAAAGAAACAATTAAAGATTGCTCTTATTCCTCTTACAAGATTATTTGCAAGTAATAAATTTATAAAAATTCTCAATATTTGATGTAAGAGATGTTGAATTTTGGATAGAATATGATAGAAGTGTAGGAGGAGAGATGAGAAAAAGTCAAGAAAATTTGGAAGAGTCAACAAGATTTGTGGATAAATTGGCTAGGTAGAACAATGAGGGAAAACAGGAGCCAAGAATAAGCACTAATTTTAGGAATTAGAAACTAGGTGAATACTAGTAGTATTTGCCAGGAAGAGGAAGCCTGAAAGAGGAACAAGCCCAAGAGATCAGAATTAAAGGTTTGAGAAAAATGTAATGAGGAATACTAAGTTATGTCAAAGAGAAAATTGGGTAATAAATCTGGATCTCAGGGCACAAATCAAACCTAAAGTTTTATTAAGAAAAATTGGTGTCATACACATATAACTTACTATAAAATCATTTAAAATATGAGTTTAGAAAGAAAGACTTGAAGCCCTACTTATGGCTGACTCCAACAGTCTGCAAAGAGAAAGAAGATTCAGAAATATAAGTTGGGAAGATAGGATAAAGATGCCAAAAGCTAAGAAATTACTTATGCATTCATTAATTTCTTTGTGTACAATTAACAATTGTATCAAATCCATTAGTAGAAAAAAAATTTAAAAAGTTAGGATTGGGGAGGCTGGAGAGATAGCATGGAGATAGGGTGTTTGCCTTGCGTACAGAAGGATGGTGGTTCGAATCTCAGCATCCCAAATGGTCCCCCTGAGCCTGCCAGGAGCAATTTCTGAGCGTAGAGCTCGTAGTAACCCCTAACCCTAAGCGCTGCTGGGTGTGACCCCCCCAAAAAAAAAGAATTAGGATTGGCCAGGAGTTTGCTGGTATCTTGATATTATATTTTTAATACTGATGTAGGAAGAAAAGCCTGATTGGATGGTTTGAGATAATTAGAAAAAAGAAGTAGGAGATAGTGAATATAAATTGTTCTCTAGGAATTTTGATTTAACATACACTAGTAGCTAAGAAATTCTAAGGAGATTCTAAGGGGGTTTTGTAATTTTTATTTGAACCTGTACAGTATGTTTCTATGCCAAACAGAATGATGTTTTTAAAAATTATGAGAATATAATGATGTAGAGAAGAGGAAATCCTTGGAAAAATAAGACCATGAGTGGGATTCATTGCAAAACAAGAAATTATTAACCTTCTTTAGGAAGAGGGACTATTCCCATATTGTATAAAAAGAGGCGGCTGGTTTGCTGAGCTCTTGTGTGTTTGGCTGTGCTCTACCTCCTGCCTCTCCGCTGTTCTCTCTCGCCTAGGGACAAGTCGGTCAGGAAGTTGCACCCAGTCATGGCCTTCAAGGACACTGGGAAGACGCCGGTGGAGCCCGAGGTGGAGATCCACCGCGTCAGGACCACCCTTACCAGCCACAATGTGGAGTCCCTGGAGAGGGTTTGTTCCAACCTGATCCAGGGCGCGGAGGAGAAAAAACTGAAAGTGAAGGACCCAGTGCGGATGTCCCGTCACCACCAGGAAGACCCCGTGCAGCGAAGGCTGCATGTCCTGGGACTGCTTCTAGATGTGTATCCAGAAGCGCCTGCTAGACCTGCACTGCCCGTTGGAGATCGTGAAGCAGATCATGTCCATCAGCATGAAACCAGGCGTGGAGGTCGAGGTCACCATGGCTGATGCCTATGTCGCTTTTATTACAAAACACACACACACACACACACACACACACACACACACGCCGAGGATGGTAATTATACAATTACCTGGTAACAGTATAGATTTGGCAGCAAAATTACTTTTTTCCTAGTCAAACAAAAGTTTTCTTATTTGCTGAGAAAAGGACACAGAAAGATGTTGCAGTTTAAATGGGAAAAAAGGTAGGAAATGCATGTTTTGTAAAGCATAAGAATGGGAATTTATTGTGCTCACTGGGAAATGATCAGGATCCCTCTGAGAATTGTGGTCATCAATTCTCTATAAATGGGGTTAACATGGCTGTATGCTTTTCTCCTACAAAATTTCCTTGAGAAGAAGTACAGGCAAAAACTGGCTTAACTGGGACAGAGGTTTACAAACTGAATTAATAGAGCATAAGGAGCAAGGGTCTCTGTTTAGGTATAGAAGGAAGGAAGGATATGAGAGAAATTAAAGAGCAAAAATATCTTTTGGTGTTTATTTGACTTGAGCCACCAAAGTAAGGACATTCGAAGGAGGCGGTGATGATACAGAAATGTATGGTGTTAACATTTTATATTTTCTACTCTTCTTGATAGTGAGTTCATAGTGAATTTGGGGGGAAAGGTCATCATAGGAAATGCATTTAATAAATCAAACATTGTAGGTCACCTCTGTGAATGTCGGTACAGCTAAAGAGAAATGATCAAAGTAGTGGAAGAAGAAAGTGAATCAGGTAAAAAATTACCAATGGATGAATAGACGCTTGTGAGTTAAAAAAAAAAAAAGGAATTAGAGAGCATCCAGAATAATGTCCTCAAGTTTTGAAGAATCATAAATTAGAAGTTATCTGAAATTGGCACGTATCAATAAACAGCTGGTCTACATTCAACCAAAGAGGTGTGAGGGCAGAGGAAAAACTGTCCCAGCTTGAGAGGAGTGCACAAGAATTATCCCAAGAAATAAAGAAAGTTCAATCAGATGTAGAAAGTAAAGAGCCAAAGGCTAACGGTTAGAGATGAGAGACAAAAAGTGGAAGGTTAAGTCAACATTATTATTATTAATAGTAGTAGTATTTTGGTTTTTGGGTCACACAAAGCAGCGCTCAGGGGTTCCTCCTGGCTCTGCCCTCAGAAATCACCCCTGGCAGGCACGGAGGGTGGCGGGGGGATGACAGGATTTGAACCACCGTCCTTCTGCATGTAAGGCAAACACATTACCTCCATGCTCTCTCTCCAGCCCCATGGTCAACATTATTATAATGGAACAAACAGGAAATTCAAAGTGTGTAAGATCGTGTCAGTATATGCATGCACTCCCACATGCACCCACCCACCCAAACATAAAGACAAACACTCTTAGTGTTTTTTTTTCTTTTTTGTTTTGACCATACCAGGCATTCAGGTGTAACTCCTGGCTCTCTGCTCAGAAATAACTCCTGGCAGGCTCAGGGGACCATATGGGATGTCAGAGATCGAACCGGGTCCATACTAGGTCAGCCGCATGCAAGGCAAATGCCCTACTGCTGTGCTATTGTTCTGGCCCCTTAAATTGACTTAAATGCTTCAGTTTAAGATTGATTTCAGGGAAGAATATCTCAATTGAGATAAAGTTACACATAATTTTTCAATTAGATTTATCTCAGACACTGATGTATGAGTTGTTCATAATACAGTTAATTTCTGCATTCAATATACCATTACCAATCCCATTACCATTGTAACATTTTCTCCACCCTGGTCATCAGTTTTCCAACAATCCTTTGCAAATAGGAATAATCTACTTAGTATTTTGTGTATTTTACTGGGAATCAGAAATAAAATTATGGCAGTGTCTTATGCAGCCATGTGTGGACAAATTTGAGGATTTGCAGCACTGAGCTGATGAGCTCATCTGACAACAGGGCCTCCAAAGGGCCCCAGTGTGATCAGCTGCAAGACCGTTATGTGCCTGATTTTTTCATGCTAGTTAGGTCTCTCTTTTGAGAGTCATATTAATCTGTGGTGTTGGCCACTTGCACAGATATGGCTTGAACTTCCTGGATCCTGGGTGTAGCTGCCAGGGGCTTTTGGAAGTACAGAGGGGCAGAAGAGGGTTTAGAGAAGTAGAGTGGTGGTGGTGTTGGGGATTAGCCTGGCTTCAAAGGACCCCAGAGATGTCAGCCACAAAACAGACATACCAGGAGTGTTTCTCAGCTAGGGGTCTCTATATCTGAGATTCTTTCGAATGTTTTGCCCTTTATCCTTCTGCAGGATAATAGGGTCTCCCAATAACTTGGAAGTGGTGTTTCTCTTTCATAATCTCTGATTACCATACTTTTATCATTCACCTTTCTCCATCCTTTGTTCTACAGCAAAAAAAAAATGTTAAATAAATAAAAATAAAAATTCTAAACTGAATTATTCCACTCCTGCTCAAAATTCTCTTTCCTTTACCATCTCCTCAGACTGGAAATATTTTTCTCAATTCATAAAAGAATATTGTATATCTAAGATCTATCAATAATTTGTAAATCATGACTATTTAGTTAAATAAAAATTCAATAAAATTACAAAGTTACAAAAAGTTAAATAAAGAAGACAAACAAGAAAAGAAGGAGGATAAAAAGGAGGAGAAGAAAGAGAAGATGAAAAAGAACAAAGAATGAAAAGGAAAAATAAGAAGAAGGAAGAAGAAGAGGAAGAGGAGGAAGACTAAGAAGAATGAAGAAGAAAAGAATAAAAAGAAGAAAAGAAGGAGGAAGAAGAAGGAAGGAGAAGCAGAAGAAGCACAGGAAGAAGAATGAAGTGATAGAAGAAAAAAGAAGAAAAGAAGGAAGAAGAACGAAGAAGAGAAGAGGAGAAGAAAAAGAAGAGAAGAAGAAGAGGAAGAAAGAAGAAGAAGAAGAAGAAGAAGAAGAAGAAGAAGAAGAAGAAGAAGAAGAAGAAGAAGAAGAAGAAGAAGAAGAAGAAGAAGAAGAAGAAGAAGAAGAAGCGGAGGAAGAAGAAGAAGCGGAGGAAGAAGAAGAGGAGGAGGCCTGGAGAGATAGCACAGTGGTTTTTTGCCTGGCAAGCAGCCGATCCAGGACCTAAGGTGGTTGTATCAACCTTCAAAACAGTTTAAAGGAAATAAAATCTTGTGATTCCTAGTTTGATTAGCCTTATAACTACTCATATTGTCCAAATTGGATTTTACAAAGATTTTGACCAGTGGTCATTTCCTCTAAGAGAAGACACTTGTCCCATATCCTTTTTAGACATATTTTACCATGAAAATTTTGAAAAATAACATATTCCATACTTCCAAACCTCTATACAAGTTGTTTTCCTTTTCACACATGCCTCTTAATTTTCTGATTCTGGTCTGGGCTTGAAGCAAAGCTAGCTTAATCAAGCCAGAAAACCTGTTACTATAGTTGTTTTGGCCTACCAATGGCAGGAAATACCAACAACCTTATGTGTATTATTTTCTAATGAAGAGTTAACCCAAATGCATAAACTTGGAGATGTTACAAAATGCAGATGATACTCAGATAACATTCACTCATTTTGAAACATCTTTTCTTCTAATCTTGTAGGCCAAGCCAATAGGTAAGTCTGAATTCCTCACAATGAAATAGTGACATAAGGAACTAGTATAATATTCCTGTTTTAAGTACAACACTCCTATTGGAAATATAGTTCTAATTCTAACATTGTCTAATAAAATTGTCTAAAAAATACTATAAAATTTCCAACGAAACAGAACAAATTTTGTCTATACCTTGAAGGGGAAAAATGATTACCAGATATCTCATTAAGTTTTTACACAACTATGTATTCACTAATAAGACTCCAAATTGCCTAATCCTACCACAATTATGATATGTCAGTTTATAAACACTTCACAAAATGCAACATTCCCAATTTTTTGTATCTTCCAGAAAATCATGTAACAAATAAAGTAAAATTAGTAATATCTTCACTATAAAGTTCAAAATGTTACTCTGTCTTCAGTAGAACCTTAAATCTTATGACTCAGATACCTATAACTTCTCTTACAATTATTTCCATCACACTCAGGAAATTTTAAATTTTCTATTGCTTACAGTGTTTATTCCAATTGTTCTTCATAGCCCCATTTACTATTCTGGTGATCACATTAGAGAGAAACACACGCTTTACAGTTTGAGTTGGCCTTGTTGGGACCTGCCTGCTGAATCACCCTGAGTCAACTAACCCATAGATTTCCAGGACTGACAGAGGATGTTTTTCCACATTAATTGGAGAACCTTGTTTACAGTCATCCGAAGACATGCCTGGGCTGGGCTCTTTTACTGTTTCATGGAAAAAGACCCAAGGCAAAGCCTGTAGATGATAACTCTCTCCCTAAATTCTAGAGGTCCTAGAGAATAGGAAAAAGATTTCAAAACAACTTCCTTTGCAGGAGGCATGGACTTTTCTTTTTCTGTAATTAACTCAGTATAATTCCATGACTTATGTTTCCCTGGGTCAAAATTATTTTCCTCTTAGTACATCAACTGATGGGGATGGTCACAAATTAAGGACTTACCCAGGGACTAAATCAGTAAACACAGTTAGAAATTAGAAGAATTAAGAGGTGTAGTTAAACTTTAGAAGAATCATGTTCCTGCCAATTCCAGATGCTCACTCAGACAAGAACCTACAATCTATTACAGCTAGATTTGACTCTAGAGGTTCCAGCATTAAGCCAGCTCTCACCACACAGCCTTCCTTACAGACACACATGCATTCCTTACCAACATACGCCTTTCCTTTTTCACTTCTCAACTAATCTCATGGACTACCAATTCTATTGTAATTTTCTTACAAATTTTGTAAAAGATTCTTAATAAATGTTTTGTAGTTTAGGTAAAAGAAGACTTAAGGTGGTCTTAAAACCAGCCTTTTCCTTAATTCTAAACTCTTTTGAAAAATAGAGCAGAAAATAGAGGCAGGGAAAGTGGTAAAGAGAACATGTTGCAAAGCAATTTTGCTAATAACTATGAATTCCAGATGATCAAAAACAAATCCTCTATAGGGCCCGGGTTAATTAGCAATAGATGAAGTAAAGTATCTAGAAGTCTATGAATTACATTATCTTACAAACCTGGAGGTTACCTATATCAGTCAAGCTTAATTTGGCCATAATTTCTATCCTACTATAACAAACATACTACATCTGGTAAAGGTAGGTAGGTTCAAAATAAAACATGAATAGTAATAGAAAAATTAATAACAAAAGTGTTTGAAAATAATAGTTCATTTATCTACTAAATGACTATCGACCCCAAAATACAACTATTAATTGTGCCTCTAGTGAATTTTAATTAACAATTCTGAAACATTTTAGTTGTATAATAGGGCTGAATGAAGGCTAATGTTACATAGCATTTATATATTTTAGCATTTATCATTAAAGAATAATGAAAGCAGAGTTTGTCACTATGACAAAAAGGAATTACAAATTGGGAAAGGAAAAACTAGGTATAAATGAGTTTAGTGGTTTCAAACCAGACATACGTCAGTGAAAATTTGTATAGTTAAAATGATCTTTGGCTAGTTCCCTCTACTACGCTCGCACAGGGCCTCCTCTTCAGCCTCTCTCAGTGCCATCACTAATCATCTGTCCTTTGGGCTCACCCACTTGGGTGTCAGGGAGGGAATAGGGAACCTTACCCCTTGATCCCTCCCCTCAGGCTCCTTATGGACTCCAGTGCCATTACTGATACCCCCTTCCTTACGATCAGTTCTTCTTTTCCCAACAGCTTTCTGGGGCATTTCAATATATATCATAACTTTTCTAGCAGATTGGGTCTAGCGCTTCTTTCAACACCCCGATACTCCAGCACTTCAAACTACTAAAGCAAAATCAATGGAGAAGTTAAAGAAGATATCGATTGTGGGGAAAATGGAGAGAGATCCTGGAAAATCTCCAAGTCCACCCAAACTCTGAACCTTATAGAGGAGGACCTAAAAGCTACACCTAATGGTTTAGCAATGGAAATCAAGGAGTCACCAGCCTGCAAAATTAAGAAAACAATAGACAAACAATTCAACCAATTCAAAGAACTCTTTTAGAAGATGAGAAATCCATACATATGGAAATGAAGGAACTAAATACCTGTTAAGAGTGACAAAGAAGGCAAAAAAGAAAGAAGACATAAAACCCTGGAAGAAAATGTAAGGTACTTAATGAACAAAGAAAAGAGAAATAATCTTCAAATCATAGATTCCAGAAAGGGAAGAAAACAGGAAAAAGGAAGAACAAGTAGTGAGGGAGATAATAGCAGAAAACTTCTACACCCTCGGGAAAGAGATTTCTCTACAAATCCAAGAGGCAAAAAGAGTGCCAAGCAAAACAGACCATAACAGTACAACACCAAAACATTTAGTAATCCAAACAGCAGAAAAACAAAAACAAACAAAACCCTCAGAGAGATTGACTCTTTAAAGCATTAAAGAGAAAAAAAAACCTCAAATATAAAGGAAACAACATAAGAATCAAGCAAGATCTTCCATTCGAAACAATCCAGTCAAGAGACTGGAATGACATATTCAAACTACTGAATGAAAGAAATCTTCAACCTAGAGTCCACTACCCACCTAAACTCTAATTCATATGAGAGGGAGGGTTAAAAACATTCTCAGACAAAAAAGAACTCGCAATATTTGTGCTAACCAAACTGACCAAACCAAACCAAAATGAGCTAATCAAAGAGCAAGTACACAAGCCAAATCCCCAATTGTAACAACAACCCTACACAATATAATGGCACAGCAGCCCTCTCTGTCAATATTTTCCTTAAATGTCAGTGGAGTAAACTCGCCCATCAAGAATGTTCAGATTGAGCAAGAGTCCAATCAACTGCCCTTTATGGATGTCAATAATAATGTTCTATTTCTTTTACCCACAGAAACGGGTGCAGAATGCATTTGGAAGCCATGAACTCCGCTGTAGTGCTCCCTATAAGTAGTTTTAATGTCTTAATTTTACTATGTCTATAATGCCTCCTTGATATTTTTGTCCACAGTGGTTCTTGGAGATATAAGTTAGTCGCCCCAGTTCCACATTGCAATGCTATACTATATTAGACTCGGGAGACAGGGCTCATTAGAATAATGCATTGACAAAAATTCTAATCTATTCATTTTCTACTTGATTAAACCTGCTAATATAATCTAACGTTTATGTCCACAGATAGCAATGGATTATGTAGCTCCTGTTACAGAGCTCATTCATTGAATAAGTTATTGTAATTTGTTTTCAATTTCAGGTAGTTCACCATTATACCATAATGCACATGATTTTAGATTGCTTTTAGGAAAGAAACCTGGATGCTCGAGACCCTCTAGACAATATTTCATGGTATAGACTCCTCTTACAGTGCTCATTACTATAATCACTTAGTTTTCTAGACTTAAATATTATGATTGTTTTTAAGAATGTTTTATATATATATATATATATATATATATATATATATATATATATAACCCATATAACCCATGATTGGCCTAGAAAATGAAAACATTTCCATCTGACTTTCTGGCTTTATATTTTTTAAGTGTTTTGTCCCATTTCACCTGGGTCAGCTTTTCAACAGTTATGAATGGATCGATCCTCAGTGTCTATGTGTGCACCTGAGTGTATGTGTTGGCCACCTTAATGTCTGTCTAGTATCCGTCTGTAATATACATAATGTCTGTCTATGTTGTATATTGACTGCCCTTCCCTCTTCCTTACCCCTTCACTTACCACCTTACAAATTCTTTTCTAAACCTGCACTCTCTCAACCTCCTTCTATTATTTCCCCCATTTAACCCTTAGTTCTTAACTCTTTAGGAAGCAAAATATTCCCTGCATCCCAGCCAACTGCCAACCAGTTCCCAAAGAGAAAAGATAGATGCTCTGTCTGAGAAGAAGCTGCTACTGCCAAATGCTGCTGATTTGCTCTCAGTGGTCCTTTTTCCCCCACCTCCCTTCATTGAGAATTGCTGCTTGCTACCAGATTCAGTTTCTGAGAAGCCCCCAGCTCAAGGACATTTCCTGATATGTGAGTTGGGAGCCATTATTTAGCCATTATTAGACTTCAAAAGACCAAATCAGGCTGAAGCTATGCTCTGGATTTTATCAACCCCCAGACTATTTCAAAAGATTTTTCTACCAGAAAAGGCCCTACTGCTGCCCTGGCATCAACTTACTCCAGAGTGGGTTCATATGACACCCTGATGACTTAGTAACAACAGCAACAACAACAACAATAACAACAACCTGCTTTCAGGACAGGGTTCTCTGCATTGTCACCTAATGGTGAGATGAAGCCTGCGTCACCCTGACTTTGACACAGAAAGACTTTGACATGATTTCTATATAGAAATCAGCATCTCTAACTACAGAAACCTGACAGCAAAAACTGTGATTTGAAGAGCTTTTACTGAGACCACAGAGAAAGATTTTGGGATTAGACAACTTTGCATGCCTGGAGCCTATAGTTGGTCTTATGCCATGAGTAAAGTCTCCCGTTTATTAGGCCAAAGGTTTTACCTTCCTATTTTCCCCAAATTTTGCTGTACCTATGCAAACAACAACTGCCATCTACACATCTTTTATTGTATTTTTATTTCTTATCTTTAAAAAAAGAGAACTTACTAAACCTTTAATGACTTTATTGGAGATACAATAATTTTTAAAAAAAAATACTTGCTACTTGAGCTTTTTCCTTTTTCTTTTTTCTTCTCTTCTTTCTATTACTCTATTTTTCTCAATACCTTTGCCTTCCCTTATCTTGAAACAAACATATTATGATCAGTTATGTCAACTGTGATGCATTTTCTTTAAATAGAAAAGTAAAAAAAGTAAAATTATTTTTGTCTGCATTCATTGATTACTTTTAGCAGTGATGGTCTATAGTTCCTCTTCAACCACACTTGTTTTTGGATGCTCAACCAACTAAGGCCTTTAAAGAAGGAAAAGATATTATCAGTGTTTTAAAGTATATGCTAACAAAGCATCAAAAAGTTATATTTCAAATATATTGAGCCTAAGTACAGAGTTTTTGTAGAATTGTATAATGGGAAAGAGGACTAACAAAATATCAATAATAACTAAAAAGGCCCCTGTTCCCTAGATGGTCTAGTATAGGAACCAGCTAGTTGGCACTATAAACTCCAGAACAATTCTCAGAAAATAGTCACAATGCAGAGACCTTTGCTAAATACTCTTATGTGTCCTCTATCAGTAAAATATAGTGGAAGGGAAGGGTTCTAAAATTAGTTTTATAGGAAAAAGAGAACTTAATATTTCAGTTCATTTAAAAGCCATTTTAAAATGTACATTTTATTATCAAAGTGAAAAGTATAACAATTCAAGAGCTGATCTCAAAAAGTCCTCACAAGGACAATGCAAACTTACAAATAATAAACTTACTTTCTTCAAAAAACTTTCCCATCTATTAGTCACTTGCACAACTTCAAGGAGAGATTAGTCAAGGAAGCTGGCTATTAATTACAAGGAATGAATCACACTCTGTTCAATAGAATCTGAGGGGTACTGACAAATAATCTGCTTCTTTGTGTCAAGGAAGAATTTATTTATGTGAGTCCATAAAAATGAAAATGACTCTAGTGTCTCCACATCCAACTAGGACTTGACTCAGAGATTTAGTAGGCACAAAAGACCTAAAGCTGATAAGTGTGATAGCAGCTACTTTCAAATCAGCGCACTGTGATATCTTTGACCTGGAATCTTACTACTGATTTTATTTTTTATGTTTTATTTTATTTTATATTTATGTTTTACCGATGTCTGCAGAAACTTCAGACCCTTCTTTTACTCTTTTCTATAACTTTTCTCTCTTTCATTAGCAGTAAAACACCAACAGGTTCTAAATCAGACTTCTGTATACTTTTCTCCCTTTGTCTGTTCTTAGAAGTTCTTGAAGTTCTTGGTAGGAAGACTAAGTTATTTCTGAAGTTACAGTCATACATAAAATATAGGATCTTGAGAGTTTAAAGTTAGCAAAGTAGAAAAAGGAAGGTTTTGGTTTTGGTTTTTGATTTTTCTGTTTGTTTATTTTGTAGCCAATTGATTCTTGTTTAATTTCAGCGTGATGATTGTCCACCAAACACTGCCAAGGAGTGATCCTTGAGTACTGCTGGGTGTGGTCCCTCAAAAACTAATACAAAAAACAGAATGCAAAACTCATTTAAAGGAGAGAGAATTTAGTCCTAAAGATGTCAAAGAGAAATCAACAATGGAAGTGGGTGGTTGTCAAAGATCCTTTAGGGGAAGGCTATTTGGGGACAAAGGAAGAGTTTTCTTAGAAGTGAAAGAGAAAAATGATGCAAATAGAGGCACAAAAGTGGTATAGTTTCATATAAACCTCTGTCAGTATTTCTGGCAAGTTAGATGAGAGAAGCACCAGGAGGCAATAGATAGAAGGTCACCAAGCTGGTCAGAGTCATCTGTCATACCCAGTCTCATTGCCAGCCTTGACTGGTGGACAGATGCCAGGGAGAGTATTTCAGAAAAACATGAGCAGACCTGCATATTGGATGAGTGTCTATGAATGAAAACAAAATGAGAACTACAGAAACATCATATATATCTACCAGTCTTCAAAGACCAATGTTCATATAGGTGTCCTCTTTTGGGTATAAAATGGTTAAAGACCATCAGTTTATACAGCTGATTTATGGAATCTCTGCAGTATCATTCTACTTGAAGTCCTGTTTGGCTTGGCTCACTATGTTTATGCCTTCTTCCAAGCCCATACCGATTGTTAGTAACGTCAACTTCAATGATATGGAGTACATATGTGTGATGGGAAAAGAAGGAACCAGATTGCCACTGATCACTGCCACTGCCTTTTCCTCTGTTCCTCCAGCTAACCTAAATAAGAAAACTTTTTTCTTTCCGGTTTGGGTTGCATCCAGCAATGCTCAGGAGTCCTTTCTGGCTTTGTACTTGGGAATTACTTCTGGTGGTGCTTTGGAGACTACATGGAATGCCGGAGGTCAAATCCAGGTCTGGAGGATGCAAGGCAATTGCCTGACCTGCTGCTTTATAGTAGCTCTGGCCCCTAAAATTTTTATATATCTAATTGCTACAGTGATTGTTCCAATAAGGCTACTCTGAGATAAGACTTTGAAACCCAATTTGTGCCTTCTGGAGCCCTCATAATAAACAGCCTCTGAAGTGGCTATTGATTAAATAAAAAAAATAAATAACTCATAGGTCAGCCTCTGATTTTTCTAGACTTTAGAAGTGTCCTAAAGCCTTCTTGTGCAGTACTATATAGGAAAACTCTAAGAATTCCCAAGTGGGGAGGAGTTCTGACGGTGAAGCATAGGGGATCTCCTTTCCTCAGCGATGACCACCATTGATTCTAAAACAGATGGCTTGATCATTTGGCTAAATTCATCGCTAAAACCTTTGGGATGGGATCACTCCTGATAGTACTCAGGGGACCAAGCACATGCAATGCAGGGGATCATTCTAGGCAAGTTGTGCAAAGCAAGAGCCCTCACCCCATATTATCTCTCTAGTCCCACAGATGAATTTTACTGAGAACATTTTCAGACATAAATTATCACATCTTTTATTTGAAAAATTGGAAGTCTAGAATCATCTCCTAAAATTTAAGCAATGTTTAAATCATCTACAAAGCAAAATATATTTCCTATAGCTACTCATAAATATCTTTTTTTACACATTTTAAATAACTTTTCTTATGAGCAATATGACATTCTTTTTTCTTACTTGAGACTATGAAGCCTGTATTTTTCCCTCTCTTTTTTTCTCTCATTTTCTATTATACTTTTATTCTCTGCTTAGTGTTACCAACCAGTAATTTTTCAGAAGAAACTAATACAACTTTCTTTTTTAAAAAAAAGTCAAATTTGGTAGAAAAAATGTTATCAGCTTCATGGGGATTAAGAGAGAATACAGCTGTTAAGGCACTTGCCTTTCACAAGACTAATTCTGGTTCAATCTCACACAGCACAGATGGACCCCCAAACAGTGCCAGAAGTAATCTCTGAGCACAGAAAAATATGGTCAAAACATACTCATACACACACACTTATGCATACATATAAGAATAATTTTCCTTATTTTGCTCAAAGAATTGTTATCAGAGTTAAGAAACAGAAATACAGATAACCTAGTTAAATTTAAATTTAATAAAAAATAATACTTTAATGTGAATTTATTTCATGAGGTATTTATGCAACACATACACTAAAATATTTCTTATTTTTCTAAAATTTAACTAAGGATCTGAATTTTATTTGGCAGCCAAGTCAAATTTTTTATCTCTATATTTTTTGCTAAAATTCCTAGCCTGAATAAAAGGACTTCTAGGGCTAAGGATATCGCTCAGCAATATAACACTTGCCTTGTGGATAAAAGCTTCTATATTTAATCTTTAGCATGGAGGTGGGCAGAGAAAATTCTACCCATGCTTTTGACTAAAACAAGGAGAAAACTTTGCTCAATAAAAACTAGTTTTGTCGGGGCTGGGCGGTGGCGCTGGAGGTAAGGTGCCTGCCTTGCCTGCGCTAGCCTAGGACGGACCGCGGTTCGATCCCCCGGCATCCCATATGGTCCCCCAAGAAGCCAGGAGCAACTTCTGAGCGCATAGCCAGGAGTAACCCCTGAGCGTCACAGAGTGTGGCCCAAAAACAAAAAAACAAAAAACAAAAAACAAAAAAAAACTAGTTTTGTCAATAGAATATTACATAGCTATTGCAAAAGTTATTGTCTGATAAGTACATCCTACCATGGGAAAATGTGCATCTGTAGTCTAAGGGAAAAATAACAGGATGAACAATTACATAATAGTAAAATTATGATAAGCTTTACAGAATGCTAATGACATAAAGGCATGTGCTAACTGCCTTGTTGCATTAACAAGTTCAATATCCATAATTCATTGAAGTAGGTACTGTAAGATGAAAAATACTTTTAGAAGGGTTTATTTATTTATATTAATCTATTCATTAATATTAAACTCCTAGCATAACAGTTTATGAATTAATAATATGTAAATTAAAACACTAATCTGTAAAAAAAGATCATTATTTTGAAGATGAATAAAAAAGGTAACAGGAAGTCATATGCTCATTATTGAGGGGTAGATTAGAGTAATTTCACAAATCTTATTCCTGCATTCTTCCTACCTTCTATAGGAATAAGCATTCTTTTCCATCAAAATAATAATGCAATTAAAATAAAATGTTTATCATACTTGGAACTGGAGCGGTGGCACAAGCGGTAAGGCATTTTGCCTTGCCTGCGCTAGCCTAGGACAGACTGCGGTTCCATCCCCAGACGTCTCATATGGTCCCCCAAGCCCAAAGCTGTAAGTGTATAACCAGAAGTAACCCTTGAGCATCAGCAGGTGTGGCAGAAAAAAAAAAAACACAAAAAGTTTATCATGTGATATTACCAAACAGTAGGAAGAAGGTTTGGGAGGAATGAAGGGGTGAACTAGGAAATGAAAGGACAGCAAGGAGGTATCAGATGCATTTTGGAAGTAGTCAGTAGAAAGAAGTAACTGCACACATCAAAACCATGACAGTTAACACTATTATAATTATATTATCTAAGCACCAATAATGGGTTTTAAAAAATAAAGAAATTTAAGATCTTCCCAGAAAAGTATAATGTACTTTATGCAAATAAAACCTACATTCTTGCTTTTATCATGCACATATTACATGCCCAGGCAGCACACTGTGTAGCTAGTTTGGGGGATATTATGAAACTGAAGTTTAATCCACTCAAGTCCTCACCGGTCCAAGATGGACTTCCATCTTTGAAGCTGAGAAGCTCCTTTATAATCAATTGGCTAATTCAACCCTGTTATTCCAATGGTCACTACACATTTCAGAGCTCTCTCAAAGAAAATCTGCTATGAAAGATGAAGTAGGAAATATATGCTAATAAATAGAATGGATAAATAAGTATTAAATAAATGAATGTAATTCTTGTGGGTTTTTTTTTTTGTAGACATTCCATTTAATGAAACAATGTTGGCTTCTTGGCAAAAAAAAGAAAATTACAATTTAAATGTGCCTCCCACTTATCCCCTAAACAAGCTTTGAATAAGTAACTCTTTCAGACAACTATATACCAATGCAAGGTGAGGTAATACATTGATATTGGCACTCGTAGGGAACAATTATATCATCCTCTTATCAGAAAAAGTACCTCCAAAATATATGGAGCAAGATCCAAGCTAACTAAGGGCTGAGATTGCTCTAATGGTTTTTTATGTCATCACTAAAAAGAAATTTGGGTTTTTTTTTTTTTTGCAGGAGATGGTCATTAGTACAACATAAGTTTCTGGGCTTTACTTTAACTGAAAGATGCCAAATTCTAGACTCATCCTTTTAATTGCTTCACCTGTAATAGAAGAAGCTGTTAGAATAGTGAACATGTCAGAACATGGATAAGAAAGCTAACTGTCTTTATTAGTATTATGTCAAATTGACTGGAAGTATGGTCTGAAACTAGATAGAGAAGCAAGAAATTAGAAAAGTGTTCTCTTGCCTTTCAGATCCCTAACAAAATATTTTCCCTTATTTCTTTTGCAAAGCAACCACCAGGTAGGTACCCCTAAGAGAGATACAGCGAAGAAGCTTCAACTTAGAACAAGAGTGAGTCATGATTTGTACAACTCAATAGAACTGCCAACCCACCTCCATTCTTCCTTACAGTTTTTGTTTTCCTGGTATGATAATTAGTTGTTGGCTTTGTGAGTGTATTCTCTGAGGGAAAATGTGGGTACCTATTATTTCTAAAATGAGTGTTCTAACTGCCTATCTACTTAGAGTCACATGACCAACTAAGAGTTACATTGCCAAACTGCGATCACCTAAACCAAAGTCCCATTGCCCTCACTCTGTGTTTTTATTAGGCTAAACTGAGAAACATTAGGGGCCAGAGAGATAGAATAGAGGTAGGGCATTTGCCTTGCATGCAGAAGGACGGTGGTTCAAATCCCGGCATACAATATGGTCCCCCAAGCCTGCCAGGAGCAATTTCTGAGCATGGAGCCAAGAGTAAACCCTGAGCACCACTGGGTGTGACTCAAAAAAACAAAAAACAAAAACAAAACACCCTAAGAAACATATCTAACTACTTACCTTTCACCTTCTGCTGAATTAAACAGAACAAATTTCCTTCCAAAACTGCAGGTGCAGAGCCGGAGCACTAGCACAGCAGTAGGGCATTGTCTTGCACGCATCTGAACCAGGACGGACTTCAGTTCGATCCCCTGCATCCCATATGGTTTCCCAAGTCAGAAGTGATTTCTGAGAGCATAGCCAAGAGTAACCACTGAGCACCAAAACAAAAACAAACAAAAAATGCAGGAGCATTAGTTACCAAAAACACGAATGCCATCTTCTAGTAACTCTCAAACTCATTCTTTCAGAGGTGGTTGGAGGACTTATATAAAGTTATCAATATTGAACACTACCCCAGAATATATTCCACAGAATCTATGAAAATGCATCCAGCCAGAATATTGATATCTTTCCAAAAAAACAAAAAAACAAAAACCTTAAAGAACCTCTTAATAAATAGTTAGGTTGTAAATCTGCTCTGATTAACCAAGTCTCTTAATAATGAAAATGAGATTCACAAAAACTCATAATTTTCTTTAAGATATCTTAAGTTCAAAGGCTGGAGCAATATCACAGCAGAAGGGCATTTGCCTTATACACAGCCAATCCTGGACAGACTTCGGTTTGATTCCCTGCATCTCAAATGATCCACCTGAGTCTACCAGGAGCCATTTTTGAACACAGAGCCAGGAGCAACCCCTAAGTGTAGCTGGGTGTGACTCAAAATCAAAAACAAAGAAACAAACAGAAAAGATCTCTTAAGGTCATAGTTGGGGGCCCTGCTGTGTGATTACCAGTTGGGAGAAACTGTGCATGTTTCTCTGCTGTTCTTCTCCTAAAACTCTCCTGAGAGGGCTGAGAAGGGCCCAGCAAAATCGCTCTAATAGAGTTTCCCAGGCCAAAAGCCAAGGAAGACTGGGTCCCTGAGTGAAAACCGGCTATAAGCGGTAACTTGCAGAAAGGCAGATCCCTTTGTCTGTAAAGTCAGGCGGGAGGAATCTGGCCCTGCTGTGTGATTACCAATTGGGAGAGTCTGTGCGTGTCGCCTCTGCATGTTTCTCTACTGTTCTTCTCTTGAACCTCTCCTGAGAGGGACAAGCAGGGCCCAGCAAAATAACTTTCTGGAGGGTCCAAAAAAGTACTTCAGCTCAGTTTCGCTTCATGGCCACACTCTATAACTTATGAACCCCACCACACATGCAGAAAAAATCACCTTACAAGTGTGACAGTGGAGAAACCTCACAGACAAACACCATCCACAGAGAATGAAGATGATAGCTCTAATGACACACACACACACACACAAAAAAAATACCAACCATCTGATTGACCTCTCAGAAGGAGTTTAGAATAGAAATATGGATGATTCTAATGGAAATCAAAGAAAATATAGCTCTAGCTATATGTCTAGCTAAGACAGAAATCAGAAAACTCCGAACTAAAATAACAGATCTGAAAAACATGGTAGTTCAACTAAAAAACTCAATGGAAAGCCTCTCCAGCAGAATAACAGCAGCTGAGGACAGAATTAGTGAACTGGAAGAGCAAATGCAAAACAACTCCATACAGCAGACGAGATTGGAAAAGGATCTTAAGACAGACTATCATACAATAGAAAAAGTACTCAAGGAATGTGAACAGATGAAAATAAAAGTCTTTGATAACTCAACAGAAACAACATAAGAATCATTGGAGTCCCAGAGGCCCAGGAAGGGGATCCACAGGAAGAATCAACAGTCAAATACATCATCGCAGAGAAACTCCCAGAGCTAAAGACTGCATGCAATCAAACCCTGTATGCCTGAAAAGTACCAGCTAAAAGAGACCCGAATAAAAACACGCCAAGACAAATCTTGGTTACAATGACAAATCCCAGAGATAGAGATAGAATACTGAAAGCAACAAGATCAAAAAGGAAAATTACATCCAAAGAAGCATCCTAAAACTTATAGCAGACATGTCAAAAGAAAATCTCAAGGTCAGAAGACAGTGGTGGGATATTGTGACAAGAGTGAATGAAACAGAGGCTTTAGCAAATTACTGCACTCAGCTCGACTCATCCATTCTTGATAAAAACTCTCAGCAAGATAGAAATGAAAGGAACATTTCTCAATATAGTAAAAGCCATCTACCACAAGCCAATGGCAAATATCATCCTCAATTGAGAAAATCTAAAAGCCTTTTCTCTAAATTCTGGTAAAAGATAAGGCTGTCCTCTCTCACCACTACTACTCAACATAGTACTGGAAGTGCTTGCTATAGAGATTAGGCAAGAAAAAGATATCAAGGGAATTCAGATAGGAAAGGAAGAAGTCAAGCTCTCGCTGTTTGCAGATGACATGGTACTCTACTTAGAAAACCCTAAAAACTCTACCAAAAACCTCCTAGAAACAATAGATACATATAGCAAGATGGCAGGCTACAAATGTAACACGCCAAAATCAATGGCCTTTTATACACCAATAATGATAGGAAAGAAATGGACATTAAGGAAACAACCCCATTCACAATAGTGCCTCACAAACTCAAATATCTTGGAGTCAACTTGACTGAATATGTGAAGGACCTATACAAAGAAAATTATAAAAAAAAAACTGTTTCAAGAAATAAGAGAGGACACACGGAAATGAAAACACATACCCTGCTCATGGATTGACAGGATTAACATCACTAAATGGCAATACTCCCAAAATCATTGTACAGATTTAATACAATTCCTCTAAAGATACCCATGACATTTTTCAAAGAAGTGGATCAAATACTTCTAAAATTTATTTAAAACAATAAATACACTCGAATAGCTAAAGTATTTCTTGGGAAAAGAAATGTGGGAGGCATCACTTTCCCCAACTTTAAACTGTATTACAAGGAATAGTTATTAAAACACCAAAGTATTTGGAATAAAGACAGACCCTCAGATCAGTGTAATAAGCCTGAGTACTCAGAGAATATTCCCCAGACATACATTCACCTAATTTTTGATAAAAGAGCAAGAAAAACTAAATGGAGCAGGAAAGCCTTTTCAACAAGTGGTGTTGGCACAACTTGCACAAAAGAGAGCTTAGACCCCCAGCTAACACCATGTATGAAGGTAAAATCCAAATGGATTAAAGACCTTGATATCATAAAGTATATAGAACATCATGTAGGTAAAACACTCCATGACATTGAGACTAAAGGCATCTTCAAGTAGAAACTGCACTCTCCAAACAAGTGGAAGCAGAGATAAATAGATGGGAATATATTATGCTGAGAAGCTTCTGCACCTCAAAGGAAACAGTTCCCAGCATACAAGAGACACTCACTGAGTAGGAGAAACTATTCACCCAATATCCATCAGATAAGTGGCTAATATCCAAAATATACAAGGCACTGACAGAACTTTACAAGGAAAAAACATCTAATCCCATCAAAAAATGAGAAGAAATGAGCAGACACTTTGATAAAGAAGAAATACAAATGGCCAAAAAGCACATGAAAAAATGCTCCACATAAATAATCATCAGGGAGGTGCAAATCAAAACAATTATGAGGTACCATCTCATGCTACAGAGATTGGCACACATCACAAAAATGAGAACAAGCATTACTTGCAGGGATGTGGAGAGAAAGGAACTCTTATCCACTGCTGGTGGGAATGCCGTCTAGTCCAGCTTTTATGGAAAGCAATGTGGAGATTCCTCCAAAAACTGGAAATTGAGCTCCCATACGATCCAGCTCTACCACTCCTAGGGATATACCCTAGGAACACAAAAATACAGTATAAAATTCTTTCCTCACACCTCTATTCATTGCACCACTATTTACAATAGCCAGACTCTGGAAACAACCAAGATGCCCTTCAACAGACGAATGGCTAACGAAACTGTGGTACATATACACAATGGAATATTATGCTGCCGTCAGGAGAGATGAAGTCATGAAATTTTCCTATACATGGATGTACATGGAATCTATTATGCTGAGTGAGATAAGTCAGAGGGAGAGAGATAGATGCAGAGTAGTCTCATTCATCTATGGGGTTTAAGAAAAAAATGAAAGACATTTTTGCAATAATCCTCAGAGACAAAGAAAGGAGGACTGGAAAGTCCAGCTCACTACATGAAGCTCACCATAAAGAGTGATGAGTGCAGTTAGAGAAATAACTGCACTGAGAACTGTAATAACAATGTGAATGAATGAGGGAAGTAGAAAGCCTGTTTAGAATATAGGTAGGTGTGGTGTGGGGAGGAGAGAGATTTGGGACATTGGTGGTGGGAATGTTGCACCGGTGAAGTGGAGTGTTCTTCTCATGACTGAAACCCTACTACAATCATATTTGTAATCAAGGTTTTTAAATAAAGAAATAAAAAGAAAGTTCATACCTATTTGTCATTAGTCTCTGAAATCTGTGAGTACCTAACTTGACATGAATAGGAAAATTAGTGCCTACATCTGTTCAATACAGGCTAATATCTAGAAAGAAAAGCTTGTCTAAGTCCACAACTTCTCACTGAGAAAATATACTAATAATATTAAGTACTGGGCTGAAGGTTGGAGATGGTGGAGAGACTGAAACAATGATGGAAGAAAATGGACAATCTGGTGGAAAGTTCTAATGGTGGTTGCATACAAACCCATCATTAACATTATAATAATTCATAGTATCAAAAATTATTTAAAGTAAATTAAAAATAAATTACTATATGAAATATGTAACCCACCAATTCATTAAGTATCAATTTCTCCAAAGATATGAACCATTTCTTCCTATAAAAACTTTGACACATATTGTTCTCCAAATCCCAACCCAAATGTCTTTTCTCTAATTAATTCAGTTGCTTTGAGCCAAGTGCTTGACCTTGTTCAATATCCCATGCCTCACTAAGTTCTCACTTTGAACAGACTCATTTATTTCCCTAGTTAAACCTGACAGTTGAAAATTAATAAGAATCTTAATATGGCCTGTTATCCTTCAGTGCTATGACTCCAGAGTGAAAAGAAAAATTATGGGAAGACTTCAATTACAGATATGTAGGCCTAGAGCCTGTGACTCACTGAGACATCATACATAGTTCCCAGACTTTTCTATGTTTATTTTTGTTCTAGCCGCTGATAGTTACACAGTTTCAACCTGAGGGCCAGATAGAATTCAGGTAAAATCTGTCTACTGTGACACTGTAGAAGTACTTAACATTGGGGTACATATGTCGAGGAAAAGAAGAAATGTCCAACTTAGATAATGTAGTGTTAGGCCTAAGCACTCATTTTTTTTTAAAAATTACTTTATTTACATATTGTGGTTTTCAAGATTGTTCATAATGCAATTGGGTTTTTCAGTTACAAAGTTACTCATAGTTGAGATTTAGTCATACACTGTCCAATGCTCTTCAGCAGTGCACATTTCCTGCAACTGATGTCCCTGTCCCTCCTCCCCTCCGTCTGTGTCTGCCTTCTCTTTTTCTCTCTCTACCTCTCTTTTTCCCTTCCTCTCTCACATTCTCTCTTCCTATTTCTCCCCTTTTAAACTGTGGTTTGCAATAATGCCACTGAAGGATTACCATACATATCACTTTATCTCCTTGCAGCACCCAGTTCTTGCCATAGTGATCATTTCCAACTGTCATTGTCACAGGCATTACTTCTCTGCCCTAACTGCACTTCCCACTGTTTGTAGTAATCTTTCTAATATGAACTGTTTTCTTGGCCCTTGTCCTTTTTGTCTCTGAATGTTATAACCATACTATCTTTTTTTTAATTATACAATTGAACGCAATCATTCTATGTTTATCCCTCTCTCACTGACTCATTTTGATCAGCACAATACTTTATATATCCATCCATGTATAAACAAATTTCATGACTTCATTTTTTCTAAAAGTTGCTTAGTATTCCATTGAAATACTTATTCTCAAAACATATGTACACATTGACAAGCCTCTCAAATGCCAGCATCTTTGTGGCTTTCATCCCCAAATGGATTAAGAATTGGAGTTTCATCTGTGTTGATCTAAAAAAATAAAATTAAAAGAATTAAAGTTTCTTGGGCCAGAGCAATAGTACAGTAGGTAGGAAATTTGACTTGCACTTGCAACCCATATTTGATCTTCAGTATCCTATATGGTCTCCCTGAACACAGCCAGGAGTAATTCCTGAGCTAGCTCAGAGCCAGGAGTAACTCCTGAACACTACCAAGTGTGATACCCGCCCCCCAAATGGAAGTTTCAGGCCTGCAGAGTTAGTAGCTCTAAGGTAAGCATTGTTTCACCCAGGGATTGAAACAACAACTAGGTTGAAATCTAGTTGACCAGGAGTTACCTAGCTTGCCAGCATACATTGGCATCTTTCTATTCCTACTTCCATCCTGTTTTTTTTCTTTTGCTCATTCCATAAATAATAAAATCTTCTGTAAAGGTTTGATTCTAGACAAACTCAAAGAAAACACATTGACCTTATCAATTTACAGTTCTTTGATTTTAGTGATGCTATTAAACTCTCTAAAAAAGTCACTGTCCTGTGTACAAATAAATGATTTTAATTCACACTTACTCATTAAAGCAGGAAAAATTTGCTCTGGGCTGCTGCTAAAGCCCTTCTAGTTTCTGTCGCCTTCCTCATTCCTAGCTACACAACACCACCTTCCCACCCCCACTCAGCTCCTGGCTCAGGAAATTCCTGGGAATTCTTGCCAATGTCTCTGGAACTCTTAGTCATGCTGAGTTCTGCCTGGAACACTCTTCTTCCTTCTTTGGCTCACTCCTTCACATGTTCCAGCTCTCAGCCAAACTATCACTTCCTGTACAGAAATCTTGTCTGGCACCCAGTCGAGGACCCTGCTCCAATTGTGTGCTTCCAGATAGAGTTCCTGTCGCTATCTTCACTGGCCTTTATCCTTCCTAAGCACAAACACTCAGTTTGTTTTGCTCCTTATTGCATTCCTGACACCTAGCCCGAAGCCCACAAGTCAAGAAGACTTGAATCATTGTCCAATAAATGGAGTCTTGCTTACTGAACTGCAGAGTTGGAAATAAGAGAACTCGGGAAATGATGTTAAAACAAAGTTTTTCTTCCCTCAATTCTCCAGTTTGATAGCCCAAAGAGGAATAAGTGAGAAGCTCCCTTTAGCTGAAAGCAGCTGATATTTTACATATGCAGCTATCATCATTTCTAATACAGAACTTTTAGTCCTTTTGATGGTTAATTTTCCATTTCTTTATCATACTATTTCATGGCTCTCTCTTAACTCTTTTATATGTGTCTATGGGTCTGTATCCAAAACTGAAGTTCCAGAGTCTTCCCACAACCAAAATAATTCTTCATTTTCCCTTCACCTTCCCTTTTCTCTCTAGCAATAATCAAATCCAGGCTTTATTTGGTTTTACTTATTTATAATTTTAATTTATGAATAGCCTCCTTTGCAGTGCTTATGTGTCTAGGAGCCACTTCTGATGCTACTTGATGAGGCTATGTACACCTGGCTGTTTGATACTCAGGTCCAGCAGTACTGAAGACCACCAGGGCTACTCTGATTGTGTTTGGGCATCATGCAGTGCTGGAGTACTTCAGGCAAGCCATGTGCTTCAGCCCCTTGACTACCTCCCTGACCCTCATGTTAGCTTTTTTGTTTGTTTGTTTTGCTTTTTGGGCCACACCCAGTGACGCTCAGGGTTACTCCTGGCTATACACTCAGAAATTGCTCCTGGCTTGGGGGACCATATGGGATTCCAGGGGATTGAATCGCGGTCTGTCCTAGGTTAGCACATGCAAGGCAAGCGACTTACAGCTTGTGCAACGGCTCTGGCCCCCCATGTTAGATTTTTTATCACAGTTACTTTACTTTAGTTACTTACATTACTCATTGAGTTAAATTATCTGATAATATTTTGTTTTGCAAATAATCAAGTCAAAACAATCTAATCAAATCTAAAAGAAGCATTTTATTTATTTATTATTTATTTTGTTTTTTGTTTTTGTATCACACTCAGGGGTTACTCCTGGCTCTGTGCTCAGAAATTGCTCCTGACAGGTACGGGGAATCACATGGAATGCCAGGATTTGAACCACCATCCATCCTATATCGACTGCTTTCAACGCAAATACCCTACCACTATGCTATCTATCTGGCCCACATTTTATTATTTTTAATGACAGTAGCGTTAAGAATATGGAATATAATTTGCCCAATCTGTATATGGGAATTCAGATTTATTCCTTGTTTTAATGATTGTAAATCATATTGCTATGAATATAGGAATTAAAGGTATCTTGTAGAATTAGAATTTTCCTTTTGAGAAAGAGGATGAATACTAGAACCTACCCAGTGATATTCAGGGAATGTTCTTGCCTCTGTGTGCTGGCATTTCTCAGAGGCCCTTTCCAGGATTGAGACCAGCATCATCAGAGTACAAAGTATCCTTCACTCCTGTTCTAATTTTGAACTCCCAAAAATGTGTTTTAACATCCTTTGCATCAGTGCATTAGGAGTGACAATGCTGGATTACATACGGAGTCCTTTTTTAAGAAATGAATCTCCATTTCCTTTCTCCATCAAGTTACACAAACATAATGCACCAGGGTTTTCTTTCTTTTTAATAAAACTGGTCTTGGTGGAGTGAAGTGATTCCAACATAAACTTTTTTTGAGGGGGGGTCATTCTTTGTGCTCAGGGGTTACTCCTGGCTCTGTGCTCAGAAGACATTCCTGGCAGGCTCAGTGGAATATATGGGATGCTAGGATTCGAGCCACCAATGTCCATCCTGTGTTGGCCGAGTGCACCTTATCACTGTGCTATTGCTCCGGCCCCTCCAACACAAACTTAAAGTATGAAAACACTATGTTAATTTGTGAAGTTGAAATCTAGAAAAGAACAGTTCCAAATAATAAACTTGGTTAATGTCTTAAAGCAGAAGGCCCCATTCATCCCTTTACTGAACTTTCTCACTCCTCTTCTCCATATCTTGACACACTTTCTATATAATTTATGATGAACAACATATTTGGCAGTATCCCAGTTGACTGTACCATATTAACTTAGATGAGCAATAAATATACCACCTGGTTTTATGCAATTACACTGTCATTGAAATACAAAGTCACCTGAGGACAGATTTCTCAGAATGTATTCTTGATGTTTATCAATACATAATTGCATATTATTTGCAGATATAAGTGCACATTTCTGTGCTATGTCCATCTTTCCCACTCAACCACTGGCTTCTTCCTCTTGTGTCTAACCTTCCATCATTTTTCATTGCTTCCTTTTACACTCTGATATTCAATTTAAACCTTTTCTGAATTTTCAGTATAGAAGTTCTGCTCTTCCCACAGGGTTTTGTTCACAGTTACGTATTAACATACTTGAACTGATTACCTCACTCCTTCACTAACCACTCTGTACCCAACTACATTACTTCCTTACTAACCTTACTTTATAGACTTTTTAAGAAGAGAAACATCTTCTTTTACCAAGTGTAATGCATCTTACCAAAAAAAAAAAAAAAAAGCATACAAGAAAGCAGTTGGATCCAACATACAAATGTGGGGTATGTGTATATATGTGTGTTTTCATGTATGTAGCCCTTGCCTGACCACTAATAGGTGCATTTTAAATAAATTACTTGCCGTTTTTTTTTCTCACAAAACTATAAATTAAAGTTTTCTTGCCATGTTTAATTTATGTTCTACCCAAAAACTTTCAGATGTTGCAAAAAGGAAATGTCTTGATTTTTCTGTTTTTATACCATGTATGTCTTGAGTACCAAGATCATAGACACCAGTGCTGAACTAAAAACTGGGTGAAAGTGGCTGAAGAGATAGCACAGCGGCGTTTGCCTTGCAAGCAGTGGACCCAGGACCTAAGGTGGTTGATTCAATCCCGGTGTCCCATATAGTCCCCCGTGCCTGCCAGGAGCTATTTCTGAGCAGTTAGCCAGGAGTAACTCCTGAACACCCCCGGGTGTGGCCCAAAAGCCAAAAAAAAAAAAAAAAAAAAAAAAAAAAAGTCATTGGGGCCGGTGACTTGGTGCTAGAGGTAAGGTGTCTGCCTTGCAAGCGCTAGCCAAGGAAGGACCGTGGTTCGATCCCCTGGCGTCCCATATGGTCCCCCCAAACCAGGGGCAATTTCTGAGCTCTTAGCCAGGAGGAACCCCTGAGCATCAAATGGGTGTGCCCCCCCCCAAAAAAAAACCAAAAAACTGTGTGAAAGGAATGAATGTATTCCAGTCATTGAACTATACTAAATAACAAAGGTAGGGGAGGGAAGAGATGAGAGATTGGTGATGGGTTGCACTGGTGAAGGGGGGTATTCTTTTTTTTTTTTTTTTTTTTTTGGTTTTTGGGCCACACCTGGCGATGCTCAGGGGTTACTCCTGGCTGTCTGCTCAGAAATAGCTCCTGGCAGGCTCGGGGGACCATATGGGACACTCGAACCAACCACCTTTGGTCCTGGATTGGCTGCTTGCAAGGCAAACGCCGCTGTGCTCTCCAGGCCCAGGGGGGGGGGGGGTGTTCTTTTTATGACTAAAACTCAACTACGATCATGTTTGTAATCATGGTGTTTAAATAAATATATTATTATTTTTTTAAAAAGAAAAAAACAATTCTGTTTCTCAGGTTTCTTTTGTTTGCCTTTGTGCGGCAAATATACCTTTATTCTGATAATTTCTCAAGTTTTCCTTTAACTTTCATCAAACTGAATGGAAGTAGTCCTCTGTTAAGATGAATGAAATCTGTTCTTAGCATTGTATTCATTTTCAGGAGAGATGTTATCTGAGAAGATTTTCTCTGCTTTCATTCTGGCACTTTTCCTAGAGCACCCAAGGGCAAAGTGTCCACACCTCAGGATGGCAGCACAGAAGCCCAACTGCAAAAAGCACAGACCACAGAGACCGCATTCAACCCATGAATATCATAATTGTTTATAATTTATTGAGGGCTAAGCTCAATAAATGGTTGCACATTTGCATAATATCCACCCTCCTCACACACATGAGATACTACTTTGGTGATAGTAGTAGAGTAGAGCCTTAATCACTCTTGTATTAAGAGTTAAACTCTAACAAGTTCAATGGCAAACACACACACACACACACACACACACACACACACACACACACACGGATGTGCCTTGGTGGGACTAGGCTTAACCTTTAATTCTCAGGCCCCAAACATGCAGCCTATGCAGTTAGGCCCCCTCCTTACATGGCATTTTATGGGCCTAACAATGAGGAAAGAAGTAAAGAAGTTTATATGACTTCATCTTGTTATCTTGGCCTTGGCCACAGAAAACAGCATACTCTTTCAAACCATATATAAGACATACCATTTGGGACAACAAGGATGTCTGCACACACAGCTGCACTCAAGTGATAAACTCTTTCCTGACTACAGCCCACTCTGCTTAACCTATATATGAAGTGCCATTTTTCATAAAAAACGGATTCTGCTTCACAGTTTCCTCTGCTCCAAGTGTGTTTGTGTTCACTCCAGTGGCAACCCCCACCTTCAACCTGTCTCAGACTCTGCACAGGAGTAACTTGGTTAGGGGAGACTTTAAGCCCTTTCAGCGTGCCAGGCCACTGCCAATGAGCCCGACACAAGCATAGGCGATGAGTTTGATTCCCAACCCTGTCCTAGAGAGAGAGCTTGCATGCCAGGCAGTTCTGCTTCTGGAAACTTCACAACAAAGAGTGTGTGACAGACAACAGCCATGGAACTGCACTGAACATATGTATGAGTAGCACAACAGAAAGTGTGTTAAAATCACAACCAGTATATTCAATCAGCAGGTCTGTAGCTCACTGCAATCATAGCACAATAGCAGAAAGGGAAAAGGATTTTAGAGCCTTTATCTATTCACTGAGGGACACTTTTGGCAAGGCTCAGGAGCCATTTCAAGCTAATGTTCAGGTTCATCCAGGAGTTCTTGGGGGATTATGCAGTGTCAGGATCAAATCTTGGTCTCTTGCATTGCATGCAAAACATAGGTACCAAATGATTGTACTATTTATTTCTCCAGCTCTTGTAAATGTGGGTTGTGTTTTACTGATGACGAAATTGAAACTGAAATAGTAGAGCTGCACTGCCAAATACACATTCTGTTTTTTATTTAGATCTACCTGTTCAGCCCCTGTATTCAGACACACACACACACACACACACACACACACACACACACACACATATATTTTGCTTATGAGTAATAAGATTGTAAGGAAAAAGGTATGTGGTTTACATATGGATATAACAAAGTTTCTTTATAAATGTGCCAGCCACCATAAAAAAGCTTAAAATATAACTTCCTGATAATTTAACTATAATTTAGGTGGTGTAGTAACCCTAAAATTGGTTAAAAAAAAAACAAGTTTTATCCTGTTTACCATTCTACTTTACCCCAAAAATAGACTAAAATCTTAGTGGGGTTTTTTTGTTTGAGGCAAAGGCACATCCTGCAGTGCTCTGAGCACCAACCAGTGCTGAGGATCAAACCAAACCTACAATTTTGAAAAGGTATTTGCAATTTTAGATACACAAGTGAAAGCATTCAAACTTAAGTCTCTGATAGCACCAGAAGTATGACTTCAATGAAGACTGATTGTGTCTTTCTACAGAGTAAAAAAGTCTCCAGATATCTGAAGATCTCAAATGTCCACTTAGTTTGAAGAGCCAACCTTTATGGCATCATAAAACAGGCGTGAGACTGAGAGTGGAGATTGAAGAGAATGCTTGTGAAAATGAGCTATTGGTCTCATGAGATCCTTCAAGGGAATAAAGAGCCCGTGGGATAGATAGACCGCAATCAGGTGTCACCTTTGTCCACAAAACACCAAGTTTGACATCTACCATTTGCTAGTTATTTTTCCTAAACTAACAGTTATTCTTCTTAAACTAACATCACATTGATTAATGATGTCAGTTAAAAGCCCAAGCGTGCTAAGAACTGAGCATTATGAAAGATTGTAAAGTTCTATAGATCTAATAGCAGGCATTGGAAAGAGGTCATGACCCCAAAGAGAGTTTCCTTGTTTTTCTGGTAGTTAAAAGGATTTACAATAAAATGAAGTGAGGTCATGACAATTTTTGCTTTTACCTGTCAATAGGCAATCACTAATTTAATCACTAACTGCTTACCTTGTCAATTGGGAATCACAAATTGCAATCACTAACTGCAGTCAATACCAACATCCTAGGTGCTAAGTTACACTTCCTTCCCAGTGATGGAGAAACTGCTAATTCTGCAATGACTTAACACTCTAATTCCAAACAAGGACATAGTACTCTATAGGAAAATAAGGTCTTCTTATTTTAATCATGTAGTTTGATAAATGGCTCATCATGTATCATGTACATTAGAAATCTCCTAGTTATTGGGGGGTCAGAGCACTAGCACAGCAGGTACGGTATTTGCCTTGCATGTGTCTGACCCAGATTCAAGCCCTGGCATATCATATGGTCCAAGAACCTGCCAGGAGTGATTTCTGAGCGCAGAGCCAGGAATAACACCTGAATGTGGCCAGGTGTGGTGAAAAAGAAAAGAAGGAAGGAAGGAAGGAAGGAAGGAAGGAAGGAAGGAAGGAAGGAAGGAAGGAAGGAAGGAAGGAAGGAAGGAAGGGAGGGAGGGAGGGAGGGAGGGAGGGAGGGAGGGAGGGAGGGAGGGAGGGAAGGAGGGAGGAGTGGAAAGAAAAGAAGAAAAAAAGAAAGAAGAAAGAAAGAAAGAAAAAATAAGGAAAGAAAGAAAGAAAAGAAAAAGAAAGAAAGAGAAAGAAAGAAAGAAAGAAAGAAAGAAAGAAAGAAAGAAAGAAAGAAAGAAAGAAAGAAAGAAAGAAAGAAAGAAAGAAAGAAAGAAAGAAAGAAAGAAAGAAAGAAAGAAAGAAAGAAAGAAAGAAAGAAAGAAAGAAAGAAAGAAAGAAGAAAGAAAGAAAAGAAAGAAAGAAGAAAGAAAGAAAGAAAGAAAGAAAGAAAGAAAGAAAGAAAGAAAGAAAGAAAGAAAGAAAGAAAGAAAGAAAGAAAGAAAGAAAGAAAGAAAGAAAGAAAGAAAGAAAGAAAGAAAGAAAGAAAGAAAGAAAGAAAAGAAAGTCTTACAAGTCTTTCACAGTTTAATTTAAGGCACATAGTGACAGTGAATTGGGGCCATTCCCACCACCAGTGTTGACCTCCCTCTGCCACTGTTCCCAGCATGCATCCCATATCTCCACCCTTAGCCCCTGGACTGCTAGCATAAAAAGTCCCTTTTCTAACAGTGGTACTTTCTTTTGGGGAGGGGGGGTGTCACACCCCGCAGTGCTCAGGTGTTACTTCTGGCTCTATGCTCAGAAATCACTCCTGGCAGGCTCAGGGGACCATATGGTATGCAGGATTCGAACCACCGTCCTTCTGCATGCAAGGCAAATGCCTTACCTCCATGCTATCTCTCTGGCCCCAACACTGGAATTTTCTGTTTCTTTTCCCTTTTTTTGTATGGTTTACTGCATTTTACACCTATTTTTTTTCTCTACTTGTCCCCAGTAAAGCAAAAGCATTTTGAAAGAAGTTTCTTTTTCTTACTACTAAATTTCAGTTTGTGCATTAATTCCTAATTTTTTTCTTCTTTTATTTTAACATGTACATTTACTTTGTCACTCAAGCCCTCAGATTGTAGTACATTATACAATTTCTTACACAAAGCAATCCAGAGCCACAAAATGTATGCAACTCCCCTAACATTAAAAGCTGTAGTATTGTTGATACAATTGATCATAATACAATAATTCATTAAGAATGAGTCAAAGGAGCACAGCAAAGACTGTTAGTGTGGAAATTGTTTGCATAGGCCCAGCAAAATATAGGGGACAAGGAAAGAAAAAGCCTTGGCCTAAATACAAGGAGACCTTGCTCCTGAAGTTTTCTGGCATAAGACCAACTCTAGGCTTCAGGAATATTAGGTTGTCCAACCCAAGTCATTGTTTGTAGTGCCAATACACTTTTATTTTCCACACAGTCACTGTTGTTGGTGTCAGGTTTCTGTAGCCAAGGATCTCGGAATATGTCCATATCTTATATAAGAGTCAGGATGATGCAGAGCCCCCTTTAGTTTCACTCACAATCAGAGGGTGACACAGAGAGCTCAGTCTTTAAAGAAGGCTGTTATTGTTGTTGAGTTCTCTGGGTGTTAAAGGGAAGTCTCTGCTGAATAGGTCTATGCCAGAGCAGTAGAAGGATCTTCCCTGGTAGAGGATTGCATTCAGGTGATGTAGTACACAACCATGGTTGTTTTGTAGATGGCACCCCTGGTTCAGGAGTAAATGGACAATGTCCATTCTTTCAAGACATAGGCAGGTCTTTATGAAAATGTTCAGGGTGTAAGATCCTACAGCATTACAAGATTTGTGTGTTCCCATCTCTATAAGATAAGAACGTGTTTGTATATCATTTCCCATTTAATGTGCCTATGCAAAGGAAGAATAGTATCACATGACTATATTGGTGCCTATGGAGATGCTAGAACAAGTCCAACAATTCAATTGATTTGGTTCTTATATAAACGTTAAATGGAGGGACATTTCTACAAACTTCCTTATTTAACAAATAACAAAGGGAAGAAAAGATAAAGAGGGACTCTTTTACCAAAATACCTTATTGAACAGTTCTCAAAGAGGAGAAAAGATAAAAAGTGGGGAAAATAAACAATCTAACTTAAGACAGTGGACTCCATTGTCACCGTTTGTGGGAACTAATCAGAAACCTAGTATGGTAGCAACCACAGTTACACAATGAAGAAAGGAAGAGGCCAAGAGCCAAGAGGCCGCTGAGAGTCAACAAGTAGGAAAAGAGGGGAGGCTTTTAATTTTTCTCCATTGAGGATAATATTTGCCACTGGCTTGTGATAGACGGCCTTAACTATATTGAGAAAGTTCCTATAATTCCTATCTTGTTGAGAGTTTTTATCAAGACTGGGTGTTGGACCTTATCAAATGCTTTCTCTGCATCTATTGATATGATAATGTGATTTTTATTTCTCTTGTTGATGTTGTGTATTATGTAGATAGATTTATGGATGTTAAACCATCCTTGCATTCCTATGATGAAACCTACTTTATCATAGTGAATGACCTTCTTGATGAGGCATTGGATCTATTTACCAGGATTTTGTTGAGGATCTTGCATCTGTGTTTATCAGGGATATTAGTCTGTAATTTTCTTTTTTGGCAGCTTGTCTACCTGGTTTTGGTATCAAGGAGATGTTGGCTTCATAAAAGCTGTTTGGAAGTGTTCTGTTTTTTCAATTTCATGAAAGAGCCTGGCTAGGATTGGTAGTAGTTCCTCTTAAAAGGTTTGGCCTGGGCTTTTGTTTTTGGGTAGACATTTGGTTACCATTTTAGTTTCCTCAATAGTGATGGGGGTGTTTAGATATGCTACATTCTCCTTACTCAACTGTGGAAGGTTATAAGAGTCCAAGAATTTATCTGTTTCTTCCAGGTTCTCATGTATAGTGGCATAGAGTTTCTCAAAGTAGTCTCTGATTACCCTTTGAATCTCTGCAATATCTGTAGTGATCTCCCCCCTTTCATTTCTAATATGGGTTATCAAGTTTCTCTCTTACTTTGTGAGTTTTGCCAATGGTCTATTAATCTTACTTATTTTTTCAAAAAACCAACTTCTACTTTCATTGATGTTTTGGATTGTTTTTTGATTGTTTATTGATTTCTGCTCTAAGTTTTGTTATTTCCTTCTGTCTCCCTATTTTTGGTTACTTTTGTTGATCATTTTCTAATTTTATAAGCTGCATCATTAATCTGTTCAAGTAAGCCCCTTCTTCCTTCCAGACGTGTGCTTACAAAACTATAAATCCTCCTCTCAGTACCTCTTTTGTTGTGTCCATAGATTCTGATAGTTTGAGTCTTCATTGTCATTTGTTTCCAGGAAAGGTTTTGCGAAAAAGCAAACTTAGACCCCCAGCTAACATCATGTACAAAGGTAAAATCTAAATGAATTAAAGATCTTGATATCAAACCAGATACCATAAGGTATATAGAACAACACATAGGTAAAACACTCCATGACATTGAGACTAAAGGCATCTTCAAGGAGAAAACTGCACTCTCCAAACAAGTGGAAGCAGTGATAAACAGACGGGTAATATATTAAGCTGAGAAGCTTCTGCACCTCAAAGGAAACAGTTCCCAGGATACAAGAGCCACCCACTGAGTGGGAGAAACTATTCACCCAACACCCATCAGATAAGGGGCTAATCTCCAAAATATACAAGGCACTGACAGAACTTTACAAGAAAAAACATATAATCTCATAAAAAATAAATGGGGAGAAGAAATAAATGAGAAGACACTTTGATAAAGAAGAAATACAAATGGCCAAAAGGCATATGAAAAAATGCTCCACATCAGTAATCATCAGGGAGATGCAAATCAAAACAACAATGAGGAACCATCTCACACCACAAAGAATGAGAACAAGCAGTGCTGGTGGAGATGTGGAGAGAAAGGAACTCTTATTCACTGCTGGTGAGAATGCCGTCTAGTCCAACTTTTATGGAAAGCAATATGGAGATTTCTCCAAAAACTGAAAATTGAGCTCTAGCTCTAGCATTTCTAGGGCTATACCCTAGGAACACAAAAGTACAATACAAAAATCCCTCCCTCATACCTATATTTATTGCACCACTATTTACAATAGCCAGACTCTGGAAACAACCAAGATGCCCTTCAACAAATGAATGGCTAAAGAAACTGTGGTACATAGAATATTACGCAGCAGTCAGGAGAGATGAAGTCATGAAATTTTCCTATACATGGATGTACATGGAATATATTATGATGAGTGAAATAAGTCAGAGGGAGAGAGATATATGCAGAATAGTCTCACTCATCTATGGGGTTTAAGAAAAATAAAAGACATTTTTGCAATAATTCTGAGAGACAAAGAAAGGAGGACTGGAAGGTCCAGCTCACGACTTGAACCTCACCACAAAGAGTGATAAGTACAGTTAGAGAAATAACTACATTGAGAACTATTATAACAATGTGAATGAATGAGGGAAGCAGAAAGCCTATCTAGAGTGCAGGTGGGGGTGGGGTGGGGAGGAGAGAGATTTGGGACATCGGTGATGTGAATGTTGCACTGGTGAATGGGGGTGTTCTTTACATGACTGAAACCCAACCACAATCATGTTTGTAATCAAGGTGCTTAAATAAAGATATTAATTTAAAAAAAGGACACAACTATATATCCAAGCCAAAAGCAACAACAATACAATCAAGAGACCCAAACTTTAACCATCTAAACTTAAACTTATAACCTGCTGTTGTACTAGCAGTTTGGTGGAAAGGGGTGTGCGATGGGATGTACTTGGAGCATATGTGGAGGGAGGTGGCCACTAGTGGTGCAATTGGCCCTGATTCAGTGTATGTCTTAATCCCAACTATGAAGGACTTTGTAAGTCACAATGGTTCAGTAAAATAAATTTAAATAAAAAATGTAATCAAAGTATAATATCTACCTACCACTTGAACTCAATATCCTTTTAACAAATTTACTCTCTAGGCATAACTTAAACTCTTACCTTCATCTCTTGATGGGACTCTTATTTTTCCCTCTCCCCTTTTCCCCCTAAATTTGCCATAATGGCTACAAAATAAGATGCTCAGCTTCAAAACAAGAAACAGTACTTGAGAACTTGTAATGCAATGTGAAGGAGGCACATTATGCTCACTTTAACACTGACAAGATTATATTCTAGAATATACTACAAAATTTGAATAAATTTTTCAAATTACAAAATTTAAAGAAAAATGTTTTCAATTGGGTGCTGTGAATTGTATCTCTAGAAACTTCTGAAATATGGGTTCACTGTAATATAAAAGCATTATACAGAACCAACCAGACTGTCTTCCACCCTCTGTCTTCCACCTCTGCATGCTTTTATGTAGTCTCTTTATCTGTTTGTTTTGTTTTTTTGTTTTTTGGTCTCATTCGTTGATGCTCAGGGGTTACTCCTGGCTATGAGCTTAGAAATCGCTCCTGGCTTGGGGGACCATATGGGACGAGTCCTAGTTCAGCTTGCAAGGGAAACACCCTACTGCTGTGCCATCGCTCTGGCCCAGACCTTTTTTTTTTCTTTTGTAAGTTCTCAGATAACAATAATAATAGTAGTTAATTAATGGGTCTCCTGCAGCTTGTTAAATAATTTTCCTACATATGATCTAATTATTCTAAGAACCCAGAGACATTTGTATAATTATAGATAGAAACATGCACTAGAGTGATGATATAGTGTGGTGGATGCTTCTCTTAAACACATTTGACCCATTTCAATCCCTGGTATCCAAGATAATGCATATGTCTTCAGGAATAATTTCTGGTTATTGATTGCAAGAACCATCGATTGCAGAGCCAGGAATACGACAGGAATAAGCATTGTTGGGTGTGCCCCCCTTCAATCTCCCCTCAAAGTTGAAAGTTGAATCTTAAGAAATATAACTAGAAAAGAAAAAAATATTTTTTAAAATTAAAAATTTTAAATTAATGAATAAGAATTATAAATAGAAAATGTGGAATTATTCAAACCCAGGCAATGACACTAGAAGCTATTAAGTTACAATGTATATAATATAATAACTTTGTTTTATTATTATTCTGGGATTGATTTAAATATATCATGAAAAATGTATATTAAATTCTTAAGACGAAGAGGTGAAACTCAAGATCATATTTTTATTTATTTTGTTTTGTTTTGGGGCCACCCCCAGTGAGGCTCAGGGGCTACTCCTGATTATGAGCTCAGAAATCGTTCCTGGCTTGGGGGACCATATGGGATGCCGGGGGATCAAACTGCAGTTAGCGCACAAGGCAGACTCCTTTTGCCTCAAGATCTTTATTTTGATTAGTTTTCCTTTCTCATCCACTGATGACACACATAAAGTAAATAAAAGAAACATGATTTATCATATAAACACATTCAATCAAAGGTATTCTTTTATCCTTTCCTTTTCCTTAAGATTTCCTGTTTGTGCACTCTTTAAAATCTCTTGCAATGCAGCACTATTTACCATAGCAAGACTCTGGAAACAACCAAGATGCCCTTCAACAGACGAATGGCTAAAGAAACTGTGGTACATATACACAATGGAATATTATGCAGCTGTCAGGAGAGATGAAGTCATGAAATTTTCCTATACATGGATGTACATGGAATCTATTATGCTGAGTGAAATAAGTCAGAGAGAGAGAAAAACGCAGAATGGTCTCACTCATCTATGGGTTTTAAGAAAAATAAAAGACATTCTTGCAATAATAATTTTCAGACACAAAAGAGAAAAGAGCTGGAAGTTCCAGCTCACCTCAGGAAGCTCACCACAAAGAGTGATGAGTTTAGTTAGAGAAATAACTACATTTTGAACTGTCCTAATAATGAGAATGTATGAGGGAAATGGAAAGCCTGTCTAGAGTACAGGCAGGGGTCGGGTGGGGAGGAAGGAGATTTGGGACATTGGTGATGGGAACGTTGTACTGGTGATGTGTGGTATTCTTTACATGACTGAAACCCAAACACAATCATGTATGTAATCAAGGTATTTAAATAAAATATATAAAAAAAGAAAAAAAGAAAAAATCTCTTGCAATGAAACATAAATTTATATTACATTTTTAAAACCTTTCAATGATCCATTTTATTATAAAAATAGAGTACATGAGTAAAGAATTTCACTAACACTTTAAGCACTTCCAGAAAAGCTAAAATATTGGCACTCTTTTTAGTAGAAGATAAGAAGGAATTCTATAAAGAACTCTCTACTAGAACCCTTATATTAAAAATTAAAAATAGAAATATTAAATCATAGGCTACATAAGGAATAATATTTTTAAAATAAAGTGATGAATTTTAAAATAACATATTGGTGCTCTCCCCATGCAGTAGCTTTTGTCCAAATGTCAAGTCTGTACTTGTGACAAGACAGTGTGGAAAAAGTGTCAAATCAAATGAAAAACATAGTCAATAAAACATGTTGAATCATTTATGGTATCTGTTCTTTTGTGGTTCAGAGGATTTCTTGTTGTTCATAAATTTCTAAAGCAAATCAGTGTTACTTCCAAATGCATTGTATATCTTAATTATTTTTTCATTTTATCTAATAAAGTCAAATCTTTACTTTCATTCAACTCCTTAATCTCTCCTTCTGTCTATGAGGACAGAGTAAGAAGGCAACTAGTAGTAATGTCTGAAGAGATGTCTCACCAGAAAATATGTTGGCAATGGATCTAGTAATTCTTTTCTCCTGAATCATGTAAAGAAAAATTAGTTTTCTTATGGTGCACATTATATTGTTTGAATTGGTTAAGATAATATATATTAATTATATATAACAAATTATATGTATAATAATATATATGTATATATACATTATATGTATAAATAATATGTGTAATCATATGTATATGTATATGTAAATTATATGTATAATGTATTATATATAATTAATATATTATGTATAAAACTCAAAGATAAGCTAGGGGCCAGCTGTAGGGCATTTGCCTTGCATGCGGCCGGGATGGACCCAGTTTCAATTCCTGGTATTCTATATGGTCCTCCGAGCCTGCCAGGAGTGATTTCTGAGCACAGAGCAAGGAGGAAGCCCTGAGCATCGCTGGATGTGGCCCAAAAATCAATCAATCAATAAACTGCTTTAAAAAAAGATAATTTTGCAGGGGCCGGAGAGATAACAGGTAAGGCATTTACCTTTCATGCAGAAGGTCATTGGTTCGAATCCCAGCATATCATATGGTCTCCGAGCCTGCCAGGAGAGATTCCTGAGCCTGAAGCCAAGAATAACCCCTGAGCGCTGCCGGGTGAGACACCCCCAAAAAAATAATAATAATTTTGCTGAAAATAGGATAGCAGTTTCTTTAATTGGTCAGAAGACCAATTATTGATGTTCATTTTAAGATGTCCTATCCAAATGGCTAATAACAATTAACTGGTTTTTCTTGGCACTTAAGGTTTCTTTGTGCTCTCACTTTTTGAGCATAAACTATGTTCTTAAAGAAGAGTGAAAGGGTACAGGGAAGGTATGCTTATTGTTATATAACAAATTGCGTCAAACATATAACTATACCATTGATGATGCTTGAATATTCTATCTTTGCTTCACAAAATCTGGAACTTGAACTGAACATTTTCAAATAGCTGAGGTGATTCAAACATTTAAGGGTTAGAATTACATTAAGATCTTTTTCACTAAAGTGATCCCTAAGTATAGAGACAAGAGTAGCGCCCAAGCATTATGAGTTGTGTCCCAAAAAGCAAAACTAAACCGAAACTACTCTTCCACTAAGATAACTGATCCTTGATTTAGGATTGTGCAAAGGCTGAGCCAGCTAAGGTTGACAATCAAAGCAGGGGTGGCGAACAAGTTCGACACAAAGAGCCAAATTTTAAACTGTGAGAGTCAGAGAGCCACACCACGCAGTGACCTGCCAAAGCAGACAAACACTCACACAAAAGCATCTAATTTTAACAATAATCTATGAAACACATATTGCATTTTGCCATTTTGAGGGAGGTAAAAATCCTGCATTGACGGTGAGGGTGTGCTGAGTCCTCCACACTAAGAACTCACGGCCAGATGTGGCCCAACATGCGACACACGGTTCCCCCCTCGCTGGCCCGTGCAGTTGTTTCCGAGGGATGGGAGGCGGGACTCCGCGCTCGGAGATCTCTCCTCAGAGGTCCCTCCTCAGAAGCAGCAGAACAGAATCCAAACTTGGCAAGAGCCACAGTAGACAAAATGATGAGAAGAGGCAAAGAGGCGCATTCATTTTGGCCCAGAGCCGCATGAGGCCAGAGAGCTGCGTGTTCGCCACCCCTGATCAGAGCTCCTGCCTACTCCTGGCTTCTTCATGGAGCTTGAGCTTCCTTCTATCGTGATAGACTGGGAAGTCAGACTTCTTACATTGTTGCACAAGGCTCTGCTTGAGAATATTTCAACAACAGAGCAGAAGCCGCACGTTCTTAAATGGCCTCATCTTAGAAGTGATATTTTGCTATTTCCGCTGTATCTTACTGATTTGACATAGGAACAATTCCACCATGTTTAAGGACAGAGGTCATTAACACTTATCAATGGGTAAAAGACTGAAAAAATTTGTGACCACGTTTTAAAACTGTCACTTGTACATGAAAATATGCATAGATAGATGTACGTACTTTTGTGTTATATGTGTTTAGTGCTATTACATTGTAACAACAGATCAATTGGATGAGTAAAATTATTTCTATTTTAGCTTCTTCAGGATTATACAACTTTCAAATAAATCAAAGAAATAAAATTCAAATCTTTCTAAAGGAAAATCAAATCAATTCTACTAAACTACATTAACTTTGCATAAATTCCTTTCATTGCCATGTTAATTATTTTGTATCGACAAGTATAGTCATACAGGCTGATTTCCTCTGAAAACCTAATAAATCAGATGAGAATGAACTTTCTTAAATTAAAAAGGGCATAACTTACAAAATAGATACATCACAAATAAACTAAGATATTTTCAATATGAAGCCAAGCATGTTCAAGTAGAATTATCCACAAGACGCAGTATTTTCTGGAATACTAAGATGTGACGCTCTAGATGGTTCTTTGCTTCTTTGCTGAGACTCCATCTGAGACTGGGCATAGCCACGCAGTTCACCCTTGCTTCTCTGCAATCCTCAACTAATTTGAATTATCTGAGAAATTGACTCAATCTTTCATTTCATGGTGCACATGAAAATAAAACAAAAGATCATGCCTATAGGGCAGAGAAAATAGGGATCTAATCCAGATTACTAATTTCTTAATAGGGTTTTTTTTTTTAAATCAATACCAATCACACTAGCTTACTATAGAACCTCCATTGTATGGAGAGACAACTGACAGGTCCCACATTCCCATCCCACATTCATGTACTGTGTAGCTAATTAACAGGTTTTGAACAAGTCACATTGAAAATATGATCATCTGGTCTTTTTTAAGGTGTTAGTTGAACTTGATATCAGAGACGGAATGTTGAAAAAAATTATAAAAGTATCCTTAAAAATTATGCCTTACCAAAATTGTATGTAATCTAGTACCAGAGTTCCTACCTTATTTTTCAGTCATTAGATGACAATCCAATCCATAGATGATAATGACCTTTGCAAAACAGAATATCTAATCACTTACTCTGTTTTCTCTTAACATATATATATATATATGTTTTTCATAAAAGTAGATCTCTGTATCTTTTTCAGGTTTCCATAATAATATTTACATAATAACAAAGTCTCATTACAGCACTGAAAATACCCCCAAAGAGTCAAGAGATCAGTATTATATAGACAGTCAGGTCAAAAGGGAGGTCAAAGGTAACGACTTTCTTTAAAATAATCAATGTTTGCAGGTTCTGAATCTTTTTCATGATTCAAATAAGGGAATAGACATAAATGCACAAATTGTGATATCTGAGAGATCCTGAAAATTCACTGTTTATGTTGAACTATCACTAATATTAAAATGAGAAATTATCAACAAATGGATGTGTCCCCTAAGGCAACATGTTATCATGTTGACACAGGGAGGATTTTTTTATGTCTTTGCGCCTGAAGAAATTATCACATAAGTATGTTAAGTATTATTTTATTATATAAAACCAATGAGAGAAAAAAGTGACAAAGATATGTGTGGGTGGTGAGTGCCAGCGTGGGTGAGAGCAGTCAGGAATAAAGCAAGGAACAGGAAAATATAGAAGGGTGGCATGTATTCTAAGTCAGCTACTACAGTTTCTTTTGAGCAAAACAACTAAATTTTGTGATTCTATATAAAAATGTTTAGAGTTATATAGATAACTAAAAATCTAATTTATTCAGTAATATTTTTACATTTTTCTCTGGGTAAAACATTAAAGGTCTAAAATATTACATAATTATTGCATAGAATATGTCAAGAAATGTTTTAATCATAAATTTTTGCTTTCTGATAAGTGCAGTGGCTAATACCTATTTGCCAGTCATTAAAATAATGTCAAATTAGTTAGCATTGAAAATTATTATTTTGTTGTTGTTTGGGAGTCAGACCGTATGATGGCCAGAACTTACTCCTGGCTCTGCACTCAGAGGTCACTCCTGGCTTGCATCAAGGAGACCATAAAAAGTGTTGGATGGAACCGGGGTCAGCTAAATGCAAGACAAATTCCCTATCTTTTTAGTATCTCTCTAGCCACTATTGTGGAAATAATTTTGTCCTTGTGTCAATTTCAAAGGACAAAATCAATATCAGCTTTATAAAGAAGCTGTTTGATCTATAATTTGCATTTGTATTTATCTTTTCTGTAACATACAGAGAAGGATCTTTTTAGTTATCCTTATTTAGTATTCTTGCCTACAGAAGGAAAGACAACTTATTGCAGCTTTTATCCTTTTTACAAAATTCTATAAATTCATTCTTATTTGTATGCAATTCTTTCTTTCAAAGAAAAATTATAATGAATTGATTTTTCAGGTTTACCTTTTTAAATATATTTTTGCAACTTTTCCTTTGATATATACATGGATTATAGAAAGAAAATTAATTTGGTAAAATCAAAAGATTTTAATTTATAATGTTTAAATCGTTTACATGTACAAAAACAAGTCCATGCTTCCCAGTGGGATTTCCTAATATCTAATCGCACATACATCACTACCACCAGGGCTATAGTCAAGTCACTGAGGCCAAAGAAGAATGTGTTCCAGTTATGGTCCCTTTCTCCTTAGAGGCATTTGTCACTAGACAGGTATTTTATTATTTATTATATTTTTGTTTTTCAGGTTGCAAAAGAAACAAAGAATTGCATTTTTAACTATTTAATGTATGAAGCATAAAGAGCTTCAAAACTTTCCTTAAAAATATGACACTGGTTATGCTGTCTGATTTTACTAAAACCAAAAATGTAGTTTCCTTTACATTTTAAAACTCTATCCATACACAAATTGGTATTGACAATTTTCTTATAGATAGTGCATTTTAGTAGCAGCACTTTATAAATTATAAAACTAAGGTTCAATGAGCTAAAGGGACATTTTTATAATGACAATTAGAGAAAAAAATAGTAACCAGATTTTCCAAAGCAGGATAGCACTCTCTCAATTTTATGTATATGTTAGCAGTTTTATGACTTTTATTGTATTCTTCTGTGATTTAAATGGTATTAGTAGATAAAAAGTGAATATATGACCAGAAGAGAAAAATAATTGAAGAGATTTTCTTTGGGATGAGTTCAGGAGACATCTAACAGTACTTAGGAGCCATAGGGGCAACTCTTGGTGATTGGCAGGAAGAAGCACATTTAGTGCCAGGGATCAGACACAGGGCCTGGCATGTAGTAGGCATGTGCTCTACTCCTCAAGCCATAGCTCCTACCCAAAGATGCTTAATGAGTTACTTTGGGTATCAATATTACAAGGGCTTAAAGAAAAATGGTAATAAATTCAGGTCATTTACTCTTATTAGTTCAGCACATCATTTATAAGAAATTTACTTAATGGTTTTAAGAATCTCAAAGTTGGAACCAGAGATAAACACAGCTAGCCAGGTGCTGCTTTTGCCTGTAACTGACCCCAGTTTGATATCTGCACCTTATATAACTCCCTGAGTGCCTCCACGAGTAACCTCTCAGCACAGAATCAGAAGGATATCCCCCCAAAAAAGTCAGTTATTTGATGATACCTGAAGAAAAACAAAAACCTTAGTGCTATGATCACTGATGCTTAATGCTTTTTCAATTTAATGTGTTTGAAAATAATTCCTCAAGTAAATAGTATGGTCTGGGTATTCTATTGTGTGCTAGAACTACAAAATAAGTGCATAAAATAAGTAAATTTACATAAATAAATGTCAAAAGTATGATTTATAAATAGGAAATTATGAATAGTCCAGGGAGTATTTTTCTTTTTTACAAAACTATGGTCTGTGTTCCTTTATATGTAGCAAGGCTACAAAATATGTGCTTAATAAATCCCTATGGACCTAGCTTAATTTCTGAAAATAGTGAGAAAAATTAAATGAAACATGCTTTTTGTTCCCTGTGCAGACAAATACAGAGCCATTAATATATTCTCTATTTCTGTTATTGATCCCAGTGACTAAAATACCATCCCAAATTTATCAGCTACATGATCTGGCTAAAATCTTGCCATGTGCCTCTTTATCTGGTCATTCTTGAAGGCACATCACCAATATTATGTGTGGAAAATCTTCCCATGCCTTCCCCAAACTCCCATTCAATCTAACCCACCCTGTTCCTCCCTAACCAAAATGTGCTTAAATACATGTGTGCACATGAGTACATATATATGTATTTAATGTCATTCTTGACAACATATTTTTCCATGAGTCTTCCTCAGTAACATCAAGCTAACTATGTTTGTATTTCTGGAACTTTCCATAGGATATTGCATAAACTCTATGACAATGATGTTATCTCCAAGAAATAGCATATGATGGGGATGAACTTTATCTTGTATCTCCATATTCTATATTAATTCTCCTTCTCATCACCCTCACATAAACATAGAGTACTTAAAACTATTGTGTTAAGTTAACATGGAATCAAGGCAAAGCACAGTATCTGTTTACCAGATGATTAGGAAATCCGCATATCTTATCCAAACTCAATAAATACCAGCTAAAGTAAGTCTGAAAAAGAAGAAAGAAAAGGGGGAAAGAAGAAAGATTTTGAATGTGATTATTTTTAAAATCAGGTTTATTGAATCATACTTATATATAGTAACATTTTCCTTTTGATTTTTGTTGTTAAGCCACATGTGGAGATGCTGCTCGGGTGTGGCACTGCATTCAGGAATCACTCTTAGTGGGGTCTGGGGATCAGAGTGCCAGGAATTGAACCCAGATTTACTACATTTAAGTAAACACCATACTGGCTATACTCTCTCTCAGGCCCCTATTTTCTCTTTTCTTATAAAATATTTGATTGATGTTAACATATGTAGCCATGTAATCAGCATAATATTTATGATATAGAATATTTATATTATTTCTTGGGGCCGAGCGGTGGCGCTGAAGGTAAGGTGCCTGCCTTGCCTGCGCTAGCCTCGGACGGACCGTGGTTCGATCCCCCGGTGTCCCATATGGTCCCCCAAGCCAGGAGCAACTTCTGAGCACATAGCCAGGAGTAACCCCTGAGCATTACCGGGTGTGGCCCAAAAACCTAAAAAAAAAAAAAAAAAAAAAAGAATATTTATATTATTTCTTCAAAGTTCTTTTTGAATTCTATAATATAAATTAACTTTTTAGAAAAATCATAAAATCCATCAATGTTGCAGATTAAATCATATGTGCCAGACTCTTGAAAAAAATTATCTCTCCTGAATATGTAGTTTTCTCTCTGTTATTATGTATATGTGGATATATTGTGCTTTTATTTGTTTTATTTATTAGTTATTTATTGTGATTTATAACATAATTAATGATGATTTCACTT